>NW_026606151.1:10007500-10690000 GCF_029834395.1 Sorex fumeus
GAAAATTCTTTGGGAGGTCTGTTAATGAGATCAAAAATGAATACGGCTTAGAGTTCATTAATGATCCTCAAAGTTCCAGGGACTAGCCGGAAGGGGTACACAGCTGAGCTCTTGAAAAGATTCGTCTACATAAGCAAAGTACAGGGGAGAGTTGAAGTGGCCAGCCAGCTCTTCAGCCATTCTCATCCACAACCTCATTGTTGAGTGAAAGGGGATGTGGGAAGAGAGACTAATTAATGAAACAGGCCATCTTTGCTAGTAGGGCTTACCAGAAAAATTGCTCTGTTAGCAACAAACTAAATGTTGTTTCCAGGGGAAGCAAAAAAGGCTAATGATAGTGTTCATCTTGGGATAACTACAAAAATATTGTTCATGCCACCTCTGAGCTGTGATTTTCACTACCGAAGTCGGGCGATCCCAAGTTACTGTTCCCACGGCAACTATAATTCCATCCTTCCTAAGAGGCTTGTCGTAGAGGAGGATGGTACTGCTATATTATTGCTGTGAGAATGCAGTTATGAATTTATTTCCCAGCCAGCCAACAGTGCACACCAGTGTATTTCATTAGGCTTCTTTTGAAATTAAGAAAGGAATACAAGTGCTTCTGAATTTTTGAAATACTCATAAAGATATACATTTTGATACATGGGTAAATATTTTAGCATCTTAGAGGGTCACACTCAAGGGTCATAATGGCCTCTAGGGCAGTAAAATAAGAAAATATACAGCCCTGAGGAATATCCAAATTTTGGCATTTTTTTAGCAATACAATCCTGTAATGAGGGTACCAGGTCAGAAAGAACAGGAATTTGTTCTACTCCAAAATACAGAGCTGGGGAGAGAGAGAAAGACAGACAGAGACAGAGACACAGAGACAGAGAGAAGGAGGGGGAGAGAGACACACACAGAGACAGACAGAGAAAGAGGCAGAGAGAGAGAGAGAGAGAGAGAGAGAGAGAGAGAGAGAGAGAGCCGAGGTTAAGGAGCTTGCTCTGTATAGGGCCATCTCCAGTTCGGTCTCCTGTACCACATATGGTCCACAAGGCACTACCAGGAGTGATCCCTGAGCACAGCCAGGTTCCACTCCCCCCCCAAACAAAACAAAACAAATAAACAAAAAGCAAAACAAAAGACAATACCTACTCCCTTACCTAAGCTTTCGCTATATAGTTTTGATGATACTGAATAGGATTGAATATAGGATTTGAAAAGCAAAGCATGTAAGTGATTTTAAGCATTTTCTTTTTTGTAGAAAAAATTTACTGGACGAGAAATAAAAAAAATTAAGAGCAAGATGTAGGTGTTTATTCAGGGAGATGATTTGGAAAATTTGTCAGATACAAAAATATATTAATGAGATGAAATGACAAAAATTTGCTATTTCCCAGTTAGTTAGCATCGTTATCCTTCCAGCCCAGAAATGGCCTGATATTGTCGCTGGAGTAAAATGAACCCAGTGTAATGCCAGTCTCAGTTTTTGGAAAATATGTTGAGGTAGTTTCTACCACCTTCTCAGAGATATTATCCAAGATATTGCCCACGATGACAAAGAGTCAGAAACTTCTCCCAAATAAATGTGATGAAGCTAACAAGATAATAGACAAGATTATCATTTTCAAAAAAGTGTAAAATAACTGTACCTCATGGTGTTTCACTAATAAAAATTTTTTTGAAAAAGTGTGGTAAAAGGTAAGGTAAAGATAAAGGTCCTCCCGTTGATCGTCGATTTGCTCGAGCAGGCCCAGTAACGTCTCCATTGGAGACTTTGTTGTTCCTGTGTCTGGCATATCGAATACTCTCGGTAGCTTGCCGGGCTCTCCGAGAGGGGCGGAGGAATTGAACTCGGGCCGGCCATGTTGGCCGCTTGTAAGGCGAAAGCCCTACCACTGTGCTATCGCTCCAGCCCCTAAAAAAAGTGTGAAACAAAAAAAAGTATAACTCAGTAAGACAGAATCAGAATTTTTGTCCTCAAAAATGAGGAAAAGGTAAATAAAATTAATAATGATTAAACTCAGCGTGATTAACCAAACAAAATAAGCCATATTCTAAAAACAATACATTTAGTAACTAGTGGCTGAGCAGTGTCTGGTTCCAAACTTCACTCATAATCCTTGGGAAAAAGAAAACCTTAAAGACCTTTAAAAAAATGAAATCAGGTGAAGAAAATACAGAATGGAACTGGGACAGGAAACCTTTGTCATAGTCTCTTCATGCAGAGCTTTCTGGCAGGACATAAATGACCTAAACTCGGAGGGGTTACTCCATCAGACAGAATGCACGCTATTCCAAGTATGTGGAGGTGAGCAACTGAAAAGAATGTGCTTGAAAGAATGTGCCATGCAGAAGGGAAGAGCCTGCTGAGAAAATCAGACCAGAGAAATAGTACTTGGGGTAGGTCACATGCCTTGCATATGCTGACCCGTGGTTTGATCTCTAGAACCACATGTGAACTCTACGTGTAAGGACAAGTAATCTACCACAGAAGCTCTAAGAGCAAAAGAGCAGTAAGGAAATATCTCATCAACTAATAGTTGCTAAAACTGGTTGCCACACGCAAAAATAATGAACTTGGATAAATAATTCACACCATACACTGGAGTTCATTCCAAATGGATTAAAGATCTTGATACTAAGTTGAACCCATAACACACACTGAGGAAAACAGGTAGGATTTTCCATGATACTGGTTTCAAACACATTTTCAGTGATTTGACTCCATTGGCCAAGAAACAAAAGGAAAAATAAGTGAGCACATCTAGCTAAAAAGTTTCTCCACTGGGAAAAAAAATAGCAACTATGGCTAAAATAAAAAGAAGCCTCAATGAATGGAAGAAAATATTTGTATTTCATACATCCGACAAAGGCTAATATCCAAGACATAAAGAAGTCCGAGAAATCAACAATAAAACAAACTATCCCATCAAAAACATAAGAGATGCACTAAATAGACACTTACTCAAAGACATACGGGCATATGGAAAAGTGCCCATCATGACTGATTATGAGGGAAATGCACTTCAGAACAATGAGATATTACCTCATACATGTGAGAATGGCCTATATCAAAAAAAAAAAATCAGAAACAACCGGTATTGGCAGGAATATGGTGATAAGGGCTCTTCATTCACTGATGGTGGAAATGTTCTCTGATTTGAGCTCTTTGGAGGAAAACATTATGGCAACTTCTCAAAACATTGAAGTAGAACTACCAAGCGGTCCATTAATTCCACTCCTTGGTAGCTGTCCCGAGAATACAAAAGCACCAACTCAAAACAAGCACACACAGCTGCATTCATTGCAACATTATGTACACTAACTGCTATATGAACAACCCGGGTGCCCAAAAACAACGAGTGGATAAAGAATCTGTGGCATATATCACAATAAAATGCTACTCTGCTCTAAGTAAAGATGAAAGTTTGCATTGTGTAACAGAATGGGAAGAACTGGAGGGGGGGGTCATGCTAAGTATAAGTTATAATGAGATGGATAAATACAAGATCATCTCATTGATATGTGGCACATAAAGGAATCAAGCAAAGGTAGAGGCAAAGTCTGATGAAATGAAATCAAACCGTTGGACTGTGGTGAGAGAACTGAAGTTGCCAAGGGAGGGATGTTGAGGCAGAGAGAGATGAGGTAGATAAGACAGAACCCAAGGACAGTGAGGGAGGGGCGGAGCTATAGTACAGCAGGTAGGGAGTTTACCTTGCACGTGGCCGACCCAGGTTCGATTCCCAGTTTCCCATATGGTCCCCCGAGCACCGCCAGGAGTAATTCCTGAGTGCAAAGCCAGGAGTAACCTTTGTGCATCGCTGGGTGTGACCCAAAAAGCAAAAGAAAAAAAGACAGTGGGGAGGGATATTGATTGGCTCTTTGGTGGTGGGTGTGATGCAGCCACGTTGCATGCATAAAGCATAAATATTATATTAACACTATGATAAACCATGTTGCTTTAGTGATAATAATAAATCACTATAATAAATCACTATAATAATAATAAATAATATTTGTATTAAGGAATTTATTTGAAATAAGGAAAAGAGATCCACCAGGTGTGTTTACATCTAGAACAAATCCTAAATTAATCCTTGAATTAATTCCCTTGTTTGGGAATTAGTACTACAAAAAGAATACAAGTGCTGTCAAGTGGGAAAAATAAAAATTAGCTGAAAATGACAGAAGATAGGAGACTGGGGATAAAAATGGGAATATGCTCGTTTTCTTCTTTCCTAGCTAGGGATCCATCAAATGATATATGGAGATTAAACTGATGATGCCAGTCTCTAAGTATTCCATATATTTTTTACCTTGATATGATCGTTCAAATCGCCCTTTCCCTTTGCTGTAGCTGCTGTGATGATCAGGTTGTAAGCACAGTTGTTGCTATGCTCACACACACTTGATTGTGCGATCACAGTGTTATGGCACCACAACAGGTGTCACATGGCATGATGCCAGGGACAGCGGTAACAGCTCAGGGCCTGCAAGGTCATAGAGCGATCCCGGCCCTGAAATGGTCATTGAAGACACAAGTAGTATTACTATCCCGCAGAACCTTCATTTAAAGTTTGCGAGGTCTTTCTCTTTCATCTCCACTCTTCAATTATAGTGAAAATTTATACTTTTTATTGGAAAAAGTAGTGCTAGGGGGTTTGCTCCATTTTATAAAGGTCCGTCTGCATCTCTACAAAATCTACATTGGTTGTGAATAATGATTAGTTCTTGAATGTGAAGTTTTTATGCCAACTGGATCCCATGGGACATCAAAAGAATGCCTGGCTGCCTACCTATGAGATGGTTAGACTTCTTTGTCAAGACCCTGAACGAACGGTTTGAGGCTTTTTGTGTTCCTGGAGTGAGCAGACTCCATTGGGCTACACTAGCACATGACAGGGACAAATAGAGACGTTACTGGCACCCACTCGAGCAAATCGATGAGCAATGGGATGACAAGTGATACAAATGAAATTTTTTAGTGAAGAGAAATAGTTTTCATTGAAAGAAAGAGAAAGAAATTTGAGGGAAGAGAAAGAGAAAAATACATTTTCAAGAGAGAACACGTAGAGTGAATTATTTTTTGGCTTAAATCTTAATAACTCAACATTTTTTAAAAAAGAATTCTACATCATGAGGCTTTGCTTATGAAAACAGCTCTGTGAATTTTCTTAAAATTCCAGAAAGCTATGCCAAAAATAACTAATTGTGATGTGATTATTTTCTCCCATAAATTTTTTAATTTAGGAAATTTAAGAATGAATCCCTTGAGGAATGTCTCTGTAAGAATAAGGGAATGTGAGACTATATCTCTGAATGCAGTACCACCTGCTGGCATCTTTGGGGGAGATTTAGGAGGGTGATGGTCTTTGAGATCCTTTTCAGAACCTGATGAATGATTGTAGTCATCATTGGCCCTCAGGTGGACATAGCTTTTGGAAAATGGCTTAAGGATCAATTTTATTTCCACTAGAAGGTATAAGGCAGGCATAGTCCTATAAATGGAAGGATATGGAGAGTACCATGCTGAGTGAAAGGAGTTAGGAGGAAAGGGATAGATATAGAGTGAGTGCATTCATTTGTGGTATATTTAAAATATTTATATATATGCTGGAGCGATAACACAGCGGGTAGGGCGTTCATCTTACAAGCGGCCAACATGGCCGACCCGAGTTCGATTCCTCCGCCCCTCTCGGAGAGCCCGGCAAGCTACCGAGAGTATTCGATATGCCAGACACAGTAACAACAAAGTCTCCAATGGAGACGTTACTGGGCCTGCTCGAGCAAATCGACGATCAACGGGAGAGCCTTTACCTTTTATATATATATGTACATGGGCTGGAGTGATAGCACAGCGGTAGGGCGTTTGCCTTGCACGCAGCCAACATGGCCGACCCAAGTTCGATTCCTCTGCCCCTCTCGGAGAGCCCAGCAAGCTACCGAGAGTATCTCGCCCGCAAGGCAGAGCCTGGCAAGCTACTCGTGATGTATTCGATATGCCAAACACAGTAACAACAAAGTCTCCAATGGAGACGTTACTGGGCCCGCTCAAGCAAATTGATGAACAACGGGAGGACAGTGACAGGACAGTGATATATATATATATATATATATCTCATGATCACAATCATCCTGTTGTTCGTCAATTGCCTCGAGCAGGCACCAGTAACGTCTCCTTCTTCCTAGCCCTGAGATTTTAAAAGAGCCATATTCAATGCTCTTTCAGGGTTAGGAGAATGAGACCCATCATTGTTACTGGTATTTGGCATATTGAGTATGACACGGGAAGTTTGCCAGACTCTGCCACCGTGTGGGCAGGATACTTTCGGTAGCCTGCTGGGTTCTCCAAAGTAAAAACGACATAAAAGATGTCTCGGCCACACACTTCCGGGAGCTGGGTTTTATAGTCCCTGGGTCTTGGCCGTTGATGGGACCACCTGGTACCAGTGGCAGCTGGTGGGTGTAACACCTACCTACTGGAAGATGGGGGATCTGGGAAGAGAAAGCCCTGTCCCCATCCGAGCAGGCTTGGAGATCTCAGCCCCGGGACCCGTGTGCCTGAATTCCTCTGCCGGTTCCTTCATGCCTGAGGCTTGTCCCAACGTGTGGAGAGTGGTCTCAGCATGGCTGGCTGGTTCTGGAGGTCTTCAGCTGCTGGGGCTCTGCTCGGGGTGGGGTGGGAAACTCAACCCGCCCCCCTCCAAGGGACCCCGGTGAGGACAGCCAGACGCAGGGGCAGGAGACTCTCTGTCTCTCTCTCTCTCTCTCTCTCTCTCTCTCTCTCTCTATATATATATATATATATATATATATATTAAAAGAATAATATCCATGGCTGGGGAAAACAGGGGTTAGGAGGACTGGCCAATGGTTGGAACTAACTACAAGTGTTGGAGGTGGGGACAGAGGGTAGGTGAAACAGAGAAGAGACCAGTATAATAATAATAGCCGGGAATGATCACACTGGACAAGATCTGAGGGTTAAAAGTAGGTAAGGGATATTCTTGAGAACCTTTCAGTATCAATATTGCAAGCCACAGTGCCCAAAAGGAAGGAGAGAGAGGAGGGGAGAGAGAGAGAGAGACAGAGAGAGAGAGAGAGAGAGAGAGAGAGAAAGGTGCCTGCCATACAGGCAGGCAGGGGGTGGGGTGGGGGTGATGGGAGGGAACCCGGGAACACTGGTGCTGGGAAATGTACACTGGTGGAGGGATGGGTGTTGGAACACCGTATGACTGAAATCCGATCATGAACAGCTTTGTAAGGAAGGGTCTATCTCACAGTGATGCAATAAAAAAGTTAAAGAAAAAAAAGAAAGAAAAAGAAAAGGCACAGTCAAAGGATAACAGGAAACATTTTTTACTTTTTTTAAACAGTTGCCATGGATGTGTTACTTTTTTTGTTGTTTTCTGTTTTGGAGAAGGAGACTCCGTTCAGCCACACTCAAGGTGGTCAAGGCTATTCCTGGCTGGGCCCTCAGGGCTCTCTCCTTGTGGGGCCCAGAGGACCACCTGTAGTGTGGGAACTGGGGGGATATGAAACAAGCACATGACCCTTTATGCTACTTCTCCCCAAAATTGCTCTTTAGAGCTCAACCATATTTTAATAGCTTTATGCTCCAACATTTTTTATAGCTCTAATTGAGATTTTCTGTTGCCTGGGCACAAAGCAAACCATCCTGCACCCCTAGGGGTTGTTCAGTGGCTGGACCAAGACTCAAACATGAAGCGGGTTGGTGAGGAGAGAAAGAAAACAGAAGGCTATTAATAATGTGTTTACTTCCTGTACACGTGGGAGGTGTACACCCAGAAAAACTGAGTAACTGACAGGCGTGGCTGTCGGAGCTTAAAAATCCTTAGTGAAGGAAGACAAAGGCTGGGAGGTGGAGGGGACAGTCAGCCAAGGGCGTTGCTGGAGAAAAAAGGCAGGGAAAACAAAGGGATGCTGAGCTAAATCCTGCCTCCCCCATAAAGAGAGAGGTCTGGGATTAGGTCCTGGCTGCAGAGGGAGGGAGATGCTTTGTTCCACCGAGAATGGTACTCTGGGGGCTCAAAATGCTGAAGCCCAGGCCGGCCATGCACAGGTCTTGGTCCTATCCCTGCACTGTGGGAACTCCTAGTACTGCTGAATTACACACCTGCTAGCTGCCAGTAGCCTTAGAGAGAACCCTCTGGCCCTGTAAACAGAGCATGGCTCTTCCTTTGTACTTCTGCAGACCTTTTCCTGGGTCTTGCAATATTGATACTGGAAGGTTCTCAAGAATATCCCTTACCTACTTTTAACCCTCAGATCTTGTCCAGTGTGATCATTCCCAGTAGCGTTCCACCCAGCCTTCAAGGGTCCATCCCATAAAGTCAAACATTTGCCAAAGACATATTTGAGGCAGACAGAATTTTGCTTTCTCGCAGTTCATCTATCGTTAACAGTCTCCAAGTATCTCGGTGGTGAAATCATACCACTGTCTAATTTCTAAGTATTTTTATTCCTTCCCCCCACCTCCACTCCTGCCCCACACCTGTCTTCCCCCAGCTCCAGGTAGACACTAGTCAACTTTCAATCTCTGTGGATTTGCTTGCTCTGAGCATTTAATACACCCAGAGTCCTACAAATGTGGTCCTTTGTGAGTGGCTTCATTCACTCAGCACAATGTTTTATTTAGTTGGCCAATCTTGTGTCAGTGCTTCTTTTTTCATGTCAACTAACAGTCCATTGTAAGGATAGATCGTGGTTTTGTTTATCCATTCATCAGTGAATGGACGTCCTAGTTGTTTCTGCACATGGACAATGATGAATGAATGCGTGTGTGTTTTCATTTATTTCTCCCGAGTGTATCTGAGTACCCCTGTTGGAAATGCCGGGTCAGATGGTAGCTTTGTTGAGATCAGGTTTCAACCGCCATCTTTCTCTTTGTTCCCAGGCAGAGATGGTGCACAGTGCCTTCCAGGCCCAGCGTGCGTTCCTCCTGATGGCGTCACAGTACCAGCAACCCCAAGAGGTAAGGATGTGTCCTGAGAGACAGCTGTCGGCAGAACCTGCTGGGTGAACTGACAAAACCCAGAAGCAACCAGAACCATTTACCTTGAGGGACATCCCCTCAATGAAATGTATAGCTTCTATAGGTTCTGATTCTAGCTCATGAAATGGGACTTCTGTCTTCATCATCTAGTATAACCCAAATTCATACCATTGATACCATTGATATCACCCATTTAGAGGTTCAATTCTGCGTGCCATCATTATCCTCTTTTCTGGCTGTTGAAACCATTTTGTGGTGAAGGAAGTATTTGCTGCTTATTTTTCATTCTTTTTCTTTTCTTCTTTGGTGCTGCTTTTGAGCAAAGACAGCATAGCTTTCATCCCCCTGAAGTTCCTTGTATGAGTTGGATTGGCTCCTGTTTCATAAGTGGCAGATAGGCTAAATTGTCGCTTTTCAAACGCACTGTGTGTATGAAACGCTTCCCTAAGATTCTGATTCATTGCACCTGGAACATGGCCCGAGGTTCTGCTTTTTAACAAACTCCAAGGCAAAACCTGTGCTGCAGAGTCTCATTCTCAGAACACCAAAATTGGAGGTGCAGGGGCAATTGCTCTGAAGGTCAGTGTACGTGCTTTGCATGTGGGAAACCAGAGTTTGATTACTGACACGACCTGGTCCCAGGAACACTGCTATGAGTGACCTCAGAGCCAGGCGTAGTATTATCACTGGGTAAGGCCCCAAGACTATATGAACAGTAGCAGTAATAACAGTAGATTATCTTCATGAATTATCTATAAGGATATAGGCACACTCCTATCTCGGCTAGTAGGCATATGGAGTAACTCTTCTTCTGTTTAAGGTATTTAAAATTGCTCAATTTCGTCTCTAGGTGCAACAATATTATAAGCATAATGACTTTGATGAGGTTTCACCTACCTAACATTATCGGGCAGACTCAAACTTTAATATGCAGTAGATTAGAAATTATTATTGTGATGTCAGAGCGGCATGGTTGTTGCTGGGGGATCCTTCTCCTTTCCCTTGTAAATTTCTCACTTTGTACACCCCGTCTCCAAACTCTCCTACCCTCACCTTTATCACTGACATTTTATCATGCGCAAGACTCTATTCCCCTTATCAAGGGTTCATAAATGTTTAATCATGTTGGTTGTATGATGAGTGGAATTATTCACTTAAAAAGTATATCTATGAGGGGGGACGGAGCAATACTACAGCTGTTTGGGTGCTTGCCTTGCATGCAGCCAACCTGGGTTCAATCCCCGGTAACCCATATGGTCCCCTGAGCACTGCCAGGTGTAATTCCTGAGTGCAGAGCCAGGAATAATCCCTGGGCATTACCAGGTGTGACCCAAAAAGAAAAATGAAAAAATAAAAAGGTTTATCCAGGCTAAGTACATCTTGTTAAAAAGGTGGGGGGGGGGGGAGGCAGGTGTTTTATTGATTGGATATTCTGCATCTGAAATTTAGTAACAAATTCGTTTTTGATTAAAAAAAGATATTTAGGAGCTGGAGCAATAATATAGTGGGTAGGGCATTTGCCTTGCATGCAGCAGACCCGGGTTCAATCCCCAGCATCCCATATGGTCCCTCAAGCACCGCCAGGAGTAATTCCAGAGTGGAGAGCCAGGAGTAACCTCTGTGCATCGCCGGGTGTGACCCCCCCCAAAAAAAGACAATTTTATGTTAATTAAAACAAAAAAAGCAAGGACTGGAGAGAGTAAACTCAAAAACTGAGCACATATTCAGCATGTGGGAGGACTAGGAGATGAGGATTGATATCCAATGCCACAAGATTCCTCAACCATTGTGGGAATGACCCCACGGAGCTGAGAGTCACCACTGAGCTCTGACCCCCCCAAAAAACAGAAACAAACAAGTAAAAGAAAAAAATTTTAAAACCCCAAAAAACAATGACCTGAAAACTCACTTTGCACTATTAAATCAAACTTCTGGATTTGAACGAGTTCTACTGTGAATCCTGGTAAAAGTAGACTATGACTCCCAGGAGCTGGACTGCACAGGAACAGAAACTGAGGCCCTAGACTATCCCCGGAACAGTGATTCCCAGCCCTGCAGAGTGCAGCTACCCAGAAAGTTTATTTAAACGCCAGTGCCTGCCAAGAGGTGCTGCTCTCCTTGTTCTGATGCCTGCCCTCATCCCTGAGGTTTACAGGCCCATTGGGTGACTGGAACTTGCAGCCAGGCTGACATCCTGCTCCCTGGCCCCGTGGATGTCTCACTTCCCTCCCGTGGAATGCAGAGTTAGCACCCAGCGATCGGCAGCTCTGTAGGAATGGGAAGACTCTGTGTTCTGCTCTGGGTACATGTTCTCCTTCGCCCTCTCAATCCCTGCGTGTTTGTCCCCCTTTGCAAATGAGAACAGTCTAAGAAATGACCCCGTAGTGCATTGTGAACCCAGCCTCGGTTCACCTTTTGTGCTTGGAGTGGGAGGCGTGCTGCCTTCAATGAATCATTGAGGAACGCGGGAGGGATAAGATTACTCTCCTACCGGCCCCCACGCGGCCCTCCTGGAAGCACCGAGCCTGTTCCTCTCCCTTGGCCTTGCCCATAAATCTCTGACCGGGGGCTGAGAGCTAGAAGGGGGGGGGGGGCCTAGGTGCATGCCTTCCATGCACACACCCCCAGTTTTGATCTCTGGCACCACACAGTCTCCTGAGCAATACCAGGTACAGTCTTGGAAGTTCTGGAGGCCACCAAGCACCACCAGAGCCCCTGAGCACTGCCGTGCTGACCCACGTCATCTCCACACTATAGGGCGTGAGCAGCACCACCTTCTCCTTGAGCTGTTTCATTGACCCTCTGGCCTTATTGGCTTAGAATTGCTATGAGGGGCCAAGAGTTTCCTGAGCACCAGTAGTCACTCACTGGTTGATGAAGACATAGAATGGGAGAACAAATGGACCATCCAGTGTTGCCTGAATATTCTTTCGGTCAGAGGCACAGAGATAAAACATGTGAGAGGAATGTAAAGAGCTAAAGAGCACGGAGGGTCAAGGCTCCTTCCGGCTTGAGGCAAAGAGCAACTGCCAGAGGCCACCTTTTATTCTGTTTTTTTTTTTTATCAGTTGCATCCTAATGACTTCATCACAGAGAAATAGTCACTAATGAGAGTACAAATAGTTATAGGATAAGCATTTGTGAAAAGAACATCAGGGTATATATTGTCTTGTCAAAGCTATGTTGTCAAAGCTAGGTCATAATGATTGAAACGTCAGAGAAAGATATGGAGCTGGACACGTAGGCTCTATATATTACGTCCCCCACATTCTTGTGGTTGGTTACACATAGAGCAAAGAGGAGACTCATATGATACTTGAAGGTCAATCCAGATTAAGGATGTGTAAGAGAGGGGGAGACTGCTGCCCTGTACTGCGAAGATAATGTATGACCAGGTGGGTCTATGAGAGCATGCTGTACTCCTCCAAGTCATTGGACTCACAAGATTTTAGCTTGCCCACTTAGTGTGAAGTGGGGACTTGGTTCTGCTTCCTGATTGCAGGGCAGTGTCCAGAGGCTCATCCTAATGTCCTGGCTTAGCACCAACAATCCATGGACACTCCAGGACCGTGGTGTCCCCAAATAAGGCACGGCCTGGGATAGTGTGTAGCTCAGCATATAGCGGTGCAGATTTTTGAGGGAGCCCTCCTCCGCCATCTCACTCAAATGCATTCTTCATAAAAGGGGAGGCCGGGTTGGGCTCCACAGACCTCTGATCCAGGAAGAGAATGTTTGAGAGATGGATGGTTCTTGCGGTTCTTATGTCCTGAGAGTCATACGTCTCAGGACCACCTGCTAATAAAGCCAGTTTTTGATGCCTGTCTTCCTGGTGGCCCTATTTCCACACAACAGAAAAGCACATTTAACAGGTCCTGACCATGATGGTGAAAATAGTCCACAGCCAGACCTGGATTCTCTCAGGGTGCATTTTAGAAGGTAGGACGCAATGAAGGGGATTGTCCTTTACATAACCCGTGTCTCCCAGGCACAGCTGGCCTCGTGGTCTGTGTTTGCCTTTCTTCTTCCCTGTTTTCTCCACCCAGTTTGCTCTAACACAGGCATTCCTGGTGTGTCTGAGATCACCTGCAGGGCTGTTAACAGATAGAATGCTGGGATCTGAGGAAAGTTTCCAGTTCCATACATTCTGCTTGAAGCCCAAGAATCTGCATTTCCAGCTGATGGTGATGCTGCAACCTAGGGACCATATTTTGAGAACCAGTTGTGTGCCCGAGTCTCTCAGAATCAACCTCTAGCTCAGGGTTTATTTATTTTTTTATATTGAATCACTGTGAGATACAGTTTCAAAGCTTTCATGTTTGAATTTCAGTCATACAATGATCTAACACCCATCCCTTCACCAGTGCACATTTTCCATCACCAAAATCCCCAGTATCCTCCACTATCCCAACCCTTCCCCTGCCTGTGTGGCAGACAGTTTCCACAATACTCTCTCTATACTTGATTATATTCAATATTTTGACACCAGTCCCACCATTATTATTTGGAATTTTCCTACCACCATTCAAACCTACCTAAAAGGCAGTGCTAGACAATTTATTTTGTATTGCTTGTTATGAATAGCATAAGATGGTGCATGGCCTCGAGAGTGGCCTCACACTCCTGGAATTCCAAAATTTTAGATAATTAGGGTCTGGAGAGATCTCTGCAGCAAGCTGCTTGGCTCTAAGATTCTTTTGTGTGTCTCTGGATCATGGCCATTTAGAAGCTTAAATAGTAGCCGGAGGCAGTTCGTGGGGGTCATCTCAGGTCCCATCAGGGCAGAGGGATGAGAGGGACCGGTTCGTCCCCTATCTCAGGGTTTATTTCAGGTACTTCAAACTCATTGTCAGCTGCTCCTGGACCAGTGATTTTTCAATTACCAGTCTTTGGGCCAGTGGCAGTTCTTGGACATTAAAAAGTTGGAAATCACTGCTGGAAAGTGATGTTGACTTTGGCTTCATCCATTTGTGACCCCTTTGGGCTTGAGAAATACAACACAGATGAGTGCTGCCAGAAAAACCTCAGATTCAAGACATGGTTAAGAGCGATTTAATTTTTGTCATTGCATGCTCAGAAATCTTTCACAGTTTCCAAATTTTTCACCATCCACATTCAGGTATGTGATCCCCCACCACCACCAACAGCAACCAACTGGGGTCTTGAGTTTAAGAAGATAGGTTCTAGACCAGGACTTCACTTCTTATACTTTTTCCAGTTGGAACCATTTTTTTTTTGCCCTTTTTTTTTATTTTTATGTGATTCTCAGGAAGCTAGAAAATTTCTGGAACACACTAGACCCACAGCTTGCAAATATATATATATATATATATATATATATATATATATATTTGCTGTACGCCAGCTAATTACACCTATGAGATGGGAGCAAGTTAGAAAGTTACAGTCTTAGGAGATATTTGCTGTGTCACTGTTAGCTTAACAATGAGCCAGAAGTGCAGAGTGATGGTCACTGGTTTGCTTAGTCGTTCAAGTACTGATTATTGCTGCAAATAACTGATCACTGGAAATTTCAGCCAATGTGTTTTTTGTTTAGCCATTGACTCTATTTCTTACTGCTGCTTTAAGCCAGAGAACAACAGCCACCAAAGAGATTAAATTTAGCAAAAGATGGCCATCAAAAAATAAAAGTATTTGGGGGACTGGAGCGATAACACAGTGGGTAGGGCATTTGCCTTGCATGTGGCCAGCCCGGGTTCAATTCCCAGAACTCCATATGGTCCCCCGAGTACTGCCAGGAGTAATTCCTGAGTGCCTGAGCCAGGAGTAACCCCTGTAATTGTGGGATGTGACCCAAAAAGAAAAAAACGTATTTTATAATTATCAATTAGCCTTTTCACTGTCAGGCCCAGGGAGAGAGCACAGACGACTGGAGCAGGTGCTTTGTATGTGGGAGACCCGGATTTGACCTCCAGCCGGGCGTGTTCTCCAATATTACTGGAAGCAGACCCCAAGCACCAGACCCCTTCAAAATACAATTAAATAAGCAAACTTCCAATCAAGCAATGCAGACCCTCAGTGTTACCAAAATTCAGGAAAGAAAGAACCACGTAAGCTAAGTTCCATCAAGCCTTCCACCTTGAAAGCACCCCTCTCGTTGAAAAATTAGAGTGGTAAGGACACAGAAAAAGTTATGAAAAACACTTGGTCCTTTTGTTCTCTCCTCCTGTTGTAATCTCTAATATTTAGGCCAAAAATAAAACAACAACAACAAAAAAGTATCATTGTCTAAAAACTTAGTGACAATTTGTCAAGCTTATTTTTTTCCCAGTTAAGGGAAGGATTCTCATAAGGAAAATGATCAGGGAACAACCTACTTTCTGTAAATTCAGACATCTTCAATGGACCTTAGCACATTGATTGCTCATTTTACTGAGAGATGGAAAGCCATGTTATTTCTCATTGAAAGTCTGAAAAATGAACACATGGACACATGTGACCTGGTCAGGGGGCTTATAACTGTTCCTTAACTCCCCTCCTAACGTCCTTCACAGGACTCAACATATAAGACCCACACTGCACAGTCACTTGTGGGAAATTGTGTGAAATTTAAGTGATAGAGTTGAGGAGAAAGGCCAGAAAGAGTCCCGACATTCAGGCTGTACCTTACATGCAGTCATCCCTGCTTTGGTCCCTAACACTGTATGGTCCCCTTAGCACCTCCAGGAGTGATCCCTGAGCAGAGAGTCAGGACTGATTCTTCAGCACAGCCAGGTGTCGCCCAAACTCCCCCACCCCCATTAGAGAATAAAATCTAGAAAGTGTTTAGGAGAGGTGAAAGAAGTACCAATTGGGTCTGAGTCATCTTACCACTGCTGGGAGATATAAAAATGAGACCAGAGAGACAGCCTGGGGGTTAAGGCACTTGCCTTGCTCATGGCCAACCCAGGCTCAAGCCCCAGTTCTCTAGGAAGTGAACCCTGAGACTAGAATCAGGAGGAAACCCTGAACACTAAAACAAAACCCCCAAAACTCTGAGTTCCAACTATAATGAACCTCCATCAGAACCTGATCTGAAACCCTAGAGAGACACAAGTGGTCCCCAGCTACCCCATCACTTCTCTTGCTGGTTCCTTTGTCCTTGAAAGCAGACAAAAGCACCAAGGCCATGAGTCCACACCTATTGTGCCTGAGATACAACCTCCTTCCCTCCCACACATAATTTTTTAAAATTTCTTTTCCCAAAATTTCTTCTGTTTCTCAATCCTGACAATGAAATCAGATGATACATGCAGGGGATGAACGTGGATTGGTACACAGGGAGGAAATTAGCACAAAGTTTCAAACTCCAGGGATGACAACTTTTGGTCACTGACTGCCCTGTGAGTTTGATGGTTCTGAGAAGGCTAGGAAGTCCGGGGTTTCCGTTAGTCCAGAAGTGAGGGTTTTTTCCACCCACTCTTTCCTCTCCTGTCTTTATTTGAACCTCAGGTTAGAAGGGAAATAGTGCCTTCCCATACCTAGAGCCGGAAGCTGAAACTGATTCTTTGTAACTCCTCATTTTTAGAGCCTGAAAAATGAGTAGGGGTAGCAAAGGGGAGACTCCCACAGACCCTGCCTCCTTCCAGGAGCTCTGCCAGCCCCAGTACAACACTCAGCTGCAAGGAACAACCCCGATAAGGGTGCCCTCATGCAGAGAGAAATCATAAACTAGGCAAGAAAGTCTAGTGACATTAGAACGCCAACTTAATATTTTAGACACTTCAATAAGTGAAGGTTACCAACGGCCATAAAGTAGCAGAGATTGGGGCCATCAGGGCACTCCCAGTGATGCTCAGAGGCTGACCCTGGCTCTGTACTCAGGATTGATCCCTGGCGATGCCAGAGATTGAACCAGAATCAGGGGGGTGCAAGATAAATGCCTTAATCCCTCTGTTATCTCTCTGGTGCCAATAGTTGAGATTTTTATAAACCGTTACCTTTTGGACTTGTGCTGTCTGCATTTGATTGTTCATGTGACCAGGTCATGGGACTTATAACTGTTCCTTAACTCCCCACCAACGTCCACCACAAACTATCCATTTGCTCTGCTAATCAACCCATGTCTCCTAAATTTGAGAATCTTTTCCTCCTGAATGACTTCTGGCAAGTTAATCTGGTGAAATAAATCCTCAAATCATTTGCGCTGAGTCACTTTTTTTTTATTTTTTTTTTTTAGCAACAGAAAAGATCTTATCTTTTTTGTTTGTTTGTTTTTGCCTCTCCCAGAGCTTCTCAGAGCTCACTTCTGGCTCTGCACTCAGGAATCACTTCTGGCGGTGCTCAGGGGACCGTATGGGATGCTGGCGATCAAACCCAGGTTGGCCATGTGCAAAGCAAGTGCCCTCCCCACTGGACTATTGCCCCGGGGATTTTAGTTCTTTTTACAGTTCTCTTTTAGAGTTCTGAAGAGTAGGAATCCAAAATCAAAGTGTCTGAAGGGCTGGTTTCCTCGTAGGCCTGTCACCTTGACTTGCAGACAGCAGCTTTCTCCCACATCCTCACATATTTTTTCTTCTTCACCTCTGGAATCTCTTTCCCATCTTATAGTGATGCTCGCGGGTTCACTGGGCCATATCAGCTTGTCAAATTACCCACCCAAGATAGTTAAACTCTAGATCTGCATCTCTTTCTCTTTAAAGGAGGAATAATAGTTTCCACCTCATAGAAGATGAAATGAGAAAAATTATACAAGCATGAGCAGAAGACTTTACTTCTCGGAGTAGGTCAACCACTTCAGGAAAAAAAAAAAAACCCTGAATTTTAAAGGCTTAATGTAGTTTTCTTGCTCAGAAAAGGTCAGCTGTGCAGGTTTCGGCTGATGGCCTTCTCTGGGGTCATTCCTCAACTGGGAGAATTCCATTTTGTGGCCTCTATCCTCTGAGTCCTTGGCCACCAATTGGAAAAGAGAATGCAGGATTGTGCCTTAAAAAATTCCAGGAGCTAGGCCTGGAAGTGCTAGCCCGTGTAATTCAGTCTCATAGCCATTTCCAACTGTGAAGGAAACTGAGAAGTTCCATCAACCTATAAGCCCAGAAGGCAGAGTTCACAGATTTTCTGAGCAGCTAAACAATCTGCAGAATAGGGACCTGTCTGGGCTTAGGTGAGTCTGTCACAGTGGACATACTTCGTCTTTGTGGAGTTTGCCAGGTTAATCCACCATAATCATCCAGGGGAAAAAAAAGAAGAGAATTTTTTTAATTGAATCACTGTGAGATTGACCCTTACAAAGCTGTTCATAATTAGGTTTCAGCCATACAGTATTCCAACACCCATCCCTCTACCAGTGAACATTCCCCAGCACCAGTGTCCCCAGGTTCCCTCCCATCATACCCCATCCCACCCCCATAGAGGCAGGCACTTGTCTCTCTTTGTCTCTCTGTCTCTCTGTCAGTCTGTTACTCTCTGCCAGTCTGCCTGTCTGTCCTCCCCCCCCCCCTCCTTTTAGACGTCGTGGTTTGCAATACGGATACTGAAAAGTTATCGTGTATATCCCTTTATCTACTTTCAACACTCAGTTCTTTTCCAACGTGATCACTTCCAATTATTATTGTCATACTAGGTCCCTTTTCTGTCTTACCTACCCTGCACCCCGCACACCACTTGTGGTGGATTCCAGCCATTGACCAGTCCTAGACCTTGTTTTACCTGGCGTTGGAAGAAGAGAACCTTAAACTCTTAACAGCTGAATGTGTTTTTATTGTGCTTCGGTATGCGGAGAGATATAAAAATAGTCACCTGTATACACATAGCTCCAAGTTGCTTTTAATTGAGGTGAGTTTATGATTTTTGCCTCTGTAATGTTTTACCATAAATATAAGGTGCCAAAGAATTGTCCGGTATTTTTAAATGCCAGAAGAAAGAGCCTTGTGACTTTGATCTCACAGCATGCCTTGGGTAAATGAAGTAGTGCTAACGGCAGGTCTGGAAATTGTAAAGGAGAAAGTAAGTGGGTGTCTGCATCCAAACTTCCAAGTGTTCCCCCAATGCCTGCCCAGAATATGTCACAGCTTTGTTCAGGCCGGCTTGCTGGACCTTCTTGAAAGATTTGGCCAGGTTGGGTGGCCTTGAATTCTGTTGTTGGGGGGCATATGATAGATAATATAATGCGGTAAGTAATTTTTGTCCCTCGCATTAAATGAAATGTGCACTTTCAAATATTGATGCGAAGCTTTTTTTTTCTTAGTAGAAAGGCATCAGGAAATCACTATTTTGAGTCCTGATCTGTTAACTACATATGCCAGGCAAGAATTTTTAAAATGGATTTTTAAATACTATAATTCCAAATTTGTGTTGAAAATGAAAAAGAGATAAACCTACAAGAGAAAGTGTTCATCCTGTTAGGTCTTCATTTGCATAATTGAGTGGCATTTCCTAGGGACCTGGTGATAATTTCAGGAAGGAATTCACACTTCAGAATCGAACCAGTAGCTCCCTTTATGGCTTGTTCCAAATTAACTCCATATTCTCACTTTATGAATATGCATGTTCCAGTTCTTCCCGATATTGCTAAATGGATTGGTTCTCTTCATTACGAGCTCAAAAGCACCCGAAGGCAATCCAGGCTTTTAATTTCTAGAGACGGGCCCAGGCTTGAGCTTGGCTGAAATACCTTCTCAAATATAGTCTCTGAAGAGCTTGAAAACCTGATTTGGGCTGGGTTTAAATTTTTTTTTTTTTTGTATTGACTTATCATTGGTTTCCAGTGTCACAGCATGTCTAGGAACGATGTTCCCACCTCTTTTATGTGTGCTCTATCTCCACTCCCTCTGAGTTCTATTTTGCCATTTTTAAGCTCACAGAGGAGCCATCCAAGCTGAAAGAGGAAAAAGGGAGGCAAGAAAAAGAAGCCTTTTGGTGGCTGCGCCCTGATGAGCATGCGGAAAGCTGGATCTAGCTAGAGGTTGGTTCTGGAAGAATTAAAGCACCAGTGAAGGGGAAGGGACTCATGTGATTGCCTCAGGAAGGCTTGAGCTGACAGCCTGAAGCTGCCTGGTTAAGGTTGAATCCCCATAGGAAAGCTAATTGTGCCTTTATCAGGATGCAGGGGAGGGTAATGAGAGAGAAGAGTCATTCTGCCATTCTTCGCCCCAGACTGTTTGCTTTAGCAGCAGAAAGCTGTGAATGAGTCTGGAAGCGGGAACCAGGAGTTCCGAGCTTTGCAGGAATTCAGAAACCCGGGCCTGTGGAGGCAGGATGGATTTGCTAAGGTCCTGCCCTGTTAGACATCACTCAGAGTGACTTTTGTTTTAATCTGATAAAGCACATTAGCTCATCTCTCTTTGTGTAAGACCCACATTAGATAATGAATGACTGCCCAGAGGAAGTGGGGTGGTTATCATACACAAGGGATTTGGGGGATTATTTGAGGGGAAAAGGTTAATAAAGCAGGATACGATCCTTTGTTTTATCAACCATTTTAGACTGAGTTTGTTACCGTTCCAGACTGCCTGGGTTGCAAATTCTACATAAAGAGCTCTGTATCTGACTAAGAGATTTTTCATTCTGTTGAGTTCAGCTTTGGACTCCCTTTGTATTTTTAATAAAACAATTATCTTCATTTATCAAGTTCCACCGGGAAGCTAAATGTTTGCTTACTAACCACCATAAATCTGATATATTTAAAAAAAAAAAAGACGAAAGAAAAAAAAACCTGGAAGGGTTGCAAGTTTTTCTTCTACAGTCTGAATTCAAAATTGATTTTATAAGAGGTCACTGAGTCATTCAACACATCTTTTTTCAAAGCCAAACATATTTTGGCCTTTGATTTGGACTTGCTACTTGTTCCTGGTTTCTGCAGCCTTGCCTGGCATTCCCTCCGTAGGACATAGCTCCCAGCGTCTGTACAAAGCTGTATACGTGAAAATAGCAGACGGGAGAAGGTAATTCCAACTGGCATTCCAGTCTGGATGTGCTCTCATAAATTACTTAGCAGAGGGCATAGTGTGTTACTTTTTATGGTCATGTTCTATATTTGTATGTGCTGGAGGACGGATCACATGACAGAACCATCACTTGATATTAGTGTTTATGGGCACTGACCTGAAGGACTGGACTGAAGCTCCTCTGGGCAGGACTTTGAATGTGTATACTCGGCTCCTAATTGAAGATGCAGGCACTTCCCAAAATACTGCAATCATAAATAGTCCCCGATACAAACTCTGTCATTGTTTTAAGAAGACAAAGTGCTGTGCACTCTAACGAACTGAAGAGCATGACGCTGCCAGAGTTTTGAAAACACAAATTTTCAATATCAACAAGTCAGCATGGGCCGAGCCCTAGACTTCAGAATCCATATCTTCTTGGTCCTCTCTTTAGCGCTCCCAGCAGGTGTTCCTGTGTTTCATTTTGTGGTGCTGGGGCCTCACACACAGGCCAGGTGTGTGCTTTACTGTGGAGTCATATCTCCGCCCACCCAGCCCCCGTCCTTGTTTTTGTTTTGTGCCGTGTGGCGTTGTGACACCCACCTGCTGGGAATCTGAGGCAGCTACAATGGCAGGAATTGAACCCAGGCCTCCAACAGGCCAAACATGTGCTCTACCCTTTGGGCCTCACCCCCAGCTCTGGAAGGTTTTTTTTGTTTTGTTTTAAATTTTTTTTTTTAATTTTTATTAGTGAGACATCATGAGGTACAGTTGTAGACTTACAAATTTTTGTGCTTGGGTTTCAATTATACAATGATCAAATACCCATCCCTCCACCAGTGCCCATTTCCCACCACCACGGATCCCAGTATCCCTCCCACACCCCATCCCCCTATCCCACCCTGCCTCTGTGGCAGGGCATTCCCTTTTGTTCTCTCTTTCTCTTCTTGGGTGTTGTGGTTTGCAAAAGAGGCTATGGGTGACAATCATGTTTGGCCTATAGCCTATTTTTAGCATGCTTCTCCCATCCTCGGAGGATCCTCCCAACACCCTTTATTTGGTGCTCCCTTCTCTATCTGACAGCTCTGGAAGTTTAAGGAGGAACATCTCCCCCCGAAACAGAACAAGAGAAGAAAACGCACACAAGCCTTTCCCTTTTGCCCAATCCCTTCCATCACCTCTTCCACAGCCCTGAGGATGGAAGTGTGTATGGGCACGCACCTAGAGAACAGCCTGCTTTGGCGGTTCCTTCTTTTCATTGACTAAACAGGCGGGGATGTGGGGTGGGGATACGGGATGTTCTTGTTCAGCTTCGGGTGGCTTAGCTTCTGCTAGTATGCGTATTTCCATATCTGGAGTCGTTGACTAGCTGGTTGGGTCAGTGTCCTGCTACTTCAGATCTTGGTGACCCTCTCCGTTCACCTTGCATATTCTAGCCTTCCTTCATTTCCTCAACCTCATTAATTTCTTTCTTTTTTTTTTAAATTTCTGGGTCACACCCAGTGATGCACAGGGGTTATTCCTGGCTCTGCACTTGCGGCACCATATGGGATGCTGGGAATCGAACCCGGGTTGGCCGCATGCAAGGCAAACACCCTACCCGCTGTACTATCGCTCCAGCCCTTCATTAATTTATTTCTCAAAGAATTTTTTGTGGATTTTAGGGGGACAGGGGGCACAATCGGCAATGCTCAGGGGTCACTCCTAGCTATGCACTCAGGAATTCCTCCTACTCCTGGCAGTGCTCAGGGGGCCATATAGGATGCCGGGGATTGAACCCAGCCCGGCCATGTGCATGGCAAGCTCCCTGCTATTGCTCCAGCCACAAGCTTTGTTTTGGGTTTTGTTTGATTTTTTTTTTTAACCAATCATTTATTGATTGGATGTCTACTCATTGGCAGTGGTAGCTAGCATCTGGCACTTGTAACATCTATCAGTATCTCATTGGTGTGAGATCCTTTGCAAAAACTTTGGGAAAAACGGGGTCTGGGTGAGGTTTCTTGTCCTAAATTATGTGCTTCTGAGTTTTACACTTTTCTCAGCATTTCCCATCCTCCTGAACCCCCCACCCCCCCCGTGAGTATCATTCAAACTTTCCTCCCCACGCTCCTCTCAAATGTTTGAGTTTGCCCTCTGTGGGTCTCATTAGATCTTTGACATTCCTCAGCACCTATATAGTAATTTCTGTCAGAACAAAAGTAACTTGTTTATGTGCTATTTTAGAAACACGTCGCAGTTATTTTTTGGTGCATATTTTCCATCTCCTCAACCTAAGAACTTCAAGGTTCTTTAAGAGCTGGTTTGGTTTTGCTTTGTGTGCTGTGACCTTGACTCTTTTTTTCCTTTCCCTCAGTTGATGTTGTTGTGCTGAGTGGGGAAGGCACACAAGTTGTGCTGTGGCACTCACTGGGGCTTGCACTCTCATCTGGTACTTGAACACCCCGAGTTGCATTGTGACTAGAGATTGTTGGTGGTTCTGAGGGTCCCAGGAAATAGAGCTACCGGACACAAATAGCAGGGGTGCAAGCTTTGTGTTGTGCCCGTATGCAACACCAGGGATCAAACTCAAAGTTTCATTTGTGCAAAGCGGGCCTTTGAGCCACAAAGTAATCTGCCAGCTTCCGTGTGTGTGTGTGTGTGTGTGTGTGTGTGTGTGTGTGTGTGTGGTGTGTTTGGGTAGCAAGCACCTTCCAAGCAGAGCTTAGGGGACCAGGGGGCACTCCTGGAGATACTCAGCCAGTCAGGCTGGACAGTTCAATGGTCAAGCCTAGTGACTAGTGCTACAGGTTCTACAATGCCAGAGACCACCTGGATCTACTCAGCAACACTCAGGACCTCCAGGACTACAGCTGGTGATGTGGGGGCGCAAGGGATATGTGGTTTTGGGGGATATGTGATTATGGCCCTGTTCCTTAGAGCATCCCTCTACCCACAACCTGTTAACTAGAGTTTGTTTGGGTCAAGTTAGATAAGAAGAGAGGCATGGCCTCCAGATCACCATGTTTCGTGGGGCACTGGATAAAGAAGCCACAGTATATAGTCACAGTGGATATGACTTAGCTATGAGAAGAGATAACATCGTAACATCATAAGAGCTAACATCATAACAGGATAACTTGCTGCTGCATGGATGGAACTGGAGTGAAGTATCTCAGAGGAAAGAAGAACAGATGCAAAATGATGTCTCATTCGTGGGACATAAAGAAACATAGTAAAAGAGCAAGAGAATAACAAATGGTCACAGACAACAGTTGAATTTGATAAGTGGTCTTTAGAACTGAGCCGACCATGCCTGGGTTGCCTCACTGCTGGGGTGGGGTGAGAAACGGGACCCTCTGGTAGAGGGTGTGGTGTTCAAGTATTGTATGCATTAATGGTATTAATGGTACCATTATAATGGTATTAATGGTCTATTAATGGTATTGAAAAGCACTGTGCCTGAAATTTAAAAATTGGAGGTCCAGAAAGATAATACTGGGGTTCGTTCACTTGCCTTGCATGCAGCCAGCCTCAGTTTAATCCCTGGCACCATATCTGGGCTCCTGAGCACTTCTAGCAGTGATCTTTGAGCACAGAGTCAGGAGTAAGCCCTGAGTCTTGCCAGGTAGAGCCCAAAGAAAATGAAAAAATAAAATTAAATTTAAAAAAATCAAATTCCACTGGTGAAGGTACGGGTGTTTCATTGTATGACCGAGACTTAAACCTGAAAGCTTTGTAACTGCTCTCACAATGATTCAATAAATAAAATTATAAAAAAATGGGGGGAAAAAAGGTAAGGTGGAGTTCATGCAAAATTCAATCAGCCTAATCAGTGACTGAATAAATAGCAGTACTCCTACATAACAACAACAAAGTCTCCAATGGAGACGTTACTGGGCCCGCTCAAGCAAATCGATGAACAACGGGAGGACAGTGACAGTGACTCCTACATAAAAAAAAAAAATCAAATTGGGTGAATGAATTCTCTTAGCGAAGAAGGAAATGTGTCACTGTTGTTTAGTGATGTTATTTGTCCCCCCCCCCACACTCCCCAGAAGAAAAGGAACCCAAAATTTGATATTTAGAGGTATTATTGAATTAGATTGAGGTGTCAGTTGAGGGAATAAGTGATAGAATGTAAGTCAAGGGTCAGCCACAACAAATGAACCCTGAAAAATAAAAAAACTATTCCTTCTGCAGATTTGGAAATGAGATTAGAGTCTTAGTGAGTTTTATGATGATAGTAAGGCGTTTTATTTCAAAAACGCCGTTTCTCATGTGTGCCCTCCTATGAAACAGTGCAAAATGAGTGTCTTTGAGGCTACCGTGGAATGACTTTGCTTCTGGATGTGTGCGCTCCTGAGAGAAATGGTCTCCACCAGACCTGGGTGACAGATGTCGGTCTGGCACTCGGTGATTATAGAGTATAACTCTGGGGAGGGGGTTCGGATTCAATTCACAGGAGTTGGGCAGTCCAGCTGGCCTTGGACCCACAGGCTGCTGGAAACGGTTCCAATGAGATGGATTCTTCCCTGTGCAGAGTTTTATGTAAATCGGGGAAAAGCGGTTGTCTCTTGGCTGTGAAATCATTGCAAGTGTCCAGTGGCAACCTCTGAAGCTGGCAATTATGCACTGAGACCCCCAGAAAGGGTGGCACACAACTTCCGGCTCTCTCCCGCCGCCCTCCAGATGGAGTCTCTGTGTGGAATAATGGGCAGCCCGCCCCACAAATTGGATTAAGATGATTCAGAGCACAGGAGTGCCTTCATTTTCTTCAGCTGATTATCCCAGAGTCGATGGTGTGCAGGATTCCTCTTGGAAAGTCATAAATTAGATTGTGTTCTCCCTTAGGAACAAAGGATATCAAATGTCGTATTTTACAATATGACAGTAAATATGGCTCAGACAGGACAAACTACATTATTAAAAACTAAAACACAGCTTTAATTATACAGTATATAACTATATGACTGTAGTATATAACTATAACAGTAAATTTGTCCCGTAAGGGGATTTTTGATATGTGCTTCATTTTTTAATTGAGTTCCTATTGAACTTCAGCAGCATCTTCGGAAAGTCCATGTCTTATGTCTGGGATTATTTTTTGTTTCTTTGGTACCAGGGAGCAGACCCAAAGCCTCACACCTGTGAGGCCGGTGCTTTACGCCTGGTTCACATCCTCAGCCTAGAAGTCCATGTTCTTAACTTACCTACGTGAAACTGAATGTTGTTGCCATGAGTATGGTCCGCAGCGATTAGACTTGACTGTTCAGAATTCGAGGGGCAGGAGAGATAGCACAGGGGTTAAGGCGCTAGCCTTGCATACAGCCAACCCCAGATTGAATCCCAACACCGCAGATTGATCCCCTAAGCAAAAGGGGTGATTCCTGTGGACAGAGCCAGAAGTAAGCCCTGAACTCTGCTAGGTTTATTCAAAACCCAAAACAACAAAAATAGAAAGGTCTTTTTAAAAAATTTTTATTAGTGAAACACCATGAGGTACAGTTGTTGACTTACAGATTTTTGTGTTTGGGTTTCAATTATACAATGATTGAGTACCCATCCCTCCACCGGTGCCCATTCCCCACCTCCAATGCCCCCAGCATCCCTCCCACCTCCCCAAGCCCCCTAAGTCCATCCCACCTCTGTGGCAGAGCATTCCCTTTTGTCCTCTCTCTCCTTTTGGGTGCTGTGGTTTGCAAAAGAGGCATTGAGTGGCAATCATGTTCGGTCTATAGTCTACTTTCATCATGCATCTCTCATTGAAAGGTCTTTTTGGAGAGATGGACTGGATCTTGAAAAAGTCTTTGTGAACGGTATGCCATAAGCATGCCACCCGACCCAACACCAGACTGTTTCATCTGGGGCAACCCAATCCAGAGGGGGGCAGGTGAGGTTCTTCTGTGCCCCAAGGGACCCAGCCTCAGCAGCCAGAAACCTCCAGAAGTCAACCACTGCCAGGGTCATGGCTGCTCTCCATATGCTCAGGCCAAGCCTCACCCATGAGTCAATCTATTCCTGGACATCTCATACTTTACACAGCTGATATACCAAGAGTAGCACACCACATTTGATGGGATTTAAAGTAGAAGGCAACCAATCTTAGCAGGAAATATCACAATCACAACAATCACAAATCATCCTGTTATTCGTCGATTGCCTCGAGCAGGCCCCAGTAACGTCTCCTTCATCCTAGCCCTGAGATTATATTCAAGGCTCTTTAGGAGAATGAGACCCATCATTGTTACTGGTATTGGGTACGCCACAGGGAGTTTGCCAGACTCTGCCGTGTGGGCAGGCTACATTCGGTAGCCTGCCAGTTTGTCCAAGTAGGAATGAGATAATAAGATGTCATAATAAAATGACAACATGTTAGTAATCTCTTATAGAAGGGCTTAATGGTTCCTGGGTTAAATACAATCTTCACACACTTTCCTCTAAGAAACATTTATTGTCTCATTTTTAGCGGATTATTCATAACAAGCAATACGAAATAAATTATTTCAGTTCTGCTTTGGGGGCAGGGTTTGGGGTTTGAGATGGAAATATGGTGGTAGAAAGGTGTAACGGTGATGGGATTGGTGTTGGAATATTAAATATAATCAAATATTGTGAACAAATTTATAAAAATAAAATTTAAAAAAAAAGGAAATCTCTTTGTGGGGAACTGACAATTCTGGCCTTTTCTTTTCACACTTGACAGCCTTTCTCTGGCCTGGCAGAGACATTCAGATTGAGGGGCTAAAGAGATGGTACAGCTGGTAAGGTGCTTGCCTTGCATAAGGCCAAACCAGGTTCAATTCCTGGCATCCTGTATGGTCCTCCAATCTCTGCCACGAGTGATTCCTGAGTACAGGAAGTAACCTCTGAGATTGCCAGGTGTGGCTCAAAACCCAAATAAAACAAAAAAACAGGATTATTCTCTGTTATTATTCTGATCTCACAAAAGATGATAACTGATCTTTAATGATAAAAAAAATAACTCTGATATCACACACACACACACACACACACACACACACACACACACACACAAATCGGCATGCAGAGATCTTACCAAGAAGTACATTTGGGACTGGACTGTTAGGCAACTTGCCTTAGTTCTTCCTCTGCCAAGAGTTAAAGGGGAATTGGGGTCAGAAAGGAGGCTTAGTACATCCCACTTGTAGAAGGGAGGGTGGGAGACCAGAGCCCTGGGTGGCCGGGAACATTTTAGCATACAGCTTCTCCAAACTGCAACATTTTTCTCTGCTTTGCTCCTTCAGCTACGATTCATTTCCATTATTCCGTCTGTTCTTTAATGCCAGTAAATTTTAAAAAGCTAGCTTAATCAACTCCAAGAGGGAAATCTCATATGCCTTCTATAAAAGAAAGCAAAACTCGAACAAGAGTTTTTAAAATATACTAATAGTGAAAGCTCACTTTGACTAGGGAAGCCAACAAGAGTTGCATGGGGTAGGATCAGAATCCTATGAACCACCTATGGGGGAAAAATACAGCAGATAGGGGCTGGAGCAATAGCACAATGGGTAGGGCGTTTGCCTTGCACACGGCCGACCTGGGTTTGATTCCCAGCATCCCATATAGTCCTTGAGTACTGCCAGGAGTAATTCCTGAGTGTAAAACCAGGAGTAACCCCTGAGTATTGCCGGATATCACCCCCCCCCCAAAAAAAAAAGCAGATATTGGTCTTTTCCTCCATAGACCATATTGCTTTTTTTTCTTTGTTTTGTGTTTTGTTTTGGACCATCGTGGGGGGTGTGAAGGGCAGGCATTTGTACAGAAGAAGGTATTAATGATGCAGTGAAATGGAGAGCTCACCACTCATCACTTCACTGGCTTGGCCTTTGACTTGGAGCATAATTTTATTATGCTCAGAGCATCAGTGGATGAGGCCTAAAAACCAAAACCAAAAAAATCCCAATAAAACCCAAAAGTTTATCAGTAGGGAGCCGAGAGATAGTACAGTGTAAGATGCTTGCCTAACAGGCCCAGGTTTCATCCCCAGCACCATGCAGGGTCCCCCTAAGCATCTCCAGGAGTGATCCCAGAGCACAGAGCCAGGAGTAAGTCCTGAGCACTGCCTGGTGTGACCCCTGTGTCATAAGTATATATAGCATATAATATATTTTATAAATATATAATTAATATAATGTAAATGAATAAGCTATAATAATATGATTTATTGTTTTATTCATACAT
The DNA here is from genome assembly GCF_029834395.1 of Sorex fumeus. NCBI lineage: Eukaryota > Metazoa > Chordata > Mammalia > Eulipotyphla > Soricidae > Sorex > Sorex fumeus. The sequence continues at coordinate 10,036,553 of NW_026606151.1, forward strand.
ATAAACAAATCCTATTTATTAACAGTATAAATAAGTTATAGTATTAATAAATACGAACAAAATATATTTATTAATACATGTCACCATCACTGTCACCATCCTCCCACTGTTCATTGATTTGCTCGAGCAGGCCCAGTAACATTGTGAGACTTGTTACGGTCTTTGGCATATCGAATATGTCACGGGGAGCATGCCAGGCTTTGCTGTGCGGGCAAGATACTCTCGGTAGCTTGCTGGGCTCTCGGAGAGGGGCGGAGGAGGATTCAAACTCGGGTCAGCCATCTTGGTTGCATGCAAGGCAAACACCCGACCCGCTGTGCTATCGTTCCAGCCGATTAATACATAAATATTATTAAATTAATATTAATTAATTAATACAGGTAAATATTATATAAATATTTGTATTTATGTAAATATAATTTAATATTACATGCAAAGATAATTTAATATTATCTTTATAAATCAGTAATTTTAAAATACATAGATTTATAAATAAAAATTGATTTATAAATATTGATTTAGAAACTTTTTTATAAATAAATAAATGATTTAGAAATAAATTTATGAATTAATAATTTACAAACAAATATGTTTATGAATATATTTACATAGATGTTTCTACTTATAAATAAATATTATTTTTATATAAAATAAGATTAATAGATATAGTATTTTATATTCATTAATTTTATAAATATATTTATTTATAAATAAATTATTTTATAAATTAAATTTATAGATTAATTTTATAAATAAATATTTATATAGCACCTGTAGCACTGTAGCACTGTCCTCCCATTGTTCATCGAATTGCTCGAGTGGGCACCAGTAACGTTGTTGTTACTGTTTTTGGCATATTGAATATGTCATAGGGAGTTTGCCGTGCGGGCAAGATACCCCCGATAGCTTGCCGGGCTCTTCTGCTTGAGGGGCAGAAGAATCGAACCTGGGTCGGCTGCGTACAAGGCAAAAACACTACATACATATTTATGTATCACTATCACTATCACCCCATTGTTCATCGATTTGCTCTAGAAGGTGCCAGTAATGTCTCCATGCATCCCTGTCACATGCTAGTGTAGCCCAATGGCATATTGTGGGTCAGGGAATGAGGATCTCATTGTTACTGTTTTTGGCATATAGAGTACTCCATGGGTAGCTTGGCAGGCTCTGCCATGCGGGTGGGATACTCTTGGTAGCTTGCCAGACTCGCCAAGAGGGATGGAGGCTTTTGGGCCAGCCTATAATCACCTTTACAGGTGTTCCCAGTCAGGCATATATGCGGGCAGGATACTCTCAGTATGTGTATATAAAAGTATCAGGGAGTGACTAGCAGAATGTGATCACCCATGTTCTGAGCAATGGTACCCACTGTATGTGTTCAAGAAACCGAATCTAAAACCAACCAATTCCCCTCCTTCCCCCCACCACGCCACATACTCAGGTTAAGATTTTCTCCCAAAATTATTTATTAAACGAGCCACTGAGAGCCTCCTGGTCTTGTGTTTCTAGACACTAACCCCCCTCGGAAAGCCAGTTCCAATCCCTTTTCCCTTCACTTCCGTTGCTTGTTTGTTGTGATACACATATAGGGTCCGAGAGTTGTGTCTTAAAACCCACTTGTTTGATCTGTGATGCTTGCACCCATGTCCATGTGGGTTTACGTTCTCTCCATTGTGCTTCCTGGGGCAGGGGTCATACTGCCTGGCTGTGGCAACACTGGAGACCCCACTCTGCTGCAGGGCTAGAGTTTCCGGGATAGCAATGGGACTTTCCGAGCCACTGAGTGGCACCAGGGGTTGAACTGTCAGCCTCAGGCTTGCTAGACTTTTGCCACTAAGGTTTCCCAGCCTCCTTCCAAGTCACTATTTTGGTTTTATTTTTTTTCCCTCAGGGAACTGGATGGGGGGGAGGGATGTAGTTGTCTCCCACTGTGCTCAGGGCTTACTCCTGGCTGTGTGCTCAGGGATCGCCCTTAGCAGGGCTTGGGCTATATAGTCGGTGCGAGGGATTGAACCCAGCCACCTGCCAAGGCAAGTGCCCTCCCAGCTATGGCTCTCGTTCCTCATTCCATTTTTTGTTAAAATTTTCTATGATCTATTTTTATGACTCTTCAACAGAGAATTACCACTGTTCCATTTTCGCCCCTGACTTTGATTGTTTATATAGTCATTGTACTTTGAATTGTCAGGTTGCATATATATATATATATATATATATATATATATATATATATATAGGTTGAGTAAATGTGCTTTGGTTTCCTTTCTGTGATAAATTGGGGGAAGAAACTTGTTTTTACTGAAAAGAAAATGTGTCTCATTTGGTCATTTTTAGGGGCTGCTGTGACTGTTTCTCTTCATCTATGAATTTCCAAGCCTTACCTGGTAATTTGTGATACTGATCATCATACTTTATTCGGGTCTGATCTCAACAGAGCTTGCTGTGTGATTACTAGTTTTCTTTCTCCTTCATTTTCTCCCCTTTTCTCTGATGCATTTTTCACGGTGCACAGGGCATAAATATTTATTCTTTTAAATAGCCCGTGTCTGTTGCAGTCCTAGAGTGACCTCTCATTTCTTTTGCTCAGAATTCTTTTTTGTAATCTGTTAAGGATCCCTCATTGGGGACCATCTTCTGATTTCTCTGGGAGCTTATCTAATCAATCACCCCCTTCTTCCTTTCCCTACCGGCTCCATCTGTTTAGTCTACAGACCAAGTCACGTTTCTCTGTCCACACAAAACACACAAGCACACACACCCCAGCCCCCTCGACTCCCAGAGCTGTCTCTTCTCTGCCTTCTGCTATCGGACTTAGGAGGACGTTTTCCTCTCGGCCTCATGTTCTCACGTCTCTGTCACTTTTTAATCTCCTGTCGTCTGTCTTCTGTCCTTATCATTTGACCCAAAAAAAGACTTTCCCAGGGTTCTGGTGTCTTCCTGATTGTCATTCCGTTTCACTCCTTGAAGAAGATCACTGGTTATTACTGTGCTCAGTGTTCTTCATTCTCTTGTGAGTAAAACTCTCTTCTATTTTTCATTTCATTAATTAAAAAAAGATTATTGCAGCCATATGCAATTTCAGGTGTACAACTTCACGCCTCTGTTTCTGCCCCACCGTGTCCCATCAGTAAAATTTTAATGTCATCACACTCACACTATCAGAGCATTTCATTTCATTTTATTTTTCTTTGACTTTTCTTCTTTCCTCTACAATTTTTATTCAAGTTGCTGTTCTTTACTATCAGGAGTTAAAAAAAATACTTGTTTCTCCCAGTTCTTCTTATTTTTTTAACATATACAGATATATACACATATATATTTCTTTTTGGCCACACCTGGTGATGTTCAGAGCTTACTCTTGGCTCTGCACTCAGGAATTACTCCTGGTGGTGCTTACGGGGACCATATGGGATGCTGGGAATTGAACCCAGGTTGACCGTGTGCAAGGCAAGCACCCTCCTCACTGTGTTATCTCTCTGACCACATTTCCCAGGTCATTTTCATCCACTGTTCACAATGATGACAATTACTCCTATGCCATGTACCATCTACACATCTCCAGAACCTAACACCTTAAAGTTGATCAAGGAGACATAAGGAGTAGATCTGAGTCCGTTTCAAATGCTGTTGAACGCATACACACACACACACACATACACACTCATACACACATACACACACACACATACACACACACACACACCCTCAACAAAATGCTATCTCTCTCTGGGTTCTTTCTTTCAGTGGTTCTTTCATTCCTGGTTCTCATCATTCCTGATTCTAATCTCAATGGGTTGAAGTTGTTCAACTGGAATTTCCTAACTCTTTTTTTTGACTACTCCTTTTCCTTTACTTCTCATGTCCAACCCAGTGCCACAGAAACTACAGGATGACATTCCAGCCCCCACTTTGCAGTTTCTTGTTGCAGCATCTATACCCTACCCCCCAAACTCCCTCACGACAAAGCCAGTGTCTCCGTCGCACTGAGCAGGCAAAGCTCTCTGCACATGTACATTTCCTTGCTCCTGCAAAGTCATGACTGACCATTCTTCTCTTTGTAACCCAAATATTTCCCTCCTTCATGGATATGTTCTATTCCATACTTTGGTTTGTTACTTTTGCAAACACGCATAGAGACTCTCTCCAGGAAACTCTAGGTCTATGGAGGGTAAAAGACAAACCTAAATGCGTGGCATTATAATAAGTAGATTGGAATAAATGCTGAGCTGATAGTGCCCCAGAAAGCTGTTGTGAGCACTGAAGAAGCTCACAGGGAAGAGATCTCTGGAACCTCATCCTGCAGGATAAGCAGAATCCCAGTAGGTGAACCTGCCTCTCATGAAGGGCAAAGCCAAATATCTCCACCTTTGCATGTAAGAGGTTAAGTCTCAGCCTGTGTGCCCCTCCCCCCTCTTTGGAAATGACTTGTTGCTAAATATACCTCTTTGAAACAACAAGATCATTGAATTTTACCATGTAGTCATCCATTTATTTTGACTTTAATAAGCAAGTTTAGACTATTTGCATTTACTTTTTGACTACATTATTTGTTCTTAAACTCAAGTAAATTTATCTTTATTGCAGTCATGGGCTGGCTTTTTTGTTCCATTCCTGTGGTTTCTGTAATGGATTTTAAAGTCTATGTCTTTCTTGAGAAGGCCAAAAGATAACTGTAAGCGGTCTATTTGTTTAACATTCTAACATTAAAATATTGCAGGTAAACCATTTTAATTGCTTCTCTTTATTTCTATCATTGACTAAATAAACTTTGATTCCCTTTTAGGAAACAAAAAGAGTCTTGTGTTCCCTTCTGCTGTTCATTCTTTTGTGTTATTATCTGAGAACCTTTGGAAGTTTTGCTCAAGCTTAATAGTTCCAAGAATTCATTTGCTAACTTGCCAGTTGTTTTCATTATTAATGAAAGGATTATTAATCCTTACTCAATACTCTTAATTCATTTCTGTCTCAAAGATGTCTTTAAATTTCCATCTAGCCCTAATTTTCTTCACAAGGATATCATCAATATGAGTCTTCATATTTATATTTTGGTTGACCTGTTCTATGATGTCTTAAAATATCCTGACCTGCCTTCAAAGAGGAAGGTGACCCTGATCAAATCCTTTTGTTTGCATCTGTCATTTTCCCCATGTGGGCCTCTAGAGTCTTTTCAAACCCAAGAAGGGAAATAGAATCACATTTTTATCCTCGTCACTTAACACCAACTTCCCTTCCTTATGATCACGACGATCACGACCACCCTGTTGTTCGTCGATTGCCTTGAGCAGGTGCCAGTAACGTCTTCTTCGTCCTAGCCCTGAGATTTTTTTTTTTAAGTGCCATATTCAAGGCTTTTTCAGGGTTAGGAGAATGAGACCCATCATTGTTACTGGTATTTGGTATATTGGGTATACCATGGGGAGTTTGCCAGACTCTGCCGTGTGGGCACGTTACATTTGGTAGTCTACCAGTTTGACCAAATTAGGAATGAGATGATAAGATGTCGCGCGGCCGCAAATGCGGCCGCGCGCTTCCGGGAGCTGAGTGTGATGATCTCTGGATCCTGGCCGTTGTTGGAGTTACATGGCAGTTGGTGGGTGTAACTGTCTAGTTACTGGCAGGTCCAGTCCCAAACTGTGCAGGCTTGGAGATCTCAGCCCCGGGTCCCACACACCTGGGTTCCTCTGTCAGTTCTTTTATGCGTGAGGCTCATCCAAGTGTGTGGAGAGTGCTCCCAGCATGGCCTTGGCTGGGCCTCGGTGGTCTTCAGCTGTTGGGCCCTGGTGGAGACAGTCAGGCATAGGGTATTTCATAGGTATTATCATCATTCCTTATGATAAGCTTTACAATTTTACTTTGGGGGGGCCAGAAAGATAGTGCAGTGGGTAAGGCCCTTCCCTTGCTGTGGCTGAGTCAGGTTTAATCCCTGGCTCCCTTGAGCAAACCAACAGGGTTCCTTCCTGAGCACAGAGCCAGGGGTAAGCCCTGAACACATCCCGCCATGGGAAACCCCACTACTGAGCACACTTATCTGGGTTCTCCTGCCTCTGCCCCCAATTCTCTTCCCACGCAGGACACTTCCTGTTACTTCTGCACTCAACTTTGTGCTCATCACAATTCTTTCTTGTGCCTTCTTGCTTCTCACTTTCAGGCTGGAGGGGAGGCTCTTGCTGGAGTTGTCCGTTAGGGCCTGATTTTAGAGGTAGACACAGATGGGAAGATGACAGCCAGGCGGGGTCGATGAGCTAGGGGTGCATCCAGGGCCCAAGGGGAGTGGAGATACCCCTGGGAAACTACTGATAAGAGCAGCAGGGTCCTCACGTCCCAGATATGCACTGTGGGGCCCGCCTTAGGGTCTGATTTTTCACCCACCTCATTCAAAGCTCATTATAATATGATCAGCATTGTGGTCTCGCCACCAACCCCGCCTTTAGCGGGCTGTTCTCTGCATTATGGGTAGTCGCAGGGGATAAGCAATTTAGTTAGATAATCCACACCTGTCAGTCACCCTACATCTGTCCATCTAAAGCCCCAGCCCAGGGCAATGCAGTCACCTAATCCACCCTGAATTACAGTGTGAAACAAACCGCTCAGGTGTGTCAGGGTTGGCTGCAAAGCAGAGCAAACCCATTCCTGTTCTCTCTCACGTGGCCTGTGCTTTAATCAGCCTGCTGGCCTTGTCCCTGCAGAATCTGCCTGTGTCTGTGGTTTTCAGTCCTTTGCTGATCTTGCAGCACAGGAACTGAGGACTTCTCCTCACCCATCCTGAGCATCTGGTAATCTGGTGACATATTGGTCTCATCCCTGTGACATTATATCTACAGTTTCCTCCTAAGAGAGCTCTTCCATTCTTCCTTCTCTCCATTGTTTCCTTTCTTGTTCTCAGGGGAAACTGAGGGAATGGTAAGGGGGGCACATCGGGGTGGGAGGGGGGTGGAGTATTGGAGCTTGAGTCACACCCAGTATACTTAGGACTTGCTCCTGGCTCTGTGCTCAGGGATCACACCTGGTGGTACCCAGGGGACCATATGCCGTACAGGGGATCAAACCAGGCTTGACTGCATGCAAGGCAAGCTCCTTAACCTCTGTGCCATCTCTCTGATCCCTTTCCTGGAAAGTTCTCTAAGAATCTGTGCCCTTCTGCCTTGCCACAGTTGACAAGTTTCTGTGAAGGGAAGACAGTGGTGAAGTACAGGGTGGAGGAACATTCCAGCAGTAAACTAACTCTGTAGGATGCACATACAGTGATAACCATGAATATGGTAGAACTGTCACTGTCACTGTCCTCCCGTTGTTCATCGATTTGCTCGAGCAGGCCCAGTAACGTCTGCATTGTGACTCTTGTTACTGTGTTTGGCATATCGAATACATCACGGGAAGCTTGCCAGGTGTTGCTGTGCAGGCGAGATACTCTCAGTAGCTTACTGGGCTCTCCGAGAGGGGCAGAGGAATCAAACTGGGGTCAGCCATGTTGACCGCATGCAAGGCAAACGCCTTACCTGCTGTGCTATCGCTCCATGGTAGAACTAGATTCATTATTTCAATGGGATGGGGTTGGACTTCCATTTATGTGCAAAAAAACAAATTGTATGAATCCATGGAAGCAAACTGTGCAAGTATAGAAATTTCGAGTTGGAGCCCAGAACCCCTTGCAGCAGCATTCTTAGATCGCTCAACGCCCTGTTACTCTTTATTCTGACATTTCCCAGCTTCTTCTTGGTCCTTACATGGCCAAACTCCCGGCCAGAGACAGCAAAGCCTTCCAGGCAGGCTCCTGGGATTGCCAATGGTGTTGTTTTCATCCAACGACACATCACCTCATTGTTCAGTGAAAAGAAAAAAAGAAATGGACCCTACCCAGAAATATGGCTAAGAAGCCCCTGAAAATGCAAATAAAAAAAAGCGGCCAGAGAACTATGACGGGGTAAGGCACTTGCTTTAATCCTGGTTTGAATCCCAGCACTGCATATTGTCCCCAAAATTACCCTGAGACGTGATCCCTGAGCACAGAACCAGGAGTAAGCCCTGAGGACTGATGAGTATGAAACAACCCCAGAGCTTTCCTCAGGAAACAGCACCATTGGTGTTCTCCTGGACCTTTGTCCCCTGGACACAATGCAACAACCTCCCTGTTCATAATTGTGAGAAGAAAAAATCTGAGGAGCAGAGTGGATGATCTGTCTCCTCTCATGCTGTGTCCTGAGAGAACGTATTAGGTCCAGTGGTCTGAGGGGAGGCCCCATCTGTGACAGAGGCCAGTGGACACCATTGGTGGTCTGTCCCCGGTTTTCCCTGACAGGAAGGAAGCTGGCCATCAGAGAGAGGGCCAAGAAGCCTCTCTGAGCTGTTCTCACTGGGCTGCCTCTGTGAATTCAAAACGAAGTGGGGTGAGGGGAGCCCTCTCAGGCAAGGCCTTGTCGGGGATTGTTGGAACCGCAGCCGAGCTCAAATGTCCATGGGTCGCCTCTTTGTGAGACGCTCGCTGAGCATCTGGCGGCATCGCCGGGGGTAACGTGAGAGGGCCCACAATTTTAATTTCAACCAAAAATACATCTGCCAGGCTCATTTCAGCTGACAGGATAAATATCGGGTTTCTTTACCAGTTTGTAAACACCTCACTTTTCATCTCCCACTCACGTGCTTCCTGGGGGTTTTACAAATGGAAAAACCAAACAGGGCAGAGATGGGAGGACCTGAGAGTGGGGAGAGGGGGGTTGTGTGCTGTTGTCAGTCAGGTGTGGTGGGCAGCTCTGTGGGGGTCCAGCAGGGGACAAGGATGTGTGTGACAGGAAATTCGAGGGGGGGGGGGGGCGGCACTGTCCACTTGTCCTAGGTCAGAGCCTGAAGGGGAAGATGATTTCTGAGATGACTGAGTCACAGCCTGAGGGACACAGCTGGGACCTTCCCGGTTACACAGAAGAAATTCGGGACGTACGGCTCACTTCTCTGGCCACAAACTGTTGTTAACAAACCCGGGTTTCCTTTCACTGAAACTCTTTATTTTCCAATTTGAGGATTCTTAGAAATGAGACACACACTAAGATACTTTTCTCCAGTTTCCCTATTCACATCTCCAGGGCAGATGTCAAAGAAACGGTGTTTTGTAAAGCGAGGAGTTCGGTGAGGAGGAAAATTTGAGTTAAATCGAATAGAAATAAAGGGTAAAATTAGTAGATTTCCCATTCCGGAAGATTTCTCCCACCTCTGAATGTACATGATACTGCTGGCATTTTGTATGAGTATTTATTTAATATTGATGAAGAGGATACGTAAATAAATGTTTCCATGAGTCCATATCATTTTGAGATCCTTTTCACTCACTCAAGGATCTTAAAATTTATATCCTTTTGAGATCCTTTTCACTCAAAGATCTCAAATTTTCTTTTTTCTCACCTGTTAGTTAATTTTCACAACACCACGCTAAAGCACTTGGGTTGTAATGTTATACTCCGTCTCCAGATGGAGAGATCAAACTCGCAGATGTTCAGTTGCAGAACTTGCCAGAGCCCCGCCGTGATCAGCTGTGCTTTGGCCCTGGGCACGAGCCTCTGGTATCCTGTGCCACCCAGCTTTCCCCCAGCTGAGTCCCAAAGACTCTCCAGCCAAGGAGAGCAAGTGAGCAGGCCCCGAGGAGGAGGTTCCGGGCTGACCCTGGAACATATGGGGGTGTTGGTGAGTTTGGGCCTCACACTCTCCATCCCCTCTCGCCTCCCAGCCACTTCCGGCTTGTCCAACGCTTTCTGCTCTTAATGTATTTCCACTAAAAATTGAAATGGTTTAGTGAAAATGCAAGGGGGTGAGTCATTAAGAAGGTCTGGACTTCAGTAATAGTTGGAAATGATCACGCTGGACAAGAACTGAGTGTTAAATGTAGGTAAAGGGATAGGCACGATAACCTTTCAGTATCTTTATTGCAAACCACAGTGCTCAAAAGGAGAGAGAGAGAGAGAGAGAGAGAGAGAGAGAGAGAGAGAGAGAAGAAAAGTGTCTGCCATAGAGGCAGGCTGGGGAAGAGGTGGAGTGATGGGAGGGAATGTGGGGACACTGGTGCTAAAATGTACACTGGTGGAGGAATGGGTGTTGAAACTCTGTGTGACTGAAACCTAATCATGAATAGCTTTGTAAGGGTCTATCTCACAGTGATTCAATACAAACATTAAAAATAAAATATTTTAAACAATGAAGGTCCAGACTTACCCCCATGTATGCGCTTTTTTATTAGTAGTAGTAGTATTATAGTTGTAGTACTGTAGTTGTAGTAGGGCTGGAGCGATAGCACAGCCATAGGGCGTTTGCCTTGCAAGTGGCCGGCCCAGCCAAACCAGGTTCGATTCCTCTGCCCCTTTTGGAGAGCCCGGCAAGCTACCAAGAGTATCTCACCCACACAGCAAAGCCTGGCAAGCTCCCTGTGACATATTCCATATGCCAAACACAGTAATAACAAGTCTCACAATGGAGACATTACTGGGCCCGCTCGGGCAAATCGATGAACAACGGGAGGACAGTGCTACAGTGCTACAGTTGTAGAAACATGGTTACAATAATGTTAATGCTTTTGGTGTAGCAGTGGCCCACACTTCCACCATCACCGAAGTACTCGGTACTCTGCCATTGTCCTTGTGCCACTTCTGGTCTGCCCCTTCCTTCCACTCCGAATCCCCTCCCCACTATGTGGTGGCCTCAGTTCTATAGTCAAAGTCCAAGGATTGTCATCGCTGGATACTGTCCATTCCCTTTCTTTGTGTCTTGATAAACCACATGTGAATGAGATTGTCCAGTGTTTGTCCCTCTCTGACTTATTTTGCTTACCATGGCGCCCTCTAATTCCATCCAAGTTATAGCAAAAGGCGAGGTTTCATTTCTCCTCAGATTAGAGTAGACTTCATGGTGACTGTGTATCACAGCTTTCATTGTCCATTCTTTTGTTGTTGGGTACCTCGGTTGCTGACAGAGGCTCATTACTGTGTATACAGCTGTCGTGAACAGATATATATGTGTGTGTGTGTACATATATATACACATAAGTATGTGTGTATATATATTTTTTTTAATTAGGGTTGTTGTGCTTTTGGAGTAGGCACTATTTTTTGTGTTCTTTAAGGAGTGAAGCTACCAGATAATACAGTATATACTTCTAGTTTAGTTTTTTCAGAAATGAAAGCCAAATCAGAGGATATTCCACTAACTGGATGGTTTCCATTTCTTGGCTATTGCAGTGGATATAGGTTACATATATCTTTTCATATTAATGTTTTTGTGTTCTTGGGACAAATGCCAAAGAGCTGAATCAGAGGGTCCTGTGGAAGAGTCTACTTCCAAGGATATTCCCACTAACAGTGAATGAGGGATCTTTTTTCACTGCATCAGTCTACTTCTAAGGATATTCCCACTAACAGTGAATGAGGGATCTTTTTTCACTGCATCCCCACCAACATGAATTATTTCCATACTTTTTGATGTATGGCACTTTCACTGGTGCAAAGTGGTATCTCACTATTGTTTTGATTTGCATTTTCATCAATATCAGTGATGATGAGTACTTTTTCATGTGCCTGTTGGCCATCTATATGTCTTTTTTGAGGAAGTATCTGCTCAGCACCTTGCCCCATTTTCCATGCGTCTGTTTGGGTTTTTTTTGTTGATGTTGAGCTTTGTGAGTATTTTATTGATCTTGGCTATTAGCCTTTTGTTATATATATGGAATATAAATATTTTCTCCCATTTGTTAGGGTGTCTTTATTTTGGTTATCTTTTTTTCACTACTCAATAACATGTTTTAAAACAATGTTTATGGTATCGATGTCACCAAGCAAAATTACTGAAGACCGCCCCCAACAAAGTGCCCAGAACCCTCTCTCAATGTCCGTTTTGTCACTTCTGGTCCTATCTTCATTCCCCTCCTTCCCCTAACTATTTGTTAATAAATTTTGTAATTTAAGGCCAAGAATTTTCCCTTGTCTGTTCCCTTGTTTTGTATCTCAATATTCCACAGGCGAGTGAGATCATCTGGTATTTGCTCGTCTTCCCCTGATTTATTTCACTCAACATGATGCCCTCCATTTCCATCCACATTTCAACAAGCTTCAACAATGCATCTTTTCTAAGAACTTCATTGATTCATCCTCTCCTCATAGTGAGGATTTGCGCTGTTTCTTCATGTTGTGGTGGTAGTATGGAGGTGGGACTTTCCAGTTCACTATCGCTGTTCCCTCTCGCTGGATTCTGGATGAGCTCTGTCAATGGTGGTCACCTTTTTCCCCTTCTAGAATATCTCCTTCCTTTCTTTTCTAAGAACTGCATAGTATTCCATTGTGCATATGTACCACAGTTTCTTCAGCCATTCACCCATTGCTGGACATGTGGGTTTTTCCATATCCTGGCTGTTGCACTAAGCGTTGCAATGAACATAGGTGTACATATATCTTATTGAAGAAATGGTTTCATGTAAGTACCAAGAAATGGAATCATTGAGTCATATAGGAACTGTGTTACTTTTTTTGAGGAATCTCCATACTGGTTTCCACAGAGACTGAATCAGACAATATTCCTATCAACAGTGAATGAGGGATCCTTTTTCACTGTTCCCCTCAAACACTGGTTGATCCAGTCTTTTTGTTTCGGTTTTCGCTTCTGGTCCACAACTCTCTGTGCTGGAGATTACACCTGGCTTTGTGCTCAGGGAGCACTCCTGGTTGTGCTGTGGAGACCAGATGTGGTACGGAATTGGAAGTTGTGAAAGGCAAGCTTTAATCTCTCTGGCCCTCCAGTCTTTTTGCCATATGCCATTCCCACTCTTGTGAGATGTTATATCATGGCTTTTTTGATTTGCATTTCCCTGATAATAAGCAATAATGAATATTTTTTATCTGCCTGCTGGTCTGTCCTCTTTGGAAAGCATCTCCTCGTCTGTTCGTCCCATTTCTTATTGTGATTACTGGGTTTTTCTGTTATGGAACTTTGAGGATGCTTTATATTTTGGGGATATTAATCCTTTATCTGACCTATTGTGTGCAAATATTTTCTCCCATTCAGTAGGGTGTCCTTTAATTTTAGCCCAAGTTTCTTTTGCCATGCAAACATTTTTTAACTTGAAGTCATCAGTAGGTTTTTGCTTTTTCTTTTCTGTAGTTTCTCCCCCTGCTCCTTTGTGCAAAAACTTTTTTGCTTTTCAATTTGATGTCATCTGATTTGTTTATTTTTGCTTTTGTTTTTTCACCCAGGGAGTCACTCTTGATGCAGTGACCCAGACTCACACCTCCGGCATGTGCTGGTCACACCTTGAGTGCGGGTGTTCATGCAACTCGCTTGGGGCACTCTCATGCACTCTTGGTTATGACATGGGGAATCATAAAGTACCAGGCTACTGAGCTTGCGCTGGGCCTGTGCGTAGGTGGGGGTGGGGTGCCAGGGTCTCAACCTGGGGCCTCTTACCTGAAAGAGAGGATCTTTGCCACTCACATTTCGGAGCCCCAAACACTTCACTGAAATTTGCTGAGCACTGTGGTGTTCGGGACTATCACTCAGAGTAACCCCAGTGGTGCTGATGGAAGGTGCTGGTTGGCACCATGGAAACCAGGTATCAGACACAGGGCATCCTCTCACTCTGCCCCGGAAGTATGTGTTGACCCTCATATTAGCACTTAGACCAGTGAGTGACCGCCTCCTGGAGGGGAGGGACCATGGAACAAGGAGTACCTCAGCTCCCTTTTAGCACCAAAGTCAGTCCAGAACTTCCCGTCTATGGCATTCATGTTGGTCCACTCTCTGCCTGGGCTTTGTGATGGTGCAGCCAGGAGACCGTGCCTGGGCTCAGCGGGGCACTATTGGACTGTCCGAGCTGACAGGGACAGCTCAGGGCTCACAGGGGCATTGCATAAGGACCCTGACCCATTAGCCCAGCACCACAGGAGTAACTCTGATGGTCCCAAATAGCACAGTGCTCAGCATGAACCTGGCTGGCCCAGTTGAGTATCACCAGCTCCTAGGCTCCCCCAAGAATAAGCCATGCACTTTGGGATGTGAAAAATAATTTGAGCCCAGATGAGGCAAATCTGCAGAGGTCATTCTCTTGTTGACTGAGATGGCTTCATGGCCCCACCAGCACTCCCAACCCCGCTGAGACCACCTGCAGGATGGAGACCACCGGAGCTGAGGAGACCAGAGAGGCCAGGAAGCGCATCTCGTAGGGCGGGTGTTGTCTCTTGTTGGACACGTCCTCCTGCCCTGCATGGCCCCCGCCTCCAGTAGCCATCGCTAAGTTCCCAGCCTTTTTCCTTCGTGTTCAGCAAGTACGTCGTGAATTACCATGTGCTGTCCAGAGACAAAGGCTTTAATGTAGATTTTGTCCCCTGTTGAGAACAGCCACTTAACAGTCTTAAGCGTCTATAAAGAGGCGTTTGCTTGTGGTGGATGGGGAAGCAGCTGTTATGACACACTCTCTTTCTATCTTTTCTCTCTCTTCTTTTTTGGGGGAGAGGGCGGTCACCCACTCAAGGGTTACTCCTAGCTCTGCACTCAGGACTTACTCCTCGCAGTTCTCAGGGGACTGTATGGGATGCTGAGGATTGAACCCGGGTCAGCCGAGGGCAAGGCAAGTGACCTACCCACTGTACTATCGCTTCAACCCCTTTCTCTATTTCTTTCTCTATTTCTTTCTCTCTATTTCTTTTCTCTGCCCTTTGCTCCCTTCACTTTCCCCCATCCCTCCTCCTCTCCCTCTCTCCTTCGCTCTATTGCTTTCTTCCTCCTCTCTCCCTCCTTTTTTCTCTCTCTCCCTCCCTCCCTTCCTTTCTCCTCTCTCCCCCTTTTTTCCTCTCTCCCTCCCTTTTCTCCTCTCAGTCCTTTCTCCATCCCTCCCTTCTCCCCTCTCCTTGCCTCTCTGCCTCCCTTTTTTTCTCCCTCCCTCGCTCTTCTCTTTGGCAGCCCTGAGCCGTCACCCTGAAAATGTCTCCATTCCACACACGGCATGCCAGCGAACAGTAGCGCTGTGGATGGAACTCGGGGTGATTGTGCTGAGGGTCATAAAAAAGCTGCAAAGTGAACATTCCCGGATGCTTTCCCTTCTGTGTGCAAATCTAGACCAGCCGAGCAGACAGACTGTCAAAACACAACAAATCCTGCAGCCCCGCGGAAACCTGGTGGTTCCTGAAGGGGAAGTGGGAGGGTGGGAGCAGGGGGCGATGTGACAGCAGAAACGGTGTGAGAATTCCCGTGGGCCGTGCACTGTCCACAGATCGAGGTGTGAACTGGCTCTCCCACCGTTTCTATGGCATTGTAAACCGGTGGCACATCAATAAAACATTATTTAAAAAAAAAAAAAAGTCTTAAAACCACCATCCGGGCCTGCTAGGGTCCCAGAGTGTGTGGGAGGAACATCCTGCAAATGTACTGTCCTGGCTGTAGGGATGGCCAGTCCACAGACATGGAGCAACACTGACTCTAAAAAAAGAGTGACTCGAAAGGGATGTGAATCCGGAAGTACATCCAGTGTACGGCCGCAGTGCACCCCAAGGCAAATGGGCACCCCTCAGCTTCTCTCGGGCATGGGTTCTGCATTGTCACCTTCTTTGGGGGCAGCGTGGCCGGGGCCCACTCCTGAGTAGTGAATAAACAGTTCCACTGGCCCCAGATGTGGGAGGTACCTCAGTCTGCATCATGTCAGGGCATCCTGGGGCCACTCACCCAGGGGTCTGGAATGTACCGAGTTCCCCAGGCCTCTCCGTGGAGCTGACCCCCATCCCGGAGGCCTCTGACATGGGTAAAATACACCGGCAGTGCCAAGGATCCCCGCAACTGCCCCCATTTAGCCCTCTGTGATATTTCAGGCAGATAATAGCCCGCCGAGATTGTCCCGAATCTTCTGTGGGCTGCAGGTGCAACGCCCTTTCAATCAGTATATGTATCTAGATCCGCGTTTCAGGCCTGGAACATGCATGGTCCCCATGGAAGCCACACTATTTGTTCACTGCATTACAGAGGCTCCGGTTGTGCAGCCTTTGAAGTCAGCACGTGTTTCTATGGGTGACCTTATCGTCACCAGCCGGAGTCTGATTTCCATCCGACCCCCAACCGTCGGCCCCTCTAGCCTCATTTCACAGCAGCTCCTCGGCCAGTGCTTCTGCCAATCACAGGTTTGCCGGGACTCTCTCCACGTTTGTTTTCTTATTATGAACTGTGTTTCCTCCCGCACCAGAGAGGAGTGCATACACATAGATTTTCTTGATCTTCATCAAAATC
Source organism: Sorex fumeus (assembly GCF_029834395.1). Classification (NCBI taxonomy): domain Eukaryota; kingdom Metazoa; phylum Chordata; class Mammalia; order Eulipotyphla; family Soricidae; genus Sorex; species Sorex fumeus. The sequence goes on from NW_026606151.1 coordinate 10,052,789, forward strand.
TGACAGACGAGGATGCTGGGCTTTGGAGACGGCCCTAACTCTGGGCACGAGGGGTTTTCAACGTTGGCTCCTCTGCCAAAACACTGCCTTTTTTTTTTTAACAACACCTGTAAATTTGGGGCTGGGGGGATGGGGCAGACATTCCTAAGAGCATGGTTCTAGCCATCCAGAGCGATAGCACAGCAGGTAGGGCGTTTGTGTTGCACATGGCTAATCAGAGTTCAATTTCTTAGCCCAGCAAGCTACCAAGAGTATCTCACTGCAGAGCCTGGCAAGATACCCATAGCGTATTCATATGCCAAAATTAGTAACAACAAGTTTCACAATGGAGATGTTACCGGCGTCCGCTCAAGCAAATCGGTGAACAGCGGGAGGACAGTGGTTCTATGGTTCTAACCAGATCATCTTGAATAAGTCACCAAGTATTCTGTGCCCTATTCCCTCATTCATAACACTGATGAATCATGCCCATCTTTCAGTATTTTATGATCATTTTTTCAGGGGTGAGGGGTTGAGCCACACTCAGCGGCAGTCAGGGGCTACTCCTGGCTCTGTGTTCAGGGGTCATTCCTGGAGTTGTTCAATATGTGCAATGCTTGGGATTGAGCCACATGCAAAATAAGCACCTTCACCCCTGTACCATCTCTCAGGCCCTGTACTATCTCTCTGGCCATTTTATGATCTTCAAGGATTACACAGAATACCAAGAACACGGGGCTGGAGTGATAGCACTCCAGCTATAAGGTAGGGTGTTTGCCTTGCACGCGGCCAACCCAGGTTCAGTTCCCAGCATCCCATGTGGTCCCCCGAGCACCGCCAGGAGTAATTCCTGAGTGCAGATCCAGGAGTAACCCCTGTGCATAACCGGGTATCACCCAAAAAGAAAAAAAAAGAATACCAAGAACACTAATTTATAGAATACAGTTGATCATTCATTTCCACAACTGCCTAGGGTCCCTGATGATACTCTCTCTCCATCAAAGGGCTTTGTAAAGACCTTTGTGATGCTCTAAACTGCCTGGCAGCTGAGACCCAAATCATACTGACTGTCCAGCTCAGCTGCCTCCGACCCCAGACAGACACCCTCCACCCCCCATCTCACCCGGTTCTATGGCTGTTCTGGAAGGAGGACCTAAGAAGCCTGAAGCAAGGATCGAGCCTGACCTCTGGGCCTTCCCGTGACAAGAACTGCATTTTGTGTTTCGCAGCAGTAATGGGTTGTACTTGAAAGGCCCATCTCATAAATTCCAGGAAATCTTGTACCGCCCCAGTCTCAGAAACAATTAGTATGTTTGTCAGAGTAGCTCGGTGAGCTAAAAGAAGGATTCTGCCGGTGAAGGCATCTAAATGGAAAAAGAATCATAATAATTGCTCTGACCCCGAGGGGGCGGAACAGGTGGTTGAAGCGGCTCCTGGTGGGGGTTGTTCAGTCCCACCTCGCAGTTTCAAGCATAGGATCCTGGATGATGTGCCTGGATGAAGGCTCTCTACTAGAGGAAAAGCAGCTTTCTACAGAGGAGCTCACATGATTTACTTAGCACCAATATCTGTGATTCAAGCATGCACCAAGCCAGGGGCACTGTCCCTGCAAGAGGAGCTGGTACGCCCCTCTAGTCCGGTTTGTGCTGCATCCAAGTCTGTGTTCCATAGGGCAGCGACAGTATGTGTGTGACAGAGAAGCCACGTCAAACGGATTGAACCAGAGATCCAGCTCGGTATCCCATTAACCCAAATACTCTTTCTTGATATTTTTTCCCTTATTCTGGGTTTTGTTTCATTTTTTCTTTTTTTGGCCTTTTGGGCCGCACCTGGCAATGCTCAGGGCTTACTCCTGGCTCTGCACTCAGGAATTACTCCTAGCGGTGCTCAGGGGACTATATGGGATGCCAGGGATCAAACACAGGTCAGTCGTGTGCAAGCAAACGCTCTCCCTGCCAGACTATCGCTTGGGCCCCCAAATCTGGGTTTGGGGACCACACCCCAGCAATGCTCAGGCTCTCTTCCAGGCGCTGAGCTCAGCAGTGACCCCTGGTGGTGCTCGGCTGCAGGCAAGTCCAGTGCCCTAACCCTGCTGCGGCCTCTCCAGCCCCTTAAGTGTTTTATTTTAACCTTAATTTAAACTCCCAAGGTGCAGGGTGATATCAGCCTGAACTACCATCAGCCTGATCTTCTATCAGCCCCAGCATATATAAACCTCCCTCCCCGTGAGATGAGCACGGAAGGGCCACTGACAAGCCTCAGGTGTCCCTGTCCGAGAGAGAGAGAGACAGAGACAGAGAGATGGAGGGAGGAGAGAGAGGCAAAGCGAGAGAAAGGAGGGTGGGCAGACAGGGAGGAGAGAGAGGAAGAGAGAGAGGCTGAGACCAAAAGAGGCAGAGACCGACACAGAGTAAGAAAGAGTCATTTGTGGAATATAAAATAATATTATGTGAAATGAAACTGACACCCAAGGGCAATAGAGACAAGGACCAGGAGGATTGCTCCATGGTTGGAAGCCTCATGAGCTGGGGGAGAAGACAGCTGGGATAGAGAAGGGATCACTAAGTCAGTGATGGTTGGAGGGATTGTTCGGAATGGGAGATGTGTGCCGAAAGTAGATAAAGGACCAAACATGATAGCCTCTCAGTATCTGTATTGCAAAGCATAATGTCCAAAAGTAGAGAGAGAGTATGGGGAAATTTTCTGCCAGAGAGACAGGGTTAGGGGTGAGATTGAGGGCGAGGGAATACTGGGGACATTGGTGGTGGAAAATGTGCACTGGTGAAGGGATGGGTGTTCGGTCATTGTATGACTGAACCGCAAACATGAAAGTTTTGTAACTGTAGCTCACAGTGATTCAATAAAAAGAAAAGAGAGAGAAAGGCAAAGATAGAAAGAGACAGAGACAGAGAGAGAGAGGCAGAGACAGAGACAGAGAGAAAGAGAGAGGTACCTGGTGATGGAAGGAGTATCAGGCCAGATGCTGCCTTCCGCCCTGTGCCGCCAGCACAGAGCTGACCACGTGAGATGCTGAACTAGGGGAAGCAGATTGGAGAAAGAATGACCGCAGGACCCAGGTGGTCATGTAACCTTAGCAGGGTTTTCTTTCTTTCTGATCTTAGCATTCAGCTCTACCCATCAGCCTGTGGTGAAATGTATTGTTGATCCCCCTGCCCTTCTGTCCTTGAGGCCATGGTGGGGTGGCAGGGGACACACACACACACACACACACACACACACACACACACACACACACATGGGTTTACCGTGTTGATGCCCCAGGGTCTCACATCAGGCTCTGCTGCTCCAGGGCTCTGTCCTCCAGTGGCCGTGATGTGCTGGTGCGTGCGTTGGCCACAGCGCCTGCCTTTACCTGTGTGGTTGTGGTTCTCACAGGGGTCACTACAGGCCTCACACAGGTGCTCCCCAAAGGTCACTTCCAGCCTGCAGGGCCCACACATCTTTTAGGCATAGTGCTTGATGGGAGCTATACTACTTGCACACACCTGTGTGTGTGTGTGCGCGCGCGCGTGCGCTTGTGTGTGTGTGTGTGTGTGTGTGTGTGTGTACAAGCCCTAGGAATCACGTGAGGTGGCTGGAAGCAGGGCCGCCACCTAGCGTGGTTGCCAGGCACAGAGAGTGGGCCTGACAGGATCACACTTGGGACGTGTCGCAGTACCAGGGATGGAGCTGAAGTCTTCACGCTGGCAAGACAGGAATGCTAAGCCCCTGAGCTGCTTTGCTTCTCCAGGCCCATGGTGAAAGTGGCTTTGTTATGTCACTGAAAGTCAGTTTCTAAGAGCTGGGATCAACAACATCGAATGAGGATTTACTGTGCCTCTGGTCATACCTGGCCTGGTCTAATGAGATGCTCAATAAACAGCTTAAGAGATAAAAGAAGGATGGAAAAGATAGTACAGAGAGATGAGGCATTTGCCTTGCACGTGGCTGACCCGGCTTCCGGCAGCCTGACGAGTGATCACCACTAGGAGTGATCCCTGAGCAAGCCCTGAGCACCAGCAAGAGTGACCCCAAAACAGAACAATAACAACAACAGAAGTAAAAGAGGGGCTAGAGCAATAGTGCAGTGGGTAGGTGTTTGCCTTGCTCGCAGCCCACCCGGGTTCGATCCCAGGCATCCCATATGGTCCCCCCAAGCATCACTAGGAGTAATTACTGAGTGTAGAGCCGGAAGTAACCCCTGAGCGTCAGCAGGTGTGACCAAAAGGAAAAAAATGGAAAAGATAAAAGATAAAAAGATAAAGATTAAAGATTTAAAAGATGAAAAGAAAAGATCAAAGGAAAAGATCAAAGGAGCATGATGAGATCAGGGAAATTGGATACTGAGCAGTAAAAAGAAAATGAAGAAAAGCAGAAAGGAGGACCAAAAAAGGATATTTTCATTTATTTGTGAATGAAAAATATGCATATATATCATCATCCCAAGGAAAAAATGCAACATGTGACAGATGCGAGAGCTAGACTTACGATGATTATTTTATAGTATATACAAATACCAGATCATGATGTTTTGATACTAATATAATGCTTTCTGTCAATTATACTTTAATTTATAAAAATACATATCAAAACAAGATAAATGAATGCCATTTTTAGAGCAAGTATTTTGCCCTGGCTCACATCTGGACTTCCCAGGTTTATTTTTATCACTTCACATTAATTTGCTTATTCATATATTCATTCCACCTGTGAGTGACAAACACTGCTTTTTTGTACAAAGAGGCAAGTCACACACAGAGAACTTAACTGGGGCCTCCCCAAATTAGCCACCTTAAGCTGTGCACCTCCATCTGTTCCCCCAATTAGTTCAAATATATTATAAATGAAAGCCAAGTCCAAAGGTTTAATCACTCCGTGGGCCAGCCAGTTTCAGGATATAATGGGTAACTGACCTGGGAAAATAACAAAAATAATTTTACAGCCAACCGCAGAGTAGAACCATGATCCAGCCTGGCTGCCTTGCCGGGCTTGCTGCTGGCCAGTGAGGGTGACTCAGCATGAACCGTCTCTGCGAGGGAGACAACTAGCGTGGAGCTCACCTCTTGCAGACTAAAGCTCAGAGGTACCACCCACCTCCTCCTTTGTTTGGACCACCTGCATCCAAATCTCAAGCCCACTCTCACAGTTTCCAGCCCTCTTACGCTGGTCCCAGCTGCCTTCCTCTCTCGCCCAAGTTACTGCAGAGTCTAGAGTGATCTCCCCGCTTCTACCCTAATTCTCGTCCCAGTTTAATCTCAGCAGGCCACAGGAGCAAACCCTATACCAGGAAAGCATGATTGTCGTTGCTGTGCTCAAAACTTTCATCCGTCCATGCAATCTGTGATCTCTGCTCCTATTTCCTGTTTCATCTCATACCCTCCCTCTCCTGGTCCTCCTCACTCATTCCAGGTCTCCTGGTCTGCTTGCTAGTTACCATGAACATTAAAGACACCTAGGACCTTTGCAATGGCTAGGTTCTTCCCACTGCCTACATGACTAATGCCTCCTCTTAGCATTTGTTCAAATATCACCTTCTCAATAAGACCAGCTCTTCTCAATATATTCCATCCTATTAGAAATGAACCGAGAGTATCCCGCCCGCCCGACAGAGTCCTGTAAGCTCCTTGTGGCATACTTGATATGCCAAAAACAGTAACAACAAGTCTCACAATGGAGATGTTACTGGTGCCTGCTCGAGCAAATCGATGAATAACGGGAGTACAGTGCTACAATTATAAATGAAAAACCATTCTGGTTTTTATATCAGATTTGGTCTCTTGGGTGCATTGTGGAAAAGCATTGTTTAAGAAAAGCAAACAATAGAATCTTAGAAAGTTTTTTTAATAACTTTTAAAACAGATTTATGGCAAAGAATAATTGGAGTTAAATATTGATAGGTTGGTGTAGTAATGGTTCATCCCAATGGAATGTCTTAAGTCTTACAGGGTAGTTGTTGGGTCCTTTGGATTCCCCGAGTTTGAGATGGAAATGATGGATTATGTCACCTCACCAACATTCTGCAAAAATGCATCTCAGAGAAAAGATCTAACCATCCTTCTCCCTTGGGTCCTGGGGAAAACTAATGCAGTGAACATGGGGGACACGGCTTGGGTCTTTCAAAATGGTGGTTTTTGCCATGTTGATTTTAACTGAGATTTTTCATAGTAGTAGATACAATGGGTGAAAACCAGCCAACTTTGCATTTGGCATACAGTCAACACTCAACAGATGTTAGTGGGGGGGGGGGGAGACAGGGGTGGGGGGAGAAGAAATCATCCCAGTGCAGATTTTTTTCTGTTCCTGATCATGCCATATTGTTTTCAAGTTTATAAAGCTGATGAGTTTGAATAGTTTAGGGAATTTCCTCAGTTTATATTCCCGAGAGATGATGAGTTAAGTGAAGTCCCTGTGTATTCAAAGCACAATGAGATCCACTGTCATTCACCATTAATGTCCTGAATCCCATAAAGTAAAATTATAGGTAATGATAAAATTCATCACTGTCACAAGCCAGATGGTACCTACCCAGCTAGGTTAAGAGTCGAGAGCTTCTAAAGAGAGCAAAAGAAAAATTAGCTCAAACAATAACAAAGCAAAAGGTGGGAGTCTTCTCAGCCACACAATTTATTCTCTTATGCTTATGGTGGGTAATCAGGCTAAGTTGTTATTTGAAACTTAATTTTCTTTTCTGGCATCTCTCTGCTATGGTTTTCTATGTCTTCATTAGTCACTACCTATTCTTGGCCCAGTTCTTCCTCCTTAATCAAATAATTCAGTTAATGACTTCTGGGACAGTTTCACAGATGTTTTAAATTTTGACATTATCTTAAAACATACAAGTGTTTCAAAAACTATTTCTATGAGGCTTACTCTCAAATATTCCCGGACAGTGGAAAAAAAATTTTATTAGAGGAACATGAAAGGCTAATAACCTAGGAAAATATCTACAATTGCACCAAAGCTTATTAACTCAGATTAGCATTTCTGGTTAAGATATTTGTCTTTGGGGCTGGAGTGATAGCACAGTGGGGAGGGCATTTACCTTGCACATAGCCAGCATGGTTCAGTCCTGACCATCTCATATGGTCCCCTGAGGCCACCAGGACTGGTCCCTGAGCACAGAATCAAGAACACCATACCCTGAACCACACCCTGAACACCATACCCTGAACACCACCATGTGTGTCCCCAAAACAGACAATAATAAAAGATTGTTGCCCCCAACTCAATATGGTGAAAACAATTTCTTTTATTGCGATATGCTCGAATATCATGTATTTTTCGAAGGAAACAAGTTTCTGATTGGGTAACCTTTTCAGAGAAAATGTTAACTATTGTTCTTCACCTGAATAATTAATTCTGATCATTTCTGGACACTTTTTCCTAAAGGTACTTCCCTAATGGTATTATCATATGTAGCATGTCTATATATTTCATTGTACCTATATGAAATGATGAAATGTTTCTACCATTGAAGGTATAAATCAGATTAATATGCTTTTAGACTTCTCCCTTGATTATAAGAGAAATTAAAAAATTTAAGTTATGGGGAAAACAATCAAATTGTGTAAGCATTAAAATACTTTGATGTACATCTTTCCATAGATTTTCTTTACTACACTCCATGTCAAAACTCTGCACAAAAATACCTAAGCCAAATAATGATTCGTATTTAGGAGTATAGTTGGTTAAGAAAACTTTGGTACATTTACACAATGGAGTACTATGTAGCTGTTAAAAAGATGAAGTTATGAAATTTCACATACAAGTGGTACTACATGGAAAGTATCATGTTAAGCGAAATGAGTCAGAATGACCAGGATAGACACAGAAAGATTGCATTCATCTGGGGAACATAATGCAACAAAATGAGAGACTAATACCCAGGAATGGCTGAGATTAGTACCAGGAATTTTGCTTCATGACTTGAAGGCCAGCCACACGTGCTAGGTGAAAAGGAAGCTCAGACAGAGAAGAAAGCACCAAATAAAGGGTGTTGTGAGGATCCTCCCAAGGTGGGAGTAGCACGCTGAAAGTAGTCTATAGACCAAACATGATTGCCACTCAATCCCTCTCTTGCAAAACACAGTACCCAAAAGAAGAGAGAGAGAACAAGGGGAAATGCCCTGCCACAGAGGCAGGGTGGGACGGGAGGGATGGGGGGTGGGAGGGATGCTGGGACCCGTGGTGGTGGAGGATGGGCACTGGTGGAGGGATGGGTGCTTGATCATTGTATAACTGATACCCCAGCACAAAAATTTATAAGTCTATAACTGTACAAATGGTGTTTCACTAATAAAAAAAATGCTCTAAAAAAAAAGGAAGTACTGCTTGAGGGGACTGGGGGGCTTTTGAGGGCTGTTCTCTGAGTACTGCTGGGAAGTGACCGTCAAGAACCAAGTTGGTCTTTAGAAGCACCCCGTGTGACTCAATAAAACAAAGGAAAAAAGAGGAGGAACAAGGGGAGAGGAGAAGTGCTACTTGATTTTAGATTTCTTAGAATTTTAAATGTAGAGAGTCCAAATATTTAAAAGTTCAGGTTTTACTTGAACGCTAGTAAGTTTGCCCAAGTTGTCCTGGCCCTACATTTTGGTATTTACGTTGAAAACATCCTTTTTTTAGAAGGAGAACATTCTCACAGTCCCTGCCAAGAGTATATTGACAGCTTTTTATTTGTTTCTGAGCTTGTTTGTTTGAATTGAACTGATTGGAATTCAACTCGTTGGACCAAATGACCATTGTTTTCAAATGAACTATGGCTATTTTTGAAAGCGTCCCTAATAAATAGATCCACAGGAAGAAAGTTCAACATTCATCCGTGCTTTTCCCCAGTGGTAGAATTCAGAATGTTGATTATTTATTTAGTTTTTCCATCTCTGTTTGCCACAAGGAGCATATATCGATGCTATAATCAGGAAAATTAACTACTTTTTAAAACGAAAAAGACAAAGTAATGGGCCAGAGTGATAATGCAGCAGGTAGGTCATTTGCTTTGCACGTCACCCACCCAGGTTCGATCCCCAGCACCCCATAGGGTTCCCTACTCCCCTCAGGAGTGATTCCTGAGTGCAGAGCCAGGAGTAAGCCCTGAGCATCACCAGGTGTGGCCCCAAAACAAACAAACAAACAAACAAAAAAACCAACAGAATGGTTCATTTTCCACCTGATGAAGAATTACGTGGATTCCAGAAATAACAGCCTGATTTTGTTTCACCCAGTGACATATCTTTGAGGTCAGACTCTCAGAGTTTTGTTCCATCCCTTAGAAAACAGTGAGTGGGAATTTGGCTTTCCTTTTTAGGTAAAGTTTCTACAAAGCTTTCCGATAAAGCTCCTTGTTTCCCTTTCTGCAAAACAATTACTTCTGGAGCTAAACCAAGATGAAGTTGATAGTGGGTCTCAATCCTTCGACTTTAAAGCACTTTAAAACTGGGGTCCCACAGCACTCCCCCCAGGGAAAAGTCCCATCTGACTAAGAGCATCCCTGAAAACATTTGCAGAAATTTGCAGTCTGTGCAAGCTTTTTTGGCCTTTATTTTCTTTAGGTCTTTTGTAAATCCACAGAAAACTAGAGAAGGGCAAGGGAAAGCATTCAACTCATCTTCACATGAGTCTTGAAAAATGCTTCTCAGGGCTGGAGCAATAGCAACTGTGTGTAGGGCGTTTGCCTTGCACTCAGCCGACCCGGGTCCGATTCCCAGCATCCCATGTCCCCGCCCCCCCCCCCAGCACCGCCAGAAATAATTCCTGAGTGCATGAGCCAGGAGTAACCCCTGAACATCGCCAGGTGTGACCCAAAAAGCAAAAAAAAAAATGCTTCTCTTCCAGGGAAGCATGTCCTTAGTTAAGAGAAACACAAATGGTGAGTTAGGACATTCATCCAGTGAGACTTATGTAAAATCAGCCTCTTCACAGTTGTTTCCGAACATACTAGTTACTATAAATGCATGCCATGACAAGCCCCAGGATACCTCTTGAATGATCTGCCACCAGTGAAAAAGAAAGTCCTTGCATAGCATGGATTGCTATTCATGCACTTCAACCTGTATTTATTAAGTATGCCTAATACATACTTAATACCCAAACAAGTGGAAGTATCGTGAACTAATAACCTCCCCTTTCACTTTGCATCCCAGCCATCAGCCTAGATGAAAACCATAGTGTAATTCTAATATTCTCTCCCTCCTTTGGTTCCACGTGTAAAAGTGCAAGATGAGTCGGAGAGAGTAAGCCTGCTTTTAAAGCACAGGAGCTATCTAATGCCATGGAATAAAGCCGTGGTATTTATTAGAGCTGTACAAGACCTGTTGCATGCATATTTATTTATTTATTTATTTATTTCGTCGATTTGCTCGAGCGGGCCCAGTAACGTCTCCATTGGAGACTTTGTTGTTACTGTGTCTGGCATATCGAATACTCTCGGTAGCTTGCCGGGCTCTCCGAGAGGGGCGGAGGAATCGAACTCGGGTCAGCCATGTTGGCTGCGTGCAAGGCAGACGCCCTACCCGCTGTGCTATCGCTCCAGCGGTATGAATAACTTCATTGCATGAATAACTTAGCTTCTCTTAAAAAAATTAGACAAAGGCAATGCTGAGGAACTAAATGCAACAAAACTGGGGCTGGAGCGATAGCACAGCGGGTAGGGCGTCTGCCTTGCACGCAGCCAACATGGCCGACCCGAGTTCGATTCCTCCGCCCCTCTCGGAGAGCCCGGCAAGCTACCGAGAGTATTCGATATGCCAGACACAGTAACAACAAAGTCTCCAATGGAGACGTTACTGGGCCCGCTCAAGCAAATCGATGATCAACGGGAGGGCCTTTACTTACTTACTTTTTTACTTATTTATTTATTTATTTTCTCTTTGGGTCACACCTGGTGATGCAAGGGTTACTTCTGGCTCATGCACTCAGGAATTACTCCTGGCGGTGCTCAGGGGACCATATGGGATTCTGGGAATCGAACCCAGGTTGGCCACGTGGAAGGCAAAAATGCCCTACCCGCTGTACTATCACTCCAGCCCCAGTTCTGTTGCATTTAGTTCCTCAGCATTGCCTTTGTCTAATTTTTTAAGAGAAGCTAAATTATTCATGCAATGGCCAAACTAAGGCAAAAAATGAAGCTTTCTCCACTTTTATGATGCTTCCATCAGATAACAATTGTAAAATATCTTCCAGTATAGCCTGTTTCCACAGTCTTAAGAGTTTGTTCTTGGACAGTTAGAGATAAACAAAGATGGCCTGAATAAATCTAGCATTGTACATATACAGTTTCTGGTTCTTTTTCCTCCTGGGGTAATAAGCCAAATATTGCCAACAATTTTGCTATCCTGGCCTTTCTCAAAAATGCCATTATGTTGAGAATATTATAGCTGAGAAAACTATTGGAGAAAACATGGATACTTTTTTGGTAGATTTGCCATGATTAAAAGTCATCTGGGAAAAGTTTATGCCACCATTGACCAGGTATTGACTTTAAAGTGGTCCCTTCTAAAGGATGAAACTCCAGCCAGATTTTCTCAACCTCACTTTTGGCAGCCATGAGCAAATCAGCACGGAATGGTTTTGCTGGGGATGGGGAATGTTCAAGGGGTTTGTTTTTAGAATTGTTGAGGGCTTTTTTTTTCGGGGTTGGGGGGACAAGGAGGGTTTGCTTTTTCCAGCCCGGCAAGCTACCGAGAGTATTTTGCCTGTTCGGCAAAGCCTGGCAAGCTCCCCGTGACGTATTTAATATGCCAAATACAGTAACAACAAATCTCACAATGGAGACGTTACTGGTGCCCGCTTGAGCAAATGGATGAACAACAGGAAGACAGTGATAGTGATACATACTATTATTCTTTCCCAGCGTTACCAGAACAAAGCACCATAGTCTTCATGGCCGAAACTACAGACATTTCTTTTCCCTTGATAGGTCGAGGCCAGGTGAGGTGAGGTGAAGGCCCAGGTGAGGTGAGGGCAAGGTTAGGTTTTCCCTGAGGCCCCTCACCTTGGCTTGCAGGGGGCCATCCGTGCCCTCACTCACCTTATAGTGACTTCCCTCTTGTTTGACTGTGCTCTCATGTCTTCATCTTATCCCTAAACAACCCACATAGGCTGAGGGACCACCTTCCATCTGTCATTCCACCTTCATCACCTGTTTAAAGACTCTTTTTCCAAAACCAGTCACATTCTAAGGTACCAGAGGTGAGGGAGTCAACATCCAAGTTTGATTGCAAACCATAATGCCCATAAGTAGAGAGAAAGAGGGAAACTGTCTGCCATAGAGGCAGGGGGAGGGGTGGGAAGTGGGGGGAGGGCTTAGAGATACTGGGGACATTGGTGGTGGAAAATGTGCACTGGTGGAAGGATGGGTGCTCGATCATTGTATGACTGAAACTCAAAGATGAAAGCTTTGTAAGTGTAGCTCGCGTTGATTCAATAATAATAATAATAATAATAATAACCCATCTGAGTTTATAAAGGTCACTTCAGCTCCTGCCAGCTCCTCATCTGGGTCTTTGTTCACCACATCTAGGCGACTTTTCTTGGTAATGTTAGAGGGAGAATGAGCAGGTGGATAGGGATTCAAGAACTTTCCAGAGATATGGCTAGTATCTGCAACAAACTCCTATTTCCCCCATGCTTTCAACATGGAACTGAAAGATAACAGCTTGAAGACCACTTCACTTTTTTTTTTCATTTTTTCTTTTCTTTTTTGGTTTGTTTTGGGGTCACATCTGGCAGTGCTCAGGGGTTACTCCTGGCTCTATACTCAGGAATCACTCCTGGCACTGCTGGAGGAACCCTGTGGGATGCCATGGATCGAACCCAGGTCGACAGCATGCAAGTGTCCTCTCTGCCCTCCCCTCTGTACTCTCTCTGTATCTCTCTGTCTCTGTCTCTTTCTCCCTCTCTGTTTCTCTCTATCTATCTGTTTCTGTCTCTGTCTCTGTCTCTGTCTCTCTCTCTCTCTCTCTCTCTTCCCCCCCTCCACCCCCCGCTTTTCTCTTTGATTGAAATGTGGCTCTGCCAATCTGCAGCTCTCAGTTTGGAAACTGCTCTCCTTGGGTTTCCATGAGAGTGATAGGAGCTACTGAGACATTTCTTAAGTGATAGCATTTCACTTGGATCTTTCCTGAGCGTCAAGAGATAGTGGCAGGGGTTTAGGCAACTTGCCTTATACGTGGCTGATCCTGCTTCTATCCCCAAGAGACTGTGGCACCCGGAGCACTAATTCCCGCATTTTACAATCCAGGAGTGATCAGAGTCAGGAGGAAGCCCTGAGCCCCACTGGGTGGAGCCCTCAAACAAACCCATCCCCCAAAAAACAAAACAAAACAACAACAACAAAAAAAAAAAACAGACCTTGGCTTAGTACAATGGCAATCATCACTGTATCCCAACTGTGCAAAATAAGAAAATAAATTAAACTCATGTTTAATTGCATGTAGCTGACCCTGGTTTGATTTCCAGCATCACCACTTGGTCCCTTGAACACTGTCAGGTGCTGTCCTGGAGGCCCTCAGCATCACTGGGGTGACTCCAGGGATCCCCAGCACTGTGTAGCCTGAGCCACACCACATCCTGGGACCCTCACAATTAACCACAGCCTGGTGGGCCAAGAGCCACAGGAGGGACTCCTGAGTACCTCTGAAGCTCCACCCACTCTCCCCCTACCGTCCCAAAAAAAAAAAAAAATACTGATGGCGCCTTACTTATTTGTGGCTATCAAAAATAATCAAGCGAGGAGTCCTAGATAGTCACTGTCACTCTCGTTGTTCATCGATTTGCTCAAGCGGGCCCAGTAACATCTCCATTGTGACACTTGTTACTGTGTTTGGCCTGTGGAATACGTCACGGGTAGCTTACCAGGCTTTGCCGTATGGGCTCGATACTCTCAGTAGCTTGCCGGGCTCTCCGAGAGGGACAGAGAAATCAAACTGCGGTCGGCCAGGTCGGCCTCGTGCAAGGCAAGCGCCCTACCCACTGTACTATTGCTCCAGCCCCCTGAGATAGTACAGAAGGTAAATGACTTGCCTAGCATGTGGCCAACCTGGATTCACTCCCCAGTACAGCATAGGGCCTGCTGAGCACTGCCAGGAGTGATCCCTGAGCACAGAACCAAGAGTCAGCCTTAAACATAGCCAGCTGTGAGCCAAAACTTTTCCTATTCCCATCACAAGAAAATATGAACCAGAGACCCTCATGTAGACTTCTGTAATCCTCAAATCCGGCTATGCGGGTATTTAACCTCTCTCATTCCACTTACATATAGCACTGTCCTTCCGTTGTTCATTGATTTGCTCGAGCGGGCACCAATAACGTGATACTTGTTACTGGTTTTGGCATATCAAATACATCACGGGTAGCTTGCCAGGCTTTGCCGTGCGGGTGGGATACTCTCTGTAACTTGCTGAGCTCTCCGAGAGGGATGGAGGAATCGAACCCAGGTTGATCACGTGCAAGGCAGATGCCCTACCCGCTGTGCTATCACTCCAGCCCTTCACTTACATATATCATATGTAAATACATATTTGGTAAAGGTAAAGGCCCTCCCGTTGATCGTCGATTTGCTCGAGCGGGCCCAGTAACGTCTCCATTGGAGACTTTGTTGTTACTGTGTCTGGCATATCGAATACTCTTGGTAGCTTGCCGGGCTCTCCGAGAGGGGCGGAGGAATCGAACTCATATTTGAAGCAAATAAATATTTTATAAGGACATCCTTTTCCCTCCCATTTGAGGTAATTCCATAACAGTGATAAAATAATCACTTCCACGTCTCATGCACCTCCCATATGCATAAGAAAGGGCCTGTCTGTTTACCTGTTGGCAATAATTGTCATCTGCTCGGACTTTCAAATGAGAATTCTAAGGCTCCAACTGAGTCCTTTGCTCAAGGTCGTAGGGTCATAAGTGCAGAGCTGAGTTGTGGCCAAAACCAAGCTAAACTTGAAGCCCCTTTTTGTAACATTGCTTTTAAGGAAGGCTCTAGAAAAAAGGTCAAGAAGTGAGATCTGAGTCTGACAATAATAGTTGGAAATGATTGCGCTGGTCAAGAACTGTTTGAAAGTAGGTAAAGTGATATATGTGATAACCTTTCAGTATCTGTATTGCAAACCATAATGCCCAAAAGGATGGAGAGGGAGAGAGAGACCGAAAGACAGAGAGAGAGAGAGAGAGAGAGAAGAAAAATACCTGCCATACTGCCATAGAGGCAGCAGGGGATGGAGGTGGGGGAGTAATGGGAGAAACTTGGGGACACTGGTGCTGAGAAATGTACACTGGTGGAGGGATGGGTGTTGTGACACTGTATGACTGAAACCTATCATGAACAGCTTTGTAAGGGTCTATCTCACAGTTTTTTTCATAAATATATTCTAATTTTTAAATTAGAATAATAAAATAATAATATTTTAATAATGAAATAGATTTTTAATTTTAAAGCTATTTTTTAAATTATTAATTTAATTACAAAGAGGCCTGGAAATAATCATCATTGAAGGAGAGGTTGTCTCTTGTGGCCTCAGGTAGAAAGGCATGCTCCATGGGGTGTTGAACCACTGCTCTATGAGTAAAATCTGCGTCTAGAGAGCTTTTCCAATTCTCCCAGCTCAGGCTCCCTGCAGACTATTTAAATCTGAGTCTCTGGGCAAGGGGCCCAGGGCCTCTGTTTTAAAAAGCTCCCTGGGTGATTTCAATGTGTAGTCAAGGGGAGGGACCTTTGTGCTGAAGTCTTGGTTTAAAAAAAAAATGCAGGAGCCGAAAGGGGCTTTTCCTTGTTATTTTCTGCAAACAGGATTTTGTTAAAAACACTGCAGAAACCTTTTCAACTGCCTTTACAAAGCTGAAGGACAGGACTCGGCTATTTCTCTGGAACACACACACTTGCTCACACACGCACACACACACAAACACACACACACACACACACACAGACGAGGTGACTGTGTACCTGTTCTGCAAAATTCAGGAAAGTGCAGAATGGCATGGGGAGATGTTACAGCAATTTATGGGGCATCATGATCTTCCCATCATGGTCTTCCCTTCTTGAATGCCTGAAGCCACAGGTAGTGCCAGCCCCTACAGATTCTGTTTCTGACTATATATATATATATATATATATATATATATATATATATAATATTCAAACTGTTGGGCTGGAGCGATAGCACAGCGGGTAGGGCATTTGCCTTGCACACAGTGGACCCTGGCGACCCAGGTTCGATTCCTCTGCCCCTCTCAGAGAACCTAGCAAGCTACCGAGAGCATCTCGCCTGCAAAGCAAAGCCTGGCAAGCTACCCGTGGAGTATTTGATATGCCAATCACAGTAACAACAAGTCTCACAATGGAGACGTTACTGGGCCTGCTCGAGCAAATCGATGAACAACGGGAGGATGGTAACAGTGACAGTGACTCAAACTGTAATGAAAGTGAACACATAAGTCAGGTGCAGTAAGAGGTTATCTCACCCAAAAATAGAACAAATGAAACAGCAAACTGTCATGAAAGTCACGTGTCTCTGGCTTCTCTTTCTCTCTCATAATGTCTTAGTGCCTGTCAGAGGTCTGGGATTCGATCCCTGACATGAGGAGAAAAATTGAAACAATCTTGTTGTTTGTAATCTGTTGTGGAGGGCAGGTAACTGCAAATGCAGGAAACACAGGGAAGGGGATCACACTCACTGTCTCAGTGATATTTCAGAGCTCGGTTCACATCCCTTTCAAAGTCAGGGTCTTTTACCTGCCTCCCCTCAAAAGTGCTCGGGGGCTTTGTGTCTGTTCCCAGCAGGCTTCTGTCTGGGGTAGGGCTTGATGACAAGTTGAGTTAGTGTCTGGTGATACTGTTTGATTTGCATGCAAGGACTCGGTTTGATCCCCAGCACTGCAGGGTCCCTTGGGCCCCACTGAGAATAATCCCCCACCCTCCCACACAGAGCTGGGCATTGCCCCCAGCATTGCCAGGTCATGACCTAAAAAACCAAACAAAAAAAGAAGTGAATGCCCAAGAGTCATTGGCTGAGTTCGCCAAGAATGATGCAGGCCGCCAAACCAACAAAGGTTAAATATTATTATAAGTCATCGCATTGTCTTGATGTATCTAAATATTATTATTAGAAGCCATCACATTGTCTTAGAAAGAACTAGGGTGAAAGAGTCTCGTGTCTCACATGGATTCTGGCAACTATGGCAAAGCCATAGCCCCTCCCCCCCACTCCCCACCCTACCCCCCCACACAAACATCTTTCTCTCACAGGACTAGAAAGACATCCTTTTATTAACCCCTCGTTCACTCTGGTTTTGTAATCTACACTATTCTGACTTGCACTGTGCATACCAAGTGAAAATATGACTTAGTCACAATTATTCTCACTGTGTTCTATGTAGGAGTTTCCAAATTAGTCTCTAGATATTCCCTGTGTATCAGGAGATGACATTAATATTAAAAATATTTGCAGGAACCACAATGCCCAAAATGGAAGGGGGGAGAGAGAGAGAGAGAGAGAGAGAGAGAGTGCCTTCTACAGAGGCAGGCTGGGGTGAGGGTAATTCGAGGAAAACTGGACTGGGGACACTGGTGCTGGGAAATGTACCCTGGCAGAGGGATGGGTGCTGGAACACTGTATGCCTGAAATCCAATCCTGGACAACTTTGTAAGGGTATGTCTCACAGTGATTCAATAAAAAAGTTAAAAACGAAAATAGAAAGAAAAATTATTTGCAGGAAGAAGTAGTACTGTGATTGCACTGTTTCACTATCATGTGCTCGACCTGGATTCGATTCCACCTGGTCCCCCAGATATTGCTGTCAAGTGGCACAGCAGTAGGGCATTTGCCTTGCACGCAGCCAGCCCGGCCGAGCCAGGTTGGATTCTTCCCCCCATCTCGGAGAGCCCGGCAAGCTACCAAGAGTATATTCAATATGCCAAACACAGTAACAACAAGTCTCAAAATGGAGACAAGTCTTAAAATGGAGACGTTATTGGGCCCACTAGAGCAAATCGATGAACAACGGGAGGACAGGACAGTGACCCAACTAATCCTCAGCATCACACAGCCCAAGTAACCACACCCTTTATTGAACTGTGGACCTGAATCACCAACAGAACCACCAGGCCTTCTAAGAGCCATTTGAGGGGCACTCCCCCTTGAAAGAAAGAAAGAAAGAAAGAAAGAAAGAAAGAAAGAAAGAAAGATAGATTATATATGTGTCATTTTCTTTCATTTTTTTCCTCAGTAGGGTGCACACCTGGCAGTGCTCAGGGGTTACTCCTGACTCTGCATTCAAAAATTACTCCTGGTGGGATGAGTGGACCATATAGGATGTCAGGGATCAAACCCGGGTCAGCCACATGCAAGGCAAATGCCCTACCCGCTGTACTAATCACCCTGGCCCCTCTATGTATAATTTTCATACTTCAGAAAATAAAAATAGGAGAGACACCACCGCTGGGTCGTCACAGATCGGCCACGTCTTGGGGTTGAGAACTCTGGGGACTTCCTGGGGTAGGGGCACGCCTAGTTCCCGCTCTGCCCTGAGAAGCAGTGTCGCAAAGACACCCAACCTCCTCTTTCACCCCAAGGGTGCCGCTCACAGCTACTGAGTCACTATATAAATCTCTCAGAAGAGAGCATAAAATGAAATGCCATAGCCATGTTGCCGGTCCTCATGCCAGGCTGTTCATTGGGGCAACCCAGAGGGGGGTAGGTGAGTTTTCCTCCCTGCCCCAACAGAGCCAGCCCTGACAGCAAAAACCTCCAGAACTCAACTACCACTAGGCTCACAGCCACTCGAACAAGCCTCACTTATGAGTCAATCTATTCCTGAACATCTCATATTTTATACCACTGATATACCAAGAGTAGCCCACGTTTGGTGGGGTTTACAGTAGAAGGCAACCAAATCTTAGGGGGGAAGAATATATTTATACAGATTTATATAATACATGATCTTGGGCTGGAGCGATAGCACAGCGGGTAGGGCATTTGCCTTGCACACGGTTGACCCGGGTTTGATTCCTCCATCCCTCTTGGAGAGCCCGGCAAGCTACTGAGAGTATCCCGCCCGCATGGCAGAGCCTGGAAAGCTCCCCGTGGCATATTCGATATTCCAAAAACAGTAACAACAAGTCTCACAATGGAGGCATTACTGGTGCCCGCTCGAGCAAATTGATCAACAACCAGAGGACAGTGCAGTGCAGTGCTGCAGTATCTTACTAATCTCTTATTGAAAGTTTAATGTCCCTGGGTGAAATGCAACAGTCTTCACACACTTTCCTCTAAGAAATCTTTTTTTTGTCTCCCATCAGCATTCGCGGCCGCGCGACATCTTATCAGAACTTTTTTTTATGACATCTTATTGTCTCCTTCCTACTTTGGACAAACTTGCAGGCTATCAAATGTAGCCTGCCCACAGGGCAGAGTCTGGCAAACTCCCCGTGGCGTACCAAATATGCCAAATACCAGTAACAATGATGGGGCTCATTCTCCTAAAGAGCCTTGAATATAATCTCAGGGCTAGGATGAAAGAGACGTTACTGGGGCCTGCTCGAGGCAATCGACGAATAACAGGATGATGAAATGAAATGAAATGAAATTCATAACAAGCAATACAATATAAATCATTTTGGTTCTGCTTAGAGGGCAGGGTTTGGGGTTCAGGATGGACATATGGTGGTGGGAAGGTGTAATGGTGGTGGGATTGGTGTTCAAAGATTAAATGGAATCAAATATTGTGAACAACTTTGTAAAAATAAAATAAAATAGTATTTTAAATAAAGCTGCTGAATCAGCCCTGTTCCACAGCTCCTGGAACGCGCAGAGGCATGTGCCACATCTCCAAATTTCACAGTTCTGACTGCCCAGGGGGCACACAGCAAATTAAATGGGAGAGTTTCTTAGACGCCCACCGGGCTCAGCGAGTGAAAACAGTAACACAGTAACACGCATTGTGCTCATTGAAGGCTCAACTGGCACATACAGCTCTGTAAATCCTCCGGCAGTGATTTTAGTAACGCCATTGTGAGATATATGTCATAATAAGCAATATAAAGTAGATTATGTTGTGCCTACGAAGGGGGCAGGCTTGGGAGGTGGGGGCTCGGGGAGAGGGGAACTGGGGACATTGGTCACATTGGAGGTTTACTTGGTGGCAGTACTGGTGTTGGAACATGGAATGCCTAAAACAACTGTATCAGAAGCAACTTTGTAAATCAGTGTCTACATAAGGGTTCTAACATTAAAAAGGAAAATAAAAATATAGCACTACCGTTATCTGCCAAAAATCCCATCCTCTCCTGAAAGACGGACTCGAAGCTTCCTTTGAGTCCTTCAGTGAATGAATGGCGGTGGTTTCCTGTGAGCACCAAGGCATGAGCGAGCACGGATAGAGAACAGCACAGAGTCCTCCCTAATGTTCTCTCGTGTTTGCTCACAGAATGACGTGGCGGCACTTCTGAAACCAATATCGGAGAAGATTCAGGAAATCCAGACCTTCCGAGAGAAAAACCGGGGAAGTGACATGTTTAATCATCTCTCAGCTGTCAGTGAGAGCATCCCAGCCCTGGGCTGGATCGCTGTGGTGAGTCCACTCAGCGTACTACCCCATGCCCCAGGACAGGTGGGAGGGTGCAGGTAAACCCCCAGGTGTGTCCTAGCCTCCCCAATCCCTCCACTTCCCATCCCTGGTCAGGGTCTCAGTGTCCACTGAAACGTATTTTGTCTCCAGCTCTCACACCAGCCATTCCGTTACTTTTCTTCTTCTTTACGCTGTGTTTCTTTCTTATCCTATGTTTTTTTTCCTTCTATGCTTGGGTGACGGTCCTGTTCTCTCAGTCCCCCAAACCCGGCCCTTATGTCAAGGAGATGAATGACGCAGCCACCTTTTACACTAACAGGGTCTTAAAGGACTACAAACACAGGTACGTGCCTTCTTTGACCAACTTTCCAGGCCATCTCTTGCTCGTAGAACTTATCGGTGTTCGTGAGTGATTCCTCCCAAAGGCACTTCATGAGTTTGCTCTAGACTGAGAAGGAAAATCCCATGTGTGCAGTTAAACCAAAGTGGAAATGGAATCAGGTGATTCTGACAGTATTTGTGTTTTGAGGAAACCCGCCTCTGTTGTCTCACAGTGAATCACCACCAGCACTGTGCTTTTGAGAGACTGTCTCTGCAAAGTATTCCCGCAGAGAACCAGGAGCTATGGGAGGATTTGCTAGGGATTGGTCTTGTAGAGTCACAAAACATGCGCGTGGATCAAGCTAGATTCCCTCTATTCGGTAGGTAAGCAGAGGGAATCGAAGAGAAGTCAGGGAATGAGATGAGATGAAGAATGAAAAGTGAAATTATTCCATAAACGAGTGAGAGAGATGCCAGAGACTGTGTGGAGGAGGTAGATTGGGTTGTGCTGAGCGACCTCTGTAAGAACAGATGAAGCCCTGTCTGAGGACTGCTGGGTGCACAGCCTAAGTCTGACCCGAGGAATTTCGCCTGGAAGAGAACCAGCACGAGTCATAGATGCTATAGCTTGTCTTGAACCTGGCCAACCTGGTTCAATCTCTGGCACCCGATATGATCCCCTCCACCCCACCAGGAAGACTCCTAAGTGCAGAGCCAGGAGGAAGCCCTGAGCACTGCTGAGTGTAGCTCAAAAATTTTCATTAGAAAAAGTGGGGTTAAAATTGGAGTTAGAAGTGGGACCAGGGCCAGAGCGATAGTCCAGCAGGTAGGGCGTTTGCCTTGCACGCAGCTGACCCGGGTTCGATTATCAGCATTCCATATGGTCCCCCAAGCACTGCCAGGAGCAATTCCTGAATGCAGAGCCAGGAGTTACCCCTGAACATCGCTGGGTGTGACCCAAAAAGAAAAAAAAAATTGAAATGAGATTACCTAGAGAAATTCAGATCTGAGGCCAAATGAGTTTCCTCAGCTATTTGGGGTGGGGGTGGGGTGAGGGGTTGCATCATGGTTTCTTGGGATTCTGCACTGCTTATGGTGTCGTGGCAGCCCTGAAAACACATGGAGGTCCGGCACCCTAGGTCCTGGGATTAAAAGTAAGGGGCCCCACTGATCCATTAGGTGTTAAAAGCAGAAGTGACCACCAGTCAGCTAGAAGATGATGGGTTTCTGCGGGAAGACGGCACCTTTCTCTCCTGAGTGCAGAGGAGAGGAGACTTGAGTACCCGAACAGTCTGGGAACTGCTTCCAGTCACCTCTCTCTCTGTTAACTAACATAGACCTAAACTGAAAGGCAGAAGAATTGGATCTTTAACATTGTGAGGGAGTTTGATACAAAACATGGAAAAGCATGTTGTATGTGTAAATACATACCTATTGCAGTTCCTCCCAGTCACTTACAAATAATACATGCTCAGAATTTGTTTTTGTTGCATTTGGTTTGGGTTTGGGGGGGGGGGGGGGTCGTACCTATTGGTGCTCAGGACTTACTCCTTGTTCTGTGCTCAGGGATCACTCGAGGACCATATGCAGTGCTGAGGATCTAACCCAGTTTAGCTGAGTATAAGGGAAGCACCTGAACCCCTGTACTCTTTCTTTGGCCCTCCACCCATAGTTTTTTCCACTTTGAATGAAGTATAATCAATGAGAAAATGTTGCATTTCAGCCCATCATAATTTTATCAGGAACCTTGGCCATTAACTCCAATACAGTCATTGAAGTTTTTCTGTAATTCAAGCATTTACCTATAATCAGTTTTTCTCTGTGGAAATTTCAATTTCCTGGACTGGCTTTGAGCACCACCAGCAAGCTTAGAATCTCACTGGGCCCAGCTACATTGTCTGTGGGAGTAAGCTCCAAGCTCCCACCGGCACATTTTCTACAGAAAAACTGCAGGGCAGAAACAGGGGACAAGAAGAGCTATCCTGGGGCTGGAGCGATAACAGAGCAGATAGAGCATGTGGTCGGGCCGGGTTCGATTCCCAACATCCCATGTGGTCCCCCCAAGCACCACCTGGAGTAATTCCTTAGTGCAGAGCCAGGGGTAACCCCTATGCATCGCTGGGTGTGACCCAAAAAGCAAAATAAATAAATAAATAAATAAATAAATAAATAAGCTATCCTCTACAGCAGCCCTTCCCGAAACCCCTTTCTTTTGCCGACATAGCACAACAGCTTCTGTGTAAGGGAAGCGGAACCACGTAGACTTGTAAAAATCTTTGTTTGTAACACAATAGTTGTAGTGAGTTTTAGCCATTAGCTCATGCAGTTCACCATGTAACATGTACAATTCAGTCCCAATGTACTCCACCATCACTCCACCCAGCACTCAGCCGTCCAATCACCACTCCAGTCAGATTCTGGACATTTCTGCAAAGAAATCCCTTACCCGTAAACAGTTGCTCGGAATCCCCACTCCCCACCCCCCAGCCCCCGGCCTTCCCCAGCCCCAGACAACTGGGGATCTACTCTTCTTGTTTACGAAGCTACTTTTCCTGGAAATGTCATGTTACGGGAACTGCTCCATGGGTGGTCTCTCGTGCCTGACTTACACTGAGCAAATATTTGCATGGTTGATTCGCGTTACTCCTTGGTCTGCTTCGTTATTTTCATGGCAAAAGCATACTCCGTTATAGGAATCTACAGTCACGCATTGCTAACTGAAGGGGAATCACTGTAAGAAAAACACTGCTAGGTGCTGTGCTGTGCAGATGCCGATGTTCTAACAGAAAGGGGTGGTATCCCCCAACTTCACACCAGGCTATGCCGCAGCTCCTCCCAGGACCACCGTGGTATATGTAATCTGCCATTCATTGAAATGTTAGTAAGTCCTGCAGACCTAGACAAAATTTTCTTTTCTGGTGAGCTCTTCACCTGTCTTCATTTTTTGCTTTCATGACTGATACTGTTGTGAACATTTGTGCACAAGCTTTCACATGAACATATGTTGCTCTTCATTTAGACACAGACACACAAATGGACGCTGAGTGTGGGTTTTTGTTGGCGGTGGTATTTTTTGGGTCACCCTCTTATTACCCAGGGGCTACTCCCAACTTGGTGCTTAGAGGTTTGTCCCAGTGTCTTACGCACTGGACTGGCCCCCTTTTTTCCAGTTTCTGAAGTGTGGAAACTTCTTGTGTGGGGGCCCAACTGGCAGTTCTCAGAGCTTACTCTGTGCTCAGAGATCACTCCTGGCCCTTCTTAGGTTTTTAGATTGTGGAAATAAAAGGAAGTGGCAGTGAGATTATTTTTTTCCCATAAATTTGGTTGATATGATTAATAACCCTAAAATGATAGAAACAAACTCATGGTTTCCTTCTTGGAAGGGTGAATAATTATGGCATCCGTGTTCTGCTGGCATTTGTGCTAAGTGGCCTGGCTGGACCCAATGGGTCTAAGCTTGGTGCTTAGATAGTCCAGGAAAACAAATCAGAATTCCTACAGAGCTAGCTTTCCACAAGGCTCCCAAGCGGCTGCCATCTTTCTTTCCAGAGGGGTGAAGGCAGAAGGGACCAACACCCTTTCCCCTCCGGGCAGACATGGTGGTGTGGATTAACGCATAGTCTGTTCACTTTTCTGCTCCAAGCTGCTGGGCTCTGCATTAAGTCCTTGTGCTTCTGGAGCCATGGCCTGCTGGAGAGCAGCTCGTGGGGGGCAACTGGTGACCTCGGTAGGGCCTGAAGGATGAGCCCGGAA
This sequence comes from Sorex fumeus, assembly GCF_029834395.1. NCBI lineage: Eukaryota > Metazoa > Chordata > Mammalia > Eulipotyphla > Soricidae > Sorex > Sorex fumeus. The sequence continues at coordinate 10,077,395 of NW_026606151.1, forward strand.
CGCCCCCCTTCCCATGAGGTTTTAGTCGCCCCGTCACCACCAGCTCATACCTGGCTTTCCACAAGGCTCCCAAGCGGCTGCCATCTTTCTTTCCAAAGGCAGAATTCCTACAGAGAAAAGTGATTATAAACAAGTGCTTGAATAACATAGAAAACTTCAGTGACAGTATTGCAATTAATGACCAAGGTTCCTGGAGAAATATTTGTTAGTTGAAATGTTATCATTTTCTCATTGATTATACTTTCCTCAAAGTGGAAAAAATGTGAATGGAGGATCACAGAAATAGTACAGGGGTTAAGGTGCTTGCTTTGCCCTCAGCTGAACTGGATTAGATCCCCAGCACTTCATTTGGTCCCCTAGGACATGGGCAGGAGTGATATTTGAGCATGGCTGGATGTGACAAAAACAAAAATAGAAAAAAAAATATCAACTCTTTCTGCCTTTGTACAGTTTAATATTTCTAACAGTTCCTTCAACCCTGTCTATTAATCCTGTTACAAAAGGTAAGCATTTCACTACCTCTTTGTTCAATAAAATTGGGGTGAAAAAATATCACTTACGTCCCAGTTAGTATTCATTGTTTTTATGATTATCAAGTTAAAGTAATTTGAATGAAAGTTCCTTTCCAAGCATGGGCTGTTATCCCTTTGCAGGAAATCATTTTTATTTCACAATGGCAATTCTTTTTTTTTTTTTTTTTTTGCTGGTCTCGCCTTCTCCAATTTGCAATTTGCTCACTTGTCCAACTGGAAACATTACTAGAAAACAAATCAGACAGCTTTTGTTTGTTTGTTTTCAGTCCCATTCTCATTCCAGAAACTTACATTGTTTTTTGGGCGTCAGAAACTGTAGGAAATGATGTGCTCTTCTCCCCGCAGTGCGCCCCCCTCTGGAGGAGGCACGAGTCACAAATTGCATTGGCTCAGTTTTGCAGGGGCTGCTCACCAGCTCACTTCGGACTCCTAGCTTCTCCCCTGGCCTGAGCTGCTTCTCTTCCAAACATCTCTGAATTAGTTCACAGCTTCCGTATTAGAAAGACCATCTGGGGGATGGAGCTCTATAGTACAACGGGTAGGGCGTTTGCCTTGCATGCCGTCGACCCGGTTCGATTCCCAGCATCCCATATGGTCCCCCGAACATCGCCAGGAGAAATTCCTGAGTGCAGAGCCAGGAGTAATCCCTGTGCATCACCGGGTGTGACCCAAAAGGCAAAAAAAAAAAAAAAGACCAATTTTTTATTTGAAGCTTCAGGACTGGATGACCGTGCCCTCCCCCATCTGCTTTTGAGTTTTATTATCTTTTTCCAGTCATTTATAACAGGATTTATTTATGTATTTTGAATCACTGTATTTACTCTACTGTTGATAATAGGTCTCCCTGTTCCACACCCTCCATCGTCCATCACGTCTGCTCCCCTCCACCACTGTCTCGGGGTTCCTGCCCTATCCTCAACCTTGTAAACTAGTTCCTCGGGTTCCTTTGTCTTTGACTCTTCGTTTCATATATAGTATGTGTCTTTATATCACACGAACAAGAGAGATCGTCCCTGTGTCTGCCCCTCTTCTTTGGGCTGACTTGAATAGAGTCACATTTTCTATCGTAATTCTAATCTCTTCCGCTCTCTTTTATAACCAAGTGACTTACGCCATGTGGATTGGGTGAAGTCCTATTTGAACATTTGGAGTGAGCTTCAGGCATACATCAAGGAGCACCACACCACTGGCCTTACTTGGAGCAAAACAGTGAGTACCAGTACCCTGTTCCACCTGGCTGACAGGAGGCCATGAAAATACACATTCCCCATGAACTGAGGAATCTGACACCTTAGCATTTGCCTCATGGAATGTGTATGATACAAATATGCATGCTGAAAAGGTCACCTACCATAGGACAGTCGAGAAGCTGCCTCTGTGACTTACAGAAAGAATATTGCCTTGTTGCCTATGATAAGAACAGTCTACACTGCTGAAAATACACAACAATAGCATGATGGTTGAGTGGGAAATTATTTGCCAATCAATGGTATGTGTGTGTATATCTCACAGTTTTATGGAGTTTTATGTATATCATAGTTTTATGATGGTATGTATATCATATTTATTAAGAAGTTATGATTAAAAATGGAAGGAAACAGGAAGGGATAAGAATATCATTTTTAGGAGATGGAAATATGAGTAAAATGAATAAATGCCTTTTTTTTCCAGTGTTTTTCTTTTACCTTTGGGTACTTTAAAAAGGTAAAGGTAAAGGCCCTCCCGTTGATCGTTGATTTACTCGAGCGGGCCCAGTAACGTCTCCATTGGAGGCTTTGTTGTTACTGTGTCTGGCATATCGAATACATCACGGGTAGCTTGCCAGGCTCTGCCGTGCGGGCGAGATGCTCTCGGTAGCTTGCCGGGCTCTCCGAGAGGGGCGGAGGAATCGAACTCGGGTCGGCCATGTTGGCCGCATGTAAGGCGAACGCCCTACCCGCTGTGCTATCGCTCCAGCCCTTGGGTACTTTAGACTTCACCAAATAGTGCTGTAGAATAAATAACAATCCTTATGCCTTGATTGGTATTTTAGTCCAAAGACAAAAATTCCATTCTGTGTCTATTGCCACTTTTACTCCCATGGAGCTATCTGTGTTGACCTGACACACCATCACCCCAGCCTGCCCTCTTAGCAGGCACGAATAAATTTGCCTCACATTGTTTGTAACAACGCGAAGGTAAATGGAATTACCAAAAGTTCGATCAATAAGAGTCAATTTGTGATCATTGTTCTACCTCACAATGATGTTGCTAAAGTTGGTGTCTGAGGATCTGTTGTGCTGGTTGGCGCTAGTTGAGCCTTCTTTGTTATTAAGACTGACCCTATTTTTAAGGATCTACTTTGCTCCTTTTTTTCCATAGTGCTGAAATGCTCTATGCAGGATGTAACAACGTGGATTCTTTTTCTTCTTCCCAAACATTATAATTTCTGGGATGAGAGTTCATAAACATTTGAAGGGTTTTATTATGGAAGGGTATGGTATGGGTGAATTGGAATTATTTTTCATGCTTTTTAAATGAGATGCTGTTCTGCTATAGGTAAATTTGTCACAAAGGGGAATTGTCACCTGTTTGACATGGAAATAGTTCATCCTTAGAAAACAATAAACAGAAAAATCAAGAGACCTCAGATTTCTTATTATTTTTGGTAGATATGAGAATCTATTTATGGAAAATAATCATGTCAACAAACCTAACCCATTAAGTCTCTAATGGTGCCCATGAAAAATGAACATAAAATTACTTTTAAATTGTCTCAATACCTTTAATGCAATGCTGAAAGCTGAGTAGTTGTATTCATAGGGAAAAAAATCAATTATTAATTATAGAAAAACTAATATGGTTGTTTCCCTTTGGTCTAGAGTAAACGTCTGGCTTTTTATTATGTTCATTAGAAATATATGCCTTGTAACAGTGTTTTTCAAAGACAGTCCATAATAAGTCCCATAATAATTAATACATTTTATACACACCTTACTTACAGTACTAAAGTAAATATTGCTTGCTTGCTTGCTTTTTGTTTTGTTTCATTTTGGTTTTGGTTTTGGTTTTGGTTTGGGGGCCACACCCAGCAATGCTCAGGAGTTACTCTTGGCTCTGCTCTCAGGAATTACTCCTGGTGGTGCTCGAGGGACCATATGGGATGCTGGGGATCAAACTCAGTCAGCCACATGCAAGGCAGATACCCTCCCCACTGCACTGTCGCTCCGGTCGAAAACATTGCTTTCTCTTATAACACAGAATACGATCAGATATTTTCTTTATTTCACTCTTTATAAAATTATGACAAAGACTCACTAAATTGATTCCATGAACTACTAATGGGTTTCACTCCACACTTTGCAAAACATATTTATCGAAAACATGTTATCAAACAACATTGTATTATTGCAAGAAATTACCATACGATTGATAGGCATTTTTCATTGGACACATATTATTCAGTGGAAAAGTTGTATTGAGAATTGGTAATTGTCAGTTGGTCTGCAGTTGACCACAAGCCTCATAATAACCCTACGTTCATTTTCTGACACATGAAAAGAAATCCCAAAAACAAAAGTGGTTTGTTTGTTTAATAGTGATATTACTATGGATAGGGCATTTGCGTTGCACACAGCCAACCCAGCTTCAATCCCCAGCACCCAACATGATTCCCTGAGCCCACCAGGAGTGATCCCTGAGTTTAGAGCCAGGAATAAGCCCTAGACCATTGCTGGGTGTGGCAAAAAAAATACTTTGAATGCTTATCTTTATAAAACAGGTCATATATTTGACATCACTTATGGCATAGTGATAGGATAGCTTCGACCAGGTATTGAAAGTAAGAATAATTTTGGTAGAATAGATTGATCCAGAAGTAGCATCCTATGATCTAAGATCCTTTAACAAGCTTTAAGACATGTGGAATCCTGGTGAGTTTATCTTCTTCTTCAAAAGTTCAGGGTTAAAAAAAAATAATCCCATATGGTCCCCCAAACACCGTCAGGAGTGATTCCTGAGTGCGTGAGCCAGGAGTAACCCCTGAGCATCACCTGGGTGTGATCCAAAAAACAAAAAAAAATAAATGAATAAAAAATAAAAAAATAATCATAGCTTAAGTACAGTTTTAAAACGAGTTTTTTTCTTAAAAATTTTATTTTATTAAAGCACTGTGAATTACATATTCATAGTTGAGTTTCTGACATACAATGTCCCATCACCAATTCCCGCCACCAGTGTCTACTTGCCCCTACCACTGTTCGTAGATTCCCTCTCCTCCCCCTACCCTAACCTCACCCCAAGCCTTCCATCTTGACAGGTATCTTTTAAATTTGGTTAATAAGGTTTGGGTCTTGTGATCTAGTGTTGTTGACTCTGGGGTTTGGATATTTAGCTCTATCATCCCTTAACATCACCAATGCATCTGGGTCTCCTTTTGCTTTTTGGTTCCTACCCAGGATGCACAGGGGTTACTCTTGGCTTTGCACTCAGAAATTACTCCTGGCGGTGCTCAGGGGACCATATGGGATGCTGAGAATCGAACCTGGGTCAGCCGCGTGCAAGACAAACGCCCTACCCGCGGTGCTATCACTCCAGCCCCAACATCTGGGTCTCTCCTTGACCCCTGCCCCCATTGTTTCTCATCTCTCACTTCTCCCTTTTCCTTTTGACTCCAGGAAAATAAAAACTCATTTTTAGTGAAATCTAAGTTTCCATTTAAATTCTTTTTTTTTAAAAAAAAAAAAGCCATTTAAAAGATTCCGAAACATAATCCATAGCATAAAGCAAATTCCTTTCTTCTCATTTACTATGGTCTGTCAGCAGGCCAGCGGAATGAATGATGGGAGGCCAGCCTGAATCATGGCGTTCCTGCCGAGGGAAAGGGTTGTTAGAATGATCTGATCCAGTCTCCTTCCGGAAAAATAAAAGTCAGTCATTCTGTTTATTATCCTGTTGATCACAACAACTATAAGGAAAGTGTTTCCTTCTAAAATGACAAGACTCGGGAGATTCTGTACCCATTCCTGTGTTGCTCACAACAGTCAGAGGTTGTAAGAAACGCTTCAGGACGAACAGCCACAGTCGGGAAGATTGTAGCAGCCGCACACCTGAAGCTTGTGAGTGACCCTTGCTCAGCTTTTCTTCTCACAATGGATTTCAGAGCTGCACTTCACGGGGATTTTCATCACCAACAGCACACTGCACAAAACTTGGGTTTTCAGAAATGCCCTCAGAAATACTCATCCTTGGGGCTGGAACAGTGACAGCTGCCTTAGCATTTGCCTTGCACACAGCCACCAGGTACAATCCCTGGCACCCCACAAGGTCCCCAGAGCCCTGCCAAGAGAGATCTCTGACTGCAGAGCCAGGAGGATGCCTGAAGCACCAAAGTTATGGCCCAAATAAACAGACCAAAAAAAAAAAAAAGAATGACGGAATGAATGAAAGAAAAGAGAGGAGAAGGAAAGGGAGGGGAGGGGAGGGGAGGGGAAAAGGAGAGTTATTGTTCTCCCTGCATGAGCAGTTAGAGACTGAATTCACCAGCTCCCCTGTCTAAGTTTTTTTGTTGTTGTTCAGGCTGCAGCTGTGCCAAGCAACTGTTGCTCTGCTCAGTTGTCATGGCCAAATGTCAGACTTGGAGGCCAGGGATATTTCGGGCCGAGCGATGGAGAGCATGTGTGCGTGCACAAGTGCCCCGGGGTGGGGTGGGGCTGGGAAACAGCTGTGGAGGAATCCTTCTGGAATGTCTCGGTGGATGGAATCTCCTCGTGTCACTAAGCTTTTCTTCCACATGACCGTGGACGAGAAAGGACGCTACAGCAGAAGTGCCTGCGGTGCCCTGCTGCTCATTGCTGGGAGTCCTTGTCACTTTTACTCATCTTTGTCATAGTTGCCTTGACTTTGATGAAAACAACATGCTCAGCTGAGTCAATTGATGCTTGGGCAGCCCCCACAAGAGACACTGTTTCTTGCAGCGGATCACATGTGGGTTACTGGTGGACAGTGCACAGCAGAGAACTGGGCCAGAGAGATAGTAGGAAGGGTGTTTGCTCACTGATCCTCAGCATCCCAAGGGCCCTCCAACACTGCCATGAGTGATTCCTGAGGCGGGAGGAACCCCTGAGCATCACCATATGTGGTCCCCAAACAAAACAAAACCAACAGATCATAGAACTAACGCTGGAAGTTGAAAGGGTCGATGGTTACTATTTCTGAAATAACTAATTCTTTTTTTCCTATGAGTTATCCAAGTCAGCATTCAGAGTGTTCTGTGTGGGTTTGTCTGGGCAGAAAAAAAAAAGAGTCATGAAAAGAATTCCATGAATAGGGTAAAATAGGGTTTTCAGGCTCACTCACCAATTCCTATCCCTTCATGTATCTTTTGGTGGTACTTTGGCTTTGGGAACAAGTTGGCTCATATTATTTGTACTGTGGACTAAAAACTGCACAAAGATGAACGTGTATAAAGCCTCCCTGTAACCGTGTCACCGCGAAGCTCACTCCTGAATGGGTCCTTGCGTCGTACTGAGTATCAAATTAATGTACAAAACTCCCTCTCTTTCTGATATTAAAGTTTCTTTGTTGGGGGCCAGAACAATAGGACAGTGGGTAGGGCATTTGCTTTGCAAGCAGTCAACCCGGGTTTGACACCCAGCATCCCATATTGTCCCCTGAGCATTTCCAGGAGTAATTCCTGAGTGCAAAGCCAGGAGTAACCCCTGTGCCTCTCCGGGTGTGACCCAAAAAGCAAAAAAAAAAAAAAAGACCCTGAACGAACGGTTTAAGGCTCTTCGTATTCCTGGAGCAAGCAGACGCCATTAGGCTACACTAGCACGCAACAGGAACAAATGGAGACATTACTGGCGCATAACAGGATGTCAAGTGATCACGTGATCAACCGTACTGCAGAGTGACTGCTCCCCCCCACCCTATTCACTGCCCCAATGTCGCTCCATTTCTGTCCTCCAACCCTACCCTCATCCCATAATAAGCTTCCTACTGAGGACCAGTTTTCAGTTTTTCTTGCCTTTGGGCATTTGTTATTCCCTTATTATGTCTCTTTATTTTTTTGCTTTTTGGGTCACACCCGGCATTGCACAGGGTTTACTCCTGGCTCACGCACTCAAGAGTTACCCCTGGCAGTGCTCGGGGGACCATATAGGATGCTGGGAATCGAACCTGGGTTGGCCGCGTGCAAGGCAAACGCCCTACCCGCTGTGCTATTGCTCCAGCCCCTATTATGTCTCTTTATATCCCACCAGTTGGAGAGAGCTTTCTGTGTCCTTCCCCCTCCTTCTGACTAACTCCATACACTCTCCAGAACCAACCACATGGTAGCAAACTGCATGATTTAATCTTTTCTTATAGCAGAGTAATATTCCAGTGTGCAGATGTACCATCGTTTCTGTATCCAGTTCTTGGACACTGTTTTTCACTATTACTAATTATGCTACAATGAACATAGGGGTGCGGGTGGCTTTCTGCATAGAGAAACGGACTTGCTGGGTCATCTGGAAGCTCAATACCTAGTTTTTGAGAACTCTTCCTGTCTGTCTGTCTGACTGCCCCTCCTATAGGTAAGAACTAAAATGACTAGTTGTCTTTCCCCTCGCCTGCCTCCTCCACTTTTACTGTAACATTAATAAGATCATTCTTTTTTTTGTTGATAATATGGGCTTAACCCATTTTTATTTTATACTTGATGCATCCCTATATTTTTTTGTCAAAGCAAGGCACTTCCCAGTCGTTCCCTTTCCTTTCTTTCCTCCTTTTTTTTCAGCCTCTTTCTAAAGGTAAAGACCAGAGGTTCCTTAACAAAGAAAAAGTTGAACAGTTTGCCTTGTGATCAACTAAAACTCAGCCAGAGGGTATCCCGACTTGCTATAAATAATGGAGAGCCTGTAACGCATCATTAAATATGTATGCCTTGTAAGTTTTCCTGTCTTCTGGCCTCTCTGGATTCTTCTTGATATTTACGAGCCAAAGCTGTTCTTAATATTTTATACCGAAACCTTCACACAGAATTCACATGAAACCGCTGCTTCCAGCTTCTAAGTCAGTGTGACCATGGAAAGCCTCCGCTGTTTTGTCCGATGACTGAATCCCCCAGCACCGTTGCTTTCTGTGGAACAGCAGCCAGTGACGCCTCCCTCTGCCTGACCACAGCTGCATTTAGTCTCCTTAATTGCGAGCTCCCTTTGGGGGTTTTATACTCCCATGGAAGCGCCCCAGCCTGCTTGGAGAGAGTGTGGAGCGCCATTAACTCACAGAGTAGCTCCCCGTGCACAGATAATGAAGTTAATTTGGAAGTGGCTGCGAGACGCTGCTAGAAGAAGCTTCATAATTAAACGAACTTTTACTCCCACACCTACTTTATAACTGGGTTCTGTGCGAAATGCTGTGAAGACCGAGATGGATGTAGGACACAAGCAATAAGTGTATCTGGCCCCTTGGAGAGTGTGGAAACAATACAACAGGACAGGATATAGCATGGCGGCAAGAGGCAGGTGCAAAGCACATCCCTGGGCCAGTGGCTGTTTGGGAACTTGCTGGAAGAAATGCAACATCTCAGGATTCCCATCTACCCCTAGACTTCCTAACCAGAACCTACACTGGAATGAGGTCACCCCCCTCCAGTGTGCATATAATATTTAAATTTTACAAAACACTCTTCCTACTTGGACACAAATTTCTCTCTCTGCCTTGAGGAAGTCTGTCCATTTTTACTGCACTTATCTAGTAATTCACCTACTTAATGAGCCTGATTAGCCACCGGCCATGCACCAAACACACGCCAGACAGTACGTTTATGCCACGCTTTCTGCCATCAAGCAGCAGGGTTTTATTCGGATGCAAAAGGAAAGAATCATGCTACTGAGCTGTGCTGGGAAGGAGTCTTGCTAATGAGACCTTGGGGGAATAGGAAAGATGCGTGGGACTCACGTTCAACTGGGGTCTTGAAGAACAACAGGAGTTCTTTTTACTATTTTTTTACTATTATCGAATCACCATGGATAGACCCTTAGAGAGCTGTTCATGATTGGATTTCAGTCATATAGTGTTCCAACACCCATCCCTCCACCAATGTACATTCCCCAGCACCAATGTCCCCAGTTTCCCTCCCATCACCTCCCATCTCTCCCCCCTCCCCCTCCCCCCGCCAAGCCTGCCTCTATGGCAGGCACTTTTCTTTTTATAGAACAGATACTGGAAGGTTATCATGTATAGCCCCTCACCTACTTTCAACACTCAGTTCTTGTCCGGCATGATGGCATATCCACGCAATGCAATACTACGCAGCTAGTAGGAAAACTGAAGTCATGAAATTTTCCTATAAATGGATGGACATGGAGAGTGTCATGCAAGTGAAATGAGTCAGAAGGAGAAGGACAGGTATAAAATTACTGCATTCATTTGTGGGATGTATACTGAAAAATATTATGAGACTAATATCCAAGAAAACAGATGTCAGGAAGACTGGTCAATGTTGGAATTGTTAAACTGGATCAAGATCTCCCCAGAGGAGTCACACAAAGACAGTTTGCAATGCAATAAGCAAAGGGTCTTTATTGGCTAGCTTGGCTAGCTTGAGCTAGGGCCCTCGTCCAGTTCACCGACACAGTGGCAGCCTTCTTGGAACAAGCAGCCCTGAGTCTCAAAAGTGAGGGGCTTTTAACATCATATAACAGGGACTTTCTGAAGACCACCCTTTTAGTCACAATCTCAGGGGCTTTCTACTACTTGTACTTAGCGATTGTTCCCAAGTGATTGGTTATAAATTGGGTTTACATAAGGGTTGTGTAAGAGTTACAGAGAGTTATATAGGGGGGCTTCTCTATCTGCATTTGATTGGTAACCCTTAGTTGACCTCACCATGGCTGTCCCACTTTTGGGAAAAACCAGGTATCTGTGCTTAATTCCAGGAATTCTGGAACCAAAACCTAGGCCTAGATTCTTCTGGCTTCTTTGTGAGTCTGTTATGGCACTGCTGTTGCTTCTCGATCTCTCAGAAACTTCCACAAATGTGGGGGTGCATAGGGTAAGTAAGACAACAGAGAAGGGACAAGTATGACAATAGTAGTTGGAAATGACAACAGGAGTTTCTTGAGGCAGCAACTCATCAGACCTGAAAGTATTTTGAGAAAGAGCCAGAGGTGAGCCCAGCAAGACCTGTGGGGTTGAAATGCTCTGTGGCCAGGAGTGTGGGGCTCGTTGTAGATTGTCCAGCAGGAAGTGACACGTTAGTGGTGTCTGGGGCATTGGGGAAGGTAGGTGTGAAGGGGAGAAGCTAGGAGACGCGGCTCCCTTTCAGAGACTTTAGTGGATGTCTCTGGCTAACTAATAAATATGTGACTTAGTGGGCGATGGTGGCAGTGGTGTAATGGACAGTGAGTTGAGGACCAGGAAAAGAGAAAGACAAGTGTCCAACCATGGCCCAACCCTCCTAACCCTCACCTCTATTGTCCTTGGCTAATAGTCTCATACAGTGCTTATCTCGAGTGGGAGGAAGGGGGAGAGGGCAGTTAGGATAGAGGAGGGACCACTATGACAATGACAGTTGCAAAAGATCACTCTGGACAAGAATTGAGGGCTCAAAGTAGGTAATGGAAGAAACATGATAACCTTATAGTACCTGTACCGCAAACCATAATGACAAAAAGAAGAGAGAGAGAGAGACAGAGAGACAGAGAGAAGTTCCTGCCAGACGAAGGCTGGGGAGTGAAGGGTGGGATGAGGGAAATTGGGGGCGTTGGTGGTAGGAAATGTACATTGGAGAAGGGATGGGTGTTGGAACATTGTATGAATGAAACCCAGTCATGGACAACTTTGGAACTGTTCATTTCATGGTGATTTTTTTTGTTTGCTTATTTTTTAAAGAAGAAAAGAGAGAGACTCAAATCTAAATATAAACTTTCCAACCTGGTAGTCTGGGAGAAACTTATGAACATCTTCCATTTTTCAATAGAGAAATTCCTAGCAGGAATGAGCAGAAAAACAAGAAAAGCATTGGGATGGGCTTTCCTCCATGTTTTGTTTGGGTGCAGGTAAGACGAGCAGGCATGTAGCAGGCAAGTGAAATGTAGGTCCGATGGTGATGAAAGAGGGAGACCCAGAAATGAGAGTTTAGTAGACAAAAAGATCTCCAAAATGTTAAATGTGTCATTTAGCTCAATTTTGATAATATATAAAATATATATTATCATTTTTGCTATTGAGTTATCTTTCGTTTATGTTATTTTTTTATTTGATCACCATGAAGTCACAAAGTTCTTCATGATTGAGTTTCAGGCATACAGTGTCCAAGTGCCAATACCTTCATCAGTGTGGTTTATAGTGATGTGGAATTTAAGGGGTTTAGCATCATGTCTACTTATGTATCATTTCCGTACCCCCACCATGAAAGTTTAATGCCATCCCACTAGCAAAAAGACTTCTCATTCCTCCTCAGCCCTTTCCCTGCAGGAACCCCAACATTTTCACCAGACCTAGGAGATACTTCTGAGGCTTCTTCCCAGTTTATTCGCCCTCATAGTTCATATTCCATTTCCACCTCTGAGGAAATCATCTGATTATCGTCTACCCCTTCCTCACTTTGTTCACCTGATAAACTGTCCATAAACTTCATCCATGTTACCCAAAGTTCACAATTTTATTCTTTCTAAGAGCTGAGTATTATTCCGTTGACTATATACCACAGTTTTCTTTTATTTTTTTATCCCAATGCCTGTCCATGGAAAGTTGCGTTAAGTTCATGTTTTGGCGGTTGTGGTTAATGTTGCTATGAATACAGAAGTGCAAATATCCTATCGGAGTGTTTAAAACACTGTTAGTTCAATGATGGAGACAAAATAGAGAGAAAGGAAGTTAAGGGGTCCAGGGACTTAACACTGTAAGAGAGACAGGCTGACTATTGGTATCAAATCTGTCGGCATCTATTTTCCAAGTGACCATTCAATGGCAGTTTCTGATCAGTTAGAGATCAATGACAGTTCTTTAGCATTAAAGAATGAAAATGCTAAAGGGCTGGAGGATTGGAGTGATAATATAGCAGGTGGAGCACTTGTTTGCATGCCACTGCCCTGGGTTCGATGCCCGGCATCTCATACAGTCCCCTAAGTCTATAAGGAATGATCCCTGAGTGCAGAGTCAGGAGTGAGCCTAGAGCACCACCAGGTATGGCCCAAAATCAAAAAAAAAAAAAAAAAAAGAGGAGGCCATGCTGCTTGAGCAAGAGTACAACAGGTAAGTCTGTTGCCTTGCATGCAACCATCCCATGTTTGGACCCCAGAACCACAGATGGCCTGCCAGCACACACCCTCCCAGAAGTGATCCCTGAGCTCTAAGCCATAAGTCAGCCCTGAGCATAGCCAGGTATGGCCCAAACACCTTCCTCTTCCCCTCCCCCCAACAAAAAAGAATATTTTTAAAAAGTGGTGTTCTGATCTCTTGATTATTTGTGGATCAACTGTTCCTAATTTGCTGGATTGTTGTTCATAAACTTAATTCCTGCCTTTTGAGATGTTAGGATTATTGGGTATTTAATAATACCCGTACTCTCTACCTGTATTTTATGTTCAGTAGAACACGCATGTCGAAAACAGGTATTACCACTTCCGTACACAACGGCTTAGCTTTCGCTGTACTTCGAGAGTCTAAGTAAGCTTTTTGTAGTTAGATCTATTTTTATCAACTCCACATACCTTTGAATGTTGTTGCTATTTGATAAGAATGAATAGATGTTTTAGAGGATTTAAATTTTTCTCTAAATCAAAGCAGTCGTAAGTTTTAAAACCTCCTCCTTTAATGATCAAGATCATTTGATTTACTAGAACTTTTCATAGCCAAGAACTTAAACTCTCTAAACATGAGTGCCAGTAAGTTAATATATGTCCCCCATTTATTTACCAACTGTTTTTTTCTCTTGGGGCCACACCCAGTGGTTTGGGGTTTGCAGGGTGGGGAGCGGCTATGTGTGGTTCTGGGCTCAGTGTTCCCTCCCAGTGGTAGTGGAGGGACAGGGTAGGGCTGGGGACAGAGTCCTCTGCACACCGAGCAGGTTTTCAACACACTATCCTGGCCCCCAGAACCCCCGCTGGATCTAAACCATTCCCCAAGGTGTTTTAATGAAGGTGTGTTCACTTAAGAGGCAGTGCTGAGGCTGTTGGGGTAACTGGGAGTCCCCTGCCATCCACTCTCATTTCCAGCCCTGCTTAGGAAAATGAGGGGGTTGGGAGTTAAGGATGCAGTCAGAGGTGTCTGTATAGCAGCATGGGGTCATCCTAACTTCTTGCCACTGACGTCACATCGGGATCCAGTCTCAGGAACCCTCCACCTGCACCCCCACTTCCTGAGACTCGACTCCCCCAACTGCTGCCATGGATGAATTGCTTTATCTCTCCCCAGCACAGCAACAGGGCTTTTGTCTTGAGTGCGACAGACCTGACCAACCCGGGTTCAATTCCTCCACTCCTCTCGGAGAGCCCAGCAAGCTACCGAGAGTATCTCGCCCGCACGCCAAAGCCTGGCAAGCTCCCCGTGGCGTATTCGATATGCCAAACACAGTAACAACAGGTCTCACAATGGAGATGTTACTGGTGCCCGCTAGAGCAAATCAATGAAGACGGGAGAACAGTGACAGTGACAGTCTCTCCACCCCTCCGGTCTTCTGGGGAAAAGGGCAGAAGCATGTTAAGCCCCCCTGAATGCATCCCTTCTCAGGATACCAAGTGATAGGAAATCTTCCTTCTCCAAAAATGAATGGGGTGTATGAAGGGTGCTTGGGAGTGCAGAGACCTAGCTAAGTAGTCTCGAGTGCTGCCCTTTTGCATGTGTACAACCCTAAGTTTGATTCCTGGCACCCCCAATGCACAAAGGAGAATTTAATCTTTCCTCAAAGCGAGGGAGACCCTCTTCGAAGGAGGGTTCTGTCGGAAGGAACAGATGCCAGAGGCATGAGGGGCTGTCTTCTTGGTGAGTTTCCATGAGCAGGTCATGCAGGGAACTCTGAAAGAAAGGTGTGCGTAGCGGGAGTTGCACGCATAAAGGCGGTATAGCTGCACAGGGCCGTGGCTTGGAAGAGGCAATGAACGTGGGTCTGTCCGTGCGTATTTGATTCCTCTTAGTTCATTCACATTTGTGTGTGGAATGACAGTGCTCGTGTCTTTGCGCCTGGAACCCCTTCCCTTGGCTTCCTCTGTTAAGTCTGATCCATCCTTCCAGAAGCAACCTCTGCTCGTCACCCTACTTGCCCATGATGGATGGGGGCTTTCTCTCAACAGATCCTCCCAGGCACTTCTTGTCACCTTTGATGAAGCGAGCATTTTCTACCTGAGACAGCAGTTTGGGATTCCCCTTCAGTAAATGTTTGTGAAACACCTAGTTTGCATGTTTTGGGCCCTGGGCCATAGGTACTTAGGTATTTAGGCATGTTAAGGTCCATAATGAGTGCTCAAGCTCTACAGTACTCTAGCCGAGGATGACCATACCTGATCCACAGACGAATGTGAGAATAGAAGGAAGGATGGATCATCGTCAGGGTATTTCCACCAAGTCCCGGTCACTGAAACAGAAAATTGCCTTCAAGAGAATCCCAGATGCCCTCCAATGAGAAGAGACCTTGAGTGGAGGCCTGAGGATGGAAGTTTTCTAGAAAGGAAGATTTTTCCAAAGAGGGACAGAGCAGGAGTAAAAGGCACAAAGGTCAAGTTCCCATCATCTGGGGACACGGAATTGTCTTTCTCTCCTCTTGAAGGATAGAGGGGTGCCAGACACTCACAAAACACAAAGTCCTTTTCTCCTTCCACCTGGAAGTGGGGACCAGGGGACAGGAACTTCTATATCGCCTTAAATTCGATGTCGAGTCACATTTGCTGTGGAGAACATAGTAATTACGCATTGCCATTCTTTCTTCACAGTGAAATTTCTAGAACACTATTCCAGCGCTCATTGCTCAAGAGCCATGTAGCACTGTAGCACTGTCCTCCCATTGTTCATCGATTTGCTTGAGCAGGCACCAGTAACGTCTCCATTACGAGACTTGTTGTTACTGCTTTTGGCATATCGAGTATGCCACAGGGAGCTTACCAGGCTCTGCAGTGCGGGTGGGATACTCTCGGTAGCTTGTTGGGCTCTTTGAGAGGGATGAAGGAATCGAACCTGAGTCAGCCACATGCAAGGCAGACGCCCTACCCGCAGTGCTACTGCTCCAGTCCGAGAGCCATGTAACTAGTATTTATATTTATGTCTTCAACCCAGTTAAGGAATTGGGAATGAACGTGTATTTTAGTGCAGGCCGTGGTATTTTTATTGGTTAACAAATGCCTAATTTGCAACGCCTCTAATTCTCAGCTGGGAGAAATTTCAGAAATGCAGGCTGTGAAGAGATCAAGCAAAAAAAGTTTTCCCAAGAAGGGTTAAGAGAAAGGTCCAGGTAGTCTTCTACAGGCCAGGCAAATCCTTTGTAGAACATAGCATGGAGTCAAGCCAGGCTGTTTCAGGATCTTGTACCCTTGTTGCCAGCTGAGTTCATCGCAGACCCATTCCCAGGCCTGAGAACCCAGGAGACTTTCTGTTCAGTTTTGGAGTTAAAGGCATAAATTTTTGAATTAGAGTCAAAAGTTACTCAGTATTAGTATGACTCAATTATTAAGCTCTGGAGATGTTGATGTTCCTTTTTTTTTTTATTAAAAGGGCTTTTTCCACCAGAGTGCATAATATATATAATATGGAGCCAAATGTCAGTCCTATTATACCAGTTATCATTCTGACTCATCCCTCCCCCACCCATACCTCTGCCATTTACGAAAGTATGGGTCATTTGAGAGGTGTAGTGATTCTTAGAGTCTAAATCTGGGGGGGGGGGGAAGTGGTTTAATTGAATGATCATTCAGATCTAGATTTTTCTGACCAGATAAAACCAATGTCCAGATAATTGAACCCACATGTCATTCATTCTTGATTTCCTCTCACTGTTGGCTGTCTATAGTTTGTCTTTTGATGGGTATACGTGGCTATCTTTAACTCAGGAGATTTTTCCCATGGAAAGTTTAATTTTATCTTTCCTTTTTTTTATGAGATACTATATTTTCCATGCTGACAGACAAGAAAGAAAACAGGGAAAGCCCAGATTCAGTCCCGATAGCAGCAACAAAAACAAGGCCAGACTAATAAACAAGGCATCTCCTCAAGAGAATTTATGTGAAAGAGCTGGACCACTTGTACAAATTCGGTTGTATTTAGCACATTCTCCTGGATTCTGCTCTGAGGGTCTGGTCTGCTTTTATCAACTCTTTCTACGGAACTTGAAGAGCAGACATCATGTCCTTGGGTTTGTTCCAGGATCTCCATCCCGATAAATTAGGAGAGCAAGTAGAAAAACAGTAAGTTGGGAGTGAGTGTTCTTGAGCTAATGGAGACCAGGTATGTTTACTCCTGAGTTGTCTAATAGCACAGAGGGTAGGGTGTTTGCCTTGCACACGGCCGACCTGGCTGACCCAGGTTCAATTCCTCCGCCCCTCTCGGAGAGCCCGGCAAGCTACCAAGAGTATCTCGCCCGCACGGCAAAGCCTGGCAAGTTACCCGTGACATATTCGATATGCCAAACACAGTAACAACAAGTCTCACAATGAAGACGTTACTGGGCCCGCTCGAGCAAATCGATGAACAACGGGAGGACAGTGCTACAGTTCTACAATGTCTTCTGATTTAAAGCTGCTTCTACTTCTGGACTGGCTTGGTCTCTCCTTTCCCATCCACCACTAATTCCCTCCCTCCAGGCCATCAACCCAATGACATCAGAGGTCACTGGAACTGGAGAGATGAGGACAGTAGAAGCACTCAGAGTGAGGTGTGTATTCATAAAATGACAAAGAAGCCCAAGGCTCTCTCTCACCGCCTGTGTTCAGTGGTCTCGGGCCACTTCCCCACCCAAGACAGCTGATGCCAAGGGCAGATGAGGAAGGAAATGGGGGCCAGGCTGGCTGGTAATCAGTTGCTGGTTATTCCATTCTTCCCTGACTCTCCTTCCCCAAATCCCTTTTCCTCCTGTTCCCCTTTGCTGGTCTCTCCACGCTCTGACTCTCTCCACGTCCTGGTCTCTCTAGCCTCTCCCAGTTCTCCCTCCAGACCTTGGTGGCAGCAACCACACCCAGGTCCAGTAGCACAATCAACATATGAAAGTTCTTCCTGCTCGTCTGAGGCCAGGAGATCTGCTCCTGGGCTATCTACCACCTGGGGGGAGGGAGGGGTTCTCCTTTCCTTCGCCTAATAACCATTTAAACATTCATCTTAATTCTACTTCTTAATATTAGTCATTTTGTAAGGACACAGTAAGAAGTGCATTAAGCTTGTAGGGTGGCTTTCCAGGGGACATCTCCCTATAGATCCTGACTACAGTGCTCAGGCCAGATTAATCTTTTCTAACCCTAGCAAGAGCTCTAGTCCAGTTGTTACTTTTTGGATCATGACAGAATTTGTTGAGGACCATGCTCTTAACTTATAGTTAAGTATTATGATGCTTTGGCCTGGCCCATTTCAATGCCAGGGTAGCTCACAGCTTGCCCTGGGTCCATCCAGTCCCTCGTCAGGACCCTGATTTTGGGGTGCTAGGAAGTAAGGGCAACTGAGGCTTAAGTCGGGAAAACAGTTTCCAGGGGTGAGTATTATTCAGAGTCAATTAACTCCCAAGTTACAAAAGCATAGTATTAAGTGTCTTCCTGTGTCTATACAAAAAAGGACATTGCTCTGAATTAACTATGCAAAAGGCATAAGGAGAAGAGAAAAGCAATATTTACAAGTTCACAGAGTCTGATTAGGAGATAAAGGTGATTGACCGCTTGGGGAAGCAGAGCACAAAGAAAGAGTTTACAGATAAACACAAAGGAATGGGAGTGCCTTGGGAGCACTGTGATGGGAGTAACCCAATAAACCTAAGCTCCCTGTGGCAAGGCAGAAAGGACAAATCAGTGTTATCCTACAGTGAGGAGGCTGTGAGACTTGGGAGTTTCCATCACCTTTCTGCCTGTATTTCTATTTTAGTTTGTTTTGTTTTTCCTGTTTTTTTGGGGGGGTCACACCTGGCAATGCTAGGGGCCACTGCGGGCTCTGCACTCAGGAATTACTTCTGGTGGTGCATGAGGGACCATATGGGATGCCAGGGACTGAACATGGGTCATCTTCGTGCAAGGCAAACGCCCCACCCACGGTACTATCTCTCCAGCCCAGCTTCTGTACTTCTGTTTTGGAATGAGGTGGTTTGGAACTTCATCTCTGAAGGAAATAAATCAAGATATGTCTCACCCATATTTCCTTTCTAATCTTGGGACCAACCTTTTTTATTTGGATGCCACATAAATACCATTAATGCTTTTAAGGAAATCGGAAATTAAAATGAGTTCTGTTGCCGTAAATGAAACAGGAAATAGTTCTCCAATTGACTTTTGGAAAATTGTTAATTGACATGGGTTTAAAATTGCCTTCATCTTTTGGCATGTATAATAGTAAATATTGGTGAATATTATAATATTAAAATATCTTGCTTTATCGGGACATTTTTAGTGATCCTGCTGTCCTGGAAAGATCTCCAAGAAACTTTTCTTTCATCATCCAAAAAAAAAGTCTCAGGGCTGGAGCTATAGCACAGTGAGTAGGGCATTTACCTTGCACGCGGCAGAACTGGGTTCGGTTCCCAGCAACCCATATGGTCCCCCGAGCACTGCCAGGGGTAATTCCTGAGTGCAGAGCCAGGAGTAACCCCTGAGCATCACCGGGTGTGACCCAAAAAGGCAAATAAAAAAAAAGTCTCAAAATTCCAGTGAATGATAAATATCAAATGTTGAAAAGAGACTAATGTCAGAAATTCACGTTAGGACTGAAGAAGTAATACAGCAGGAAAGGCACTTTCCTCGTACATAGCCAATGGAGGTCAGTCCCCAGCATCCCATATGTTCTCCTGAGCACCTCCAGGAGTGATTACCGAGTGTAGAGCCAGAAATAACCTCTGGGTATCACCAGGTATAGCCCAAAAAACAAACAAACAAAAAAGAAATTCGCTTTAGTGTGCATCCTATTGCAGAGGGTGATCATCCCCAAGTCTCTGTGCAATTTCTTTTCTTGATTATACTTCTCTGCCAATAAAAGTGTGATATAAATATGAATGTAGAGTTTGACAAATTTGGAATGCATTAAGTTTCACCAAGTCCTTGATCAAAGTATATCATGCAGAAAATAGAAATTAGTTTTGACATTTAAAATATAAACAGACCCTAAATCATGAATTTGTGAAGATTTTTTTTTCTGCCCAGAAACCCGTCTGAATCAAGAGTAGAAAAAAATTAGTCTTGGGAGGGAAATATAGTATCATGCGGGCCGATATGCCTGACATGTGGGAGCTCCTGGGTTTAACCTTACCACTTGCCCCTCCAAGCTCCTCTGAGTATGGCCCCTATGAAAAACAAAGTAAAAGGAAGAGAGAGAAAAAAATTATCTTCAGCTCTGAAACTGGGAGTTCTTTCTTCTAATCCCTTCATGTCTTTCACTTCTTATTGCATAGGCCAATTGAGATTCTTTATCTTGGGAAAAATAACAGTGTTTTACGAAAGCAGTCCAGGTAAAACATGATGAGTTCCTGTGGGTGCAGCAAGTTGACGTGTCTTTGTGATGGAAATGGCCTTGTGATTTTTCAGGCTGCTTTGAAAAAAAAGAGTTTACTCTCCTTTCTCCTTCCACTCCCTTTGATGGTGTTCAGGGCTTACTCCTTGCTCTGCACTCAGAGATCATTCCTGGTGGTGCTTGGACAACACATATGATGCTGGGGGGTTCTAATCTGGGTCGAATGTAGGGCAAATACCCCACCAGTTGTATTATTGTTCTGGCTCTCTACATTTACTCTATTCCTTTCAGTAATCAGAGCTGGCAAGCCTCCAGCATTCAATTCATTAAAATAATAAATAAATGAAAAAAAAGTTGAATTTGCACATGTAAGTCATAACTGCCAGCTGGGAATCATGAACTTGTAAGCCAGGGATGAATGGGCTCGACTGGGTCTGAAATGGAGAGGGAGAGAGAAGAGAGAGAGAGAGAGAGAGAGAGAGAGAGAGAGAGAGAGAGAGAGAGAGAGAGAGAGAGAGAAGGCAGGGCTATTGGGCTATGAGTTGGGGGAATAGTAAGACCCATAACCACTACAGCCTGTCCCAATTTCATTCTGCATACTTATGATGGGCTGGAGAGATAGCACAGTGGTAGGGCTTTTGCCTTGCGTGCAGCCAGCCCAGCTGAGCTGGGTTCGATTCCTCCGCCCCTCTCGGAGAGCCCGGCAAGCTATCAAGAGTGTCTCACCCGCGCGGCAAAGCCTGGCAAGCTACCCATGACGTAGTCAATATGCCAAACACAGTAACAAGTCTCAAA
Organism: Sorex fumeus; assembly: GCF_029834395.1. Classification (NCBI taxonomy): domain Eukaryota; kingdom Metazoa; phylum Chordata; class Mammalia; order Eulipotyphla; family Soricidae; genus Sorex; species Sorex fumeus. The sequence continues at coordinate 10,098,310 of NW_026606151.1, forward strand.
AAATGGAGATGTTACTGGGCCCGCTCGAGCAAATCAATGAACAGATGGGAGGACAGTGACAGTGATACTTATGATGGCCACAAATGTTTTAAGACAGGTGGCTCTGAACACTACCATCCCACACCAGTTGTAGAAGAAACATCACTGCAGAGGCTGTAGTAACACAGTTGTCACAGGATATTTTTTCTGTCTCTGTCTCTGCTCTTTTTGTTATTTATTTATTTGTTTGTTTGAGTCTTCCCAGAGGTGCTGGGAGGCACCGAGGTCATGCAGTGCCAGGGATCAAACCGGGGGACTTATGCATACTAGGCATGTGCTCCAGCCTTTTGACCTCTTGCCTTGGCCCTCTGTCTCCACTTCTTCCTGTTTTCTTCTTTTTGTGAAGTAAATTGTATTAAAAAGGGAGAGAGGAAAGGTGATGCCTTCAGAAGAGAATGCAGCCTTCTGAAAGAGGAGGGAACACGTGGAGGAGAAAAAGGGAATGTTGGTGATTCCAAAACGGAATGATGAGTCTTTGGTTTGGAGTTGTTTGGGTTTTTTTTTTAATTAGTAGAAATAGAGGCCAAGAAATAGTTATCCAGGGACTGGAGCAGTAGTCCAGCAAGTAAGTCATTTTCCTTGTTTGTGACCAACCTGAGTTCAATCCCTGGTGCCCAGTAGGGTCCTCCAAGCCTGCCAGGAGTAAGCCCTGAGCACTGCTAAGTGTATCCCACCCCCCACCAAAAAAAAAGAGGAAAGACAGAAAAGAAATGAATGCCCAGGAGGGGCTGGAGTGATAGCATAGCAGGTAGGACGTTTGCCTTGAACGCAGCCAACCCAGGTTCGATTCCCAGCATCCCATATGATCCTCTGAGCGCCACCAGGAGTAATTCCTGAGTGCAGAGCCAGGAGAAACCCCTGTGCATCACCGGGTGTAATCCCCCCCCTCAAAAAAAGCAAAAAAATTAAAAAGTTTCCCAGGAGCCAGGAAAATAGTGTAGCAGGTAAAGTGCTTGCCTTGCATGAAGCTCACCAGTATTTGGTCCCCAACACCCCATACAATTCCCTGAACATCACTAGGAATAATTCCTCAGAGCAGAGCCAGGAGTAATCCCTGAGCATCACCAGGTGTGCCCTCGCTCTCCAAAAATGAAAAAATTAAAAAATCTCTAAAAAAATCTTTTATAGGTCCCGCTCAATAAAACAGGTCATGGAATCATTTTTGTAGGTTATTTAGATCCACAACTAGACTATACTAGAATTTTCTGGATTAGTAAGGAAGGCAGCCGTGTTTGTCGTGGGGGAGAGGAGTGGGTTGCTAATTACATATGCAGTTATCACCGCAAGATTTCCTTTAAGAACTGGAAATAATTTCTCTTTAGAATAAACTCCAAATTCTAAAGTCATCAAATTATTTTTAAATTTTTAAATAAATAAAAAACATTTGTTTCTTTAAAAACTAAGACTGGAGTAATAAAATGAGGAGTAATAATTTCAAGTAACATTTGATGGGAAAAATTGATATATCAAACTATATTAATAGTAACTATAATTTTATTAATACAGTATATAGCTAAAGCAAGAATACTTTCCCTATAGCACATACAATAGTTTCATTATTTTATAGTTGTACTTAATATATTTAAAAAGAGGAGGCAGCTGTTCCCACTTCTCAAAATTAACTTAAAGGGATTTGCAGAGTTTTTAAAGTCTTTTTGTCTTCCCTGTACCCCCCAAAATAATTGAACATCTGCTCTCAAAATTAATCTTAATAGAGCTTTCAAAAACAGCCTTTTTGGGTTTTGTGCTCTGTTCTTGCAACATAAGTGAACTTTTGCACCCTGAATATGGTCATTCAAACTCATAATTGTGCTTCTACTTCTATTTATTTGGGGGGCACAGGGGGGGTGTTTATAAGTCAGTTACAGTGACTTTCATAAAATGTATTTTTCCATTTTTTCCACTCTGAAAGTAAGCAGCTTCAGAAAACTCATTTCATCAACAGAACCAGATAGTACTGTTTAAAAAGTGAGTGTGGGGATGCTGGCTGATGAACTTAGTCATTCTTTCTTTTGGGGGGGCCTTTTTTGGGGGGTCACACCCAGTAATGCTCAGGGCTTACTCCTGGCTCTGCACTCAGGAATCACTCCTGGCAGTGCTAGAGGACCAGATGGGATGCCACCAGGTGGGCCATGTGCAAGGCAAACGCCCTGCCCACTGTACTATCTCTCCAGCCCCCTCAGCCAGTCTTTCTCCCTTGATGCCTCTGTTTGGTTTTCCCCACTTTGCTTTCCAGTCTATGCGACATGTGTCATAACGCTATGGGTCCTGAGCTTTTAGACATATATATTTTATATTTATACTAAAAAAAAACAGTTTCAGAGTACAACACTCTGTAAAATATTTTTTTTTTATTAAGTGAAGGGTTTATTTGGAAAGACCGGAGAAATAGTATAATGGTTACGGTGCTTGTCTTCCATATGGCAGGCTCGGGTTTGATCCCCGGCATCCCATTGGGTCCCTTGAGCACCACCAAGAGTGCTCCCAAGAACAGAGTCAGCAATAAGCCCTGAGAACTGCTGGGTATTTCCCCCCCCCAAAAAAAAGAAAGACAAAAAGATTAAAATAATTTATGAGGGCCAGAGAGATAGTTGTAGTTCACCCAGGGGCCATTAAGCCCTTCTATAAGAGATTAGTAACATGTTGTTAGTGTTTGCTTTGGATGTGGATGTGTAGTTCAATCCCCAGCACCACATAGGGTTCCCCCAAGTATCACCAGGAGTGATCTCTGAACACAGAAGTCAGGAATAAGCCTGGAGCACCACCAGCTGTAGCCCCCCCCCCCCCATAGTAACTTTTAATAATAAAACAAAACACTGTCCTCCCGTTGTTCATCGATTTGCTCGAGCGGGCCCAGTAACGTCTCCATTGTGAGACTTCTTGCTACTGAGTTTGGCATATTGAATACTCTCAGTAGCTTGCCAGGCTCTCCTAGAGGGGCGGAGGAATCAAACCCAGCTCGGCCGGGCTGGCTGCACACAAGACAAACGCCCAAAATCCTTTATTAAATGCCTTGGTTGAATTCTGCAGGTGAAGACCTCACCCCATCACCTCTGTGCCGGGAAGGGAATTCTGAGTGCAGGTCAGTGAAATGCAGCCACAGTGAACCCGCACAGACCCTTCCTATCTGGAACTGTTGGTTCAGGTGCTCTCCCAGACCCTCTCAGCGCCACCAGAAGTAGTTCCTGAGTGCAGAGCCAGAACTGCCCCCTGAGTGCCACTGGATGTGACCCCAAAACAAACAAAAAACAAATAAATGCTTAAAAATAAATAACCTAGGGCTGGAGCGATAGCGCAGCAGGTAGGGGGTTTGCCTTGCACGTGGCCGACCCGGGTTCGATTGCCAGCATCCCATATGGTTTCCTGAGCAACACCAGGACTAATTGCTGAGTGCAGGAGCCAGGAGTAACCCCTGTGCATCGCTGGGTGTGACCCAAAAAGCAAAAATAATAATAAAAATAAATAAATAACCTGGCTCAACCTTTAATAACATGTTACTAATCTCTTATAGAAGGGCTTCGTGGCTCCTGGGTGAAATACAACAATCTTCACACACTTTCCTCTAAGAAATGTTTCTTGGATCATTTTTAGCTGATCATTCATAACAAGCAATACAAAATAAATTATTTTAGTTTGGCTTTGGGGACAGGGTTTGGGGTTCGGGTGGAAATGCAGTGATGGAAAAGTGTAATGGGGCTGGGGTTGGTGTTCGAATAATAAATGTAATCAAATATTGTGAACAACTTTATAAAAATAAAATTTAAAAATAATACCTGAGCAAAGTGGGTGTGGCCCCAACCCCACCATATAATAGTAATAATAATCTCATGGTCCTGAAGAAGGCTTTTTTTTTTTTGCTTTTTGGGTTACACCCAGTGATGCTCAGGGGTTACTCCTGTATCTGCACTCAGGAATTACTCCTGGCAGTGCTTGGGGGACCAAATGGGACACCGGGGATTGAACCCACATCAGCCGTGTGCAAGGCAAATGCCCTACCCACTATTCTATTGCTCCGGCCCCATGAAGAAGACTTTAGAACCAAGCAGATATGTACTTGAATTATGCCTCTGCCATTTACTGGTCATTTAATAATGGTTTGATTTTCTATGCAAGAGGAATCTCAGCAATTTTAGTCATGTTGGGGTGGTGACTAAACGTCACTTCAGCTCTTGGCCTTCCCAGACTTATCCACGTACTGGACAAGGAGTCAACCCCAGAGGCTTCAAAGATGAACGGACGTCTGGGTCCCAGCTCCCCACAGAGCATTTCTGCAGCAGGGTTTGGGCTTCAGAACATCAGACTTCAGAACCTCAGATGACTCTGAAGTCCAGACAAGCCTGAGAACCCCTGGCCCAGAGCCTGACCCGTTCTGAGCAGTAAAACATCTGGTACATGAACAGAAACGTTCCTTGGCACCTGCATGACTTCCCAGAATTCTTGGTTCCCTTCCTTCCCGCCTTTGACCATCTCCCCTCTGTCTTTCTTGGGATTTCTGGGATGGAGTGTTTGCCGGAGATTCCTGGCCAGGCACCTGGGACGATGTGGAGAACCCTGGCATCCTGGGCTGGAAGCACCGGTTGGGGGGCGATGGGGGATGGGGGCGGGGGAAGAACCGGGAGAGACAGGAGAGCTTCGTGGGAGCTTAGGGGGCTGCCCACAGAGCCCCTGATTGGGGGGTCTCCGGTGAGTCTCTTTCCCCTCTGCTGTACAGAAGAGCCCTGAAATACTAATCGTAAAGTAGCCTTGGAAACCAGAGCTTCGTTTTGTGCTCTCCCTGGGGTAGGCGTGAGCCAGAATGTACAAAAAGGAAGTGGGAAACTGAGTTTCAAAGGGATCCTGAGTTTGCTTCTTTTTTATTTTCTGGGGTTGCACTTCCAACATTTGTTGCAGTAATTCTTGGGTCTGGGGCCCCCGACCAGCCGTCAGAACGTTTCAAAGTTCTGAAACATTGGATCAATGGCTTGTTGGTTTCAATGTCTGCTCATGGAACTTAAAGAGAATAGCTCTGGATTCTTTCATTGTTTTTTTTCCAGTTTTGGAGTCACACCCGTGCTCGGGAGTCACCCCTCACTCCTGACTCTGCACTCAATAATCATTCCTAGTGGTGCCCAGGCAAAGGGTTGCCGGAGATTGAACCCACCTCGGGTGCATGCAAAGCAGACGCCTTACCCGCTGGACTAGCACTCCAGCCCCTAGCTTTGTATTCTGAGAGCAAGGGAACTGGATTCAACTACCATGGAGAAGTCAGGCTTGTCTCTTCTTTCCTCAGAATAGGAGCTGGGTGAAACTGCAGTGTTTCAACGGGAGTGGGGGCCTGTTTCTTCTCTGGATATTATGGGGATGCACTTAGCAGCAGGAGTCAGCTTGTGTAGCTTTCCATGGCTGCAGTATTGTTTCGTGTGCAATGCGGAGATGAGCTGATCTTTTTGCTTTAGAGCAAATTCTAGAATTTCACCCAAGGAACATAATGGAAAACAATGAAGATAACTGGGGAGAGAGGGGGGGGGAATGGCTCAGCTTCCAAAATAAATGGTGCAGTCATTTTCTACTTGACCTGAGAATCATGATAGATAGAGTCACGCTGGTCTTAGAAACAAAACAACAGATTCCATTTTCAGCAGGCCAGGCCTCCAACCCGCTCTGCTTTTAACACCAGCATCTCTTTATTTGCTAAGTAGTTCTTTACTTAATAGGGATACAGAAGTACTTTGAAAATGGCTTTTTTTTCCTTTTTCTTGGAAAATGGACTACAGTTGAAAAAGCTTTCTGGGGCTGGAGCAACAGCAAGTAGGGCATTTGCCTTGCATGTAGCTGACCCAGGTTCAATTCCTAGCATCCCATTTGGTCCCCTGAGTACCACCAGGAGTAATTCCTGAGTGCAGAGCCAGGAGTAACTTCTGAGCATCTCTGGATGTAACCCAAAAAGCACCCCCCAGAAAAACTTCCTGATAGTGATACGTTATAGAATGAATTAATTAACCTTTATCTAATGCTTAGTCCCGTTGTTCAGTGCTGAAAACATGGGGCCCTGTTGTCACTTTTCCATCGCTCTCAGTGTTTTACATTTCTGGATTTTTGTTTGTTTGTATGGGGCCATGCCTGGAGATGCTCAGGGGCTAGTCCTGCCTCTGCACTCAGGAATTACTCCTGGCCGGTGCTCAGGAGACCCTATGGGGTGCCGGGGATTAAATCTGAATTAGTCTGATAGCGCCGTTCTGTCTCTCCGGCCTCTCTGGATTACTTTTCATTGCACTCAGCTCACAGCTCCTTATTCGGGAATCATGTCCTACTTCAGGGATTCACAGTGAAGTGGCTTATAACCAGAATCTGTTGTCTGTGTGCATTTCTGACACGTCTGTTAGCTCTCTGAGAACTTCACTAAATAGGATCCTTTGAAACAGAAGCCCCTAGAGGTCAGGGGATATTAGAGTGTTGCGATGCATGCCCAACACACAGGTGGCCCGGGTCCGAATCCCAGTACAGCACCACTGGGACAGCCCAGAAAAACACCAGCACTGCAGGATTCAAACACCCTGTAGTCCTTGTATTGAACCACCAGCCTGATTTGTCTGAGGATCCCTGGAGAGACCCTCCGAGAAACACACACACACACACACACACACACACACACACACACACAATAAACAAACAAAAAAATCCCTTTATTGCCCATTGCCTTTTACTACCATTCTAATTTGTTTGATCTTCACGTTGAACACAAAGGTTGCACCTCACAGAGCAGGAAAAGTAAGAGCAAGCCCCAATCTTGCTCAGAACTCTGGGGTGTCATAGGTTCATGAGCGGTCAGGATTGGCAGAACCAACCCATCAGAGGGGCCTTGGAACTCGATTGTCTGCAGGGGTGGCTCCGTTGAGACCTCAGCTCATCCTGGCATGGGAGTCAGTTGTTTGAAGCCTGCAGCATTGGCCAGAAGCTTCAGACTTTCCGGATCTCTTTTTGTAGCGATCAAAAAAAAAAAAAAGGTTCAAAGCTTTTATTTCTATCTGCTGTTTCATCACCAAGAGTATGTACCTCTCTCTCCGGCAGCTGCAATTCCCAATGGGCGAATCCTCCTACCAGTTACGATTCTCTGCAGCCCACAGGGCAGCTTATTCTCCTCTGGACTGTTGGAGAATAGTGGTGGGCAGAAATGCCGTGGCTTGCCCTGGGTTGGCACCATGAAACCCGGACGTGCACTTTCTATGGGCCTGGCTGGAAGACTTAGTTGCTCTCCGTTTTCAAAGCAGATCCTGCCTCTAACCCCCATCACCCAAGTCCTTGTAGGCAGACCCAGTGCGCCACCCCCCAGGTGCCAGGTGTCAGTCTGGAACTCCCTCTTTCGGTAGCAGCCCGGTTCCTGGCCAGGGCGCCCTTCTCCATGCCGTGTCTTCTCTCTCCCACAGGGGCCAGTGGCATCGAGCGCCTCCTCCCCAGTTCTCTGCCTGGGGCCTGCCCCGCCTCCCCCTCCTCCTCCTCCACCTCCTCCTGGGCCACCTCCACTTTTTGACAACGAAGAACCACGCAAGGAGCCGTCCTCTCCTTCACGCTCAGCTCTATTTGCCCAGCTCAACCAAGGGGAAGCCATCACAAAAGGTGAGGAAGCCACCATGACCGTGTCCCCCTTCCAGCTCAGAGCATGCACAGAGCCCAGAGCCTGCGGTGCTGAGTATCCCTTCCTCCTGTGACACACCGGAAGCTGTGCCTGCATGTCAGCTTGAGCTCGATAAGCCCCCAAGGGCTATTGCGTGGATCAGACTTTGGTTCTTTTTTTTTTTTTAATCACACTCAATGATGCTCTGGAGTTAATTCCTGGTTCTGAGCTGAGGCATTAATCCTGGTGGTCCTGGGGGACAGTATGGGATGCCTGCATTGGCCCTGTGCAAGGCAAGCACCCTACCTGCTGTATTATCATTCCAGCCCCCAGACTCCGGGTTCTGAGTGAACCACATCAGCCTTTCAGCCTCATCACCACCTAAAACTGAGGCCTCACAATCCAGTCCCTCAAAGTGACAAACACCTGGTGCAATAGCACAGCAGGTAGGGCTTTTGCCTTGCACAAGACCAACCTGGATTCAATTCCCAGCATCCCATATGGTCCCCCGAGCACTTCCAGGAGTAATTCCTGAGTGCAGAGCCAGGAGGAACCCCTGTGCATCGCCAAGTGTGACCCAAAAAGAAAAAAAAAGTGACAAACAGCAGTACCTCTGTCTTCAGACCATGTCCAGGCTTGTCAGATAATTAGATCACTTTCAAAGATTCTTCTTTCTTTCTTTCTTTCTTTCTTTCTTTCTTTCTTTCGTTCTTTCTTTCTTTCTTTCACTCATTCATTCTTTCTTTCCCTCGGGGTGAAGGTTCATGAAAAAGCAAACTCAGGGGGCCAGAGTGATAGTATGTAAGGCAACTTGTATGTGGTGGACCCAGATTCGATCCCCGGCATCCCATATGGTGCCCCAAGCCCCACCAGGAGTGATTCCTGAGTGCAGAACCAAAAGTAAGCTCTGAGCATCACTCAGTGTTGGCCCCAAAACAAACCAACTAACCAACAAAATCGGCCGGGAGTGTGGCTCAGTGGTAATGCACCTACCTGGCCTGTGGGAGACCCTGGGCTTCGTTTCCAGCCTACAAAATAAATGAAGAAATATATAAATAAATCACACTTAAAACATAGCCTGAAATGTAGTTTGCATTCAAAACTACAAAATCAGATTGCCAGCAGCTTTATGCAAATACAGCTTCAATGCTTACTGGTAATGGAATGATGGAATGATGGTGTAGGTGTCCTTGGACTTTGGGCTGAGAGCCAGAAACCCAGATTTACAATTTTTCTCTGCCTCCGATTGGCTGTGATAGCCCCTCATCTGCAAAGTGGGGATGTGAACTCGTAACCCATGTCAACTCTATACTCCAGCATATACTTACTGTTGGACTATGGAATTGACTGACCTTCAGGGCTGCATTTGGGGGTTGATCTCATCATTCAGGAAGTAAATCACATGGACCTTTTGAATGAGATGTTTGCTTTTGTGAAATTTTATTTATTTGATGGTTTTGTTTTTGTGTGTGTTTTTTGTTTTTTGCTTTTTGTGTTTTTTGGTTTTTTTGGGCTGGAGCGATAGCACAGCGGGTAGGGCGTTTGCCTTACACGCGGCCAACATGGCCGACCCGAGTTCGATTCCTCCGCCCCTCTCGGAGAGCCCGGCAAGCTACCCAGAGTATTCGATATGCCAGACACAGTAACAACAAAGTCTCCAATGGAGACGTTACTGGGCCCGCTCGAGCAAATCGACGATCAACGGGAGGGCCTTTTTTGTAAAATTGGTTGATTAATTTTTTTAATTTTGGGGTCTTGCCCAACTATGCTCAGGGCTTCGTCCAGGCCCTGATCTCAGGAATTGATCTTGACAGGCTGAGGGGAACATATGGGGTCCAGAACACTGAAGCCTGGTTGGCTGCATGCAAGGCAAGCACCTTACCTGCTGTACTATCTCTCCAGTCCCATGCAGAATTTTTTTCTTTTTTTACACTGGAGTCCACACTTTGCAAGCAGGAAGCCAGCGTATTTTTGTTTTGTTTTGTTTTGCTTTTGCTTTTTTGGGTCACACCCAGCGATGATCAGGGGTTACTCCTGGCTCTGCACTCAGGAATTACTCCTGGCGGTGATTGGGGGACCAGATGGGATGCCAGGGATTGAACCCAGGCCAGCTGTGTGCAAGGCAATTACCCTACCTGTTGTGCTATCACTCCGACACCCCCATGCAGAATTCTAATCCGTCATTTTACCCCCTTTAAGAAGAGATTCCTCGGGGCCGCAGAGAGAGTACAACATGTAAGACACTTTCCTTGCATGAGACCAATCCAGGTTTGATCCTCAGCACCTCATGGGGTCTCCAAGCCCCACCTGGAGTGATCCCTGAGTGCAGAGCAAGGAGTAAGTTCAGAGCTCTGCCAAGTGTGGCCCCAAAAACAAAACATAGAGACTCTTCACTTGAAAACACACATCGGTTGTTTCTATTCACTCCAAACTTACACAGGTAGGGGCTGCAGCAACAGCACAGTGGTAGGGCGTTTGCCTTGCACACAGTCGACCCGGGTTCGATTCCCAGCATCCCATATGGTCCTCTGAGCACTGCCAGGAGTAATTCCTGAGTGCAGAGCCAGGAGTAACCCCCGTGCATCTCTGGGTGTGACCAAAAAGGAAAAAAAAACCTACACAGGTCGCAAACTCGCCCCCCAGAAACCTCAAGAAAACAGTAGGCAGGTATGAAGAGATGGTTTCCAAAATTTCTAGTGCTCTTGACACCCCATTAACCCTAGAAGTGAGGGACATTAATTGTGGCATAAGATTTTAAAAACTGTGTCTGTGTTCCCAAAACTGTGTCTGTGTTCCCGTCCCAGGACTCCGGCACGTCACTGACGAGCAGAAGACACATAAGAATCCCAGTCTCCGGGCCCAGACGCCCTCGCCAACCAAAAGCCGCACAGCTGCTCCCTCGGCGCCCCACTCCCAGCCTCCTCAGAAACATGCTCCGGTGCTCGAGTTGGAAGGAAAGAAGTGGCGAGTCGTGAGTGACACCTTTGGCCTTCCCTCCTGACATGCGCCAGCCAATGAGCGATGGCTGAGCCAAGGTTTATCACAGTGGGAGAGTTTTCTGAGTAGCATGACAGAGGCCAGTAGCACCAGCTAGGACAAAAGCCATTTCTGAAAGCTTCTTTCAAGGGTTTTTGTTGTTGTTTTCCATTATTTCTACTTTTCTACAACTTGAAAAAAAATTGGTTTTTCCCCCTGTTTTTGGGTTATACCCGGCAGTGCTCAAGGGTTATTCTTGGAGGTGCACTCAGAAATTACTCCTGGTGATACTCAGGAGATGGGATGCTGGGGATCCAATCCTGCTTGGCCAATTGCAAGGCAAACATCCCATCTGCTGTACTATCCCTCCAGACCCCCCACAAAAAAAATTTTTAATTGAATCACCATGAGATAGAACATTACAAAAATGTGCATAATTGCATTTTAGTCATACAGTGTTCCAACACCCATCCCTAATTTCCCAGCACCAGTGTTCCCTGTTTCCCTCCCGTCCCTTCAAGCTAACCCTCACCCCAGCCTGCCTCTATGGCAGGCACCTCTCATCTCTCTGTCTCTTTGTCTCTCTCTCTGTCTCTGTCTCTTTGTCTCTCTGTCTCTGTCTCTGTCTCTCTCTCTCTCTCACATTTTAGGCATTATGGTTTGTGATACAGATGCAGAAAGCTTATCATCTATAACCTGTACCTGCTTTCAAGACTTAGTTCTTGTCCAGAGTGATCATTTCCAACTAGTATTCATGACAATTCATAGTGGACCCTCCTCTATCTTAACTACCCTCCATCTCCCACATCATTGACCCACCATTGACTAGTCCTCCTAGGCCATTATGAAAAAAAATTGTTTTAATCGTGGCAGAATATACACCACATGAAATCTACCATCTTTACTTTTACACATCCATTTCCATAGTGTTAAGTATCTCCATACTGTTGGGTAGCGGTCATCTCCATCTGTCATCTCGTCAAAATGAAGCTCTGGCCTGGAGCACAGGCGTGAGGTACTGCTCACAACCAGCCCTTCACGTGACTAGGAGTAGGCCTTGAGCAGTGCCTGGTGTGGCTTGAACCCCGACTTGGAAAGGAAAGAAAGAACATAGAAAGGATATTTGAATTCTTAGCTCCGTACAGGAAGTCGCTAGTGATTCCAGTGCGCCATGGATTGATCTCCCCAGCCTTATATCTAATATTTGCGTGTCTTAATTTCAGGAGTACCAAGAGGACAGGAATGACCTGGTGATTTCAGAGACAGAACTGAAACAAGTGGCTTACGTTTTCCAGTGCAACAAGTCTACCCTGCAGATCAAGGGGAAAGTGAATTCCATTACAATCGGTAGGACCCAACTAAGCTCTCAAGTTAACCATGAGATGTACTTTGCCTGAGCATGCTGCATATGCTTAGTGCGGGTTTTCTGTCTTTCTCCTAGACAACTGTAAGAAGTTTGGCCTTGTGTTTGACAATGTGGTAGGCATTGTGGAAGTGATCAATTCCAGGGACATTCAAATGCAGGTAAGGGGCCCTTCGGTCAGGCCCTGCCTGCACATCCACCCCCTGCTCTGGCTTTGCTCTGACTATATTCTGCCTTTCGCCATCCATGTCCACTTCAAAACTCATATTTGTTCCCTCTGCTCTCAATCCTGTCATCACTGCTTCACTGTGGCCCTGTCTTACTCTTAGGCCTTATGTATTCCTCTTGGTCAGTCTCCGAAAATACCTAATTTGCCCTGCAATTAGTAAGTTATTATCTGTTTTTCAGTAAAAACTATGGTGCTGGAGCAATAACACAGCAGATAGGGCGTTTGCCTTGCACGCTGCCGAACTGGGTTCGATTCGCAGCATCCCATATGGTCCCCCCGAGCACCTCCAGGAGTAATTCCTGAGTGAAGAGTCAGGAGTAACCCCTGTGAATCGCCGGGTGTGATCTAAAAAGAAAAAAAAAAAAGCTAGTTAAAGGGCTGGAGTGATAGCACAGCGGTAGGGCGTTTGCCTTGCGCGCAGCCAGCCCGGCCGAGCTGGGTTCGATTCCTCCGCCCCTCTCAGAGAGCCTGGCAAGCTACCGAGAGTATTCAATATGCCAAACACAGTAACAAGAAGTCTCACAATGGAGATGTTACTGGGCCCGCTCGAGCAAATCGATGAACAATGGGAGGAGAGAGAGAGAGAGAGAGAGAGAGAGAGAGAGAGAGAGAGAGAGTTAAAGGGGGGACTAGAGCTATAATACAGCAGGTAGGGAATTTGCCTTACACATGACTGACCTGGGTACGATCCCTAGCACCTTATATGGTCCCCAGAGCACCACCGGGAATAATTCCTTAATGTGGAGCTAGGTGTGACCCAAAAGCAAACAAACATGAAGAGGGCTGGAGAGACAATACAGCGGGCAGAGTACTTGCCTTGCATGCAGCCAACCTGGGTTTGATCCCTGGTACCCCAGCTGGACCCTGCCAGACCCCATGAGTGACAATTCCTGAGTGCAGAGCCAGATGCCCCAAGCACCCACCCAATGTGACCTTAACACAAAGCACAAAGAAATGATAACTCTAACCACACAAAATTAAAATTATGTGTTCAAACATAAGATATCATACAAAGTTGAAACACAAACCAGGATCTGGAAAAGGTTCAGAAAATCAAAAGTGATTTGTAATCAGGATTTCTAAATAACAGCACAAGTCAGCAAGGTAAAAATCACCAAGAGGTGAGGCTCAATGACTTGTGAGACTGTGTCTTGCATGAGTGGGTCCTGCATTTGACAGGTAACACCACAAAGAAAATTTAAAAGACTTTAAAAAAATACAAAAAAATGAAGTGATAGAACATTTCTCTTGCATGTGGCTAACCCAGGTTCAGTCCCCAGCATCCCATATGGTCCTTCAAGCCCACCAGGAGTGATCCCTGAGCACAGAGCCAGGAGTAAGCCCAGAGCATCACAACTCAAGAGAGAAAAATGGGCAAAGAATATTAAGGCAATACAAAGGAGAAAGAACCTGATATGATTTGCAAATATGTGACAATCCAATAGACAGTATTTGTTTAATCTAAGTAGAAGTGTAAATTGAGATGACAGACTAAGATTCTCGTGAGTTCTGCATTTAGACTGTCCCTTTCTCAGAAGGAACTGAATCCACTGAAACGTGAGCCTATGAGAACTGCACCACTTGAGGTGTTCCTGCATGGTACTAAGTTGGACCATAGAGGGTGATAAGGGAGTGGCGACCTTGATACATCATTATTAATAGAGCTTGTCTGTGCAGAGCAAAACGGAACAATCTAATAAATTTAAAGATATTCATAGCTCGAGTAAAAAGCAGTTCCACTCTTGGGTAAGTACACTAAAGCAGGACCATTGAAACTTTTCCACTCATGACCCCTTTGTATCCAAAAGAGGCAACCAGGCCAGCGCTGCCAGAAATACCTTGGATTCGTGATGCGGATAATCTTGGATCAATGTCTGGTCATTGTGCCTCTGGAAACCTATGACTGTTGCCAAGTTTGTTGTGCCCTCCCATTCACAACCCCATGTGGGGTACAGAACCCCCAGTTTAAAAAACCAGGCATCAATGCATATGTTAATGAAACCTAGGTCAAAATGGTTTTTGGATATCATGAATAATGGCAATGCAAACAGAAGTGGTGTAAGTGTTTACCAATGGATCAGTAAATAAATAAATTAGTACTTAACATGAATGAGCTACTGTTACATGTATTTAAAAAAAGGCATGTAAATCTCAAAAGCAGAATAGAGCAATAAGGGCAAGTCCGAGAAAGACAGTTCTGTATAATGTGACCCTGCAAAGTAAGATTGAAAAGATATAAAAAGACAATACATGCATAGTAAATGTACTAATGAAGGCCACAAGATGGCTTAAAGGGCTAGTGCATGTGTTTTGCAGGTGAGAAGCTGAGTTCGATCCCGCATAATCCCCTAGCACTGCCATGAGCAACCCCTGAACACCACCGAGAATGGCCCGACAGACATAAATTACTTCTAGCGGTGCTCAGGGGACCATATGGGATGCCGGGAATCACGTCAGCCATGTGCAAGGCAATTGCCCTACCCCCATCACTCCAGCCCCAAATAAATATATTTCTGAGGGTTCAAGGTTCTCTTACCCAGGAAACAGACCTAGGTAAACATAAAACTGAGTGAACTGTTACATCTGCAACGAGGAGGTAGTCAGGGGAATGAGAATCCAGAGCATAGTCACCTCTTTTGGAGCACCGAACAGGCAAATAAGCCAAAATTTTTAATTCTGAGAAAGCTGTTTGACAGAAATATATTCATCCTGTTATATTATTCTTTGTATATTTCTGCGTTTAAAATATATTTCTTTAAGAAAGTAAAGACACATCAAACTGTATATTATATATTGCATACTACTTTTTTAAATTGAATCACCATGAATTACAACATTACGAAGTTATTTATGATTAAGTGTCAGGTATATAGTGTCCTAATATCAGTCCCTTCACCAATGTCCCCAGTTTTGCTACTGCCCCCCAAACTCACAGTCACAGTCACAGTCCTCTCGTTGTTCACCAATTTGCTCGAGCGGGCCCAGTAATGTCTCCATCATAAGACTCGTTGTTACTGTGTTTGGCATATCGAGTACGTCATGGGTAGCTTGCCAGGCTCTGCCGTGCGGGCGAGATTCTCTCGGTAGCTTGCCGGGCTCTCCGAGAGGGGCGGAGGAATCGAACTCGAGTCGGCAATGTTGGCTGCGTGCAAGGCAAACGCCCTACCACTGTGCTATCACTCCAGCCCCCCAAACTACTTTCTAATAAATTTCTTCTATACTCATATACATATGATTTATATATATACACATAATCATACATATATGTATATATAGAGATATCTACCTTAAGGGAGACTGGAGAGATAGTGTACCAGGTAAGGCATTGCCTTGACACAAGCCCACCCAGGTTTGTTCCCCTTCACCCCCATATGGTCTCCAGTCCCTACCAGGAGTGATCCTTGAGCACAGAGTCAGGAGTAAGCCCTAAGTACTTCTGGGTGTGTCTCAAAAATCAAAAATTTAAAAACAAAAATGTATCTTAATTTTTAAGGGTTTGGGCAGGCATTCTAAAAATAATCTGGAAGGATAAACCCTGGTTATCTGGACAAGCGGGACAGAAACTTGGCATTGTGATTCAGAGACAGTAAAACTGTTCTGGGATTGCATGGGGGCCAGGGAGATAGCTTAAAGGGCCAGAGCACCCCTGAGCACTGCCAGGCTGTCTCAAGAGCACAAACAACACCTAATGAAGATTGGATGGAGGAAAAGGGGCAGGAACAGAAGTTCATAGGATGCGGTTCTGAGGTTCTGTTTGTGAACTGTCCTAGGAGGGAGGAAAATAAGTACAAGTAAAACTTTTCTAGAAAAAAAAAAAAACGATAGCACAGCAGGTAAGGCATTTGCCTTGCACGTAGCTGACATGGCCGACCGGGTTTGATTCCTCCTCTCTCTGAGAGCCTGGCAAGCTACCGAGAGTATCTCGTCCGCACTGCAAAACCTGGCAAGCTCCCCGTGACGTAAACAGTAACAACAAGTCTCACAATTTGTCGTGAGACGTTACTGGTGCCCGCTTGAGCAAATCAGTGAACAATGGGAGGACAGTGCTACCGTGCTACAGTGAATTATGGGGGAGAGAGATGAGATTAAGATATTTTATGGAGAATTTTTATTTTTTTAATTTTTATGGAGAAGTTCATTTAGGGCCAGCAAGATTAATCCAAAAGCCTTCATCATAGGCGAGAGTTTTGACCTGAGCATGTCCCATGTCTGTCTCCTAGCAGAGAGACCATCCAGGTTCTCTAAGGCCTGCAGGGTTTGGGGGTGGAGCTCTGCAGAAGAGCACTTCCTACACATGTATGAGGCCCTGGGGCTGATACCCAGCACCACAAAAAAAAAAAAAGGAATAAAGAATGGGTGCAAGGGAAAAGAACAAGTAATTGTAAATTGCTTTCCAGATTCATGGAGGGAAAAGCAAATTCAAAAATCAAAGTGTTGGCAGACAGGGAAAAGCATGTCCATTGCCTACAGTATTTACCAAAACACTGCAAAACAAATGGAAATGACAAGACTTACCACATTGCAACTGGCTTTTCAGCTACATAAGGCATTTCGGCTTTGTTTGCTTGCTTGTTTCTGCATTTTTAAAGCCATAGAAATCAGATGTATAACCCTAACGGGGCAGGCCACCTGTGGCCCCACCGGGTCTCTCCAAGGAGGCCCCTAAGACTCTCTGATAATTCCCCCACTTTATCTTTTCTTGTCTGGCCTTCAAACAGGTCTGGTCATCAAAGAAACAAATTCAGGGCCAAAGCGATAATACAGTGGGTAGGGTGTTTACCTTGCACACAGCTGACCTGGGTTTGATCCCTGGCATCCCATAATTTCCCCCAAGCACCGCCAGGAGTGACCCCTGAGCATTGCTGGGTGTGACCCGAAAAGCAAAAAAAGAAAAAAGAAAAGAAAAAGAAACAAATCCAGATACCACAGAAGCATCATCTCCACTGACACATTCTTGACATTATAGTTAGAGGTATCATTTGATTTATGGCAGCATCCTGTCTGGACCTGACCTTGAACTACCTCTGACTTTTTTTTTTTTTTGCCTCGGCTCATTTCCAACTCCGTGTCCAGTTTCTAGGGAGAGAGAAGCAAGCAGAAATGTGGTGACCTGGCTAGACGTCCCCCTGTGGAATTATTCCTATCACCTGCACCATCTCCAGGAGTGGTTCCTTCACGGGGCAAGCCAGGCCTTTCTGGGAGTGAAAGAGGAGCTTCCTTTATCGCTCCAATTACCATGACAAGAAGGAAAATTATAGAGTTGTAATATGGCCACTGGGGGAGTAATCTGCCCACATAGAGGTGAGAGGAGGAGGGTCTGAAAACTGCTTAAGAAGAAATTTAAAACTGATCAGTATTTTTACAACTCTTGGATTTGGGTAACAATACCAACTCTGGGTTCTTTTGTATGCTCTTATGTACCTATACAATGAGACGCCTGAATCTCATCTCTGGTTTAGGCTCCTGAAATTAATACATTTCAGAATGCCGCCCCTCATGATCTCATTTAAGCTTCGCATTCAGCCAAGGGAGATGTTTATCCAGCCAAGGACTTATGTGAAAAGAATCACTGGGCTTCTCTTTATTCATATTTAGGCTTGAGGAGGGGGGAAAAATCCACTTTGTTACAGAATAATTTTACTCTGCGAGGACAATATTCGTGTTTGTTTTAGTCTAGGTTTCATAGAGATTCGTCAAAACTAAAATTTCAAGCAAATAAAAAAGGTAAATGCATCTTGTTTCTTTTATCAGGAAATCAAATAGATGTTTCAAATCCACCCGCAAGCTTGGGAGACTTTTTCTGAGACATTCAGCTGCTGTTTTAATCCTTCTCGTCTGTCTCAGGAAAGAAAGCGAATCCCCTTGTGTGTCGCTTTCATTCTGTCCCCACATGACACTAGGCTGCAGCACCTGCAGTGGGCATTGGTGCCACCTCACAGCAGCCTCCTGCCCTACCCAGAGACCCCCCCTCTCCCCCCGGCACATGCTGAAGACTCTGTGCTGTACTTACCCTCAGTTCTTGTCACTTCTGCCTCTTGTTCTTGGGGGGTTTTACTTTGGTTTGGTTTGGTTTGGTTTGGTTTGGTTTGGTTTGGTTTGGGGGCGTGAGTTCACATGTGGGTGTGCATTTCGTGGCCGAGAACCACCTCCCTGGTCTCCCCAGTAGAGGAACAAAGAAACGGGGGACCACAGACTGAGGGTGAGAGTGACCCGCTTAATGCAGAGCTGTTAGCATACTTGTAGCACATCTGAGGGGGGTTGAGGTATAGGACTGCACGTAGGTGTGATTGATCATTTTCAGAGGTAAAGCCTTTCAACAGAGACAACTCTCTCTGGGGATGAACTCAAGGAGATGCTCTGTCTCCCAGACATCTATATTGCTTTTCTTTTACCCTTGCTACTAGTAAATATTAAACAATCAAGTTTAGCACTGTACTGCAGCACTGTCTTCCCGTTGTTCATCGAGTTGCTCAAGCAGGCACCAGTAACATCTCCATTGTGAGACTTGTTGTCATTGTTTTTGGAATACTGAATATGCCATGGGGAGCTTGCCAGGCTTTGCCGTGCAGGTGGGATACTCTCGGTAGCTCGCCAGGCTCTCCGAGAGGGATGAAGGAATCGAACCCGGGTTGGCTGTGTGCAAGGCAAAAGCCCTACCTGCTGTGCTATCGTCCTAGCCCAAACAATCCAGTTTACTTCTTATTAATTCTTGCAGTGATTTGGATAGACACAATAAGAGATATAGATCCCAAAAGTTAGTTTTTTAGCCTCCAAGGGCAAGCAAGGCTTTCTACTGTAAATCCTCAAGCCAGTTCAGCTTGTCCTCCTTCATGGGGGTCCTGTCTCTTAAGTCATAATGGCTTGCATCAAGACTGTGCTTTTATGCTTTCTAGACTGTGCCACTTTGATGCTGGGATAGCTTTACCATTCACCCTGGGTCCATCCCAGGTCCACGGGGGGACCTCGCTTTTGGGGGTGTTAGGAATTACAGCAACCGACACTTGAGTCAAGTAATTACAACAGATGCCCAGGAGTAGATCTATCTCAGAGTCAATCAATGCCTAAATATTAGGAGCACAGCATTAACGGTCTTTCTGTGTCTAAGCAAAGAACATTGCTCTATGGCAAAATATAAAAAGGCTATAGGAAAAAAAGCAAGTACTTTACTACAAATACAAAGTCCAGAGTTTTTGACTTACAAATAACCAACCCTGACTTGGGGAATTGTAACAATGAGAGGTAAAGCACAAAGGAAAGATTAAAGATAAACTCAGGGGATAAGGGGTGCTCCTAAGAGCACTGCAAGCTTCTGGGGGGGAGGGGCAATTCACTGATAAAACCCAAAAGCACGTGCGGTTAATATCCAACTGGGGGGAGGGATGGTTTATTTTGGGTCACACCTGGCAATGCTCAGAGCTTACTCCTAGCTTTGCACTTAGTTAATCGCTCAAGGGACCATGTGAAGGGCTGGAGCGATAGCACAGCAGGTAGGGTGTTTGCCTTGCACGCGGCCAACCGGGGTTCGATTCCCAGCATCCCATATGGTCCCCTGAGCACCGCCAGGGGTAGTTCCTGAGCGCAGAGCCAGGAGTGACCCCTGTGCATTGCCGGGTGTGACCCAAAAAGAAAAAAAAAGGGGGGGACCATGTGGGATGCCAGGGATCAGGCACGGGGTGGCTGTGAGCAAGGCAAACACCCTATCTGCTGTACTATCTCTCTGGCCCCTGTCTCTTTGTTTTAATCTCCAGTTTTGGTTTGTTTGTTTGTTTGTTTGTTTTTCTCCATGGCAGGTAATGGGGAGAGTGCCCACAATTTCCATTAATAAGACGGAAGGCTGCCACATATACCTCAGCGAGGAGGCACTGGACTGTGAGATTGTGAGTGCCAAGTCATCAGAAATGAACATCCTGATTCCTCAGGACGGGGACTACGTAAGTACCTTCCAAAGACCAGAGAGAAGAGGCTTGTGCCTTTGTCATTGACGGTCTTAGGGATTGCTGCATCGACTACCAACCTGCACGCACTGATGACGATACACTGCCCAGTCAGGAGAGAATTCAGAGACGGACCTAGTACACATCTTCTCCCCTCTTAGTTTCTCTCCTAGAAGCTCAAGCCTGCATTTGTGATTTCCAGGCGGTTGACTGATAATTACCTGCTGGGCTAGCTTATATCAAATTACCCTGCACCTGCATTCATATTATTTTGTCTACTTTTTTTTTTCATTTTGGAGCCTCACCCAGTGGTGCTCAGGGGTTACTTGCACTCAGGAATTATTCCCAGTGTTACTTGAGGACCATATGGAGCTCACCAAGGAGCAAACCCGGGTTGGCCTCCTGTAAGGCAAACACCAACAGGCTGTACTATACCTCCAGCCCCTATTTTGCACTTAATCACTTAATCACTTAACTTCCCGTTAGTCGTCGATTTGCTCGAGCGGGCGCCAGTAACGTCTCCATTTGTCCCTGTCACGTGCTAGTGTAGCCCAATGGCATCTGTTCGCTCCGGGAACATGGAGGGCCTCAAACCGATCGTTCATGACCTTGACAAAGAAGTCTGACCATCTGGTAGGTGGGCGGCCACGCGGTCTTTTGACATCCCGTGGAATCCAATCAGTAACAGCTCTAGTCCAACGGTCGTCTTTAAATCTCATTACGTGACCAGCCCATCTGATTTTCGACACCTTGGCAAATGAGACAGCATCCCTGATCCTTGATCGTCGACGGATGTCAGAACTCCGGATTCGTTCTCTCATTTGAGTGAAACGTGATATTCCAAGCATAGCTCTTTCTATTCTTCTTTGGGAGACCTGAATAGCATTCTCATCTTGTCTGCGTAGGGCCCAGGTCTCTGAGGCATATGTTAATGCAGGAAGAACAGTGGAATCAAAGAGATGTGCCCGGAGCCGGAGGTTCTTCGTCCTCTTAGCTATTTCTTCGACGTTCTTGAAGGCGTTCCAAGCCGCTCTCTTCCTCCTGCGCAGCTCGGGTGCCAGGTCATTTCTCATGTTGACCTCTCGACCTAGGTACACATAGCTGTTGCATTCGGAGATGGTCGTTCCATTGAGAGCGAATGGGGCGTCAGGAACAAGGCTGTTTCTCATAAACATTGTCTTCGTAAGATTCAGCTGTAGTCCTACCTTTCCACACTCACGGTCAAAGTCGGCCAGCATTTGTGCCGCTTGGCTGATGTTTGGTGTTATTAAAACAATGTCATCAGCAAAGCGGAGGTGGTGTAGTTGCCGACCATCTATCTTCACTCCCATTCCTTCCCATTCCAGTCGTCGCATGATGTTCTCGAGGGTGGCACTGAAGAGTTTTGGTGAAAAGGTATCACCCTGCCGCACTCCTCTCTTGACATCAACGATCACTTCTTTGTAGAATGGTGAGATCCTGGTAGTGAATCCGCAATACAACTCACGGAGGATCCTGATGTATTGGGCTTGAATGCCCTGATTGGCTAGGGCTTCAATGACCGCTTCCGTCTCAACAGAATCAAAGGCCTTCTTTAAATCAATGAACGTTAAGCAGAGCGGCATCTTGAACTCCCGAGAAACCTCAATGAGTTTGGTTATCGTGTGGATATGGTCGATGGTGCTGAATCCTTTGCGGAACCCTGGTTGCTCACATGGTTGTCCTTCATCTAGTGTTCTGCCAATCCTATTCAGGATGACTCGAGTGAACAACTTGTAGATGACAGACAATAGGCAGATCGGGCGATAGTTGCCAATGTCATGGATGTCTCCCTTCTTGAACAGTAGTACGGTCCTGCTGGTTTTCCATTGAGATGGAACCTTGCATTCAGACAGGTAGCGAGTGAAGAGCCGAGCCAGTGTATTGATGAGTACTGAGCCTGGCAAGCTATCCGCTGTGTATTCGATATGCCAAAACCAGTAACTACAACTGGTCTCATTCACCTGACCCTGAAGGCTTCACCGACATGGCAGCACTGAGAAGGATGAGAAAGGAGAGGCCGACAAAATCTCAAGGCCGACCTAGGCTGCCACAACGAAGGAAGACAAAAATGATTGTCTGTACTTTCAATGCACGTACGCTAGCATCAGATGCATCCATCGAGGACCTGATGGTACAAGCGCGAATGATCAAGTATGACATCATTGGTCTGACCGAGACAAGAAGACACGAATCTCACCATGCCGTTTTCGACACTGGAGAAGAATTGTTCCTCGGAACATGCGATAAAAGAGGTGTTGGAGGCGTCGGTGTCCTTATCAACACAAACTTGGCCAAGAGCATTGATTCATTCGAATGCCTAACAACCCGAATCGGACGTTTACATTTGAATAGATGTGGCTCACTGCCTGCAGTTTCTATCTTCGTTGTCTACGCACCAACATCTCATTATGATGAAAGAGAAATCGAGAAGTTCTACATGGAGCTAGAGAAATTCTATAAAGAAGACCACACCTTCTACAAGATCATTGTGGGTGATTTTAATGCCAAGATAGGACCGAGAAGATCAGCTGAAGAACTTCACATCGGAACCCATGGCCTAGAATGGAACGAACAGGGTGAGAGACTGTCTGAGTTCATCATGTCGACCAAGACCATTCATGGTAACTCACAGTTCCAGAAGGCAGAATCTAAACGATGGACATGGGAGTCTCCCGGTGGACGATTCCACAACGAAATAGACCACATCATATTCAATCGACGGTTTTGCCTGACTGATGTCGCTGTTGTCCCAAAATTTCGAACGGGATCGGACCACCGTCTCCTTCGTGCAAAATTCTACTTCACAGAGCGGGGAGAAAGGGCTGCAAAGTTCAAAAAGAGAACTCCCAGAACGACCACCAACTGGGAACTCTTTGGTACTATTGCGGCAACATGGGAAGATGCCATTGTTGACAACATTGACGAGGAATACGATCGACTGGTTCAGCACCTCCATGAATGTGCGAGGAACGCCAAGAGAGAGATAGCCACAAAAAGTCGCCTATCTTCGAAAACTCTTGAGCTAATTCGCCAGCGTGGTTTGGCGCATGCCTCAGGCAACCGCAAGCTAACGTCCGAGCTTGCAAAGCAGTGCAGAGATGCGATCAAGGAAGACCTCAAAGAGAGAAGAGCAGAAGTACTGGTAGATGCGGCAGAAGCCGGGAAAAGTATTCGTAACGCCCGCCTGTCCTTCGCCAACTATAAGACCAAGATGACTGCCCTCCGACGTCCTGATGGATCCATCACATCCTCCAGAACGGCAATGGAGAAGATTATCCATGACTTCTACTCAAATCTCTTCGATAGCCATGTCCACTTGCCGACATACCAAATTCCACAGGATGGGTATGTCGTTCCCAACGTTCTCCCTTCCGAAATCCGACACGCCATTTCGTCAGTAAAGAAGCAAACAGCACCCGGCCCAGACAAGGTCAGACCTGAACACCTGAAGAACCTGCCGTCAGTACTCATCAATACACTGGCTCGGCTCTTCACTCGCTACCTATTTTGCACATTCTTAAATATTGTCCTTTAACAGAAATGAAGATGCAATGGCTTGGGAGAAGAAAGAAAGGGAAGGCAGGGAGATACCCATGTGTGGGGGTTCTCAGACTTACCATGAGTCAGCTAGGAGGCCAGAGCAATATAGTACAGCAGATTGGGCACTTGCCTTGCACGCAGCCAGCAAAAGTTCCATCCCAGTACCCCATATGGTCCCCTGAGCCTCCCAGGAGTGAGTCCCTGAGCACAGAGCCATGAATTAGCCCTGAGCTCCAGCCAGATTTGGCCCAACAACAACAGAGCAATGGAGTGTAGGTGAGGGAGCAGAGAAAGTCCATTGGCAGAGTGCGTTCTTTGCCTTCAGACTGCATCACTCTACCTGGTAGTGGATTGGGTAGTCAACCCAAACCTGTTGACTCATCCAGAAGAGCCCCCCGAAAAGATCCTGACCACACACATACATCAGGTCATGATAATTGTGGCTTCTTGGCTTCAGAATTTGGAGACTTTCTGGGACTGATGTAACTCAGGACAGATCATCATGCATTCCTTAAAAATGGGTCTTCCTTAAAAATATTTTTCCAAAACAAACAGTTGGACCCAGGGGCCAGATGATAGCACAGTGGGGAGGGCATTTGCTTTGCACACAACCCATCCTGGTTTAATCCCTGGCATCTCATGTGGTCCCCCAAGCACCACCAGGAATAATTCTTGAGTGCAGAGCCAGGAGTAACCCCTGAGCATCGCTGGGCGTGACCCAAAAAAGCAAAAAAATAAAATAAAATAAAACTTGGATGTTTAAAAAAATAAAACAGCTAGACCTTTCAGCGAGGAAGGTGTGTGTGTGTGTGTGTGTGTGTGTGTGTGTGTGTGTGTGTGTGTGCTCGCGCGTGTGTGTGCATTGACTAAGTCCCATGTTGCAGTGCAGGTTTGGTGGAGACTAGTGGGTAAGTGAGACTTGTCTGGGTTTGAATTCTGGCTGAGATACTTCCACGTGAGGCCGCTGGGGACTGGCCACTTCACCTCCCAGGTCTCTGTGTCCTGGAGGAGGGCCTTTCCAGAGGGTCAGCTCCAACGGCTGTTATAGACACTCCCATACCTCAGTGCTTCAGGGGGAAAATGTATGTGGTCCCAGGTAAATTCTAACTGGACGCTGACGACCTTCAGGACACAGGTTTGGACTGCATCGAGGGTCTTTGTCCATCATGCAGTGACATAAATCCGCCTTCTGTCTTTGCAAAAAGAAGGCTTTGTTTCAATAACTTGGTTCTTTCTTGCCTTTTTGCCAGAGAGAATTTCCCGTTCCAGAACAGTTCAAGACAGCGTGGGACGGATCCAAACTGGTCACTGAACCTGCAGAAATTATGGCCTAGCCTACAGAGAGACTGGACCCCTTGACACAATTCCCACCTCCCCCTTCTTCCTCCCCATCAAAATTCTTTCAAAAAGCAGCATTAAAGACCTAGAAGTCGCAGTAACACCTACAGCTTTCTTGTTGACCGCCAACAACTCTGTTGATACGAGCTACATCCATTCTGGCAGGCTTTCATGGGCATTTTTGGAGTATTTCACATTGCTTCACGACTGGCTTTTGTGTGTGTTGATTTGAGTTCCACGTGATGACTTGTGAGCATTGCATTAATGGGAAGAGGAGGAATCCTGTTCCCTTCCTATTATTATCATGGTAGCACTAGGTAAACATATTGCATGGTTCACTTTGACACTTAGGTTTGTTGCTAGTTAAAAACTAAAGCCTTTAAGAATTTGCATTATGCATTTTGACCTCTAACCATTTTACTATGCTGTATCTGTTAGATGCTCAGAAAAATAGGATTGCTTTCTTATTTTTCCTACATGCTTACCTTTATCAGCATGAGTATACTGTCAGCATGAACACATATTTCAGCCTAGTTTTAAAATTACCAAAAAGCTCATACTAATTGGACCATATTCAATTTCTTGGTCCTTGGAAGATCTGTATGCTTTATAGATACTTAAAACAGAAAGTAAACTATATTGATTTACACCCTTTTCTGCCATATCACTCGAAAAACCTTTAGTAAACAGAAAGTAAACTCTCCCAATGATTTACACCTTTTTCTGCCGTATCACTCGAAAAACCTTTCATTTTGTCTTTAAAGATTATTATACCAAGAGAGTGACGAAATAGGTTTTTATTTGTTTCTTTGCTCTGTAATACCTCACAATTTTGCTCTCAAATTTTTTTTCCAGTTTTGACCCTATGAAATATCCAGTGTCCTGCACATGCTGTCTTTAATGTTTCATGATGACTGCTTTTGTGTGTGAGTGCGTGGGAAAGAGGGATCCCAGGACTCATACATGCAGAGCGTACACACAGCACTACATCCCATGCCATGACCACTTTCTTCTTTACTCTTGCCAGATATGCTTAATAGTCTCAAAAATGAACATTAAAAAAAGCCATAGCTGGATTATGTCTTCAAAAACCTTCAGAATGATTGGTTGGCTTTGCTTGCTGCTCTTATTTTTCGTATTGGTAGCACATGCTTTTCAATATCAGAGTAAGCATCATATTTCTTTGTATCTTCCCAGCACAGCTGAAAATTTTGCAACTTCTTAGATGATATGTAATAAATTATAGTATATCGTACAATGCTTGCAGACCTAACACTAGCATATATATTGTGCCTATTACAGCCTTTGGAAGACATAATTTCCTTTTGTAAAAATAGCTTCGATATCCGTGTAGTTCAAATTCCTAACGCTCATGCACTGAGGTTTTGCTATAAAAGTTTTATCTATATGAATAATGTTGTGGCTTTTAGTAACTACCTTTTCGACTATAATCTTATTCTGAAATAAAGTAAAATTCTAAATTGTTTATATACTGTGATGAATTCTGGGTATTAAAATTTCTTCTTTTTTTTTTTCTGTGTGAATTTGCCCCTGGCTAAGCTGACAGATTTAGGAAATATAGCTGAATCCTTCTCACTAAATTGGAGAGTTTATCCAGCGTGCCGTAAATTCACAAGACTATCCCTTCTTCAAAACAGATCAGAATATCATTTGTAGTTTGACTCTTTTCTCTTCTTCACTCTTCTCTTGGGATACGCACATGCGCAATCTTGCTCCTACTCTCACTCTCTGCCAGGAATCAAGCCCAAGGCCTTTTATTCATGCAAGGCATGTTGCTCTACCCCTGTGCCACCTCCCTGGCCCTGGAATAACTGTCCATTAGAAAATTCTGGAATCCAGTTTTATAAAGCAAGGGCTCTTCACTGGGAAAAATCCTTCTCATAGACCCTTGTTAATGTAAACATCTCAGAAAATTCATTAAGTTTGTAAGCATAACATGGTAGTGCGGATATTTTCAGTGTAACTTGATGATAATATGAACTTCTCTAAGAAACAGGGCTGGAGAGATAGTACAGAGAATAGGGCACTTGCCTTGCATATGGCTGATCTGGGTTTGATACCCAGTACCCCAAAGGGTCCCCGAATAAGCCAGGAGTGAACCCTGAATACAAAGCCAGGAGTAAACCCTGAATATTACTGGTGTGCCCCCCAAAAAATTTTTTTGAAATGACATACCCATATAGAATATAATTTTATATTGATAAATAAGTCTTAGAATCCATTAACAGACCTTGAATTTGTCACCACCCTTCAAAATGCTTCACCACAGATACTAGAAGTCTGGACTTGAAGTTTAGACAACCGTTTTGTCAACTCTGGTGTCCTGTAGCCTGCGGAATTCTTAGGTATGCTGAATTAAACAACAGCAACACACTTTGGCAGTGGACAGGAAAACAGGGACTAGAGATAGCTCATTATTTCCAGTATGTTTCCCTTCTCACATACTGTTGAACTCCAGTGTTACCAGTATTCTAAGTTTATTAATATTGTCAGAGAGGAAGTGATGTGTTTTATCTGGATATCTGAAACACAAAACCAACAAAACAAAGCATAAAATCCTAACTACAAAAACCAGACTTAGCAAAGTGCCTTTCTAGGAGGTAGAATGAGGGAAATTGAGGACATTGTCGGAAGATAGTTGACACTGGTGATGGGATTGGTGTTGGAAAATTGTCTGCCTGAAGCTCAACTATGAATAACTTTGTAAATCACAGTGCCTCGATTTTTAAAATAAACTAAAAAAGATCTAATTTTTAAATCTGAATTTTTTGTTTTTCTTTTGATTTATTTTTTAATATTATTTTTTAATTTTATTGAATAATCATGAGATAGAACATTACAAAACTGTTCATGATTGAGTTTCAGTCACACAATGTTTCAACATCAGTCCTTCCACCAGTGTAATTTCCCAGCACCAATGTCCCCCAAAACTGATTTTTTTTAAAAAAAACCCTTCATTGCAAAAATTACATGTCATAGATCTTTACAAGAGGTCAAATGGAAGATGTGTCAGGAAAATGTCAATTGTTTTCTCCATCTTTTTATTTTTTATTGTTACAAAATACTATTTTATAGGATTATAATGGGAAAATAATTCCTGTCTCTGTTGTCTGTACTTTTTTTATAATACTGTATTCATGAATTTTTTGATAATACCGTATTCATTACTGATAGCCTCCTTTCAATAACAAGATTTCTTAAAGTGAATAATCAGCATTAACCACTTATCTATGGAAATTCTAGAATGGTAGGAAATAAATTATTGCTTTATTCATTTACTCTTCCATTCAGTGACTATGTCACCTTCAACATCTTAAAGTCCAAATGAATTAATTAAGGAATCTTCTTCAAGATGTAAGAAACTGGGGCCAGGCAACTGCCTGTAAAGACTAGAGCACCAACTCTCATGCCAGTGCTCTGGGTTCTGTGTCTGGCCAAATCTGGCCACCAGTGGTGGCCCCTCTCAATTATTTTAGTAGTAAAGATTAAAAATGAAAATTGAGATCCAGTGAGTTAGTGACTTCAGCAAAGTCGAACAACTGGTTAGAAAAATAGAACAAGGACAGGCCAGAACAATAGTGTAGTAGGCATAAGGATCTTGCCTAGCATGCTGCCAACACAAATTTCATCCCTGGAGCACATATGGTTGCCCCAAGACCCACTGCAGCCCCAAAGTGATCATTGAACACAGAGCGAGGAGTTTTCCCTAAGCACTGCCTGTTATTGCCCAAAAAGCAAGAAAAGGAGGAAGAGGAGGAGGAGGAGGAGGAAGTGGGAGAAGAGGAGGAGAAAGAAGAAGAGGAAGAGGAGGAGGAGGACCAGAATGTACACACATGCGTGAAAACATGCATACACATACACAGGCACACACATGCACATGGGTGCACACACACTCTCCTTTGAATAACAATTGTAATTTGATTTCTAGTCTTACCACATCTCAAAGGTAATGAAATTCAGTCATTGGATTCTGTTACTCATCCACTGCAGTCCTTAGCAGTGCTACTTTTCTTCACTACTATACTTCTCTGCCTCCCTTCCCCTCCTTCCTTTCCATCTTTTTAAAAAAATTTATTTTCAGGGGCTAGAATGATAGCAGAGTGGGTAGGGCATTTGCCTTGTGTGCGGCTGATCCGGATTCGATTCCCAGCATCCCATATGGTCCCCCGAGCACCACCAGAAGTAATTCCTGAACCCCTGTGTATTGCCGGGTGTGACCCAAAAAGCAAAAAAAAATTATTTTCATAAGGTTGTTCACATTAATTGATTACATTCAATATTTCAACACCAGGAAGGGGGATAGGGGAGTGGGGTAGGAGGGATACTGGGATCATTGGTGGTGGAGAATGGGCACTGGTGGAGGGATGGGTACTTGATAATTGTATAACTGAAACCCAAGCACAACAATTTGTAAGTCTACAACTGTACCTCATGGTGTTTCACTAATAAAAATTTTAAATAAATAAATAAATAAATAAAAATGTTTCAACACCAATCCCACACCATTAACCTTCCCAGCACCATTATTTTGAATTTTCCCACCACCATTCAAGCCTGCCTGTCAGGGGGCAGATGCTAGATAATTTATTTTATGTTGCTTATTATGAATATCATGAGAGGTCATGTGGCCACAAAAGCAGCCGCAGGCTTCTGGAATTCTAAAATTGTAAATGGTTGGGGTACAGAGGGATCTCTATAGGGAGCTAATTCATTTTGCAATTCATTTGGGAGTCTGGATCAAGGCCACTGATGCACTGAGATAACCCTAGGAAGTAAATTGTGGGCATGACACCAGGACCCCAAGTGGGTGGGGAGACCGGAAGGACCAGACCATCTCCACAATTGCCATGTGGCCTAGAGTCTTAGTCCTGGAACCCGCGTACCTGGGTTTTACTTCTGGAAGCTCATGGCCACCAGGGTTGCATCTGGAGTGGGAGGAAAGGGCACACCCACTCCATCTGAGGTGCCCCGGTGGAATTGGCTAGGTACAGGATCCAGAGAGATCTCCAGTGAGCTGTTGTCTTCTGGGATTCACTGCTGTGTCTCTGGATCAAGGCCGTTCATGCTCTGAGATGGCGCCCAGAGGCAGACTGTGGGCGTGACAGCTAGGACCCCAAGTGAATCAGGAGACAGGAATCTGTCTTTCCATCTTCTTGAAAACCCATTTGTGTTCTTTACCTAGTCAATTTCCAGTATCCAGATGACTCCCAAACACAAATACCTACAAGCACACACACACACACACACACACACACACACACACACACAGGCACACACACACACATGCACATACAGTTTCCTAATTCCAAGGCTGTTTCATCTGAAAGGATGAGTGTTTCATCCTCCTGCTCCTTATGTAACATAGTGAGGATTAATGCACATTTTCCACACATATGCTCGTCTGCCATTCTACTTTCACTTAACGGCTTCCCCACACTTTTCATCAGAGATTTAAAACCAGCCATTCCCTGTGATAGGAAATACTGAAAGAACCATCTCTGGAGGAATGCCCCTGTGAAATTCAGGGTATCGTTGTAACATTTAACGGGAAATTCAGAGTAGGGGACTGGACAGAAGTTTGGGGTCGTTTCCATTGTCTCCTTAGGAACCGTTTCACAAGTTTAATATTCCAGAAATGACTTTCATTAAACATGCTTGTTTCAAAAGAATTATTTTAAACCATTGGCACTTTCTGCACCATTTCAGATACCACTGTAATTTTAAGGGCTTTAATTGCTCCAACTGAGACAAGCTAAATTTATAATGTTTCACAGATTTCTTTTGCAAGTTTAACCATTTCAATGTTGCTGTACATGATGAAGCTTAAATCTATGCAGCAAGTAGAGAGCCAAATGTAAGTGATGATAACCCATCCAGATCTCACCATTGGTTTTTCTTCTTCTATTACTTTTTCAGTAACTTGACATCGAATATGCAACTAATGACAGATGATGTTTCCTAGCAGTAGAATTTTTTTTTCAGGTTTTCCTCCAACACAAAGTATTTTTAATATATATTTAAAGAAAATCCTGCCAAGAGAGATAGCACAGTGGTCAGCAGAGTATGAACTTGAATTTGAACCCACCATTATATAGTGCCCTGAGTACCCCTAGGTGTGGCCTTTGAGGCCAAGATCGCCTCTGAATGTAACTTGAGTGGTTCTTGGCACCGAAGGATCAGAACAGCTGCATAGCCTCAGGTCCCAATACTTAATCCTCTGGTCCAGTTGACCCGGGACCACTTGTGGTCCCCAAATTCTTCTGAGCACTGCTTGGGTGCACTCCCAAATTTGTAGGAGAGGGCTGGAAAGACAGTTCAAAGGGCTGGAACATACAATTTACATGCAAGAGACAAATATCCCCAGCACCATGACCACCCCCCTAAGTACCACCAGCACTGTCCCTGGAAACTGGTCTGAGAGTAGGCTCAGAGTATTTCCAGGTACCCCCCCAAACCAAAATTAAGTTAATCAATCTTCTTGCATAAAACCACAACTTGGCATATTTGAGTTTTTAGTGTGCTGTTTTTCAATATCTTGTTTTTAAAACCACATAAATCAAAAAATGATATCTCCTAACTGACATGAAGATCCAGATTAAGAAAAGGCATCATTGACAGTCCATGGAAGCTTTGACACTAATTTCTAACTCTCATTCACCAAATTTCTTTTGTTCCCCCAACCCCTCTCCTTCACCAAATTTTGCAAAGGAAGTTTTGTGAAGATTCAGTTGCTAATTTCTTATGCCATCAATAATTCATCTTGCTCTAACTCATCAGGAGGTGCGAGTGTATATTTTTAGTTGTATTTTTTTTTAAATCACTATGATTTTGTTTCTACTTTAGAGCCAATAAACTACCAGTGGGCAAGTCTTCCCCTGAGTATGAGCGTTGTGTATTTTGAGGAGAAGATGAAGTTTGTTCTGGAAGGCTGTTTCCTCCTGCTCATTGTCCTCATGGGGTGGTGTGATCATGCCCACACAGCACGAACAGTATACATCCCCTAGCAGGGATGATGCTGATGGCACAGTGCCCCTGGCAGCTTGCACCACATGTAGTTGATATTATGACACCCCCCACTTCCGGCACTCCTCTCCATTCAAAGCTCTAGAGAAGAACATCAGAATGAGGCCGCGCCAGAGAAACGATTCCTCCTGCAATCAAGTGTTGACAACAGCTTTATGGATATTGAAGACATTGTCATTCGCATTATATGAAGATGTTTCATGGCATTATTAGAAGAGAGAAGTGAGATGTTTTATAGAAGTCTATTACAAAAACATATGTAGGATATGTTTCTTTAGGAAAAGGCTATACATTTGCAGCAGGATGGTCCTTAAAGGAGTTGTGAGGGGATTGATTGGAGTGATAGCACAACGGGTAGGGCGTTTGCCTTGCATGTGGCTGACCCAGGTTTGATTCCCAGCAACCCATATGGTCCCCTGAGCACCACCAGGGATAATTCCTGAGTGCAGAGCCAGGAGTGACCCCTGTGCATTGCTGGGTGTGACCCAAAAAGCAAATATATATGTATACATATATATTATTTAAATTTTTAAAAAGTTGTGAGTGATGCATACCTTCCATAACCTAAGAAGAGAAAAGTTGGATGCAACACTGAGTCATTTCCTCCACATTATGAAGCTCAGGTTAAAGGCTGCAGCTGGAGGCTGGAGAGAGTAGGAAGTGCTGAGCATAAGCTTCACATGCAGGAAGGCTGGGTCTGATCCCCAGCACCACAAGTGGTTCCCTGAGCACTGCTGGGAGCAGCCTCTGGGCAACAGAGCTTGGAGTGTGCCCCCTCCCCCAACCAATCAATCAATAAAGACGAACTCTGCTTACAATGACAAATCAAAGAAATCACAGATGCCTACTGAAAACAAAATAGCAGATGAAAATCTCAGTTCGCCAAATGACTGCTCCAAACTCACCAGATAGTCAACACCTTCCAACGCACTCAGTCCTAGCTGATTTGCCAGGATCCAAAGAGTAAAGGAGGGATATTTTCACATGAGCTCTCTCCGTGAATGTGGGACTCGCAGGGAATGATGTCGCATCATGAAACAACTGAAACATGGTTCACTTGGGAATTATCAGAATGTTCTTTCAATTGTACGCCTCTAAAATAATTACACAAGCAATATGGTCTGCATTCTGCAAGCTGCTGCTACCAACTGGCTAGACAATTATTTTCTCAGATTAAATTAATTCCATACTACAGTTTTACATAAATAAGTGTCTTTTAGACATCTCACCAGATCAACATACTTCCAATGGAACATTTCTTCAAAATTATTCATATTTCATTAATCCTTTTTTTTAATGGTGAGGGAGAGAGCAATTGTACAGCAGGGAGGGCCTTTGCCTTGCACACAGCCAACCCGGGTTCAATCCCGGGCATCCCATATGGTCCCCCAAGCCCCACCAGGAGTGATCCCTGAGCGCAGAGCCAGGAGTTAAGCCCTAGCCCAAAATTTGGAATTTAAAAATAATTTATAAAAAAATTCATGTTTGATGATTGTCACCCATTGCCTCTTTTGCAAACCACAACACCCAATAAGAGAGAGAGAACAAAAGGGAATGCCCTGCCACAGAGGCAGGATGGGATGGGGGGATGGGGGGGTGGGAGGGATACTGGGATCCGTGGTGGTGGGAAATGGGCACTGTAGAGGGATGGGTATTTGATCATTGTATAATTGAAACCCAAGCACAAAAATTTGTAAGTCTACAACTGTACCGCTTGATGTCTCACTAATAAAAATTTTTAAAAAATTAAAAAAAAAAGAATTTCCCTCTTAAAAAAATATATATGTTTGGATTTGTTTGACTAAGCATTGGATTCTTAGAAGTTTTATAGTTCATGGCAGGGGTGGGGGGGGAGGTTTGGCAAGTTCCGAGGACGTAACCCAACGGCCCCACATACATAACACAACATGCTCTATCCACTAAGCCACATCACATCGAGGACCTTGATAACGCCAATAATTGTTTATTGAATTATTAAACATCCAATCCTCTATTGACTTTTCCATTTTCTTCCCTTTGCTGCTGTTGTCTCAGTGACTGGGTCACACACTTGGGGTCACTGTTTGCCAGGAAGTCACACCTGGGTAACCGGACCCCTTAGTTTACATCCCAATAGAAGAGCCACCCAATTTGGGTTTTGCCTGTTTAGGATTCCAGTCTTTGTTTCAGAAGAAGAATACACATTTTTTTTAAACTTTTTCATCAATACAAAAATATATACTCTAGGGGGGAAAGTCAATATTTCTTAATGCTTGTTTAGGGGAGGGGGTGGCAGAATTGGTAAAAGCTATTATTTACCAGCATAATTGCTTACCGGTGAGTTCATTCAGTGCCAAATTAAACACTTCCAAGCTATAAGTCTCAGTCAGGACCCAAAGGACAAAAGTCACAAAAAAAAAGTCACAAAAGGGGGAAATATATAGGTTAGAAAAATTTCTTAAAATGATCACGCTGGACAAGAACTGAGTGTAAAAAGTAGGTAAAGGGGGCTGGAAAGGCCGACCCAGGTTCAATTCCCAGCATCCCATATGGTCCCCTGAGCATCGCCAGGACTAATTCCTGAGTGCAGAGCCAGGAGTAACACCTGTGCATCGCTGAGTGTGACCCAAAAAAAAGCAAAAAAAAAAAAAAGTAGGTAAAGGAATACCTTTTAGTATCTGTACTGCAAACCACAATGCCCAAACGTGTGTGGGGGGTGGGGGGTGGGGGGTGGGGGGTGGGGGGGTGGAGGGGGAGAGAGAGAGAGAAAGAGAGAGAGAGAGAGGTGGAGAGAGAGAAAGGAGAAAAGCACCTGCCATAGAAGTAGGCTGTAGGGGGGAGATGGGTGGGTGGGCAGGGGCGGGGGGATGGGTGGGAGGGAACCTGGGGACACTGGTGCTGGGAAATGTGCACTGGTGGAGGAATGGGTGTTGGAACACTGCATGATTGAAACCTAATTGTGAACAGCTTTATAAGCGTCTATCTCAGAGTGATTCAATTTTTAAAAATATATTTTAAAAAAATTTTAAATAAAAAAACATAAAAATTTCTTAGAGAAAACTTAAATTTTCGGGGCTGGAGTGATAGCACAGCAGGTAGGGCGTTTGCCTTGCACGTGGCCAACCCAGGTTTGATTCCCAGCATCCCATATGTTCCCTAGAGCATCACTAGGATTGTTTCCTGAGTGCAGAGCCAGGAGTAACTCCAGAGCATCGCTGAGTGTGACCCAAAAAGCAAAAAAAAAAAAAAAAAAAAAAAAAAAACAACCCAAACAAACAAAAAAACCACTTAAATTTTCTTTTTGATTTGTAATATGACTTCTAGGCCCAAAGACAGATTTCAGGTCTCAGAGCATATGCCTAGCCACCCCCAGAACCACCAGTTCTACACACTGAAGCACCAGGCCCACACAGCACTGGCCAAAGCATGACTGTGGTGGGCCCTGGGTACCCCCATTTCCCAGCACCACCTGGAATAATAGAGCGTAACACCTATTATAAAAAAAATCACCGCCTCCCCCAGATGGAACCCCGGTGATAAGAAACCTCCACAAGCATAGCTCGAGTATGCGGGAACTAGGACTTTTCCTCCAAACCGCCAGGACCATCCCTGCCCCCAAATAACCTCTGATCCCAGAAGTCACGCCCACGGCTCGCCCCCCAGTGCCATCTTTACAGCACACAGCCAACAGAGAGAAGGACCACATGGAGGGCTGGCTCCACAGCTCCCGGAGAAGAATCCAGGTTCCAAAAAGAGCCGAGATCACCGGGAAGTCCCAGATGGGGTAGGTGCCGCATCCCGCCTCCCCCAGATGGAACCCTGGTGACCAGAAACCTCCACAAGCATAGCTCGAGTATGCGGGAACTAGGACTTTTCCTCCAAACCGCGCGGTCGCTTACGTGGCCGTGCGACATCTCTGTATATACAAAGTGATCAATGGGAAATAAATCACCCAACGTTTCTCCCTGAAAATCAGAGTTAAGTTTGGAGCACGGCCACAGCCCCAGAAGCACAAGGACTTAATGCAGAACCCAGCAGCTTGGAGCAGAAAAGTGAACGGACTATGCGTTAATCCAGGCCATCATGTCTGCTCAGAGGGGAAAGGGTATTGCCCCATTCGCCCTCTCCTCTCTGGAAAGATGGCGGCCACATGGGTGCCTTGTGGAGAGCAGGTGTGAGCCGGGGGTGTGGGGGTGACTAAAACCTCATGGGAAGGGGGGTGTTCCAGTCCATCCTTCACGCCCTACCGAGGCCGCCATTTGCCCCCCACGAGCGGCTCTCCAGCACGGCCACGACTCCAGAGCACAGAAACCAATCTCTTAATTATCTGACTCTCAGTAGAAATACTTCCAGGGTTAATTAGCAAAATAGCGGAAATCCAAAACCAATATTTAATTCTTGAACCCAGCTGTAGAAAGCGAATCACTTCACAATGCTTTCTCAGCATGTCTGATTTGGGGGGAGAGGGTAAACTCTAAATAATAGTGGTGCATCTTTTATTGAAACAATGAATCTAACCAAAGCAGATAGAGTGTCAACTAGAATTCATCTGCCTCGCAGGCATTGGGAGGGGTGGGGGATGGGGTTTTATTGGGGTTCTTCGTGGTAAAAAATAAGTATTGGTAAAGGGAAAGGTGTTTGATATTTGCATGACTGAGACCTAAACCTGAAAGCTTTGTAACTTTTCCCACAGTGATTCAATAAATAAATAAATTATTTTAAAAAATCACATCTAAAAACATCTTAAAATATAAAGATGGGCAATGAGATAAGCAAATGAATGAAAACGACGTGAAAAAGTCACAGTGCTAATCGTATAAATAATACAATGAATTTTGAAGAAAATACAATGCACAGAAAAATGATGAAAAATATCATTCAAACTAACTCTAACAGTCTCAAGAGTCTTTGATTCTATTAGGTCTCTATTGCTACATAACATTTATACCCAGAAACTCAATAGACTCGTGCTAATTTGTTGGGTTTTTGTTTGTTTGTTTGTTGCTTTTGGGTCACACCCAGTAATGCTCAGGGATTAATCCTTGTTCTGCACTCAAGAATTACTCCTGGCAGTGCTCAGGGGACCATAGAGGTTGCTGGGATTCGAACCCGGGTTGGCAATGCGCAAGGCAAAATGCCCTACCCGTGGTGCTATCACTCTAGCCCTGACTCGTGCTAATTTGTTCTACAATTTCTGGACTCATCCTCTGGACTCAAGGTAGCTGAAGGCTCTGGTCAGGATCTTAGAAGACTAAAATCAAGCAAAGAGGCCAGTCAAACTGCACTCTCATCGATAGTTCTTTAAGGCCTGCAGTGCTCTTCCAAGACCATTTTACCAGCAGGATCCAGTTCCCTGAGTATATAGGCCTGAGGTTCTCTTGCCCGGTATAAGCTGGGATCTCTCAGCTTTTAAAGTTGAGCCTCAGTCCTTGCTCAGAGCACCTTCCACTGGCAGCTCTCAGTATGGCCATTTCCTTCCTGAAGTCCCTAAGTCCCACCCATCCAAATTCTTTCACTGGGGCTGGATCCATAGTACAGCACATAGTAGGGCACTTGCCTTTGTTTACAGCCGACCTGGGTTCGATCCTAGGCATCCCGTATGGTTCTCCAAGTACTGTCAGGAGTGATTCCTGAGTGCAGAGCCAGGCATAACCCCTGAGCATCACCGGGTGTGACCCAAAGACCAAAATAATAATAATAATAATAATAAAATAATATCATATATGATTTTTTAAGGTTTTTTATTTTGGGGGGCACCCAGTGGTGTTCAGGACTTACTCCTGCCTCTGTATTCAGGGATCATTCTTGCCAGGGTTCCAGGAACCATATGTAGTGCTAGGGATCAAAACTAGGTCAGCTACATGCAAGGAAAGCGCCCTACCCAAACTGTACAATACAATCACTCCAACCCCAAGAAGGGTAGCTTTTAATATTTTATGTATTTGGGGCAGGGAGCGGCAATACAGTGGGTAAGGACAGTGTGCCTTGCACACTATGGACCCTAATTTCATCCCCAGCATCCCATGTGGTCCCTCAAACACTGTCAGGAGCTATTCCTAAAAGCAGCACCAGGAGTAATCCCTGAGTATCACCAGGTGTGGCCCAAAACTGAAACAAAAAGTAGGCTATTTGGTGCTGTAAATGTTTTAAGTTTTGGGGCTGGAGCAATAGTACAGCGGGAAGGGCATTTGCCTTGCATGCGGCCAACCTGGGTTTGATCCCCAGCATCCCATATGGTCCCCTGAGCACTGCCAGGAGTAATGCCTGAGGGCAGAGCCAGGAGTAACCCCTGAGCATCGCCAGGTGCGACCCAAAAGGAAAAAAAAAAGCAGATAAAGAATGTTTAAAGTTTTTTGTCTTTTTTTGTTGTTGTTACTGTGTTTGGCATATCGCTGGAGCGATAGAACAGCGGGTAGGGCGTTCGCCTTACACGCGGCCAACATGGCCGACCCGAGTTCGATTCCTCCGCCCCTCTCGGAGAGCCTGGCAAGCTACCGAGAATATTCGATATGCCAGACACAGTAACAACAAAGTCTCCAATGGAGACGTTACTGGGCCCGCTCGAGCAAATCGAGCAAAGTTTTTTGTCATTTTCTTGTCTGTTTTTGCTTTTTTGTTATTGTTGGGGTGGGGGGGGAGGGACAGGGTTACACTCAGCAGGGCTCAGGGGCTATTCCTGGCTCTGTGCTCAGGAGTGACCCCTGATGATGCTTAGGGAATCATATATAGTGCCAAGGACTTCAATCAGGGTCATAGCACAGCTTCCTCTAAGGTGAAAGCCTTAACTTCTGGTATCCATTCGCTGGTCTCTTGAATTGGTTTTGGTAGTCTGTCTTTTCCTCTGGGTTTTCAAATTTGTTGAAATGAAGTTAAATATCTTGTTGTTTTAGCCTCAATATTTTACTTGTTCTCTCTCATTCCTAGTGTCCTATAGCTGTAATTCGATTTCTTAACATTACCAGAATTTTATGCATTATATTTTCTTCAAAAAATGATTTTCAGTTTATTGACAAATCATGACCATCACTCTGTTCTCAAATCTTTAATTGTTTAATAATTATTTCATTTATTTTATTGTTCTGCCGTTATAAATGATCTGACAGGAACTATGCCTGACTTGCTTCCCTATGCCTTATACTCGTATTTCTGTAAGATATTAAAGAGGGATTGATGGATCATCAGTCCCAGGTGATTTGAATGTTGGCAACTACTGTTAAACGATCGTTCAAAAAAAGTTATGAAAATTTTCCCTTCCACACGCAGTGTATGAAGGATCCTTTGTCTCCATACCTTGTCAACACCATCCATCTAAGTACATTTTCTAGTTTGATAAGGAAAAGAAACAGCATTTGGACTAAGTACACAAAATTAATAGGATGAAGGGCGATGCCTCCTGTATAAGAAGACATGATCGTGATAGAGAAAATAGAGTGAGTCCGGATATTAAATTCAGAAAGGATTGTATAGGTATTAGTACAGCAGGGAGGGAACTTGCCTTGTGTGTGGCCCACCCGGGCACACAGGAGTTCCCCGAGTCTGCTGTCAGGAGTAATT
The DNA here is from genome assembly GCF_029834395.1 of Sorex fumeus. Lineage (NCBI taxonomy): Eukaryota > Metazoa > Chordata > Mammalia > Eulipotyphla > Soricidae > Sorex > Sorex fumeus. The sequence continues at coordinate 10,137,918 of NW_026606151.1, forward strand.
CCTAGGCACAGAGCTAGATATAAGCCCTGAGTACTACCAGGTGTGGCCCCCAAACAAAAAGACCGCCTAAGTGGATAAAACTCTAAGGGGAAAATGAGAAAATGGAGAAGAAACCAACACAATTGTATAATTTTTCATTCTTTTGGCCACAAAACAGAATGGTGATTTGATGATGTTGAGTTGAAGTTTCAGTTAATGTCCTCCACGTTATCTACACCTCCAGGCTGGTCTGATAATGGGGCCCCAGTACGGTAATGATAAGATAATGGAATGAAGTAGGAGATACAAGGCAAAGTTAACTGGGAAGGAGAAAGAAGCATTCAGGCTAGCTGGCCCCATCTGGGAAGAGTTCAAGACATTTGGGAGGAAAGGAGAATCCCAGCTCAGGAGGAGAGTTTGAGGGAAGAATTAAGTTAGGCAAAGGGGGACTAGAGCAATAGCACAGCAGGTAGGGCGTTTGCCTTGCACGCGGCCGACCCGGGTTCCATTCCCAGCATCCCATATGGTTCCCCCGAGCACCACCAGGAGTAATTCCTGAGTTCATGAGCCAGGAGTAACACCTGTGCAACGCTGGGTGTGACCCAAAAAGCAAAACAAAACCAAAAAAGTTAGGCAAAAGGCGAGGGGGGGTGGGGGGGCACTCTGGTTTAATTGTTTCCAGGGCCAATAAAAGAACAACAGACAAAGGCAAATCCAAGCTTCTGGCCAATACTTGTTACACCATTTCATATTTTGTTCAAACATCCTTTTGTCTTCTGTAACAGCTTTCTGTGGCTCACTGGATCAATGCCAAACCCACTTCCCTCCTCCAAATTTCTCTGCGCATCAAAATCTTTTCTAACATTTGACTGGGCGCTGCTGTCTTTGGGGCCTCTTTCCTCCCCTGGCATCAGAATCGTTTCCTTTGCCCTGCCGACCAGTTGTCAGTTCCTAGCTTTCACTGCTCACACCGAAAATTCCCCTCCAACCCAGTTCTCCTCTTTCTCAGGTAAAATCTATTCTAACCTAAGCTGACCTTTCCATTCATAAGCGTTCCATGGGCTCTACATCCACATAGAACTATCCTGGAGCGCGTCAATGTCCTTGGCTTCTATAAGAAAAAATAGGGAGCAAACTAGAATGATGATATTGAAGATCCTCCGGTTCTCATGCTGGGTTTGGGTAACGAGATGAAGTTCTTAGCTTTGGAAATTCCTCCACCTACTGGTTGCCTAGCACAAGTTTACAGTATGCAAGTTATCTATGAGTTCTGCCCAGTTTTAAGAATACCAGAATACTGGGACCCGTGGTGGTGGAAAATGGGCACTGGTGGAGGGATGGGTACTTGATCATTGTATAACTGAAACCCAAGTACAAAAATTTGTAAGTCTATGACTGTACCTCATGGTGTTTCACTAATATAATAAATAAATAAATAAATTTTTTTAAAAAAGAATACCAGGGACCTCCTGTTGCTTTAAAAAGGGTTGACATTTTAAAAAATAATCTAGACTTCCTAAAATCAAAATTTCTATTACAGAAAAATGTGGTCTCTTAAAGTATTTTAAAGCAGATCATAAATTTCTTAATGCTTTGTAATAACCACTGGAGGGCAGAAAAGCTTTATGTTGCAATCTATTCATAATTGTGCTAGGAAAGAAAATTAAACCTTATGAATATTCCTAAATGTTAGTGCCAAAATAAAAGATCTTCCTTGTTTGTTTGCTTGAAGATCATATCTGGAAATGCTTGAGTACTTCTGATTTTGTGCTCATGGGATGTTTAGGGGACTAGGAGGAATCAAAACTGGGGTTCCTGCAAGTTAAAAATGTGCTCCACCCATATAAAATATCATGAGACTAACACCCAACGTCAGCAGAGGTAAGGGCCAGGAAGATTGCTCCATGGTTGGAAGCCTCATGAGCTGGGGGAGAAGGCAGCTGGGATAGAGAAGGGAACACTAAGACAATGGTTGGACGGGTTGGACGGGTCACTCGGGATGGGAGATGTGTGCTGAAAGTAGATAAAGGACCAAACATGATGGCTTCTCAGTATCTGTATTGCAAACCATATGATTAAAAGTAGCGAGAGTAAGAGGGAAACTTTGGGCTTTAGAGGCAGGGGGGAAGAGGAAAGACATTGGTGGCGGAAAACATGCACTGGTGGAGGGATGGGTGTTCGATCATTGTATGACCGAAACTCAATCATGAAAGTTTTGTAACTGTAGCTCACGGTGATTCAATAAAAAAAATAATAAACAGTTGGCAGAATTCTTTAAAAAAAAATAAAAAGAATGTGCTCTACCTTTGTGCTGTCTCTCAAGCCCAAAATCAAATTACTTCTAAATCTGATACTTCTATTATTTGATGATTAAAATATCTTTCCAGAGAAGATTCTGGTGTTAGTTTTACTGCATTTTCTCAAGTTATTTTCTTTCCCATCAGAAATGACTTTCTTCAGCTGAACATAGAGGCTCCCTAGAGAAATTTTTCAGCACAGCATATCAGTGAGGAGGCTGAAATGTTGACAGCCTAAATCTCACTGAAAAGTTAGACAAGTCAACCCTTAAGCAACAGATTTGTGGGTACCCCATTTTCAGATACCTCTTTTCGGTTGGCCTACAATAGAAACATGAATTAAACATAGTTGAAAAGAAGTACCCCTCTCTTCCAAGACAAACTCCTCGAAGATTAGACCCCATCAAGTTTCTCTACTTCCCTGCCCTCCATTTCTCCATTCTCTCTTCAATCACCCGGCCTTTCATCCTTCACCCCACAAAATCTCTCAGCTAGAACCCCCAAATGCACCATGATGGCAAAATTCTTCAGTGAGAGAATGGTAAGAACCAGTGCCAACTTATTAACACTCAGGTAAAAAAAAAAAAGTTCATCACAGTTTCTGAAATTGAAGTATAGGAAACAAGGGGCCAGAGATAGAGAGAGCGAGAGAGAGAGAGAGAGAGAGAGAGAGAGAGAGAGAGAGAGAGAGAGAGAGAACTTGCACGCTGACCCACCATATGGTGCCCCCAGCCAAGCCAGGAGTGATCCCTGAGTGCAGAGCCAGGAGTAAGCCCTAAGCACCGCCAGGTGTGGCCGAAAAACAAAGTAAAAGGAACAAGAGCTAACCCCTTTGCTGGGGTCTTTGGTGACATTCTGTTTGTTCCATCCCTAGATAATTCATTTCTGAGTTCCAAGTGAGCATTCCCAGTTGGTTGAATGTAAACCCCAGGCCACCCAACTGCATGGATGACGGAAAAGCAACCCCAACTATCCTACTGCAGGGAGACAGCAAGAAGGTTAATCCACAAGAGGAAATTGGGGTGTTAGGACAAACAGATGGATAGTCTTAAGGGGAAACGCCCACCATAGCTTTCATTCCTCTTGATTTCCTGACGGTTTTGACCCTCGTCTGATGGAGGATCTCTCAGCCCGACCTCCTTTCTTATTTCCCAACTCCGTCTCCATCTTCCTTTATTCCTTTTTCTTGGCCTCATTCTTGGCTTTTCCTTCCCATTTCCTCCCGTTTTTTTGTCCACTCAGCATCTCCGGGCCCAGCTGGGTCTCTTCCTGATCCTTCTCTCCACTGTCTGAGCTTCTCAGAGAGAAGCATGCCTCTCAGTTCAGGCTTCTCAACCACACACCGTGTTGTGCTTTTCTTCAGGTTCATTCAGGAACTAAATTCTGCAAACAAGATTGCCATAATTTCACTTAAATGCCTCCTCTCTTCTCTATCCTGCCTTTACTCATGTTTTCTTCATCTAGACTAGTCTCCTGACTGAACCCTTGTCCACCCCATCTTCCATTCCCCACCATACCCAAGTAAGGATATGGACATAGATTCTGATATATAGATCTATAGTTCTAGGTAGATTTTTTTAAAGCATTATCTCTCTAATTAAAGCTTTTCCAATAACTTTCATTATCTATAAAGTCCAAGCTCTCCTCTCTCTCTTTCTCTTTCTCTGCCCCCCCCACACAATTTTTTTTCAGGATAAAAAAACAATGTTGGGGGGCTGGAGCGATAGCACAGCGGGTAGGACGTTTGCCTTGCACACAGCCAACATGGCCGACACAGGTTTGATTCCCAGCATCCCATATGGTCCCCCAAGCACCACCAGGAGCAATTCCTGAGTGCATGAGCCAGGAGTAACCCCTGAGCATCACCGGGTGTGACCCAAAAAGCAAAAAGAAAACAAAACAAAACAATGTTGGGGCTTATTCCTGATTCTGTGCTCTGGGGTCACAGCTGACAGTGCTCAGGAAACCATATGTAGTAGCAGGAGTTGATCTGGGATCAGCAGTGTGCAAAGTAAGTACCTTACCCCTTACTATTCTCCAGTCCTAGCTAATCTTGTTCGTAAGGGGGAAAAGTCCTTCATAACCCAACCCTTCTCTCCTCTTCAGATTTATCTCCACTCAGTTTACCCTACAGACCACAAGTATCAACTTAGCTACTTCTGTGCATTTGCCCACGTGTACCCTTGCTATGGAATAACCATTCCTGTGTCCTTCAATTAAAAACTCAAACGACTGTTAGTTTAGGTAAAGCCTCACCCAATTCTCACAGGGGAAAGTGAGCACTCCTTCTTGGAGGGCAGAGGGGGGGGCTCAGAGTTTTCCCCGTACTTATTTAACTACTAATCTTTTCCATTTATTCTGTTGTCCCTCAACTACAAAGTCTGCACTGAGTTCACCTTTGTCCCATTACATAGCAGAGCATCCAACACTTACCATGCTAATTAAGCATGAGAAATGAATGTGTGATGTAAGAAGGTGAGAAAGTCTATCAGTGGTTCCCAGAGTAGGGGGACAATCTTGGGGGCAGTAGTAGTAGGTGACATGGCCATGCTTTCTGTTTGCATCAAGATAGAATTCCAGAGAGGGGAGTGCTGAGTAATTTTTTTGAAAAGTGTGTGTTGCATAAAAATTAATTTGGGGATCTCTGGTCTCCATGCTCACCTGAGAAACTCAAGTGTGTGTTCAGTCACCAATATGCTTTGGTCAAAACCAGCCTTGGAGCAGAGAGATACCCAAAGGGCTGAGTACTTGCTTTGCAGGAAGGACCCCCAGGTCCTATCCCCAGCACCATATGGTTCCTCAACCCCCTCTGGGAACCACCCTGCAATGCCAAGCTGGGAGTAGTCACCAAACAATACCAGGTGGGGCTCTAAAATCAAAACCAGTCAAAGAGAACCAGCAAGGCCGGTTTAGGGATGTACCGTGCCAGCCGCTGTTCCAACTGTGATTATAGTAGAATAGCCCAGAGAGTTATTAGAAAGCATGTGTGACTGATCCCTAATCTAATTCAGCTATCATAGAACCTGACATGGGTTGTTTTTAAAGGGTCCTCAGAGGTGCCAGAGAGATAGCTCACGGTATTTCAGGCAGAAAGCACAGTTAGAGTGACCACCAGGACCCTGGGCACTTCAGGGCCCAATTAGCATTGCATTTTTGCGCTAAACTGATGGCCCAATTGGTGGAGGATTTCTGGAGAGGTCCCTGGATCTCCTGAGCACAGTTTGGGAGCCCCCCAAAATAAATAAGATCCTTTCTTTTCCCTGTTGGACCTCACGCAGCGCGAGTCGCATCCCTGAGACATGCTGGTGAGGGTCACAAAGAGAATGGACCTGACTTTACTGGATGCCTAAGTCACGGGGCTGCTTCCACTTCAAGCACAGTGGAAACTGTGGCCATCTGTGACCCCCTTCATTGTCCTCAGAAACACGGTTGGCCTGTTCCAGGGTGACTCCACCTATGACGAATTTAATGGTACAGTCAAGACTGAGAACAAAGAGCCCCATCATCCCGTTCCAGAAGGAAGATCCCACCCCTTCACCTGCTGACTAGGCCATGGAACCTACTGGCATCCTCACTGCTCTGCAGATGACTCACTTGAGGGTGGGGCCAAAAAAGGTCATCAGGGGCCAAGGGTTGGGACACATGATGCAATGACCCAAGCTGGATTCAATCCCTGGCACCATGTGGTCTCCAGAATACTGCCAGGTGTGACCCTGGCGGCCCCCAGGCACCATAGGATGACCTAGTGGTCCCCGGAAGCACCCAGCCTAAGCAATACCTGCAAGTTTAGTACTGAGCCACCGGGACATTTGTTCAAGCATCACTGTGAGTGGTCCCTGGACCCAATGAGCACCACTTGGAAGTTCCCCACCACCACCCAAAAAAAGAGGATCATCTCTCTGCCCTTCTGCCAATGGACCTGGGCTGGTGATGGGCATGACCCAGAAGTATGAACACTTTCTCAAGGTTGTCAGCACTGGAGCCAGGGCAATAGTCCAGCAGGTAGGACGCTTGCCTTGCATACAGCTGACCAGTCCGATCCCAAGCATTCCCTATCATGAGTGATTCTTGTACACAGGGCCAGGAGTAAGTCCTGAGCACTTCTGGGTAGAGCCTACCTCCCACAACCAGCCCCCGGTCCCCAAAAATAGATTGTCGACATGTGGGTACTATCTCCTGCACCTCTAACTACTTGGTTCCCCTAGCCAAGGTCGTCCATGACAGCTCTGCATCGTGGAGGGTCCCAAGACCACAGTTCACACTGTTGCTACCACTGAGTAGGGAAGGTTTAGGGAAAGCTGCGGCTGACAGCCAAGGGCTGCCAGAACATCATCCCTGATTCAAGGAGCTGTAGGGAAGGTCGTCCCATTGCTAAGCAGGAAGCTGCTGGGCCTGGCCCTCAATCCAAGCTGCCCTCTTGTCTTGGATATGACCTGCAGCCTTTATAAAGACACCACAAGATGGGGGTGAGACAGGCCTTGCAGGGGTCCCTCAAAGGCAGGTCTTGTATTATGCTGAAGTCCTGTGATGCTAAGACTGATTTCCACCCCCCCCCCCCCCCCCGGCCATCATGCTGGGCTTGTGCTGCCTTCAACAACCAAGTCATTTCTGGGGCTACAACAGATGGTGGGCCTGAGTGACTCTGTGGCCAAGATGTAAGATCCCCAAGAATCAGCAGCTCCAGCAAGGGCACTAGAAAAAGAGAAAGGCCCCTTACTTCTGGGGAGCCCCCCGATTTCTAGTTTCCATTCCAGATCCCTGAAGAAGGCAGGGGGAGAACCTTAGGGGTCTCACATACCTTTTTGCAGAGATTAGAATTCTAGTTCTTTGAATTATTCTTGAAGATTTTGCCACTAATCTGAACTGGAATGCAACCTGAATGATTCTAACATAGGACTATGACTGTCTAAACTAACATTTCCAGTTTTTCTGGTTGACTTGCATCGATTAGAACTCTGACTCTCCTTTTCCTAAAGACTGGGTAAGCTGGAGATGGAAAGCCTGATAGAGGTTGCAGAAAGATCACCACAGTCATTGGACCTGGACGGACTCTGAGCCATCTTTCCATATAGCTGAGGACATCGGAGAACATTGCAAGCCCGGAAAATGTGTCACCTGAAAATACTCTAAAAGCTAGAAATAACTCTTCAATGGGAATTCTCAGAGGACCTAAGTGGTTTTTTAGCTGCTTTCCATTTTTTAACCTTTTATCTTCTTGTTCCTATCAAGGATCTAGATCTGATCTATTCTCAGGATTAAGAGACTATTGCAAAATCAGTAGTGGGGAGATTTTAGGAAACCTTCAAAACCAACACGTGATCTGGGGAGGAGCTAGCCTATTCCAGTCTTGGGCGCAAAACAGCCCAGTTGGGGCTGGAGCGAAAGCACAGTGGGTAAAGCATTTGCCTTGCACGTGGCTGACTGACCCAGGTTCGATTCCCAGCATCCCATATGGTCCCCCGAGTACTGCCAGGAGTAATTCCTGAGTGCATGAGCTAGGAGTAACCCCTGTGCATCGCCAGGTGTGGCCCAAAAGGCAAAAACACAGCCCAGTCAAGGGACAAAGAGCATGTACAATAAGGAGCTGGCTTTGCACACAGCCAACCCAGGTCTGATCCCCGGTACCCTATACCATTCCCTGAGCACTGCCAGGAGTGATTCCTGAGTGCAGAGCCAGGAGTGACTCCTGAACATTGCCAGGTGTGGCCCAAAAACAAAGAAACAAACTAACCACATCAAAAAATTCCACAGTCCAGCCCAGATTTAAAATCACCCTGAAGTTCCAATTTAGAACTGACCCTTCCTAAACTAGAAGGCTGGAAACACCCCACACCCCACTGCCCCCCACCACGCAGGGAAAAAAAGGCCTTGTTATACTTTGATCTAGGAAATCAACAGAGATCTAAGTCCTTGACCATATATAGTCTTTTATCTGCACAGAGACATTTATTCAGCTTCCCAAAGCATCTTGGGGTTCCTTTCTCCAGACTCCTACATACCAGCTGGGTTGGGCTGGAGGAGGGGTAATTTTTCTTCTCTACTTCTGGGCACACTCCATCTGGTAGTTTCCTACACCCCCTCAACTCTGGGTGTACAACTTTCCCCCTATACTTCATGGTGCACACCACTTTGGATTTACCTGCGTCCCAATTTGGGTGCTTAATCTCCTCTTTATAGCATCCCACTCCGGGATTGTCCATAGACATGTGGAGATGTCTCGTATGTGCTCTGGTGACCGTATATGGCATTAAAGATTGAACCCATAACTCCAGCTTTTTACCCTTGATTATAGCATCCTAGGTTAACAGGGTTTTCTTTTTCCTCAGTACTAGATATATTACACTTCTTTCAGCATATAGTTCTTACTTTCAAGAACTTGGCTTCCAATATAAACTGTTACTATAAGATCACTGAGTTTTTCTTTAAGTAAATTCAGTTTGAAGTATATGTTATATTTTTTAAGACTCAATATGTTTCTTCAATCTAAAGAATCAAATTTAAATTTGAGAAAATAATTGACCATTATTATTTTGAATTTTGCCTCTCCTCTCTTTTGGAATGCCTATTACATATAATGTTGAAACTCCTAATACATAGAACTTCTGAACTTATTGGTTAAAGAAGATATTTTTATTCTGTGATTTTCAATTAGGTTTTGTTGTTGTTTTAGGAGAATAGCCGATATAAATGTGGTACACAACTGATTTGTGGAGAAGGAATCAGAAAACTTTCCCTCTTATGAACAAATATTCCCATGTGCAGACATTGCAAAACTTGTTATTCCCTTAAGCAAATATCTATGTTCTTAAGCAAAGACTACTGTATGCTTATTAACTAATACTATTAACATGTTGACATCACAACCCCTCTTTCTATTCTTCATTAAAATCTTTCTTTGCTCAGGCTTTTCTCAAACACTTGTACACAAAGTCTGCAAGTCTGGTATGTTTCTATCAACCAGAGTTAATGAGCTACAAGTGCAGGGCACTAAAAGGTAAAAATATCGACATTTTAAAAAACCACACCTGTGGCCCAGTGACAGATTACAATCACAATAGCAACCCATGGAAGCTGCCAGCTGTGATTATATCTGGGTGGTGCTTTGGTTCTCCCCTCATCCTTGAATTTTCATGCATATTCAGTCCCTAATTTAATGTACCCTCAGTGCTACAGAATTTAGTTTTAAAACTCTATAGTTTTAACCAATATAACCTAGACATTTACATAAAAGCCAAGTTAGTAAAATATGTTCACACTCAGACTCTAAATATGGTCTCGATTTTTTGGGCTTCATCCAAGGGGGGGCTGCTCTCAGCTCAGTGCTGGGTGGTTCCTTCCCATTAGGGTACCATGAAGTGCTGGGGATTGAACCCACGTCTCCTCCACACAAAACCTGCATACTAATCCTTGGAGTTAACATCCTAGCCCCATCTGAGTGTATACTCTTACTTTAGTAAGTTGTTTTACTTAGAAATAATGGTTGGGGCTGGAGCAATAGCACAGCGGGTAGGGCATTTGCCTTGTACGCGGCCGACCTGGGTTCGATTCCCAGCATCCCATATGGTCCCCTGAACACTGCCAGGAGTAATTCCTGGGTACAGAGCCAGGAGTAACCCCTGAGCAATGCTGGGTGTGACCCAAAAAGCCAAAAAATAAAATAAAATAATAGTTTTGCCCAGACTAGAATTCTTACCTGTAGTAAACCGTTTCTATACTTTATTTCTCTGATTTTCATTTGAATTACTTCCTGTGCAGATCAAACAGACCTGGTCCCCTGAGCAGGACTTGATGACGGACTTACTGACTTTAATTCTTACCAGGCTTCACCTATAATAAAATCACTGAGACAGAAATAGTCTTTTTTCCAAAAGCAAAGTTGAGAGAAAAAGGTGATTCCTCAAGCTATTATTATTTTTTTATTTAACTAAATATCATTGAAACTACTCTGAACTTTCAAATTATGCAAATGAATAAATTCACTCCCTCCCCTTATACAAATTATGATTGCATTTCTGACCACTGCAAACTAGCGTCCTGATTAAGGTAACGGTCCATGAGGTGGATATCTATAACATTCGGGTGCTACATATTCAGTTCTATAAGCAATTTAAAACAAAGTCCTTGTTTCTCATGTTTCATTTTTTTCTTTATATATATATATTTTTTATTAGTGAAACACCATGAGGTACAGTTGTAGATTTACAATTTTTGTGCTTGGGTTTCGATTATACAATGATCAAATACCCATCCCTCCACCAGTGCCCATTTTCCACCACCATGGATAATGTCCCCCCTACCCCCATCCCCCCATCCCCCCCTGCCCCCGTGGCAGGGAAATCCCCTGTGTTCTCTCTCTCCTTTTGGGTGTTGTGGTCTGCAAAAGAGGCATTGAGTGGCAAACATGTTCAGTCCATAGTCTACTTTCGACATGCATCTCCCCTCCTGGGAGGATCCTCCAAACACCCTTTATTTGGTGCTCCCTTCTCTATCTGAGCTACCCTTTCCTCTAGAATGCCCGGCTGGCCACTAAGCTATGGAGTAATCCTCCTGGTGCTGATCTCAGCTATTCTTGGGTATTAATCTCATATTTTGTTACTTTATATCCCCCAGATGAATGCAATCTTTCTATGTCTATCCCTCTCTTTCTGACTCATTTCGCTTAGCATGATACTTTCCATGTTGTACCACTTGTATGTAAATTTCATGACCTCATCCTTTCTAACAGCTACATAGTACTCCATTGTGTAGATGTACCAAAGTTTCTTTAACCAGTCATCTGTTCTTGGGCATTCAGGTTTCTTCCAGTTTCTGGCTTTTGTAAAGAGTGCTGCAATGAACAAAGAAGTGCAGATGTCACTTTGACTATACATTTTTGCCTCTCTGGGATATATTCCCAGGAGTGGTATTGCTGGGTCAAATGGGAGCTCAATTTCTAATTTTTTGAGAATCGTCCATACTGTTTTCCAGAAGGGCTGAACCAGTGGACATTCCCACCAACAGTGAAGGAGTGTCCCTTTCTCGCCACATCCACGCCAGCATCAGTTGCTTTTGTTCTTTTGAATGTGGGCCAGTCTCTGAGGTGTGAGATGGTATCTCATTGTGGTTTTGATCTGCATCTCCCTGATGATTAATGATGTAGAGCATTTTCTCATGTGCTTTTTTGCCATTCGGATTTCTTCTTTGAGAAAGTTTCTGTTCATTTCATTGCCCCATTTTTGGATGGGGTTGGATGTTTTCTTCTTGTGGAGTTTAACCAGTATTTTGTATATCCTGGATATCAACCCCTTGTCAGATGTGTATTCGGCGAATATCCTTTCCCATTCCGTAGACTGTCTTTGTATTTTGGTCACTGTTTCTTTGGAGGTGCAGAAGCTTCTTAGTTTAAGATAGTCCCATTTATCTATCTCTGTTTTCACTTGCTCGGCCAGTGGCATGGCATCTTTGAAGATACCATTAGCCTCAATGTCATGGAGGGTTTTGCCAACTTTGTCTTCAATGTACCTTATGGTTTCTGGTCTGATGTTGAGGTCTTTAATCCATTTTGATCTTACTTTTGTACATGGTGTTAGGCAGAGTTCTGAGCCCATTTTTTTGCATGTAGCCGTCCAGTGATGCCAGCACAATTTGTTAAAGAGGCTTTCCTTACTCCACTTCACATTACTTGCACCTTTATCAAAGATTAGATGATCATATGATTGAGGGGAGATGTCAGTGTATTCAACCCTGTTCCATTGGTCTGCAGTTCTGCCTTTGTTCCAGTACCATGCTGTTTTGATTATTACTGCTTTGTAGTAAAGTTTGAAGTTAGGGGGGTTGATTCCTCCCATTTTCTTTTTCCCAAGAATTGCTTTAGCTATTCGTGGGGGCTTATTGTTCCATATAAATTTCAGGAGTGTTTGCTCCATTTCTTTGAAGAATGTCATGGGTATCTTTATAGGGACTGCATTGAATTTATACAATGCTTTCGGTAGTATTGCCATTTTGACAATGTTAAGTCTACCGACCCATCTCATGTTTCATTTTAATTCCAAGCCCTCTACATGCCTTTGCTTCCGTTTCTTCAGTCTTCTCCACCCAAATGTGGAATGCTTGCTTGTTTGAACCTTATAACTTCCTGAATTGATTTTGAAATGGTATTCCCATGGTAACCTTTCCAGTGATAAGTCACAGTGACCTAGGCCTTATTTGGAGGTTCATACTCTATTATTAAAAATAATAATAGCAAGAATAATTTCTTATGATTATATAAATCTATCACTAAATAAAAAGCTAAATAAAAGCCCGAAATGAAGTTCTGCATATAAGTCCCCAAGACTCAATCATTAGCTTACCTGTAGAATCAGACTCTTCTGCTGTGGAAATTTCACCTATCGCGATTTTTTAATCAGCATCAGTGAAGTAATTCCCACATTACTAGCTTCTGGAGGGTATAAGTTCCCTCTCTATTCTCTACCATAACAGTCTAAAATTGTACGTTATGCCCAAAGTAGGTCATCCTCGTGGTAGTAGGTATACAACAACAAAAAAAAATTCTATCAGCTAACTTATTTTATGGACATGGGAAACGACATTTAAAATAATAAACTAGGAGCTGGAGGCACCAGGGCGATAGTACAGCAGGGCAGGCACTTGCTTGTCATGCAGCCAACCCAGATTCAACCCCTGGCAACCCCACATGGTCCCCCAAGGAGGGGGACCAGGAGTGAACCCTGAGTGCAGAATCAGGGAGCTGAGCACTGAGCACTGCAAGGCGTGGCACCACCTTCCCCTGGGGGGGGGGGGGGGAAGGAAGAGGGGAAAAAAAATAGAATACTATATATATAAAACTCAGAGGAAGTGGCAATTAGATCTGTTTAGGGAACTGGAAGGCTCCAAAGTCCTGGGAGCTGAAAAAATGAAATAATGGATTTGAGGAAGCGCAGCTTTGCAGTAGTAACTGGCTTGGTGTACAGCGGTGGAAAAGCAAGATTTTTCAGGACAGAGGTCACTTCCAGCTTGAGAACTGTGACCCGAGCCTACTCCCTCCTCCCCTTGCTTAACAGGAATCTCTGCAACTGAACCACACACTTGCTTCGCCTACATCTCGGTTAATTTCTTATCTTCGGAGGGGCTCGGTCTTGGGCCACCCCAGACAAACGACCAGGGCGTATTTAATTGGAATGAATCGTGGAGAAATAAGCGAGGGTCCCAAATCGCTGCATCTTGGGGATGGAGGGAAACGGCGCTGAGCCGGAGGAATCGGCCCGCCCCCCCCTCCTCCAAGCTGCAAAAGTCTCCCGGGAGTTCCAGAGTCCACCTTCCCCCGGGGTAGACTTCCGGGAGAGGCCGCGGCCTCAGCCCTCATTGGGCGTCAGCGCAGGAGGGGTGTGGCCCCCACAGCCAATGAGCTGAGCGCCCCGCGTGGCCACGCCTCCCGGCCCCGGAGGCCTCCCTCCGAGTGCGCCCGCGCACGTCGCCGCCAGGCCGGGCCTCCCGCCGCGCCGCGACGCCGGCGAGGGGCGGGGTTTCCGCTTCCGGCGGGCGGAATTGTTGACGCCTGCGGCTGCTGTGGTGGCGAAGCGGGCTATTGGGGAGGGGCGGCGGGGGCGGGCGACGGCTCCCTGACAGGTCCCGGCGACGGTGCTGCTGAGGCGACGATGGCAGAGGGCCCGGAGGAAGCCCGCGGCCGCCCTCCCGGGCACCACGACGACGACGGCGGCGGCGGCAGCGGGGACCGCGAGCCCGGCCCATCCTTGAGAAGCTCGTCCGCCGCCGCCGCCGGGCCGCCGGCCGAGCCCCAGGCCCCGGGCCGGCCGCCCTGCCCGCCCTGCCCGCCCGCCGCCGGCGCCGAGGGGCCTGAGGTGTCACGCGAGCCCGCCAAGCGCGGGGACTCCGCGGAGCGGGAGCGGCCGGCGCGGCTGAGCGCCCGCGAGTACTCGCGGCAGGTGCACGAGTGGCTGTGGCAGTCGTACTGCGGCTACCTCACCTGGCACAGCGGCCTGGCCGCCTTCCCCTACTGCAGCCCCCTGCCGCCGCCGCCGCCGCTGCCGCTGACCACGCCGACCACGCCGACCAGCGCCCCCGCCGCCGCCGCCGCCGCGCCCCCCGCCGCCGCGCCGCCGCCGCCGCCGCCCCCGCCGCTCGGCTACTACCACCCCTTCTACTTCCTGAGCGCCGCGGCGGCCGCGGCGGCCGGGGCCGGGACCGGGACCGAGCCGGGGGCGCCCGCCGGCCTCCCCGCGCCCGCGCCCGCCGCGGGCCTGGGGCCCCGGGCCGCGCCCGTGCCGGGCTCCGTCCGCCCCGCGCCGCTGACGAGGGTCGCGGCCGCCGCCTCTTCGCGCAGCCCGAGCGAGACCGGGCGGCAGGCAGGTGAGGCGCACGCTGGGGGGTGGGTGGGTGTGTGTGGGGGGTCGCCTGCTGCCCGTTTGCGAGGAGGGGGGGGGAGAGGCAGGGGGCCACCGCGGCTTGGGAAGGTTTGGTGGCGGGGCGCGGTCACCCGGTGGTGCCGGGAATGCGACCCCGACGCGGGATCGGGGGAGTGGGGGTCGCGGACGGCCTGGCACAGAACGGCCTGCACTGACCCCCACCCCCACCCCAGCCCGGCGGGCTGTCTGTTGGCCGCGTTGTGGGACGCCGGGTCCGCTGGACTGGCTGCGGCTCCTTTAGCTCCAGGCTCAGACGCGGTTTCCGCGGTGCGGCCCCAGACGTTGCAGCAGGGCGTTGTTGACCCCTGCTGCCCCTGATGTTGCGAGCAGGACCTAGTTGCCCCAGTGCTGCCCCAGATGTCCTGGACAGGACCTAGGTATCCGGGCGCTGCCCCAGATGTTGCATTTAGGGCCCAGTTGCCCCCGGTGCGGCCCCTGATGTTGCGAGCAGGACCTAGTGCCCTGGTGCTGTCCCAGATGTCCTGGGCTGGACCTAGGTATCCAGATGCTGCCCCAGATGTTGCGGGCAGGGCCCACTTGCCCCCGGTGCGGCCCCAAATGTTGCAGGCAGGGCGTTGTTGACCCCTGCTGCCCCTGATGTTGCGAGCAGGACCTAGTTGCCCCAGTGCTGCCCCAGATGTCCTGGGCAGGACCTAGGTATCCGGGTGCTGCCTCAGATGTTGCGGGCAGGGCCCAGTTGCCCCCGGTGCGGCCCCTGATGTTGCGAGCAGGGCGTTGTTGCCCCCGTGCTGCCCCTGATGTTGCGAGCAGGACCTAGTGCCCTGGTGCTGTCCCCGATGTCCTGGGCTGGACCTAGGTATCCAGGTGCTGCCCCAGATGTTCCAGACAGGACCTAGTTGCCCATTGACGCAGAATGTCCTGGGGGGAGTGACAGACATACGGGATGACCGTGATGGGAGTTATGCCCTAGAAAGCCTGACTTTGGAAGTGAAAACAGAGTCATGCAAGACCACGGGGACTGCCTGTTGTGCTGATTGTCTCCTTAATCGTGATCTAGTTTAGTCTTGGGCTTGCGATCACCCCCAGACACTCATTTGATTCCCTTAGTGAAATGGATTAAGAAAATGTGACAACGGTTTTTTTAAGCATTTATAAAGTGGGGGTGGGATGGTGAAAGCAATTTTTAAACTGTCCAATGAGGAAGCCGGAGCAATAGCACAGTTGGTAGGGCGGTTGCCTTGTGCGTGATCAACCTTGGTTCCATCCCAGCACCACGTAGGATACTCCAAGCCCACCAGGAATGATCCCTGAGCACAGAGCCAGGAGTACTGCCCTAGGTGCCAGTGTTATCAATAGATTCGATAACACTACTAATAGTTGCAAGACCAAATTTTTGTTTTTCAATTAGCTATGGTACACTGACTTTACATTTCTCGTTATTACCTACTTGCATTCTAAGGCCTTTGTGGATTAGTTTTCTTACTTTTTTTTTTTTAATTTACAGGCAGAGAGTATGTTATTCCATCCTTGGCCCACAGATTTATGGCAGAAATGGTGGATTTCTTCATTCTCTTCTTTATAAAGGCAACCATTGTCTTAAGCATTATGCATCTCAGTGGAATAAAGTAAGTTAAGATCACTTGCAGGAAGACTTTAATACCCTATTGTCTGGAAATCTCATTTTGTTAAGTTTTGTTCATACTTGCAAGAGACTAATTGGTGTGCCAGTATCATGATTTCTTAATAGAAGCTTTGTCAGATTTGTTTTCCCTGCCCTTTGGTTAAAAAAGGTACTAGACATAGGCAAAACAGGCAAGTATCGGAAGATCTGTGAGTCTCACTTATCAGATGTAGGTAAATGGAGCCAACCAAACTTCTTTTGATATTATTCAACTGTTTTGTTAGACCAAAAATAATGTCCTTCTTAAAATTCTGTGTATGTCAAGACAAAGACAGGGTTTTTGGTAAATGAACTGTTAGCAATCAGCTTATGTGGCATTTCCAAATGGGATTGCTTGCTTATACTGTCTGTTTGAGACAATATAAAATCTATGTAAAACCAAAAAGAGCACAAATTCTAATTGTGCCTCTTTGCTGCCGGAAGACCCTTTAGTGATTTCCCACTGTAATGAGAATAAAATTTTGTTGGTCTTTTTGTTGTTTTGTCTTGGAGTCACACCCGGTGGTTCGCACTCCTGGCTCTGTACTCCGGGATTACTCCTGATGGGTTTAGGGAACCATATGCGGTGCAGGGGATTAAACCTGGGTCAGCCACGTGCTTCTGTTCCCAGAATAAAATTTTAACGATTTAACTGATAATCTTTAGGCTTTTTTCTTTTTTTTTTACTTTTGAGTGGGAGGGTAGAAAAGTGGTCACACCTGATAGTCCTCATGGGCTATTCCTGGCTCTGTTCTCACTCCTGGTAGTGCTAAGGAAATTATATATCATGTAGAGGATCTGTCTTGGACTGGCTGCATGCAAGGCAAGCACCTTAGCACACCCACT
This sequence comes from Sorex fumeus, assembly GCF_029834395.1. NCBI lineage: Eukaryota > Metazoa > Chordata > Mammalia > Eulipotyphla > Soricidae > Sorex > Sorex fumeus. The sequence goes on from NW_026606151.1 coordinate 10,155,065, forward strand.
CCCCCACCCTATACTCTCTCTCTGGCTCCTGATGCCTTTTTTTTTTTTTTTTGCTTTTTTGGGTCACACCGGGCATTGCACAGGGGTTCCTCCTGGCTCATGCACTCAGGAATGACTCCTGGCGGTGCTCGGGGGACCATATGGGATACTGGGAATCGAACCCAGGTTGGCCACATGCAAGGCAATGCCCTACCCACTGTGCTATCACTCCAGCCACTCCTGATGCTTTTTTAATCACAGTTTCTTCTCACACTTAACCAAACCAACAGCTTATAGCTTCTATTACCCTCTTGCTCCAAGATTACTTTCCCTTAATATTCCATCTCTGGAACTTCTCCCCTTCTCCTCATCATTTGGAATTTAGCTTAAATGTCATTTTTGAGAAAAGCTTCACTGATGAGATGCACCTGTTATGTGTTTCCATTGCACCATGTGGTTCCCCATCTTAGTCCTCATTTTATGATTGTTCTGCTTTTCCTCTGAGGTTAAAACCTCTGTGAAAGCAAAGACTATTGAATTCACTCACCCTTTTAGCCCAAGGCTAGCACAGTGCTACACTAGTGCTGCTCATTTGTTGAATTAGCTAATGAATGTTTTGTGAAACTAGCTAATTTGGGAACCCAAATATTTATTTAGAATTTAAAGTTTGTTGAGGAGCCATGGATTTATAGCTCAGTGGTAGGTACATACTTCACGTACATGAGGGCTTGGTTAGATCCTGGTCCTGATAACCCTTTCCCTTCACAACAGTTTTTTTAATTGTTACTTAAACTAATGGGGGCAAAAAATAATGCAACTGCTTTGGTAACTGATTTTTCATAACCCAAAACTATTATTTTGTATAGGGATATCTTTACGTTTGCTATGCATGATATAAAAGAAGAAATAATACAAAACTACTATTTTGTATAGGGATATCTCTAAGTTTGCTATGCATTATATAATAGAAGAAATAGATGAAGATACATCAATGGAAGACTTGCAGAAAATGATGGTTGTGGCTCTCATATACAGATTACTAGTTTGTTTCTATGAGGTAAGTTGTTCATAAGATCTATATTAAATATCTGTGTTTGACAGTCTAATTTTAGACGTAACTCAAGATGAGAAGGAAATGTAAAGTTATGTCTTTAAAAATGTCTGATTTTCTCATTTTTCCAAATATTAACTGTTACTTTCCAAGTTTAAAACTGCTTCATGAATGTAGACAATTCACATTAACTGTACTTTTCAAGTTTAAAACAGCTCTATGAACACAGTTTTCTTGTAATATGTTTCAGTCTTGTGATTCAAAAAAATATACTTGTAAGTAAGCTCTATGGAGTTTGAAATGTGGATAATAGCTAACTGTTACACTGAAGGCAATTGTGGGACTGAATTTGAGTTGAGACCTGCAGAGAGCATTAAAAGTCCTGTGAAATTGGGCTTAAAGCTTTTTGACTTTTTTAAATATTTCTATTTACTGTAGCGTTAGTAGTAACAATAGTGTTATATTTTTGATATTGACATGTAAGATGCTACACCCACTACACTAAAGTGAGTATAAACTTCCATCTCAACTTGGAAGTTTTTAAAAAATAAGTAACGTTACAGAAAATTTTACTGTTAAAATTGGCTTAAATTGAACCGGGAAATTATTCTTCAATTACTTTACCTTTTTTTCCTAGATTATTTGCATTTGGGGAGCAGGTGGAGCCACCCCAGGAAAGTTCCTGCTAGGTCTTCGAGTTGTGACATGTGATACATCAGTGCTTATTGCACCAAGTCGGGTTTTAGTGATTCCTTCCTCAAATGTTAGCATTACAACGTGAGTTATTTTTCTTAGTTGAGCTACTCTGCTTATGAAAATAATAAATTGTAAATATGGCAAGTTCATAAATTATTCTTAGAATATTGGTAAATTTTTTTTCTTTCTGGCATATAATTATTTTTTCTTCTTCATTTTGGGATCATTCCTACGGGGGGGCGGGGGGAGAGGGGAACCATGTGATGCTGGGAATTAAACCTGCTTCTCGTGCATGCAAAATGGGTTTTCCAGCCCAAATGTACTTGCCAGCCTCTTGAGTGTTCTCTCTGGCCTTCATTTATTTAACCTTAAAATACAACCTTTTTCAGTTACATAATTGGAGAACTCTCTTCAGTATACAATTTCAGAATTATTTGGGGGAGAATTGTGGCCACACAGATGCACTTAATGTGGCTGTGTACTCAGGAGTGACCCCTGGAGGTGCTCAGGCAGTATTCTAGGTATGCAAACCAGGGTCGTGGCCCCCATTGCTCCATGCAAGGCTAGTGCCTTCTTTCCTGTATACTCTCCAACCCTCAAAAGCAATACTTAATGAAACATGTCACAGTAATTAACAAGAGGGTGATTTAGGTCTTGGTGATGTATCTTCATCAGTGTTCCATGTCTACCATGGTAAGTCACTGGTTATGCCTAGAAGCCTCCATTTGATTAATACCTGTCACTATCACATACTGAGTAGGCACTAAATATGTTGACAATGCTGCCTGCATGCATCCTACTCCTAAGTGATAAAGCTTGAGATACTCAGCACTCTTGGCTATCCATTGACCTCTGACTGGTGGTTATCAGTTGAGTTAAACAAGATACTGGTTGGAATTGCAGCCAGAATGATTCATAGCTTGATTGTTACAGAAAGACCTGAACATGAGACTAGAAGAAGTCTTGAGCTTCTGACATTCTGGCTATTATTAATGAGTTAATATTATAGCTAATAGTTATGGAGTATCTCTTGAACACCAGGCACCAGAAAGCCAGAGAGACTGTACAGTGGGCAGGGTGTTTGCCATGCACACAGCCAACCCAGATTCAATCCCCAGTACCAGAAACAGTTCTGCCAGGAGTCATCCCTGAGCACCGCTGGGTGTTGGCTCCAAGCAAACAAAATTATATATACTGAATATGTATTAACTTAATTCTAGCCTCCTGATAAGATAGTCCCTATAGGAACTTTTATGTGAAAAACAAGTAGTAATTGATAGAAAATTGATAACTAGATTAAGCGCCCCCATTCAGCTACTGCTATACTATAGGCTTTTGAGATACTTAGAGGCAGAATTCTAACAGTTCTGAATGATTGTTGAAATTCTTTTTTTCCTTTTTGGGTCACACCTGGTGATGCACAGGGGTTACTCCTGGCTCTGCACTCAGGAATCACCCCTGACGGTGCTTGAGGACCATATGGGATGCTGGGAATTGAACCCGGGTCGGCTGGGTGCAAGGCAAACACCCTACCCGCTGTGCTATTGCTCCACCCTGATTGTTGAAATGTTTAAAGCTTTATTGTTATTTGTGGGGAAGACAGGTTGGGCCACACTCCATAGCGCTTGGGAGCTAGTTCTGACTTTGCTCAGGGGTGCTCTGGAGATGATGTGGTTCCATGGTTTGAACCAAGGTCGGTGGCATGCAAGGCAAATGCCTTACCTTCTGTACTCTCTTGCCTAAAGGATCCCATCAAGAAAGAACTGAGTACAAAGAATTTCACAATAATTTGCTAGTGTAGTGCTTTTTATAGAAGCTAGAAAATGGGACTGTAAGTGAACATACTCAATTTAAACACAGCTGAAACAGTATTGACTGTCAAAAGATTAAGCAGAAAATAGTTAACTCTTCTGGCAAAATATCATAAACCTTTGGCTCACATTCTCTTTTGGGGGTTTTTTGATTTTTGGGCCACACCTGGCAGTGCTCAGGGGTTATTCCTAACTGTAGTCAGGTATTACCCCTGGCTGTATCACTCTGGCCTAATGAGTCACATTCTAAAGCAAATTTATTACTACTTTCCATGTGAGCATTCTTAAGTCTTTATGTTAAGTCTAAAAGCAGTCCAGATGGTTTAGTACTTTAAAACTTTTCTCAATTATCCTGTGAATAAGTTTTAAAATTTGCATTTGAAACTTGTTAGACTAACAATCATGTATGTAGTTGGTATATAACATGATTTTTTTTTGCTTTAAATTTTAGGTCTACTATCAGAGCTCTGATCAAGAATTTTTCTATTGCTTCCTTTTTCCCTGCTTTCATCACACTGCTATTTTTTCAGCATAATCGAACAGCTTATGACATTGTAGCAGGAACCATTGTGGTAAAAAGAAATGGGGTCAGATGATGCCAAAGCTCTGAATTCCGTGCTCTCTGGAATAATGACAAGACTCAATTATGTATTAAGGCCATCAGTATCCCTAGGTTACATTAATTGATTTTGAAATTAAAGCAGTCACTCCAGTGTGATGCAGGAGGATATCCTGAAAGTATTGATTTTACTTGAATGCCAAAGAACTTTTCCAGAAGAAAAACCTGTTAAATTCAAGTGTTAAAATTTTTAGATAAAAAAGAAGGCAACTGGTTTTGTAATCAACAGTGGACAATACATCCTTTCTTAAGATCTAAGGCATTAGAACTTGTTGGAAGCATTTTCAACTTCGAAATCTCCAAATGAAACTTCAAAGATTTATTTTGGTTTATCCCAAAATGATGGAAAATGTCCAGTTGTGTTTTGTAAACACATTATTAATCTTTTACTTAACAGTTTTTGGAGAAACTGTCTTTGCTTATGTGGGGGGTTGGGGAATAAGGACACAGATTTGATAATCTTCCAGCCCAGGTGTGATGAGTTAGCTGCAAGATAAAGGGATGAGAGAGGAAAGCCTGGCAGTTCCCTTACCTGAAGTTTTTATATCTATACTGCAGTATATGTGGGAATGATAAACTTTACAACTATTCTTAAAGCTTAAAAAATGTAACTTGGGGCAAGTTTTGCATGACAATGGAAAAGTACTGTCATACTGCTCTATTACCATTGATTTTCTTTTAGAGAAAAGGTAAGTTAGTGATTGCCTTTAATGGGGGGAAAGCAAACATTCACTGTAAATTTAACTTAAAATTCATGTTGCAAGTGTTTCCAGTGCCCTAAATCAAACTATAGATATGTGGGGGGAAATTACATCGAACTGTTGTGTATTTACTGTAAAACTAAATTCTCGGTATGTGTGTGGCATGAAAAAAGTATTAGTGCGTTTCAGTGTTCTGAAGATAACTCCTGTATACACAGGATAGTGACATACTATTTTCTTTTTATACTTTATACAGTTGCATAACATTTGAAATTAAGGCATTAAGTAATCCTAAAATTTCTTGATTAAATGCTAGTAGCCTTGAAATGTTGGCAATTTTCCCATTGCGCATTCAGACATTATTCTAAGGTGTTTGGTTCTGTGGACACTTCGGGTCTGCCAGGGATGATGAATTGAAGGAAATATTAAGCAGAGTAACACTATGCATTGCATTTTATTTTTTAGATGAATCAGAGCGGAGTATTTATGCACACTTCAGTTAGATGGCCCAGTTAGTTTTGTACTAAAAGTTTGATTTCTTAAACAAACACTAATCTGTATTGGACAGTTCATTAGATTGCTTAATAATCAACGTAGATCTTATTTTTTTTATCTTAAGTTTAATAACTAATGCAAGACATGCTATCATTTTCCTAAGTGGGTTTTTCTTTGACATTTTAAATTATGAAAATATTTGCAGTTGACATTTATAACATTGGCCTTACTAATACCTTTTTATTGTAAAATTCCATAAACCATGTGTATCAAAATAACTATATTAAAACCACATCACAGAGAGTCTGTTGTTTGTCAAAGTACTGAACAGATCAGTCATTTGCAGCCTCAGGGAAGATAAAAAGTGTTACAGCCCTTCAAATAGGGACAGTAGCCTGTAACTTTTTTTTATTAGAGTAGAAATTAGAAAATATTTAGATTTACCACTTAATGGTATATGTAGTACTTTTGCCACTGATTTGGGAATACAAACTGAAATATCCTTTTGTCATGGAGCTCTGGAATATAGCTTTGTTTAACTTCCTCAGATAATTGGATGACTTCAAAACAAAAATAAACAAGTATTGTTATGTAAAATATTAGGTATGTGTTACTCATTTAGATTCTACTCATTTTGGAACCATATATATCCATCTCAGGATTCAAGTAGATTATGTATCCCTGTGAAATATAAGTATTATTCTTTTGTCTTACAACAGAATTGAAGTTTATTTCCATTTGTGAATCAGCACTTATGGAGAGTTTGAGCCACAGATTGTGGGGCAAAATGACAAAACAGTAGAGAAGGAGTACGGTACCTCTTTCTGTTGGGTTCTGGAGGGAGAATCGAATGCTAAGTATATTTTATTTGCAAAATGGCTGTTCCTGTAAAACAGTTGTCATGCTAAAACTCTAGGGCAGAAAAAATGTTGTCTTCATTGTACATGCACTACTCATATATATTGTTAGAGTCAAGATGAGTGAGAAAAACGTTTCAGTGAAATGCCACAGAACTTGCTTCTAGAAAAATCTTAACATATTTACTAAAAAGTAGCCAGCTGGCTACTACACCTTGAAAATAGGCTTGTGAATGTTCACGGTGGGCCATATAGATGAGTGATGAGCAAGTAAACAAACCTTGTTAAGACGAATCTGCAACTAGAAATGAAGCCAACATTTTCTGATACTAAACCTTTCGATTATTACTCAACATATTTGGCACTGAATTCTAAATCAGATATCTGAGTTTCATCCATATAGTAAGGATTTTAAAAAATCTGTATTTGTGAACTGACCTTACCTGACTGTAAGAATGATTGTCTTTAAACTTTCATTTTTTTACTGATTACAAATTAAACATTACTTTGTTTTTTGGGCCTCATTTGTTCATGCTCATTGGGGGGACCAAATGTGGTGCCTGTGATCAAATTGGGGTCAGCTATGTGCAAGGCAAGTGCCTTAGCTCTTGTACCAACTCTCCAGTCCAATATGTAACTTTAGTGAAGAAAATACTTTCCGCCCCCCTCCCTTCTGATAATCACGTGTCTGTTCTCTGTACAAGCTTAGCTGTTTTTCTGTAGAAGACTTCACGTATATTCTCTGCCTTCATAATGCCGTTCAAAGCATGTCATTATGACTAATGACAAGATTTCATTCTTTTCTACAGCCGAATATTGATTGTAAAGTATTGCATCCAACATTTTGGTCATTGAGACTGTTCATCATAAAATAATGGTCACTAATGAATATACCATACAGTATAGCCTGGAGGGTAGACTTTTCTACTGTCTGGGTTAGACTGATCACTCAACAAAAATTCACTAACAGCTCAGTGTTAAATATGCCATACTTTACTTTTACTGCCATAATTTATCAAGTCTTCTACCTAAACACGGGAGTGTGTTATCCTGCAAGCTGAGAATTTTGTTAAATTCTGTTCTGTAGCCCACCTGCAGAGCTCAGGGACTACACTCCAGGTAAGTGCTTAAGGGTGCTCAGGGGACCATGTGGCACTGTTGATTGAACCCAGCTTCCAGTACGCAGATGTGCACACTAGCCCTGTGAGCTAGCTCCCTAGCTACAACATTCCCCGCGCCCCCCTTTGTAGGGGCTTCTCAGGGGCCACCAGGACCACAACTGGCAGTGCTCAAGGGCCATGTGGTGCTGGGGATAGAATCCCAGGTCCTTACAAATGGTAGCCATGTGCTCTACCACTTGATTTTTTCCCTAGTCCTTAAACTAGTATTACCATTTTCTTTGAATAAACTTCTGGAATTGCTGGTTTGTGTATTTGCTTAAAATGTAATCTCCATGCCGTTTTTCATAGTCGTGTGGATACATCACTTCACATTCCACCAAAAACCTTTTCCTTTACATCTTTAGTCTTGATAGCCATTCTTACAGGTATGAAATGATAGTTATTGTGGTTAACTTCCCTGGTGATTAATGTTGAGCATATTTTCCGTGCTGTCTTTGGGAAAATGTATTCTGACTCTCTAGTTGTCTTTTTTAAAACTATTGTTTATACTTTGGGATGGAACCCCTTAATTGTCCTATTCAGTATATTTCCTTTTTGTTGGGTTTTGGGGCCACACCCAGTGGTGCTCAAGGCTTACTACTGGCTCTGCACTCAAGGATCATTCCTGGTGGGCTAAGGGGACCACAGGGGGTACTAGATATTAAACCCTGGACGGCTATCACTCCAGCCTGTTGGAGCAATACTGCTTTTTAGCTTGGATTGTAGCTGCCCTTTTCAAAACTGCTTTAGTGATTGAAAAAATTGTGAAGACCAGCATTCATTTTCTTGCCTGCTTCTACCTAGTTTTCAGGTTTTAACATTTGAATCCTTGAGTTCATTTCTGTTTATAATGGGCAAATTTCATTGCTTTGCATGTGGCTGTCCCAGCATCATTTATGGAAATATTTTCTCCCCAATAGTGTCAGAATGATTGTTTGTGGATTTTTGAGCTCTGTCCACTGTAATGTCTTATTTCATTTCATACCACAATGTTTTAATGATGTTGGGGAGCATGCCAGCCTTACTTAAGTTTGCTTTGGCTACTTGAGGTATTCTGACTTCATATAAACTTTAGGTTTATTTTCTCTGGAATTTTGGTAAGGGTTCCCTTGAGTACATTTAGATAGGTAATACTGTGGACCTTTTACCTATATTATTTAAATTCTTGAACATGGACTGTCACGAATCATGTTTTCTTTAGTTTCTTTGTCTTCTTTGCCAAAATAAAAGGTGAAAATTGATATGCATGTCCATCTCAAGTGTATATGTGTGTATGCTGGAGCAATAGCACAGTGGTAGGGCGTTTGCCTTGCATGCAGCCAACATGGCTGACCTGAGTTCGATTCCTCCGCCCCTCTCGGAGAGCCCGGCAATCTACCGAGAGTTATTTCACCCGCACAGCAAAGCCTGGCAAGCTACCTGTGACGTATTTGATATGCCAAACACAGTAACAACAAAGTCTCCAATGGAGACATTACTGGGCCCGCTCAAGCAAATCGATGAACAATGGGAGAACAGTGACAGTGACATGTTCATACATACCACTGATTTACTGAATCATCCATGCATTCCTGAAATGTCACCTTTCATATTAGTATGTTGTTGAGGAATTCTGAATACATAGTCCTTGATGAATTTACCTACTTTAGAATCTGGCCTCCTAAAATAAGTTTGATTTAGAGTGATCGGTTCTTATGGAAGAGTTTGGGGATGAATCGTAAAGTTCTTGGTAGAATTCACCAGTGAAGATAGTTCTGGACATGTTACTCTGTGTTAACCACAGTTTATACTAGATTTGTTTTTAATATTTATGATGATCTTGTGGCTCATCTGAGTTTCATATCAGGACAAAAATCATTTCAGCTCTAGTTGTTTCACTAATGATTAAGAATTTGCAGCAGAAGAAAGGAGTTTCAAATTTAAACTACTTGCTACTTGGGAATAAAGGACTCATTTCTTCATGCATGCTACACTTTACCAGTTGGCATTTTAGTTACTTGACAGTTAGTTTCCTATCCCCTTAACTAAAGGCCAAAATCTTAGTACCCGAGTGAAGTTTTTTACTCCAAACTGTGTGTGTACATGTTAAGTATGTGTGCATGTGTATTTTCACAGTCTCTCAGTTCACTTTCACAGGGCTCAACAACTATAAATGGGCCGAAAGTACAGTGGGGAGGCATTTGCCTTGCACACTGCCAACCTGAGTTCAATCCTAGGCATCCCATATGGTCCCCTGGGCATCACCGAAGTAATTTCTGAGTGCAGAGCTAGGAGTAACGCCTGAGCATCGCCGGGTGTGAACCTGCCACCCCACCCACAAAAAGTCGAAAATTTAAAAAAAAAAAAGTATGATGACCTACTTATAAATAAAACACCGCCTTCTACTTTTAACAATTTGTATGCCACCAGTTTGTATTCTTATCTCAATAAAAATTTGGTGACCAATGTGTTTTTGCTTTGCCATTTATGGTTTGCTATAGAACCACTTTCTCAACTGGGAGCCACAGATTTTTGGTATTTGTTTTGTTTTTTGCCAGGGAGTAGAAAAAAATTGCTCTTGCTTCCAAATTGTATACAGCCCTTCTACCACTGGCTGCTGTCAATAGCATTATGTTCAGAAATACAGATTAAAAGTTACCTGTAGATGTGAAAAGCTGTCATCTGTGAAGCCGATTTTCAAATGGTGCTGATGAACCATTACAGAGAAAGCTTACTATATTATCTCATTTCAATTAGACCGAAGACTTGAGAGTTGATCCAAGCAGCTTCTGAGAACTGATAAGGATTATTATCAGTTATTAATTATGTACAGAATAGGTTACACTAGTCAATTCTTAAACCACTAAAAACCAATCCTGTTTTCAGTGGTTGTGGTTTGTTTAAGGTTTTCTCCCTAAATCTCTGTACCCTGACTTGCATTCCTTTGATCCCAAATATGCAAGCACTGTCTTGTCTTCTGAATTTTTAGAATGAGCATAGTATCAAACCAGTCTCAGTCTAGCCCTTAACAGCTGTTAATCATATTAACCCCAGTGAAACTAAGCTTAGATCCACATTTCTTATAAAAAACTGAAAGTGCAAAAAATCTCATAGCTAATGACAACTAGAAAAGTTAAATCATTTGTTTTGATGTCACCAGCTGTGCTAAAGGGGACCATACGGGATGCCTGGGATCAAACCCAACTCATTGGCATGCATGGCAAATGCTTGTATTGCTCCGGCCCCCTAGGCAAATTAAATCTTAATAGGCATTTCATATCCTAACCTTCATGTGTAAAGGAGGATATATATATATATATTTTTTTTTTCAAGAATAAAATTTTGTTCAAGAATAAAATTTTGAAGAATAAATGTAGTTATAAGCTAGGGCTGATCTGAAACTTGTAAGCGGTACAGTATGAGCTCAGTCAAACTACACAATCTGGAACAGAAGTTGTCTTGTTGTCTTACACTATAAGGAAATGGAAACTGACAAGTTCCTGTCACATGAAGGAAGATCCTCTGCACACAATTTTCTCAATTTTAACATTTAAATTCATCATTAAACATGCTAATAATTGTACTGGTGCCTTCTGTAAAATTTCCATTGCAGTTAGACAGGTCCAGGAAATGTATTTTGACATATATTACTCGAAATAATCTAGCATAATACTTAAGTATCATGCTTTGATCTCACAGTTGTCTTCCCAGTGCTTTATGGTGCAGAATTTCAGAGCCAATGCAGACCCGGTAAACTGATGAAAGTCTGTTGAGGTTCTACAATATACTTTTGACTAGCTAGAATACCAGGGAAGGCTCATCTTGCATGGAGCCAACCCTGGGATCAATCCCAACCACATGTAGCGGCTTCTCCAAACCTCCCTAGCCTCCTACCCGGGACCTGCCAGGAGTGATCCCTAAGAGAGTCAGGAGTAAGCCCACTGGTGCTGTGGCACAAACATTTCTGGAGCAGAAACCCTAAAATTGTAGTCCACGTGGGCCTCAAAGAATGGCTTAGAATGAACAAACCTGTGTTGCAGGTTGTTAACTTTTCACCTCTAAAACCAAATTTTCCATTCATCATCTTCTGACGCCACCAAAACAGGCCCATGAATAAGAGTATTACAAATATAAAAATTTATACCTGTAGAACATCTGATAATGACGCTAAAGTATTTTCAATAAGAAAAATATATTTTCATTGGAAACATACCAAACCAGCTCAAACATTTTACATTTCTAAATCCACCACAAATAAAAGCACCAAATTGTGATTCATTACCAGAGCGCCAAGTCCAAAGACCACACAAAAGAAATCTGAAATCTAAAACTTCCAAATTCGACCAGTCAAGTTTGTATCTACAAGAGATCAGTTAACAACTAGCAAAAAAGATACAAGGACAAACAGAAATGACTTTATTTTTAAATTTCAAAAAGCTATGTCAAAGCTATGATAGGCAAAGTAGGGATGGCTCCCAGCACCAGACAAAAAGCAGGATACCCTAATCTGTTGTAAATTCAGACACTTTCTCCACTTTTTTGGGAGTTATCTAAATCACTTAAAAATATATTCTTTGGCATTTCTCTAACTCATGACTTGTTAACCATAATAAAAAAAAAAAAGTTTCTTAACACTGTGTGTGAACCTTCATCATGATTTAACACTAGAACCAAAAGTATTTCATAATTTTTTATTGATGGCATTTATCCCATGGTTTAACATGTTAATTATACTGTAATAAACATGGCTTTAATATTAAACTTTTCCTTATTATCCAAAGTCACCACAGTCCATTTTAGTAAATATAAAAATATATGCTTAATACTTTGTACAATACTGGTTTTTGGTCCAAACAAAAATGGATCAGAAAAGCCAATAAATTCATTTTAACAATCCCCAATTTTTTTTAAAAGATTTCCAAATGGATTTAGGCAACTTTGAATAATGGGATTTACATAATAAAATCTGAGACAAGACTAAACAAACAACAAAAACATTTCTAACACAAAATTAAAATTTCAAGTTCACAGATTTAGTTATGCCAAAAAAGTACAGAAACAAAATTGTATTTACACAAGTTTCATAATAAAATAATGAAAAAGGCAAGACAGGTGATAGAAGAATGAAAATATAGAAATAGCATGTAATTATTAAATGGAGAAGGAACTAGGTCTAACAAGTCCTCAGCATGGACTCTTCTGTAATCAGGCTTCCTCTATCAGAAAATTTTAGTGCACAATACACCCAACTCACTCACTTCACACATACACCAGCACAAACTCAGCAGAGAAATCATTCATTTCAACATCCTCTAACCTATACAGAATTCCTCAGATAAAATTACAATTTCCATGTGTTCCATAAACGCATAGCAATGCACACAGAGTGCAGACAAAGAGGTTCTATACAAAGCCATTCGCAAAGTGGGTTTATTCCTGGGTTCAGCCAGCCAATGCCATATCAGTGAATAATTTGCTGAATCGAAAAACATTTTTGCCGAGAATCAGTCACCAGTCTAGCTATTATTTTTAAAAGGGGGTGGGGAAATGAGAGGGCGGGATTTCTATTACCAAAAAACAAAAAAACAAAACAAAACAAAAAAAAGTTAAGTCCCAAAATTAAAGAAGTCCTTAGGCAGATCTGACTTCAGACACCCCCAGCATAGTATAATCCAGTATGTGAAAGTAGGGCACAGCTGTTAAAACTGTTAACACCATCGTGACCTTTATTTCCTGCGTCTAACAGCAGTCTTTATCTTGCGACCAGAAACTGAAGTGCCAGATGAAAACATATTTTTCCCATTTGACCTGTAAGAAAATAAAAACCATGACGTGACGGTCAAGAAAAACTTATGAACTCCAACATTCAATGTGACCACTGACAGGAGTGTGAATGAAACAAACACATTTTCTGATACACCTAAGACTGTAAGTGCGTGTGTATACACACTACACACCACACCCACACCGAGACACACAGATAAAATAAGCAACACACACACTCATATCTACACTGCTTTTATTCTATAGGCAATGATTCGATGAGAAGCACAAAGCAATGCATTGGGGTTGGAGGGCATTCTTGCCAACACTGAACTGACTTGAAGACACGGACAGAGCACGGCAGGCACATTCTTAGTTAACTTCGCCAATTGACAATTTGGTCTCTTACCCCACTGTGAACGCTGCTGGAGTCTGGTTGAATGCAAAGGCCCCAGAGCCAGAAGGCTGGGCTGAGGCTGCAGGTGCGCTCGAATTGGCACCAAATGTGAATACTCCCGCGGGGTTGTTGTTTGTAAAGTTGAAATTTGTAGTGCTGCTGCCAAACTGGAAAACGGAGCCTAAAACAGTTCAAGTAGAAAAGTGTCATTAAACATAGCAATTTTTTCAAGCAATTTTCTTCCAGTACTAACCGATGTTCATATAGAAAGGGCTAAGCTCTATTACAAGTGAAAGAAGTGAAGGGGCCGAGAGATAACTCGGCTTTGACAACATCAGCCCTAAATGAGCCCTGATCGCTGCTGTGGGAGTCCCCCAGCAGGGAATTGCCAACCCAGCTGGCTGAGTATTGCAGAAATGGGCTTCGCAAAAGGAAAAAATTAAGATAAAGGGCTAGGATGAAGCTCACTGGCAAACTGCCTTTTATGGGTTCCATCCCAGCATGGGAAAACAAGATTACATAGCTTCTCCATTACACAGCACTGTGACCACTGAAAGTGACACAACTTCCCTCATATACCAAGGGGGGGGGGGGGGGGGGGGGGGACGTGTGTGCATACAACAGACTTCTGGATTATAAACAAAAGCATGTAGTTCTATCTTCATCAAAATTCCCATCAGGGCACAATGACCAAGTTGCTGGATGCATTTCTCAGGAGGTTCCTCACCAGTAAACATCAGCATAGCTATGCATACAGCTCAAGAGGTAGCTCAGAGGGCAGAGGACAGGCTTTGGTGCAGAAGGCCAGGGTGTGCCCCACAGACCACAGGGTTCCAAACTGACCAGGAGTGAACCCTAAGAACTGCAGAAGCAGTCTCCCACCTACCCCAGCACCTTTGGGTGTGGCCCCAAACCCCTCCCAAATTTTTTACATTAAGAAAGGAAACCTAGCAATATGCAAGAACACAGATGAATATAAAAAGAATTCAAAGTGAAGTTACTGCAAAAGGACAAGTAATGCATAATTCCAATTACAGTAAGTACTAAAATAGTGCAAGTAGCAGCAGAGAGGAAAAGCACTGACGGGAAGAACAGGGAGCTGTGGTTTCACTATCCAGTGCCTATCTACAAACAAAGTGCTGAAGTTGTGGAGTTTGTGTTAAATAAATAGTACAAGTTTTACAACTCAAGCACCTGTAAGTACCAGACATTTGAGGCATGTTATTTCCAAAGAGAGATCATAACAAAGGTAACTTTCCCCCAATTTATAGGACATTAATAAGCAATTTTCTGAAAGGAGAGAGGGCTCTCGAGGCATTAGGAACGCTCAGCGGCTTAGGTAAGCCTGCCTTAATGTCTAGCCTATGAAAGTAAGTCCCAGTGCTAGTCCCTGTGCTGAGCAGAAAACTATACAGCTCTGCAGTTTTTGATTCCCAGCATTGTGACAGAAAAGATGTGTAAGCCTCGGGGCCAAAAAGCACAACCCCTCCCCAGTGACCAAGGATGTGACCCAGGTGGGACCCCTTCACAGGAACAAAAACAGGTAAGGTTACAAAGAAAAATCTACTCATTCATATCCTCAGACAAGAGATAACACTTCAAAACAAAAACCAAAGACATTATTAAAGGATGTGGGGCCAGCATCCTCCCCAACTGTGGTTTATACAGTAATATCTACAAGAAGAAAAGCAGATTCTAATCACACAAATGAACATTACAGAAAGGCGGGGTGTGCAAGGATTCAAGCAATGACTGATACAGTTCCATTTCATTCATAGTAAAAACTAGGCAATGTTTAGTGATGAAAAGGACTTCTGGTCTGTGGTTCCACAAGTACTGCTTCAGCATCACACTGTCCATATATGCTTTTTCTTAATCAGAAAAAAATTAAAATTTTGAGAAAATAATGGGATTTGACATATTTTACTAAGTCACCATGAGCAGGAGACAGCCCCCTACCCCTCCATCCCGCCAAGGCCAAAATATAAATGGGAATGATCTCTGGGTGCCCTGAGCACTGCTTGGAGGGCAAAAATAAAAAATAATTTTGTTCCAGGAATGTGTATAAACATGCAAATCAAGTAGCATGCTATTACAATGAATAGTCACTAACCAGGACAATGTGGCAAGACTGTCCCAAGCCAAGTTACTGCAGCTGGGATAAAACTGACTAAAGCGGGCTGGAGTGACAGCACAGCAGGTAGGGTGTTTGCCTTTCACAGGGCCGACTGGGTTCGATCCCCAGTATCCCATATGGTCCCCAGCACACCACCAGGAGTAATTCCTGAGTGCAGAGCCAAGAGTAACCCTGCGCATTGTCAGATGTGACCTCCCCACCCCCTCCCCCCCAAAACAAAACAAAACAAAACAAAAAACCCACAATACTGACTAAAGCAAATCGAACCATTAAGTGGGGTAGCAAACAGGTTAAGTTTCAGTCTTGGTAAGAGTGTCCCCAAATTCAGGTGGGTAAAAACGGACCGAAAGAACCCAGAACCTAGGTCAGAGAGTAAAGAATAACTACATTTAAAGAATAACTACGTTTGGTCAAACACTTGACCATCTTAAAAAAAAAAATTACAGGGGCTGGAGCAATAGCACAGCGGATAGGGCCTTGCACGCAGCTGACCTAGGTTCGATTCCCAGCATTCCATATGGTCCCCCAAGCACCGCCAGGAGTAATTCCTGAGTGCATGAACCAGGAGTAACTCCTGTGCATCACCGGGTGTGACACAAAAAGCAAAAAAAAAAAACCCACATGTGAAAGCTGGAAATGCTGTTTATAGGTAGAGAGGCTCGATATTTCTATCTACTCTTCAAGTGCAAGAGTCAATTCCAAAGACAAAACAAATATATGAATGCTTTCAAACGTCTAAAATAAAAATAGAATGGAGATTGGGGGTGGAACTCACATGCCATAATGCTTAGGGGACTACAAAACAAGTGAAGATGAAACCCAAAGTTCCCATTTGACAGCCTCTGGAGCCATCTCCCTAGCACCTAAACATTATTTAAGATAACACAAAATCTAAACAGAGACACTAACAACATCATACTCTACACTCACCAGAACTGGGAGCTGTTCCCGAGCCAAATGCACACTGACCCGTCTGTTGTCCAAACACAGGAGGCTGGCTACTGCTTGACACCGTACCAAAAGATGGTGGTGCAGGCTGCGAACCAGCAGAAAACAATGCTGAAGATGACAGGGATCCAAAGCCTGAAGGATTAGGCTGGCTGGCACTTTGACTTTGTCCAAATGTCGGGGTCTGGTTAGCACCGAAGGCTGGACTGGCAGATGGTGCTGAAGGCCCAGTGCCGAATACAAAGGAGGATCCTACAGGGACAAAGAAGAATTTCATTTCTGTGACAGCTAAAATGAGGGGGCCCTCCAAACTTTGCTAAATAAATCCCATCAAGGTAAGTTTCAAATAATGACTTAAGTTATCTACCAGGGCTGTAGCATCCTTTGGGGCCGGAGCGCTACTACAGCAAGTAAAGATGTGTCCAGGGTTGATCCCCCACATCCCATACGGTCCCCTGAGTACCATCAGGAGTTAATTCCTGAACACAGAGCCAGATGTAGCTCCTGAGCATCACTGGGTATGGCCCCCAAACAAAACAAACATAGCATTCATACAAAAATTTCATCACAGGGAGCTGGAGTGATAGCACAGCGTGTAGGGCATTTGCCTTGCACGCGGCCGTCCAGGATTCGATTTCCAGCATCCCATATGGTCCCCCCAAGCACCACCAGGAGCAATTCCTAAGTGCAGAGCTAGGAGTAACTCCTGAGTATCGCCGGGTGTGACCCAAAATGAAAAAGCTGTCATTGTCACTTGTCCTCCCATTGTTCATCGATTTGCTTGAGCGGGCACCAGTAACGTCTCCATTGTGACACTTGTTACTGTTTGGCATATCGAATACGTCACGGGGAGCCTGCCAGGCTTTGCCATGCGGGCGAGATACTCTTGGTAGCTTGCCAGGCTCTCCGAGAGGGGCGTAGTAATCGAACCTGTGTCGGCCGCATGCAAGGCAAAAGCCCTACCCCCTGTGCTATTGCTCCACCCCAAAACGGGGACTGGGGGAGATCATCACAACATTAACTCTTAGATTCACAACAAAAAATACAAGGGTTCACAACAAATCTAAGACTTCTAATCAGAAACAAAACACATGGCAAAAGTCAGTATACATGAATACTGCTGCATACATGTATCAATGCCTAAGACCTAATGCCCTATCAAATAGTTTCTCTTACAAGCTAAGGTTTAAAAAAGAACCCTTGGGACCGGAGTGACAGCACAGAGGGTAGGGCGTTTGCCTTGCACGTGGCCGACCCGGGTTCAGTCCCCGGCATCCCATATGGTCCCCCAAGCACCATCAGGAGTAATTCCTGAGTGCAGAGCCAGGAGTGACCCCTGAGCATTGCTTGGTGTGACCCAAAAAGTAAACAAGGGCCCTCCCATTGTTCCTCGATTTGCTCGAGCGGGCCCAGAAACGTCTCCATTGGAGACTTTGTTGTTACTATGTCTGGCATATCGAATACGTCACGGGGAGCTTGCCAGGCTCTGCCGTGCGGGCGAGATACTCTCGGTAGCTTGCCGGGCTCTCCGAGAGGGGCGGAGGAATCGAACTCGGGTCGGCCATGTTGGCTGCGTGCAAGGCAAACGCCCTACCGCTGTGCTATCGCTCCAGTAAAATAAATAAATAAATAAATAAATAAATAAGAACCCTTGGGAAAACTAATTGTTGTGGGGGGGTTGTTTGGGTTTTTTTTTTTGAGGGGGGAGGGGACCACATACAGGAAAGCTCAGGGGTTACTCTTGGTGGGCTTAGGGGACCACATGGGATGCCAGGGACCAAACTTGGGTTGGCCGCATGCAAGGCAAACACCCTACCCACTGTACTATCTCCAGTCCCAAGATTTGCTTTCTTGAAATTAGAAAAATCCGTCATGTATTCGATATGCCAAACACAGTAACAAGTGTCACAATGAAGATGTTATTGGGCCCGCTCGAACAAATCGATGAACAACGGGAGGACAGGGACAGTGACATTGACAGTGACTTGTAAGTTACAATAAACATACTTCACATGGTGAATAATTACAATACGCAGGTATAGATGGCCTAAGAGATTCATGAGCTGCCAACTATTTGCTAAGAACGAACACATTTGTAATTCAAGCCAATCTCCTTGTAATATGTATTTTCACGTAATACAAAATTTCATTTCTACCTGCAGAGCTAGATGTGGTTGTGGCTCCAAAATTGAACCCCGAGGCTGCAGTATTATTACTGCTGGCTCCTGAACCAAAGACAAACGCAGTGGCAGGAGTACTTGTGCTGGAGGTGGTTGCTGGTTTGCTCTCTTGAGGAAACAGCAAAGACTGAGATGTGCTGGATTCAGCACTGTTACCAAAGGCAGAGCTGCTCACAGTACTGCTGGCCTGTCCAAACAGAAAGGCAGTCACAGGCGCAGTGGAGGAAGTGGTGGAGCCACCAAATATACTACCACCAGTTGAAGTAGCTGTTGTACTTGCATTAGAGGAGTTGCTGTTCAAAAAATTAAAAACCGTCTTTGCTGCACCTTGATCTGTAAGACAAAAATTCACCAACACAAATCTTTATACGCAACTTAATTTTCAAGAGTAGTTTTTCACTACCCAATAATCTATTACTAGAAAACAATGTTTTTGTATGAATTTTAAGTTTTTCATCAAATGACAATTACATAATAAATTTTATATGATAAATGCAACTATCTTTTATGGCTTATGGATTTTCTGCCTGAGCATTAAGATTAATATCATTTAAATCCAAATAGAAGTGGATACTGTGTTTGAACAGCAAATTTAGATAGTGGGAGATTACTGCTCTTCCATGATTTGTACTCTGCCACCAAGATCATCATACTTCAATTTACCTAAATGATAGTAATCTTCTTTCTGTAGCACTAATGGTCCTTCTCTCACCTTTATGATACATTGAATCTGTGTGCTTTCACTTCCTCAACTGTTAATGTTACTACAGGATTTTAATTTTGCACCTTTAAGACAAAACTGATTGTATACATGTCCTTCTACCCATAAAACCTTGTGCATTCTCACTTTTATAAGAATTTTTAAAAATTCACGAATCTAGCTTGTCAAACTCCACAAAAATTCCTCGAAGAATTGAAATTATGTTGGGGAGTGAGGAGTACTCTGAATCAAGAATGCTTTTCATATGTAAAGGTTACAAATTATCAAGCATATTCTATATTCTGTTACTACAAAATACAAATTAAAAGTATTTTGTCAAAATACAAATGACACACGATATTCCAATTATTCACTGATCTGGAGGAAAGCTACTGATTTCTATAGGGTGAGACTGAATAAAGAAAACTTTCTTTTGTTATTCCAGTATTTCTTCTATAGCTTTCATCTTCTATAATGAAAACTTCCATGTTCCATTGCTATTCCAATGGAACTTAGGTATCTAGTATGGACAATCTATTATGAACTATGTCCTAGGCAATTCCAGTTCTCTAACAGGATTATCAGCAACTTTTCCCCCCTGATACTTTGTTCAGAGAATAATTTTTTTTTAAATTCTGTATCACTTTTTTCTTCAGGAGTTAAACTCTTGTAATTCTGTTTCACAGAAATTGATTCTATTTGTTTGCTTTCTTTACATGCCCACTAATGTTGGGTTATCTGTGATTGTAAGTGAAAGTCAAAACAAAAATTAGAAAATACAACGAAAGCTAGAAAATGCTTTAAAAAATAGAAACATTATACATCAATTGGTTAGAAGATCCTCAATGAAGAAATACATGAACAAATGTATTAATGTGGGGTTTTTTTGCTAGGAAAGATCTGATCTACAAATAACTTCATCAGAATTATGGCAATCTGGAGAATTTAAAAGTGAAGTCCTATGCTTCTTTCTTTTCAGAGTTTTCCATTAACTACTGAGAGTAATGCATTCCTTGACTTGCTACATTTGTTTAGATATCAAGGACATTTTGTTAAAAAATAAATATAATAAAAGTATTTCATTCTTACCAGCTGTAGTACTGGTTTGAACTCCAAAAGCAAAAGTGGGCTTCGTTGGCTGTGGCTGTTCCGCTTCCTTTTCACATGGTTTTGCTATACTGAAACTGAAGGTTGACTTTGAAGAACTCTCATCTTTGGTTTGCTCTGAACTCCCAAAGGAAAACACTGACTGACACTTTGGCTCTTCATTATCAGTGCTTTTCCCAAACACTAAAGAAGTAGAAGTGACAGGTTCTTGCTGTTTCTCTTCTGTCCTTCCCAAAACAAACAATGAGGCAGATGGCAGAGGGGCAGGTTCCGTGTTGCCAAAAGTGAATGCTGCTTTGGCAGCAGGCATTTCCTCTTTTTTGCCTTCTGAGGTCTTACACGTGAAAGGAGTCGCTGAGACACTCTTAGTTTCCAGGGTTCCAAAGCTGAAGTTGCTCTTACTATCAGAGGTCACTGTGGTGTTAGCAGTAACTGCACCAAAGTTGAAGCCTGCAGGTGATGGTTTAGGCGGTTCCTCTTTCTTTTCTTGCTGCCCAAGATTAGATACCCCAAACTGAAATGGCGTTACAGAAGTTGGATTGCTTAAAGAAGCAGGAAGTCCAAACTTAAAATTATCATCAGTCTTAGTATCTTTAGCTTCTTCAGGTTTAGAATCAGATGCAATTCCAAATTTAAAATCTCCCACTGGTTTAGGGAATTTAAAGCTTTCGTTCATGGGGTTTACAGGTCCAGAATCTGCTGACACGCCTATTTTGAAGCCTCCCTGATCTCCAAATTTGAAGTTTCCAGTGTTTGATACAGTCTGAGTGGGCCCAGAAGAGGATGATGGGATACCAAATTTGAAGGCTGAGGCGGCTGAATTCGAAGACAAGGAAGATGTACCAAAGCCTTTGAAAATAAAAGACCAATGTTACTGTCCACCCAAAATTCAAAAACAGGTTACACAAATCATGTAGATCAATTTAAAGACTATTAGCAATGATAGTAAATCTGAGTCAACTTGGGAATACTGTAATGAGGCGGCAGAGATAACACAGAGGTGAAGACACCTCTACACTGCACGTAGCTAACCCCGGTTTGAGCCCCGTCACTACATACTGAACTACGAGGACTGTCAAGACTCATCCCTGAGCACAGAGCCGGGCATAAACTCTAAG
The DNA here is from genome assembly GCF_029834395.1 of Sorex fumeus. Lineage (NCBI taxonomy): Eukaryota > Metazoa > Chordata > Mammalia > Eulipotyphla > Soricidae > Sorex > Sorex fumeus. The sequence continues at coordinate 10,176,763 of NW_026606151.1, forward strand.
TACCCCCCAGATGTGGTCCCCAAACATACCTTTTTTTTTTTAAACAGGACCTCCCAAGCAGTGCTTAGGTGCTGCACTCAATCTACTTGGCCCTCAAACAGGACTAAAGGTTTTGTACCATCAAGGCAACATTTAGCAGTGCCAGGGATCCATGAAGGCATGTCACATATGTGCCACCATCTGACAGTGTCGTCTCATGTGTGTGGGTGGGTGACCCCACACTCAGTGGTGTTCAGGTAGTGCTGACAGAGCTAGGGTGACCATATGCTGTCCCATGGATCCAATGGGGAGAGCCACACGGAAGGCAGGAGACATTACTCTCTGGCCCCAGCCAAAGTTTTATTTTTAAATTAACATGAAGGAAACCAAAAATATTTCATGAGCAAGAACAGTATTTTAAGATACATAGAATACTGATGTGGTAAGAATCTTGGTACTATAATGTTTTCCTGTAGTTGAATAAAATAAGATGAAAACACTTGACTCAAAAAACAAGAATTATTTAAAGAGAGCCAAGTATTAGTCTATTATCTTGCTTATCCAGATGTAAACAAAAATGACAGTCAAGTTTTGTAAGTCTTCATCCTTATATTTTCCCCTTTAGTGGTTACCAAGTCTTTTTACTTTTGGGGGTTTTGGGTGACAACCTGTGATGCTAAGGGACTATTCCATATTCAACCCACATACTTTCTTTCCCTAAGGGAAAAAAATTAGAGACTAAAGGGAGTGAAGAGGGCATGAATTGAGTCAAACCTGGTGGTACTCAGGGTTCTGTGCTCAGGGGACCCTATGGAGTGCTGGGAAATGAACTCAGGTTGGGTGCATGCAAGGTAAACATCTTAAGTAAACACTATTCCAACTCTCTGGCTTCCAAACTTTTTTGGGGGTGCCATGCCCAATGATGCTCAGGGGTTACCCTTGGGTTTGCACTCAGGAATTACTCCTGGCAGTACACAGGAATCATATGGGATACTGGGGACCAAATCCAGGTCAGCCACATGCAAGGCAAGCACCCTACCTCCTTTATTATTTCTCTAGCACCCAAAGTAAATTTTAACCGAAATGTTGAATTAACAAATGACTATATTGTGGTGTCTAAAATATTTAAGTGACAGACAAAAAACTAAAATAAAGAAGTCTAAATAATAACTAGTTATCACTGCCTCAAAAAGATTTACAAGAATGATGATTACTACACAACAGGCTAGAAATTATGAGAATCAGGTCATAGGAGGGGCTGCTAGACAGTGAGCTAAAGTGAACTGAAAAGCAGTGATCACTGAAGACACCCAAATGGTTATTTCCAAACCAGCTGTAACTCAATTAATTAATCATGCAATTAACTTACTAGATTGTAATTAGTATTTTTATTCTGTAATTATGAAAAACAGGAATTGCTTGGGTACTTCACGATATCAAAGATGATTGGCTTTCAGTTTCCTGTCCAAAAAAATTGAAATTCACTAGTCCAAAATATAGTTACCACTCAAGTTTCATGTTCCCGTCTTTTGTTTGGGGGCCAACAGCCAGGAGTGTTCAGGGGCTCCTTCTGGGGGATTTAGAGACCATATAGGATGCGAGGGGTCAAGACAAGGACCAACACCATGCAGGGCAAGCACCTTAACCCTGAATATCTCTTTGGCCCTAATACTCCTATTATAATGTCCTTACATACAGTACACTATGGAGCATATTAGTCTACTCTATTAAATATTAAAATCACTCTTTTTTTATTCCATTCAAATTTAAAAATCACATTCCCCTTTCAGGTTTTGTCCAAATTTTGACTGAAATAAAATATTTTATACATAGGCTGGAGCGATAGCACAGAGGTAGGGCGTTTGCCTTGCACGCAGCTGACCAGGGTTCGATTCCTCCACCCCTCTCGGAGAGCCCGGCAAGCTACCGAGAGTATCCTGCCTGCACAGCTGAGCCTGGCAAGCTTCCTGTGACATATTTGATATGCCAAGAACAGTAACAAGTGTCACAATGAAGATGTTACTGGTGCCCGCCTGGGAGGACAGTGCTATTTTATATGCAGATGTGTACACTTTACATTCCAGGGAGCCTGACATACAGTTCTGTATAGTATCTTATTTACACTGATTTTTGATAGAAAATAATTTAAAAACCAAAGCTGGAGCCAGTAAACTGGAAAGTACGCTTTGCATACCTGTGCCCTGGGTTTGATCACCAGCACGGCATGATCCCCAAACACTGCCAGGTATGACCCCCAAATCAAATAAAAAATTACACCTCGTTAAAAATGGCAATTCTGGGATCAGAAAGACAGCATGATGAGCTGCTTGCGGAGGCCTGTTCAATTCCTGGTTCCACATGATGGCGTAAATCGCCCCCAAGCACCATCCAATGTGGCCCAGAAACTAAAACTACAGTTAAAATGGCAATGCGAGGAGGTACTTTACCAACACCTTACCTTTGAACTCTGCCTTTGTGCCTGGCTTTGCGCTTTCACATGCTACACATTTGGTACAATCTGCTTTATTCTGCACTAAGCATACATCACAGTCCCAGCTTCCCTCAGGTTTCTTGAACTTGTCCAATCCTAGACAGACTCCAGAAGACTGAGAAACAGGGATAGTGCTGCTACTTGAAGCAGGTACAGAACTTCCTGAAAAATAGTGACAAAATAAGATTAAGTCTGCAAGTTTTGTTTTAACTAGTGTATCCAAATAAGACAGAAAATGATAGAATATAAACATCACATTGCTACAACTAGCACATAAGCCTCTAATTTCTTCTCTCTCTTCATGTTTTATGTGCCACACGCTGTGGTTCTCGGGGTCTATTTCTGGCTCTGCACCCAGGGATCACTCCCAGCTGGCTTGGGGAACTACACACAGTGCCAGGGACTGAATCCAGAGTGCACATGCAAGGCAAGCACCCTGTCGGCTGTACTATGCAGCCCGTGAGTGATTTGTGGGCCACACACAGTGGCCCACAGCACTACCAGAGGAACCATTCGGTGCCCTGGCTCGAACCTAGTCTTTTGTTCTGATTACTGCATCATCTCCCCAATCTCAAGCAATCAGTTCTGTGTAGAAGTTTTTTTTTATTTTGTTGGGGGTTTTATTTGTTTGGGGGCCACACTGGTTGTAGTCAGGGATTTTCAGGAATTACTACTCCTGGAGGTGGTGCTCCCAAACCATATGGGATGCCTGGGACTGAACCCAAGTTAGCCATGTGCAAGGCCAGGGCCTTAACCGCTGTACTATTGCTCAGGTCGTCTGTGCAGAGGTCTTCTACTCTGCAATTCAACTCAATACCACCTACTACACTCATGTCATGTGTTATGAGCTAGTCATGAAACAAATTATTTAAGTAGGAAGTACCACAATTTACTTGAGTTCTGGGGCCATAAAGACAATTAGATTATTTAACTTCTTGCTTGAAATGGAGTAATAAACATAGGAACTGGTAACAAGAGTATAAGAAGGGAGCAGGATTCACAAAGGTGGTATTTATTTGGTTTTGTTTTGGTACCATACCATGCAGTTGTCAGGGCTTATTCCTGGCTCTGAGTTCAGGGATCACCTCTGTCTCTGCTCAGGAGACCATTTGGGATGCTAAGGATCAAACCCAGGTAGGCCACAAGTAAAGCAAAAACCCTACCCACTGTTACTATTGCTCTGGCCCCTTGAAGGTAATATTTAAATCCTTCTAAGTTTGTGGGGAGAGGAGGTAGCAGAGGAAGGATGGCTAAGAAATGGTGCTGTGAGGGGAACCGTTTTATAAGCGCCCTTCTTAGAGTATTCTCCAACTGCTGTCACTTTTCCCAGTTACCTGATCTGTTATGCTATGTTTGCTTCCATCTTGCTGATGAAGCTGCTCCTATAAATTCCATCTTTGTCCACTGCCCTTCTAACAAGTTTTCAACAACTCTAATAGTCTTACTCACCAACAGCATGCTAGTTTTAAGCTCTAAAAACTAGTCTTTAGCACTTCGGAGCTTTAGTTCTAGCTTTTTCCAAAGAAAATAAATCTAGTATTTGCTTGGTGTGTCTGCACAGGGGTGGCTCCCTCCCTTAAATAATTCTCAAATCCATTTTATTATTTTTCTGACCCTTCTACTGCTATTCTAAGTCTCTCACAAGCCTCGCTTGACTAGTGATGGCCTTCTCATAAATCTTCTGGTCTTCCCTGGTACTCATCCTTCCTACAAGCAAATGATGCACTGTTCTGTTTGTTTTGTCTCTCTGGTTACTCCTTCATAAGATCAACCGTTCTGAAGCTTATTCCTGCTACTTCTTAAATTAGCAAAGTTCAGTTTTGGGCCTCTTCTCTATTCACTCCACTCACTTTACATCACTTCTATCCCCATGGACTAGTCAACAAAGGAAGCTAATCGTCAGCACACATCCAAGGGCCTCACAAATATCTAGCAATTTCAGCACTTTGAAATCACCATGTTTTTAACCTGTATGCTCACTATTCTACCTAGTTCTTATGTCATTAGTAAAAATACAAAGGTAACTATTTTTACCTACATAGAACTTCCTAATCTATCCTCTCTCTAGTCTCCCAATTTTGTCACCTTCACAGCTATGTTTAAAGAAGCCAAAGGGATGTAGCAAACACAACTCTCATTTTGACTTTCTCATTCCTCTGCAATAAAAATGCTGACTTTTTTTATTTAAAGGACGAAGTCAAAGTTCTAACTATATATTAGCTTCTTCTGTGTAACAACTTCCTTTCTGACTAGTTTTATTCTATCATCAACTTGAAATTAGTTTAGATTTACTTCCTGCATCAAGATGGTAGCTGATTTATTTGCTTAAGAGGAGGAGATATGCCTGATGAAACAGACTGGTATCCTAAAAGAAAGATCTGAACTCTCCCACTCTTTCTCCCTTCCTTTTGGGGGTCACACCCAGCAGTGCTCGGGGCTTACTCCTGCCTTGGCGGAGTGGTCATTCCTGGCAGGGCTCTGGGGGTCTTAAGGCCTCAGGCAAAGAAAGTGCTCTGCTTTGCACTATTTCTCTGGCCCCCTAAACTCTATACTCTAAGGAGACTGGAGGAGGAATTAGGAATATGACTAATGCTTGTGTTCAGACAGGCGATCCAGGAGATATTAAGTCATTATTCATTGCCAACATCAAACTATGCATTCCTAAATAATGCCATAAAAATAGCAAGTAAAATCCCCAAGACAGTCATATTATCTTTAATATGGTATCCATGTTACTCTATCTATACAAAAATATATCATAAGAACAAAGAATCAGCTATAGCTAATTTAAAGAACACAAATCTTAAGTAATTTCCAATTTTAAAACAAGAAATACTCTTTCTGCTTGCTTGCCCGGGTTTGAGTATTTTTCACTAACAATTTACCAAATCATTCCAGTATCCCTGGAACATAGCACAGAGGTAATAGGCAAATCCAACATTTAGCTACATGGAAGACAGTCCAAAATAGCTCAAAGGGCCGGAGCACAGGCCTTGCATGCGGGAGCCCCAGGCTGAACCTGTGCCACTGCTTGGTCTCCCAAATATTAGCAGATGTGACCTCAAATAAAAACTAAAGCAAACATTTGGGGACAGCGAGTTAGGTTATTGCCTTGCATGCAACTGGGTTTGATTCCCAGCACCAAATAGGGTCCCCTGAGCACTGCCAGAATGACTCTTTAACACAAAGCCAGGAATAATCCTGAGCACTGTTAGGCATGATCCAAAACCAAACAGGGGGTAGGGGGTGGGCTCCAGAAAAGGTCGGGGAGATAAACACATCTGGGGACTAGTCTCGGCTAAGAGTACAAGTCCAACCATAATACTGGCAATGTCCTGCACTCAACATATGCACCCCCGTCCCCACTACTCTGCCACGTGTGGCCCTTTCAATATTCTGTATGAAGGTTTGAGGGTCAGAGAAATAGCTCAGGGGTTAAGGAGCGGCATGCAACCGACCCCGGTTTGATTCTCGAACCACATTTGGTTCCCCAGTACCTCCACGAGCCATACGTAGTCCTCTAAGCACCATTATATGTGGCCCACACCTTCCCCCAATAAATAAGTGTGGGGCAGGGAATACTGGAGACTGTTGTAAGACCTCCCTCAATAGTGAGCAGGATCCTAAATAAACACAGATGGCATATGTCCACAATGAAATGCTGGCCAGAAGAAAGGATAAAGTCATGCAATCTGCTGAGACCAAATGGACCTGAACCTGAGTGAAGTTCGGAGAGAGGCTGGTACAGGATGATCTCCCTCCTATGAGAGGCGCACTAAGGAAATAACAAGAGAAACTAAAAACTGGTCTACAGTAGGAAGCTACTGAAGCAGGGAGGGATAAGGGAGAAGAAAAGCTCATCCACAAACATTTAAAATATTCAAAGCAGCTTCAGAAAGAAATGAAATATTGTACTAAAGTAATGAGCAGAGGTCACCGCAAACAGCTACCAACATACCTGGTTTCTCAGACATACAGGACACACATTTACTGTCTTCTGCCTTGTTATCAACACAGCATACTGGACACTCCCAAGATCCCACAGGCCTTTTGAATTTATCACCAAATCCTAAGGTACCAGTGGTCACAGTGCAGCTGGAAGATGAAGTAGCCAGAGTCACAGCACTTTCGGAAACTGCTGGCAATGTAAGGACTCGCTTAACACCAGTTCCAGGTTTTGGTGTTTCACAGGCCACACACTTTATCGCTTCCGGTTTATTTTGCACTAAGCAAGTATCACAATCCCAAGTTCCTACTGCTGGTTTAAATTTGTCTCCAAAGCCTGTCCCTGATGCAGAAAGAACTGGTTTGCCATTTTTACTTGGTGCCCCAATTCCAGACTGTTTAGCAGTATCTCTTGATGGTAATTTCGTTGCTTGACATGCGGAGCACTTGCTGTCTGTAACTTTGTTCTGGACTAGACAAACGTGACACTGCCACAAAGATCCATCTTTTAAACTTTCCCCAAATCCAATTCCACTAGAAGAAAAGCTACTTATTGCTGGTCTTGTATAAACTACTGGGCTTGTGGTGGTAGGCTGAGCAGCGAAAGAATCTGTCTTCAGAGATGAGAAGCCTATAATGTAGGGGAGACAAGCAAACAACAAAGAATTCCTTAGCAAAACAAAATCCTGAAAGATTATGGGAAAAGACATTTACCTACTGCAGAATCACTACAATCCAATGAACTAAGAGTTATTTCACATTACTAACATAATAAGCAACATGTAGACATAATTAAAATTACACAAGGTTGTTTCCTTAATTTTCTTCAATCAACGTCTAATTTGACACTTTAATGTATACCAACTTGCTGATACAAACTATGTTCTATACTCCTTGCCTTTTTACCACACTGAAGTCTTTTGTCATCATCTGTCACCTTCAGGGGATTCAGGGGATTCCAATGCTATGTTAAATTACTTAAATGCCACCTTTTAATTCTATACAATCATAATCTACACTGTGGCACCCTCTACTTCCAAGAAAAGGTTAATTAGTAGGGTTATTTGTGTGGGTAAGCTTTAAAATATACCTATTCATTGTCACTATCACTGTCCTCCCGTTGATCATCGATTTGCTCGAGCGGGCCCAGTAACGTCTCCATTGTGAGACTTGTTGTTACTGTGTCTGGCATATTGAATACGTCACGGGGAGCTTGCCAGGCTCTGCCCTGCGGGCGAGATACTCTCGGTAGCTTGCCGGGCTCTCCGAGTAGGCGGAGGAATCGAACTCGGGTCAGCCATGTTGGCTGCATGCAAGGCAAACGCCCTACCTGCTGTGCTATCGCTCCAGCCCAACTATTCAATAACAAATGACAAATTCAAAAGTGGATCAAACCACTAGGATAAGGCCTAGAAATACAAAGTCAGAGTCGACCTATCTAAGAGAACAAAAGTTCATATTATTCAAATGCATACTAATACTGAGTTAGAAACACTGAATTACACAAAAAAGCCTCAAGTTACCTCTCCAGAAGTCTTAAATTTAAAATCTTAAAGATCAACTCCTTAAATCTTAAGGATCAAAGATCAAAAAGTTATTCAGGTGAAATTTTCCCAGGAGCATGCAGACACTTTCACGGCCACACAACCTCTCATGCTATTCATAACATGCAATACAAAATAAACTATCTAGCATTGGCCTGTGGCAGGCAGGCTTGAGTGCTAGTGGGAAAAATAGAAACGGTGGTAGGAAGATGTGATGTAATGGTGGTGGGATTGGTGTTATAACATGAACAACTTTATGAAAATAAAATTTAAAAACTTAAAAAAATGGGAAACTTTTAAGTGATTATCAAGGTATTAAAATATTTTCCTCCCAATAGAAAAAAAAGTCCTAATTTGTCACAAAAGAACACGACTCCTCCAAGTATTTGCTGTTTTAAGAGTAGGCATTACAAAGTGTAACTTACAAGACACTGAGAAGTTCTAGGATTCTGGAGTTAGAGGATCTTTCTTTCATTATCATTACTGTTATTTAGAATTCTTCTTTCTGAGTTCATAGATTATCCTCCCACGACTGCATTCTTCTGAAATACACTTCACAACTGGTCCTGGACTACTATCTTCGATTTTCCAACTAAAATAATTATTCCTACTCAAAGACTTCCAATATATTGACTTCAAATTATTATCCTCTAGCTTCCAAAGCTTGTTTGAAGTGAAAAACAATTTGTTATATATATTATATAAACATGCAATATATAATATATATAAATGTTTTCTTTTCAAATGGCCTTGGTATCTAAGTACCAGATCTAGGAAAATAATCAGAATATGGCCAATTCAATGCTTTCATCAGAAAAACATCTGTCCAGATATATTAGGTTTATAGTATTGATCTAACTACTAATAAATAGCCTTTCTTTCCTTTTTTTCCCTCTAAACTTGCCAAAAAAGATTTCACCGTGGAATTTCTAAGGTATTCTCAAGAACTAAAAGTGAGTACACTTACATTCAAAAGTTACTATCAAACTTTTTATATTTTTTTAAAGCCTAGAGCATAACACAAATGACCTTAAAATGAGATAAGTTTGTAATTAAGATTTAAGAGTATTTCAAAAGCAGTTCTTTTCTTACCAGGGTATTTCTGAGCATCTAGGACACTTCCTTCTTTCAGAATTTTTGCAGGTCTAAAAGGGCCCTCAAAATCTTCATTTGGCTTCTTACAGCTTGTATTACTATTAACTGCAATGTTATCTTGAGCTGAAATTTTTTAATTGCAAAAAACATTAATCTAAGAAAAGGCACAGTACTCAAAAAAGATGTTTCGGGGCTGGAACAATAGTACAGCAGGTAGGGTGTTTGTCTTATCGATCCAGGTTCGATTCCCAGCATCCCATATGGTCCCCTGAGCACCGCCAGGAGTAATTCCTGAGTGCAGAGCCAGGAGTAACCCCTATGCAAAGCCAGGTGTGACCCCCCGCCCCCAAAAAAAGATGTTTCAAAGTAAATTCAGGCCATCCTTTAAAACATTACAAAAACGTCACTAAAATTCACAACTACTGAACAAATGACTTACGAGTATAAAGTAAATTTGTTACCAAATGAATTCTCTGGAAATCAAGGAAATCAAATATTGAAGAAGTCAAAACCACAAGGGCAAGCTCATATACTTGAAAATTACAGAATGATAAAGAATGATTTCTCTTATATGTGGGATATAAAGAAAAAAGTCAGGGAATAAAATACATGACCAGAGCAAGAGAACCTAAAAACTGCTCTACAAACTGAGCTTATATAAAAGGGGCTGTTGTGAGGGGACATGTCGAGACACTCTAGTGGAAGGTAGAGGGTGTGCTAACATTGATGTAAGTCATGGTGTCTAAAATTTAAAATTCTGTTAAAAAAAGCATATTTGCAACACCAATTTATAATAGTGATTAAAAAAAACCTTGAATGTAAATGATTATTTCTTTCTAGAAATCTGTTCTATGACTGAATATATTCTTCAGTTAAATAAAAGTCAGATGATAAATGTTTAATAAGGAGCTGATTACATTTAAAAAAATGCTGGCACTAAAGAATGTGAACAGCCATAAAAAAATTATCAATAATATGCCGTTTACAAATGGGTAAATGCTATGTGGAAATCTAAAAGGTTTTAAATGTTACAACTGAAGAGATATCTATTCCAAACCTCCATAAACAAGCTTTGTTTTTAAAACAAGATCATTTTCAGTAGGATAATGGTTTCACAATTTTTTAAGGTAATTTGTATTTACAGAGGACTGTTTAGGATTGTTTCAAAACTACCCGGTAGGTATATCTGAGAGCATAAAGGGGGTAGAAGGAAGAAGCAAGATTGGTCAGAAGATGGCCAGAATATGGTATAGGATAAAAGTTAGGGTGGACAAAAGGAGAGAGAGAACACAGGGGATTGCCCTGCCACAGAGGCAGGGTGAGATGCGAGGGATAGGGGTGGGAGGGATATTATCCATGGTGGTGGAAAATGGGCACTGGTGGAGGGATGGGTATTTGATCATTGTATAATCGAAACCCAAGCACAAAAAATTGTAAATCTACAACTGTACCTCATGGTGTTTCACTAAAAATAATAAAACAAAAAAAAGTTAGGGTGGAAAGATAATGGAAGGTGGGAAATTTGCTCTGTAGCTAGCCTGCTTGTGAGACCAAGAGCTCAATAATCCTCAGCTGACCGCTCTGCACACAGGTGCATTTAAGCGTAAACTAATGTGCAATCCCCAATAGGCACTGCAACGACAAAGCTGGGAGCACAGTGGCCACTCATGGGAAACCGTGGCAAGCAAGTGTGCCAGGATTCTAGCACCCCCTACCCCCACAAGTATAGCACTGCACTGTATAGCACTGTTCATCGATTTGCTCCAGTGGGCCTAGTAATGCCTCCATTGTGAGACTCGTTGTTACTGTGTTTTGGCATATCAAGTACTTCACGGGTAGCTTGCCAGGCTTTGCCGTGCGGGCGAGATACTCTCGGTAGCTTGCTGGGCTCTCCAGGAGGGGTGGAGGAATCACGGAGGAATGCAACCTGGCTCGGCCGACCACGCACAAGGCAAATGCCGTACCGCTGTGCTATTGCTCCAGACCCCACAAGTGAAAATAAAAAATGTGCAAGAGTCACAAGGCAAGTGTGTGACCCCAGGTGAACCCATGTGCAAGCGCCATAAGTAAATGAGCATGGCCCCAGGGAGCATGGACAGAAAGTGCTACACACAGAAACCACTGAGGCCTGGTCACTCCAAAGGGAGGGAGGAAGACAATTTTCCAAAAGAGCCAAGAAGCATATGAGAAGCTGACTCTTAAAGCAAGACTATCAGGGGACCCTGCTACTGCGGACAGGGAGAAGATGCAGTCTGGAATCCCGAACGAGCTCACAGGCTCTTCAGACCTGTGAAATACAGGCTCCGCCTACAGGGCCCTGAAATCCAGAACTTCAGGTCCCAGTATCAGCTAGACCCCTTGGGAGGAGCGATTCCCCCACTTGGGGAAACAAAGGAGATGCTAAGAATGTTAAAGGAAACAAAAGTTCCAAGCTCTCCCCTTGGCAACATCCAGGAGCAACAGACTTTGTTTCCAAATAGCAGTTTGAAAAAACCTTCTATAAAAACAACTTTACCATGGCAAAGGTGCCCAGCTGCCCAATCTGGGTCACGCCTGAGATATGCATGGGTCCTTTAACTTTCCAGCACACATTCTCCGTCATGGGGATTCACCTACCCATTTAGGATGCGCACCTAGCACTCTCCACTCGGAAGAAACCCAGGTTCTCTTTAACTGAGCATAGATTTCCCAAATCAACTTATCTAAGCTCAACAAAGTGAAGACAATTAAACATATGTCCATACATTAAGGGCACTGACCAACAACAAGAGAAAAAGAACATTTAAAATGGGGTGGAGGCATGCTCCAGAGGCGTACACTGATGACACTTGCCATCAGACCAAGCTGGCGCCTGGCTATGTAACAGTCCTCTGCACAGTAAGAGTAAGCAGCCCTGAGCACAGCACAGCACGTGTGCCTCACCCCTCACCCCCATCTCTCCCTAAGAGCCGAGAATCTGAATACTCTAAACACTATTTTTTTTTAAAAACCCATGCAACACATTAAAAGAAGTTCAACAGCATTAAGTCACTGGAGAACGCGCAAATCAAAACCACAATAAAGCATCACTTCTCCCTCTTGAGGATGGCTATATTTAAAACTGGAAAAATAAATGAGGTAAGAATGTGAATTATGATTCCTGTAAGATCAGCCAACTGCAAAGAAAAAGATTTATGATACACACACACACACACACACACACTCACTCTACCATTTGACCAACCCAGAGCTCCATTCCTAAGTATATATCACTTAATCACTTGACATCCGGTTACTCATTGATTTGCTGGAGCAGGCACCAGTAACGTCTCCATTTGTCCCTGTCGCGTGCTAATATAGCCCAATGGCGTCTGCCTCACTCCAGGAACAAAGAGCCTCAAACTGTTTGGTCAGCGTCTTGATGAAGAAATGGCACCTACCCATCTCGTAGGTGGGCAGCCATGTGATCTTTTGACGTTCCGTGGAATCCAGTTGGTAACAGCTCTAGTCCAGCGGTCATCTCCAAATCGCATTACGTGTCCAGCCCATCTGATTTTCGAAGACTTGGCAAATGAGACAGCAGCCCTGATTCTTGATTGTTGACGGAGGCCAGAACTCCAGATTCCTTCTCTCATTTGAGTGAAACGTGATACTCCAAACATAGCTCTTTTAGATTCCTGTTTGGGAGACCCGAATAGTGTTCTCATCCTGTTTTCATAGGGCCCAGATCTCTGAGGTGTATGTTAATGCAGGAAGAATGGTGGAGTCGAGGAGATGTGCCTGGAGCTGGAGGTTTTTCGTCCTCTCAGCCATCTCTTTTGACACTCCTGAAGGTGTTCCATGCCGCTCTCTTCCTCCTGCGCAACTCAGGTGCCAGCTCGTTTGTCAAGTTTGAGTTCTCGACCTAGGTACACATAACTGCTGCATTCGGAGATGTTCTCTCCAACTGAGAGTGAATGGAATGTCAGGAACAAGTCCATTTCTCATGAACATTGTCTTCGTGAGATTCAGCTGTAGTCCTCTTTCCACACTCATGGTAGAAGTCAGCGAGCATTTGTGCCGCTTGGCTAATGTTTGGTGTTATTAAAACGATGTCATCAGCAAAGCGGAGGTGGTGTAGTTGCTGACAGTCTATCTTCACTCCCATTCATTCCCAGTCCAGTCGTCGCAAGGCATTCTCGAGGGTGGCACTTAGAGTTTCGGTGAAATGGTATCGCCCTATTGAACCCCTCTCTTGACATGGATGGATGATCACTTCCTAGTAGAATGGTGAGATCCTGGTTGTGAATCCTCAATACAGCTCACAGAGAATCCTGACGTATTGAGTTTGAATGCCCTGATTGGCTAGGGCTTCAATGACCGTTTCCGTCTCAACAGAATCAAAGGTCTCCTTTAAATCAATGAACATTAGACAGAGCGGCATCTTGAACTCCCGAGAAACCTCAATGAGCTTGGTTATCGTGTGGATATGGTCGATGGTGCTGAACCCTTTGTGGAATTCGGCTTGCTCACATGGTTGTCCTTCATCTAGTGTTCTGCCAATCATATTCAGGATGACTCGAGTAAACAGCTTGTAGATGACAGACAATAGGCAGATCGGGCGACAGTTGCCAATGTGGTGGATGTCTCCCTTCTGTACAGTAGTACAGTCCTGCTGGTTTTCCACTGGGACGGAACCTTGCATTCAGACAGGTAGCACATGAAGAGCCAAGCCAGTGTATTGATGAGTACCGATGGCAGCTTCTTCAGGTGTTCGGGTCTGACCTCGTCTGGGCCGGGTGCTGATAGATGGATCTATCACATCTTCCAGAAGGCCAATGGAGAAGATTATCCATGACTTCTACTCGGATCTTTTTGATAGCCTTGTCCATCAGCCCACATACCAAATTCCGCAGGATGGATGAATGTTCCTAACATTCTCCCTTCCGAAATCCGACATGCCATTTCGTCAGTGAAGAAACAAACAGCACCGTGTGTGTGTGTGTGTGTGTGTGTGTGTGTGTGTGTGTGCGCGCGCGCACGTGAGTGGTAGGGCGTTTGCCTTGCACGCAGCCAACATGGCCGACCCGAGTTTGATTCCTCCGCCCCTCTTGGAGAGCCCAGCAAGCTACCAAGAGTATCTCGCCGACACAGCAGAGCCTGGCAAGCTACCCGTGATGTATTTGATATGCCAAACTCAGTAACAATAAAGTCTCCAATGGAGACGTTACTGGGCCCGCTCGAGCAAATCGATGAACAACGGGAAGACAGTGATATATATGCACTTTAAAGCACTAAAACCAGTCTTCAAATACATACACACATTGGCTACAGAGTTAGTGCGAAAGGACTTGTCCTGGAAGTGGCGGATTACCCTTTGATCCCTGGCACCTCGCCAGAAGTGATTCTTGAGCAGTCAGGAGTAATGCCTGAAACCACTGGGTATGACCCAGCCCCCCGCAAAAAAAGCACAATAGCCAGACGGTAGAAAGAGCCCAAATGTGCATCAAGGCACAAAGATAAACTATGCCCTATCCATAAAATGTAGTAAAATAAATGAAAGTAAGCACTGGTAGATAAATCCTGAAAATGTGAAAGAAGTTACGGCTTTAGGCATGATTCCAGAACAGGTAAATGCATGTTGCCAGGAGTTGGAAAGTGGGGACCAACTGTTTACTGAGCATAGGTTTCCTTTCAAGGGTGTCAAAAATGCACCTATTAAACTACAAAGTAGAGGTGAGAACTGTGCAATAGTGAATGTTCTAAACAAACGCTACACAGTTTCAAAGGATTAATTTTACCTTATGTCAGTTTCACCTCAGTAACAAAAAGTAAAAATAACTCTATACTAATTCCCTAAACATATCATTTTTATCACTTAATCAAGCATTCTTATTTTCCTTTCCAATAAAAGCTAAACTGCTTTTATTAAGTTTTAAGGATTCCCTACAGCACACTGAAAAAGTCAATAAAAGCTCTTGTCACAAAGTGTCACAATCATAACCTCCACATCTCCAATCAGCTTTTTTTAATGACAAAAGTGATTAGAGCCAAAGAGGCTGTTATGAGAATTCACATTCTCAGAATCTGCATATGCGGCTCGCGATGGTCTTAAAAATCTGGGTAATCACACCAGATGTAATGAAGCACAAAAAACAGTTTAACAATTTTCATTCATTTAGATACCATGGCCAAAGCATTAGTAAACACCGGGAGTGGAGGAAGGGGAGGTTGTGCCTTTACTCTATGAGGCATGTAAACAGACTTTTGAATATATCCATTCTCATGAATTGATAGTAACATGGTAAATAATCAAAAAATTGTTGTAAAAAGTACGCCATAAATGTGATTTTTGTTTACTCTTACATAAAGCTATTTTATATAACAAAATACTGTTATTGGGGCTGGAATGAGAGTACAGCGGGTAGGGCGCTTGCCTTGCACGCAGCCGACCCGGGTTCGATCCCCAGCACCCTATATGGTCCCCCGAGCACCGCCAGGAGTGATCCCTTAGCACAGAGCCAGAAGTAAACCCTGAGCACCGCTGGGTGTGGCCTAAAGAAAACAAAAAACAAAACAAAACAAAAAAAGAGATTGTCAAATTCCTCTTCTGTGCTATTCTGATCATCTAGGATCTTGAAATCACCCCAAATCCAAAGAGCACTCTAGCTTCTATGTTCTGGCAATCAGACCTAACTTGGAATCTATCTTTTAAGGGAAGGTCTGTTTTTTTTTTTTGAAATTTCAAAAAAACATCAAATCCAGGAAACACTTCAGAGAGGGTGGAGGTTCCTTACCGAGGATCCAGTCTTTCAATAACCCACTCCCACCCATTCAATATACTGGTCACAGAATAAAAATGGCTAAGGGGGTAGGAACAGTACAGTAACATTTAAAAGGAAATGGGGATCAGGTAAAGTCCTCTTTGACCCCTCTCTGATGCTAGGCAGATGGTAGGAAAAACAGCAGTTCTTACCTAGGTCTGAAAACAAAGAACAAAAGAAACAAAGAGCTTTGGACTATGGACCTTGAGAGGCTGGCCTAGGGTCCCAGCTACAAACTCCAGAAATCAGAGCTCAAGGACAGTGGAGCATACTGGTCCGTGAATTTTTTTAAATTATTATTTTATTGAATCACAGTTAGAAGCACAAAGTTTTTCATGATTGGGTTTCAGTATTACAATGTTCCACACCTGTCCCACTACCAACTACAGTTTTCCTCCCGCCAGCCCCCACCTTGTCCATGAATTTTAAGGGACAGAACCAGCAAGAGATTAGCATGCATAGGACAAACACATGAGCCATTAAGAACCATCCTGCAGCCTAGACACAGAACAGTGTTTTGGGCCACACCCAGCAGTGCTCAGGGATCACTCCTCATGGGGCTCAGGGGACAAAATGGGATGCCAGGGATCAAATCCGACCAACCACGTACAAAGCAAAGGTCCTACCCACAGTACTACTGTTCCGGTTCCCAAAACTAACTTCTAAAACTATTAACTGCAATTTTATGAGCACTGAGAGCTTTGTACGCTAATTTTATATACAATAACTCAAGGACCCACATAAGAGCTAGACCATTTCCACAATAACAATTTTACCCCATCTAAAAATCGGTCTCAAATGTGCTCAGATTAAAACTTCAGTAGAGTGATAGTACAGCGGATAATGCGTTTGCTCAAAAAGTAGATCACCATCTGAGAGAATAACTAATAGAAAGACACACTGGAAAAACTTTTGAGATGAAAATATTTCATATCTTAGGATGTCAGTTACCTAAGTATATGAATTAAAATACAACGAATAATACAAGATTTACTCAGAGTATGACCTTAAATGTTCTTACACACTAAGAAAACTATTGTGATGTGTGATATAGGTATTAGGGAAAGTTATAGTAAATCTTTTACAAAAAAACTTGACACCTTCAACTTTATGTCAATTTTATCTCAATAAAAGTAGACTAGGGTACACAGACCTTGTACAGCAAGCAGACATAAGCCCTGAACTCAGAGCAGGAGTAATCCCTGTGTGAGTAATGCTGGGTCTGGCCCAAAAGATGGGGGAAAAAAATTTAAAAAAAACAGGAAAAATATTTATGTCAACTACATGTAGAGGACAGCATAATTCTTCCATCAAAAGAAAGTTTGTGAACATACATGGAATCCATATAGGTAGGTAACTGTTATTTTGAGATTTCATTTTCACTTACAAAATGTTACCCTATTTTTCACTAAACAAAGACTGGCTAGACTTGCTATGATTATTCCTTTTAGAACCAAACTGAAAGCTGGAATTTAGGGAGCTAACTATCACTGAAGATAATCACTACAAAGTAGAACCAACAGGCTGGTATTATTTCCCACTTGCTTTTCTGAGGTTAACTTCATTCAAACAATAGCATTAATAAGACTTGCCAAAGACAATGGAAAAAATCTGAAATAGTAACGCACAGAACTATTTTTATGTTACGTATTTACAACAATTCTTACTCACCCGAACTACTTGTAATTGGTTCTGAAACACTACCAGAGCCAGAAAGTTCAGTTGTTTTTGCAACAGGTACACTAAACGTAAACCCAATCTGTAAAGAAAACATGTATCCTGAAGTCAGCTTAGGACAGAAATACAGACTGCTTTTAAAATACCAAGACTAAAAAACTCTGAATCTTGTGATTATAGGATTCACAGTTTTCATATTGCATGATCTCTAAAACTGAAATGCTTCTTAGAATGAATAGTATGTTGAGTTTAACAGCAGCGTGTGTGTGTGTGTGTGTGTGTGTGTGTGTGTGTGTGTGTGGTGAAAGAAGCTTAACCCAGAGCCTCATATATACTAGGCGAATGCTTTACCAGAGAGCCAAATTCCTGGCCAACAGCATTTTACATTAATTTTAATTTTTTGGTTCTTGGGCTATACCTGGCAGTGCTCAGGGCTTACTCCTGGCTCTCTGCATTCAGGGGTCACTCCTGGTGAACTTGGGAAACCATTTGGGGTGCCAGGGATCCAACTCTGGTCGGCTATGTGCAAGGTATGAACCCTACCCACTGTACTATGACTCTAGTCCAACAGCAACATTTTAATTTCAAAGGTTCTCTTTTGAAGCAATATATAGTGTTTCTAATGCCCAATTCTGTTCGGTTCGATTCCCAGATTTCTAAATGCCATCCCCCCCCCCGCACCACCAAAGCTAGAGATTTTCTGAAAAATGAAATTTTAGTGATGTGGCAATGAAATGACAAAATGACATAAAAAAAAATAACCTGGAATGTATCATATTAAACTTCTTGGATATGATAAGTATATGAAGAAGAATCTTAAGAGCATAAATGGAAAAATATTAAGGGTATCAAAATGTCAGTATCTTTCAAATGGCAGGTGAAAAATATGTATATTAATATTATATGTGTACGTATATAGTAAAAACTTTTTATGAGTCTACATATTTGTACTTGGAAGTGGAGGTGGGTGTGCACCACGGGACACCCTAGGGCTTCAGACATGCAAATCATATAATCATTCTACCAATGAGCTATGTCTATAACCCCAGTCCCTGGTGTTTTTTACTGCCAATTACATCATGAGTTTGATTACAAAATATGCATATATTCACACACTCCACCTCAAATTTTTTGTATGTGAGCCTGCAAGATAGCACAAATAACAGAAAACATGCTTAATGGGTGCGAAGCCCTGAGATCAATTTCTAGCACTGCCCCCAAGCAGTGCTGTGTATAACCTTGGTGGTCCACAAGTATTGCACTTTCAAGATCACAAAGAGTGGGTACTACTTTCAAAAGTACAGTATGATTTTGAATAAAGTATTATTCCTTGCTTACTACTTACAGATGATGGAGGTAGTACATCTGCCTCAGTAGACTTTACAATTGGAGATGAAAATCTAAACATGGGACTGTCAGTGCTATTTGGAGAGGTCATTTGTACCTGCTTGAACAAATGAGACAAAAAACAGATTAATAGAAAAAATACACATATACATATACACACACTACATTATATACATATATGTGCATATATATATATATATTTATAATGTAGCCCTTAATTAGTCCATAAAACCCCCAAAGAACTGCTAAGACTTAAAAAAATCACTTTTACTGGAGCCAGGGAGTTCCCAAGAGGTAAGAGTCTTGCCGTTCACATGGCAGACTGTAGTTCGATTCAGAGCATCACATATGGCTCCCTGAGCACGGCCAGTTGTAATTCCTAAGCACACAGCCAGTAGTTAAGACCAGTGCACTATCAGGTTTGACTCCAAAACAAAAACATTTTTATGGGGTGGAGAAATAGCTGAACTGGCTGAGCATATACTTTGCATGCTGGAGGTCTGAGTTCAAGTCCCCGCAACTCACGGTCCTGAAAACTTCTGGCAGTAATCAAAATGCACAAAGCTGAGTACAATGAGAGCACCCCCCCCAAAAAAAAAAAACCAAAAATAAAATCACTGTATGGTCCCCAGGAATCCTGAGTTTGGTTTCATTCCCAACCTCTCCGATAAATTAACATGAGAAAGAACAAGTAACCTCTTGGTACAAACTACATACCTTGTTTGTTAATGATTGTGAAGGACTAATGGATGATGGAGAAGTCGTGATCACAGATGAACTAAAATTGAAGGTAGGCAGTGAAGAACTAGTGATGGGTAGAGCAATTTTCGGTAATACTGGTACTTCCATTTCCTAAAATGAAAACATTTCATGTTTCAGGTCATTCTTAAGAGTCCTTATAACTCTACTTATTTTCAGACAGAAATGATATAGCTACAGGGGCTGGAGCCACAGTAAAATGGGTAGGGCATTTGCCTTGCGTGTGACTGACTTGGGTTGATCCCCTTAATCCCACAATTCTCCAAGCTCTGCTGGCGCAGAGCCAGGAGTCACACCCTGAGCATCACCAGGTGTGCCACTCCCTCCCCCCAGAAAAAGAAATGATATATAGTTACAGGTGAATTAAAAATAGGAAAAAGGTACTGAGAAGCATCATGCAGTGTTAATGTGGACTTCTAAGTCAAAATAATTAAAAGCTGAATCCTATGCCACCCAGCAAATCATATGACTCTTAAACCTAAGTGCTCAGCAGCAATTTCCTCATTTGTGAAAGACTAGTGCATAGTTAATGTATATGTAGTATTAATAGTAAACATACACTTGCATTAATAAATATTAATACTGGTAAGTCAAAGACCATTCCAAGTCTGATGATCCGAATTTTTAAAGTAAAACATTTGTCTCTGCAAGTGACACAACTTGTTACATAACAGTACTCTTCACAATAACAATTATGAAACTTTAGATAGCTCAAAACAATCATCTCAGAGATGGACAGGCAGCTCAACGGGCTGGAACACATGCTCTGCATACAGAAGTCTCGCTGGATTCCAGGTACCCTATAGGAATAGTCCCTGTGCACTTCTAGATGTGACACGGAACAAACCAAAAAGCAAAACTGTCTGAAAACACTGGTAAACAAAATGAAAGCATCAGAGGGGAGGAAAACTCTGAAAGAAAGGAAAGACACTGAGAATGACTCCTATTCCTATGAGTTGCTGTGACTGGGTAATTTCAAAGTGAAAACTACAAATCAACTGGTTAAGATATCAGAGGATAGACCAGGTAACCAATCACAAAAACTAGAAGGGAAGTAATAAAGAACGAAGATCCACAGAAGAGAGCCCTGAAGCATAAAAAAGTTGTCCCCCCCAAAAAAAAGAGGGGCTGGAGAGATAGCACAGCGGGTAGGGCGTTTGCCTTGCACGTGGCCAACCCGGGTTCGATTCCCAGCATCCCATATGGTCCCCTGAGCACCGCCAGGAGTAACTCCTGAGTGCAGAGCCAGGAGTAACCCCTGTGCATCGCCAGGTGTGACCCAAAAAAAAGCAAAAAAAAAAGTTGTCCCAGATTGCTGATACATCTATAAACGTGTTTCAGACAGCCACCGCGCACTGAAGTTTTAACAGCTGCCCAACTCAGAGACGAGATTTGAATTCAGAGGTACACTGCTATACAACCTAGATGCATTAAAATGTCATTTATCATACAAAACTAGCATAAGCTGAAATCCACACCCACAGTAAGACAAAATAAAAGCGCTTCCAGATAAAAGAAAAGTCCCAGGAATAGCAAAATTGCATGCTATATACTTACAGCCTAATTAAACGTAGTGATTCCAAGTACCACCAGGTGTGCCCCTGGTGGTCCCCAGAACCAATGAACCTGAGACTCAACAGAATCACTGTGAAGAGCTAGAGGTAAAGAGCCAATAAATCAGTACCAGACATAGAGCAGAAACGTTGAGGTTCTCTCCTAACGTGTGGCTTTGTCTACTACGACAACAGTTCAAATTCCAACATCTAAACTGTCCCTGTGACCTGGTGTAGTCCCTAAGCACAGTCAGGCATGTCCCCACCCCCAGAAAGTCAAGAAATTCTTAAAGTGGAGACTGAAGCAATAATACAGCAAGCAGAGTTCTTGTCTTACATGATCAACCCACGCTGGATCCCCAGTATCCCCATAAAGGCCCCTGAATCCATCCACCTGCAGTGATCCCTGACCTCAGACCAAGTCAGGAACAAGTCCCGAGCTCCGCCAGATATGGCACCAAAAACAAAAAAACCTTGAATGTAATTCTAATATTCAGTAAAGCCAAAAAGAAAAGGTGGAGAAAAATGCAGACCTTGCTCCAACCAAACCAGTAAGTAACTAATTAGGATAGGAGAGATGGCTCAGAGTGCTGCAGTGCATGCTGTGCCTACCCTCATCCCACATGGTCCCTGAAGCACTAATGCAGGTATGTAACCCCTAAAGTACAAACGATTAAATTAATCATAACGACTCCAGTTAAAAGACAGAAAATAGGTAAGCAGCATAGCTACTGATGAGACATGCTTTAAACATAAAGACACAGATTAAAAATAAATGGATGAAAAAATGCTACTTAAAAGTAAACCTAAGTAGGGCTGGAGCGATACATAACACAGCAGGTAGGGCGTTTGTTTTGCATGCAGCTGACCCGAATTCGATTCCCAGCATCATATATGGTCTCCTGAGCACCGCCAGGAATAATTCCTGAGTGCATGAGCCAGGAGTAACCCCTGTGCATCACCGGGTGTGACCGAAAAAAAAAAAGTTAACCTAAGTAGACTTCAAGATAAATTTGTCCTCGCCAGAAAACTAGCTCAAATGAACTGAGCACCAGCACTGCAAACTCCGCGTACAGGGCGGCCTGGTGTGATTCCCAGCAACAGCATGGTCATTCTCTATGAGTACCACACAGAATTCCCAAGCAAAGACCCAGTATTAGCACCACAGCACCACTGGGTACAATTACCCAAAACCCACAAACCTCATACAGCAATGAGGTGCTGAGGAATGAATCTATGAAGGTAGGTGTGTCAGGTGAACAATGAGGGCCTCAAAATGTGAGAAGCAAAAATGTACATAATCAGAAGACTAATGCTGGGGGAGAAGCCACAGCTGAGCTGTGCTCCACAAACAGAACTGCTCGATCACCCCCATTTCTCAGCTCCTGGAGCACCAGACCATATATGCATCTCCAAATTTCAGAGTACAGACAGCCTAATAGGGGCAAAGCAAATAAGATGGGAATATTGCACAGAAGCCCACTAAGCTTAATGAGCAAAAACACTGACACAAAAACCTCAACTAGCACCTAAGCACTCAATAAATCCTCAATGACTTTAGTAATATGTTGTAGTGATATGTTGTAACAAGCAATATGAAGTAAATGATTTTGTGCCCACAAAGGGGATAAGAGGGTGGGTAGAAAACTGGGACATTGGTGTAGGGACTCGTGCTGGAACACTGAATGCCTGAAACAACTGTATTATAAACGACATTCATGTTTAAATGAAGTTTCAAACATTAAAAGATTGTACAGAATTAAGGAAAATAAACTCAAAGAAATTGGATAATTAAGCCTCCCTTTCTCAAAGACAGACTTAATCACACATAACTCCTTAAAAAACATTCAACAAGATACAGGATATCAGTAATGTGCAACTCATAATATAGAATACTATACCAACAAGTCTTCAAGGTTTCATAAGCAAACCATACGCAGAGCTATAAAAAAAGTCTCAATGCTATTTTAAAATATTTAAATGATTACACCTCAAAATTATTCATTCATCAAATAATTCAAAAAATCCTTGACCAAAAAAAAAAAAATTAGGAGCCATACAGGGGTAAGGCACTTGCCTTGCATGCAATCAAAACCAGTTTGATCCCCAGTACAACAGATGGTCCCAAGCACCTCCAAGAGTGATCCGTGAGCAACAGTAAGTCCTCAGCATTGACTAGGTGTGGCTTAATCATACCCACAAAAGAAATTAGAGGAAAAAGTACTAATAAATCTTCTACAAAACAGGAAAATTTCTTTGCATCCTAAGGGTGAGCAAAAGTTTCATGTTTTTTTTTTGGGGGGGGGGCACATCTGGCAGTTCTCAGGGCTTACTTCTGTCTCTGCATTCAGTCCTAGTTTGGCTCAGGGGACAATATGGGATACTATGGATCAAAGTCAGGTCAGCTGTGTGCATGCTAGTGTCCTAACTCGCTGCACTATTGCTCCAGCCCATAAGCAAAAGTTTTTTAGGACAAAACGAATCATAAAATAATGGGAGCTGGAATGATAGTACAGCAGGCAAGATGCTTACCCTGCAACACAGCCAACCTGGGTTCAATCCCTGGCATCCCATATGATCCTCTGAGTATTGTCAGGAGTAACTCCTGAGCACAAAGTCAGGAGTAACCTCTGAGCATTATTGGATGTGCCCCCAAACACACACACAAGACGGGGGGAGGGAGAAGAATTCACAAAAATTAGAACATCTGCTAACCAAAGGATGGTAAAAAAAAGACAAATTGTGAGAAAACGTTTTATGTATATGTGTACATTTGCAAGTGCACTCTCTCTCAAATCTGGATCTACTATAAAACTGTTGTGATAATGACATTCCAACTTTCAAAAGGGCAAAATATGAACAAAGGAACTACGTTAGTAGTCAATCATAAAGCAAAATAAATTAAAATTTAGTTTGATAAGGCATATACAGATTGAGGTACGAAGTCATTAAGTGGAACACTTCCAACACTGAGACACAAACACGCTGCGATGAAGTCTCAATGTATTTGTTTTTAGCCTGTTTATAAAGATAAGGTAGTTGACTTCACAAAAGTCATTGACTAGTTAAGAGGCAAAATTATACTTTACCTAATTTCAAGCAATTTGGTTCCCCAAAATTTGCCTTACACTCTGCTTATCTGTCCTGCATCACTGAGCTCTTTCATTATAAAAAGCAGGAATGGAAGGCCAGATAGTTGAAGGAGCTGAGAATGTGTGCTTTCCACAAGGTTGGGGGGCCTCAGTAGATCCCCAACATAATCTAGCACTGCTAGGAGGGATAACAGAGCAAGGCAGGGTGTTACCCCGACCACCACTAGGTGTGTCCAAACAAAAAACTTAATGATAAAGTTTTGGAATGAAAGGTAAGTTAAAAGCTAAAATACATTACAAAAGTCATGTTCAATATATAATTGCAGTAACCTGAATGTTTGCTCGAAAGGTAAAAAGGTAAAGGCCCTCCCATTGATCGTCGATTTGCTCGAGCGGGCCCAGTAACGTCTCCATTGGAGACTTTGTTGTTACTGTGTCTGGCATATCGAATACTCTCGGTAGCTTGCCGGGCTCTCCGAGAGGGGCGGAGGAATCGAACTCGGGTCGGCCATGTTGGCCGCTTGTAAGGCGAACGCCCTACCGCTGTGCTATCGCTCCAGCCCACCTGAATGTTTAGTGAAGTAAAATGTAGCCAGTGTCTGCTAGTAATCTCTAACCGATTACATGATCAAAAAATTTCTTCAGTCTAACCTTTCCCAAAATTCCACTAAACGTAACAAAAATGAATCTTTAATCATTTATCAAAATTCCAATTTACCTGAATCAAGAAACTAGAGTTCTAGATATACTTGGTAAGTAAAAACGAAAAGCAACATTGATACACGTGTCTATTCAAAACTATTCTATCAAATTGAACTCCCATTTGACCCAGCGATACCACTCCTGGGAATTTATCCCAGAGAGGCAAAAATGTGTAGCCGAAGTGACATCTGCACTTGTTTGTTCATTGCAGCACTCTTTACAGTAGCCAGAAACTGGAAGAGACCTGAGTGCCCAAGAACAGATGACTGGTTAAAGAAACTTTGGTACATCTACACAATGGAGTACTATGTAGCTCTTAGAAAAGATGAAGTCATGAACTTTACATACAAGTGGTACAATATGGAAAGTATCATGCTAAGTGAAATGAGTCAGAAAGAGAGGGATAGACATAGAAAGATTGCATTCATCTGGGGGATATAAAGTAACAAAATATGAGATTAATACCCAAGAATAGCTGAGATCAGCACCAGGAGAATTACTCCATAACTTAGAGGCCAGCCGGGTATTCTAGGGGAAAGGACAATTCAGATAGAAAGGGCAACACCAAGTGGACGGTGTCTGGAGGATCCTCCCAGGAGGGGAGATGCAGGTTGAAAGTAGATTGGACTGAACATGTTCACCACTCAATGCCTCTTTTGCTGATCACAACACCCAAAAGGAGAGAGAGAACAAGGGGGAGTGCCCTGCCACAGTGGCAGGGGGGGATGGGGGGATGGGGGGGGGGGAGGGATGTTGTCCTGGTGGTGGAAAGTGGACACTGGTGGAGGGATGGGTATTTGATCGTGGTATGACCGAGATCCAAGCACAAAAATTTGTAAATCTACAACTGTACCTCATGGTGTTTCACTAATAAAATTAAAAAAAAAAATTAAAAAAAAAAAACTATTCTATCAAAATTAAAAACACAGCAGGGTAATGCATAGTTATCTAGGGCAAACCACCAGTAACTACCTCTCACTCAGAAATGTAGAGACTATAATTCCAGTGTTAAACAAAGTTAGGGACAGAGGAGTTGGGTGAGGCATCCTGGAATGTAAAACTGGCAGTTAGCCGGAATGAAGAGGGGGATCCAGAGAGGGAGGGAGGGCGACAAGTAATTGGTCTGGGGACACCTATTTCCATAAAGTTCCAAACAGTGCACAGGAGAATAAGTAAAATATTTAATCCCCACAACGTCTCAATTATAAAGAATGAAAGTTGTAATAAAAATGATCTGCAAAACAATCACAGGAAGCACCTTGAGCGCCAATTAAAGACATTACAGGTTTTATCTTAAAAACTATTTAACAGGGGCTGAAGGCATGGGCTGTGCAGCCTGCAGATGATACCCTATATGCACTCTCAGGGTCATTCTAATACACAGAGCCAGGAATCAACCCTGAGCACCGCTAAGTACAATCCCTCACTCTTTTGGGAAAGAAAAGGAAACGCTCTGATCCCTGGAACGGCAGGGTCCACCAGCAGAACCAGGAGTACCACAGGGTATGGCCTTAAATATTAAATAAACAAAATTAAAAACTGAAAAAAGAGAAGTTCACCAATATATCCTCTGGCAACCACTAAAGCAAGCTAATGTTTTCCTCAAAATGAAGTTAAAAAAAAAAAGATGCAAGTACTACTGAAAAACACAAAAGGGTGCCTAGATTAATCAGACACCAATTTCCTTCTGAGCACAAGAAAAATACTCTATTTCTTAAGTATAATGGTCCATAAGAGATTTAATGACAAATGAAGGTATGCTGCTTAAAAATATAAGTACACGTTGCTAAAGAAATCATGCTACTGATGAGACTAAACAATAAAAATACTAAAAATAAAACAAGTAATCCAGCAAAGTTGAAGTTTATTTATAAAGGCTGAAATGAGACCATAGTTCAAGCACTCCATAGTAAACTAGTAAACAAATGAAGCAATCCACAGACAGAAATGCTAGGCCCTATCTTTTCCATATTTTTGTGTAAGAATAAACTCTTTGGGGCAAAGTGGGTTAGGGCTACATCCAGCTCCATGCTCACAAGTGACCTCTAACTGGTATCCGGAGACCGTTTTTTGAGAATATGAGCAGCTCAGAGTTCAAGAAGTTCTGCTGATCCCAAGAACCAGCATCACCTGGCACAAACACTGCTCCATCTGGAAACAGCCCCAGAATCCCAGAAGTGGTGGGTATGGCCAATAGAAAAAAGTCCAATAGAAAATATAAATTTAAAAAAAAACGAATAAAGTAAAAACATCAATGGCAAGAAACACACACACAAATCGTCCACTTAACTCCACTGGCTGTATCACTTCGCCTTCATGACACTGGCAAAAATTTAAAAACCAACTAAAACAGTAAGAATAAAGAAAAAGCAGATCAACCCACTGTAGAAGTATTTATATAAAACTATCACGAAAAGCAGTATAACACTTAAAAAAGCTGATCATTCCTTTATAATCCACTATTAAATAGCCCAGAAAAAACACTGCATGTATGCATAAGGACCAACCCAAGTGCACCTCTGGAATGGATGTGGTATACTGTTTATTTATGCTAAATAAACTTGAAAGAATGAAATAGTTACCTTTCATGACACTGATCAATTTCACAATGAGAAAATGCAGGTGAGATTATTAATCCATTTATATATTATGAAATGGGGAAAAATCTAACTATACAGTAAAATTCTTTCTGTGAGATAAAAATATCTCAATTGCTGTACTAGTGGAAGAAGAGTTCTCTTGGGTAGTAAGTGCTTTGCTAATATAATACCACAAGAAGTTTGAAGGGACTGTTTCAAACTTCTGTGCCAAGCAGACTATCCCTGGTTCAAGGTCTTCCACACCTCAGTCACTGCAGATCTTCCCTCATCACCAGCAACCCAAAGCCTTGAATAAAGTTCCAGAGATTTAAAATATATAAACCTACCTCCTCTTCAGGAACTTTGGCTGCAGCAAAGTGTATTCGCTCTCGCCTCATCTTGCCGCCTCCACTACCCACGCCAGAAGATAAACCATTGGCTGCAGATATACTGAAATGTGCGTAAGAAAAGCCACTATACAAAGGAAAAGAAAATTAAGTTAAGTATCATTCTGGTAGATTCACAACTTACTAACTGAACACTTAAAAACAGAATTGCTAAAGAAAATAAATGTAAAGCTGGATGATTTTAAACAGATTTTTCTAACATAAAGATCGTATTTTATGCTTATTTTTCAAACTGCAGATGGAAACCAAATATAGATCTGATTAAAATTAAAATTTTGCTATAAAGATGACATTACCTTTCCCGTTCTCTATTTTGCCCTGGTGGTGTATTTTTTTCACATACACTCTAGAAGGAAAAAAAAATATGACACACTTAAGTACTTGCTTAATTGTTTTAAATTTTTAAATTTTTAAAACCCTGACCTATACAATTTAAATAGGTGAATGACATCTTGATAAGGCATTTATAAACCAAAAAAATGCGGTGAGGAGCTCGAGATAATTCAATGAGCTGAGTGCATGCTCTGCTTGCAGGGGGTTGATCCGCAGCATTACAGCTGGGCCCCAAAGATAGCAGAAGGAACCCTCTCATGCACTAAACTGGGAATAGCCCCTGAGGATAAATGGATGAACTCCCCCACACCACCACCCCCAAAAAAAAACTTTTTGATATGGTGAGGTTAAAAAAACAAACGAAAAGCATTAAGCAAAACTTGCTTGAATTCTAGCTCAAAAAAGCATCTAAGTAACATCTGAATATGGGCAAGATAATAGATTGACTATGGACCCTCCAAAAAAAGTATGACAATAGAATTTCCAGAAATGTATACCAATGTGTCCCTAGGAAAGAACAGATGTCTGAAACAGAAGCTTAACTTTCCATAAACCATATCAGACACACAAAACATGAAAGATCAAGTCTAGCAAGATTATGTAATCTAAAGAAATATATAAACAGTAATTTAGGATTTAAGAGTCCCCACCATTTTAAAGGCATTTCAATTTGTAATCATCAATTCATAAACTTTATCACTGATTATGCTAACAAGAGTACTTGTAATTTGTTATCTTACTCATTTCAATCAATATTTAAACACAAGTGAAAACACATATACTCACAATGTGCCTTTTATCTATTCTTTGATTAGTCTTCTTTAATTCACCAGTTGGGGTGAGAGATGGTTTAAAATAAACAGTTCGATTCGTTGCTATGGAAACTGGTTTTGGGGTCATGAGTCTCTGAACAGGAGGATACTGAGAATCCACCTAACAAAACAAAATCAAAGACAACTTTTATTTTCATGTTCATCCGAGATGTATATCTAAAAAAGCTGACACTAGCTAACAATCCAAAGACTGATGAAAGTACTTCCAAGAGCAGTGGTTTTCAAAATCTTTTTACAACTGTAACAGTGAAAACAGGAGAACTATTTCAGGCAACACTAAGACAAAAACCATGTAAATAATATTTATATATTATTATTTATAATACTGCTCAATCATCCAAATGTAACACTTAAGTGGCAGTAACATTTGTGCATACTGGCAGAAATCCTGATACTAGGCCAAGGACCAGTGGCTGAAAATACTGCTCTCCATGTAAACCAGGAGTTTTGATGGGACAAATGTGTTTCACAAATACTAGAACATAAATCTCAAAATATATTTTGATTAGTTGGCCAGCAATTTTCAAGTGGTCTAAAGAAATTAGTACGACTACACAAATAAACCTAACAGTTTTAGCTCATAAAATTACCTAAATGCAAACTTCTCGAAGCACAAAAGATCACTGACACGCCAATAAACAATATATAGATGCTTAAAAAGATTAAAGGGGAAAAACAAAAAAAAAGCACTGTTCCAGAATAAGAGCAGTAAATATAACCAAATGCTAAGAGGAAAAGAAAACAGTAGTAGGACTAAAGGGAATAGGTTGTGCTATAAGAACTTTAAGACACACATGTTTATCTCTAAAATGTCTTCATACAGTATTTTATTCCAGACTTAGTCACATTTCACTGTGAAGAGCACATATACAAAATGAGAACTATTTTCAAAACTTCTCGGGGCTGGAGCAATAGCACATCGGGTAGGGCGCTTGCCTTGCATGCGGCTGACTGGGGTTCAATTCCCAGCATCCCATATAGTCCCATCCCATATGGTCCCCCAAGCACCGCCAGGAGTGATTCCTGAGTGCTGAGCCAGGAGTAACCCCTGAGCATTGGCTGGGTGTGATCCAAAAAGCAAAAACAAACAAACAAACAAAAAAAAGAAACACCTTCTTCATAAATCTAAGCTTTTACAAAATGATTTGAAAACGTATGCACTAAAGTTGATCTAACCACATTTCCCCCCAAATTTCTAAATTTTCTTTAGCTACAAATAAAACATCTCTAAGCAAGTAATGAAAATATTTTTAACTGCTAAAAACATGAACAAGTTATTTATCGGTATTAAAAAAAAAAATCCAAAAGTAAGTAATGATGAGAACAGGACTCTGCTGGGACTAGGAGACTAACCTGGCCTGAAGGACTGAGGAATATATAGTGAGATGTCCTCAGGAAGTACCAAACTGTAAGTGTATATATATCTCTTATACTGTGCTCATACAGAATGACATTGCTAGAAATATTAGAAGTAGATTTACTACAACTATTTAAGTAGATTACTAGCCTAGGAAAGAACACATCCTTGTTGGGATCCCACCCTTGAGCAGATCTCCTAGGAATCTGGAGTAATCTCTTTAGAAGAGATTTTATCCTTGCGTTAATCTCCTGGAGGAGTGGTCTTACCTCTCTTTGATTTGTTAATGTTCAACCCACCTTTGTGTCACCACCCTATGTGATTGCTATATAAACTAAGACTGTAAGCTCAGAGGGGGCTCGGGCTCCAGAGATCCTGAGGCAGAGCGAGAGGGAGAAAGGGTTCCAGATTGGGGTCCAGAAGAGAGGCAGAGGAGAGACAGAAGGGAAGAGGATTGGAATAAATGTCAACTAAAACCAACCAGCCTGGCCCTCATTTCTTTGTCTGCCCTTGGCCAACAGCCGTCCTGATCCAGGCCACACACGGTGGCTCAAGAGCACCAAAGGCAGGCGGTGAGGTAGAGCTGTCCAGAGAGGCCGCGAACACACAACCTTAGTTTTTTAACACTCAGGGTTGGGAGCCCAGCCATCACTCCTGGCAAGGCCGAGGCCCAGGAAACTATATGGGGTTTAGGGGACTGAACCCAGGTCAGCTACAAGAGTAAAGGCAAATGCCCACTCACTCTACCACCTCTCCAGTCCCAAAAATTCCAACTGCTAACTGTTTTATCACCTAAGTCTTTCGTCAAGTCTTTAGTTACAATGATTTTGCTGTATAGACAGTTGACATTTCCTTGTCAAAACAGTGATTTCTGTGAATGTTGTCCTTTCACTAAGAACAGCTATAAACACTAATTACCAGGGCAAAGACTCCTGTTCCCTAAATCCTTCACAAATGGGATCTTATTACTCAAAGAGACTATCCATTTTGTTGACTTCATGGACATAATCACCATCTTTAAAACATGAGATATAATGCTGTCTTCCAGGTACTAGCTATAGCTCTAATCTACTAAAAACTAAATATCAGGGGCCGGAGTGATGGTATAGTGGGTAGGGTGCAGCTGATCTGGGTTCAATCCTGGGCATCCCAAATGGTCTGGAGTACTGCAAAGACTAAAGAGTAAGTGCAGAGTCAGGAGTAAACCCTGAACGGTGCCAGGCATGGCATCCAAAACAAAATATAATGTTCACAAAGAGGGGACGGAGTGATAATACTGTGGGGAGGGAGTTTGCCTTGCACGAGGTCAACCCGGGTTCGATTCCTGGCATTCTATATCGTCCCATGAGCACTACCAGTAATAATTCCTGAGTGCAGAACCAAGAGTGTCCCCCGAACATCACCAGGTGTGACTCAAAAATACCAAAAAAAAAAAAGAGAAAAAAAAGAGTTCACAAAGCTAATTCTGTTCAGTGAGTGCCGAATTCTCTGAACTTCTGTTGGGTAACACTGGTTTGTCCTTGCTCCTCTCTTGCAAGGAGCTTGTTTACTGAGTCACACCCATCACAGTGCTCTCAAGGCACACCCAATTCCATCAGCCACTCCTAATCCTATTCCATCAGTCACTACTAATTCTGTATTGCTTTTCTCTTTCTCTTGTGTCCTTTGCTTAGGTTAACAATGTCCTTTTTGTATTGACACAGTAAGACAGTTGATGCTATGTCTTTGTAACATGGGAGTTAGCTGACTCCAAATAATATTTACTCCTGGGCATCCATCAGATTTATCTGATTCATGCCTCAGTTGTCCTTACTTCCTAACACCCTCCTTTTGGGATGAGAAAATTAGATGGACCCAGGACAAGCCAGAAGCTACCCTGTCATCAAAAAAGGGACAGGCCTTTTAAGTGCCATAATAACTAGAGTAAGAACAAGGTAATGGAACAAATTCTATCCTGACACAAATAACCGAATAAGAACCCTCCTGGGGATAGGGAAGACAAACCTGGCCTGAGGACTACAGTCTGAGATATATAGTGAAATGTCCCCAGGAAGAGCCACCCTCTTCCTGGGTGGCTCTTACTGTATCCATACTAAATGACTAGAAATATTATTAATAAGTAAATAAGACAACTGTTTAAATTACACCCTGTTGGAATCCTGCCCTTAGGCCGATCTCCTAGTAATCTAGAGTTCTGAACCCCCCCAGATGAGATGTTGTCTTTGAGTTCACCTAGACTTCCCCTGAAGGGAGGGTTTTAGATCTGTTTATTGTTATGATCATTTCAACACCTACATGTACTCACACCCTTCACAATTTCTGTATTAGACACTGAGACTGCAATAAATGGTCACTGACTCCCAACCAGTTGGTGGCCCCATTCCTTCATTCACCATTGAATGAAGGCGAGGAGGTGCTCTTAGCCACTGAACGCTTAAGTCAGGCACCCACATTTCTGAACTCACGAACTTATAAACATTATTTCAGGGGTTGGAGAGATAGTACAGTGTAAGTGTTTGCCTTGCATGCAACCAACCTGGTTCAGGCACCACCTATGGCACTCTGAGCCCTGCCAGGAGTGATCCCTGAAAGCAGAGCCAGGAAGCAAGCACAGAGCACAGCCAACTGTGGCCCAGAAACAAAAACAAAAAACAAGTATTTTGAACTGAGTTCACTCCTATTTTCATTTGTCAAAAAAATAAGTTACCCGTAAAGACTATCAAGAGGCTAAAGATGGAAATAAAAATAACTTGCCAACCCATTCCCCCACCCCACTCTGCAAAAAGAGAGTATCTACCATATATACAGAATGGTGCCAGGCCTTCAGAAGTTACAATGTCTAAGTAAAAAAAGTCACGTTTCTTCCAAGCATGGTCCCTAATAACTATTATCTGAATTCAAAACATTTATTTACTGACTTTAAAGGATACAACAAGCTCAGGGTTATACCAATAGTGGGTCGGCCCAGGTTGGATCCCTGGCATCCCATATATTCCCCTGCGTACCACCAGGAGCACCACCAGGAGTAATTCCTGAGCATCACTGGGTGTGGCACCTCCCCCCCAAGAAACCCCCAAAAGACTAAACTGTTCAAGTCTTACCTTTTCTCTTTTGGCCTGAAAGTCTGTGGTGGTATCCATCCCACTCCTATCAAGAGGCTAAAGAAAACAAAATATTCTTAAAACAGGTAGGAAGAGAAAAATAACTGATCAATTATAAAAATAAATCTCTTCAAAAGGTTTAAAAGACAACTTACAGAACTCAAGGGAGAAGAAACAATAGATGGAATTCTTTTAGCATCCTGTTGATATTAAAATATTATCATTAAGGTGGTTTATTTTTTTACAAAATACAAATTTTTCTATGCTTAGGAGTTTAAAAAAAAATACATACTGCTAAGGAGTCCAGAAAAACAGTAGTAAAGGGATTAAGCCTTGCATCCCACTAGTGATTCTACCTTACTGGAATCCCTGACACCACATAAGACCCCCTGAGCACTGCAAAGGGTCACTCCCAAGCACAGAATCAGAACTAGAGCCTGAAAACCACCAGCAGGGCAGGCTATTTGCCAGCACTCAGTTGGCCCGGGCTTGATCCAAGGCATCCCATATGGGCCACCCATGCACTGCTAAAAGTAATTAATTCCTGAGTGCAGAACCAGGAGTAACTCAAGCAACACCATGTGTGACCCCAAAAATAAGTAAAATAAAGGGGGAGTAAGCATTTACCGCTAGCGGGCTAGACATCTTCTCTAAAGACTGCAATATCCGCCGAGCTGTTGAACTAGTCACACCATAGGATTGTGCACTGAGCGGCTTGGCTTTCATCTGCCTTCTCACTGGTGCCTACAAAGTAAAGTTTGTATTATTTGCTGAAATAATAAATTCTAAAGTACATACACAATGTCAAGATTTGAGAAATAGATGTTCAAAGTAAAATAAAACCAATGTCTCAATATCAACTTATCTCTGGGACACGACATTAAGGTTATGTTCAACATTTTTTCTTTGTCCCTCTACTAACATTCTCTCCACCTGAGATAATATCTTTACAAACAGAAAGGGAAAAAAACCCACACACTTCTTTAAGGAACTATTACTAATTACGCTAAAAGAGAAAAGTGAGATAACAGGCAAATAGTTCTAGCATTATCTTGATGTATATAATATTTGGATCACAAAAACATGGGGTCAGGTAGTAAATAGAATGCCTCTGCATAGAGCCAACCCAGTTCCAACCCTGAGCATCACTGGGTGCTGGCCTGGAACTCCAGAGCACTGCTAGGTGACCTAGGTAATCCACATCACAGAAGGGCTGAGGAGCACTCCATTCTTAGGCTCACATTAAAACACCAGCCTGACTGGTTGGGAATTGACAGAAGGGGGCCCCAGGCCTGTTCAAAAATGCCTGGGAAGGTCCTCTGCCTCACAAAAGAAAAAAATAAAGCAAAAGCAAATAAACATAAAAGATCAAATTAGTAAGAAATCATTTTGATAAATCCCAAGCTAGCTGGACAAATATACTCCATAGTACAACAGAAATTTTGGAAGTCAAGCCAATCTATTTTTCTTAAGGCTAAATATAAGATTTTTGTTTTGAGGCCACACTCAGCAGTGCTTAGGTCTCACTCCTGGCTCTGCTCGGGAATACATCTGATGGGAATCAGGGGGACCATCTGGGGTACTTGGGATCAAACCCGGGTAGGCTGAACAGAAGGGAAGCACCCTGCCCCCTCTTGTACTACCACTCTGGCACCAAGATTTTCAATACTCAGCTTCTTTCTTTTCTGGCACTGGAAGGAGAGTTGCTGGGGCTCACCCAGCAAAACTCAGGGGCTACAGGCAGGGAACAGAGGATAGAGCCCAGGTGAGCAATAAACGAAAGCAAACATTTGTAGTCCAAAACTATCTAGCCCTAAAGCTACTTCTTGATCACTGACATTCTTTTGGCTTATTTGGACCAGGACAGAGTCTCAGAAATACCTAAGTCCTGATCAGGTACAGATCCCTAGGAGCCAACACTCTGTGGAGTACTCCTTAACATCAATTCTAATGAAGTTTTTTCACTATTTTCTACACGTCTTACACAATTATATGTGGTGACTATTTCCTCAAATGCATGGGTCCACTTTTTCCCCTCATAAATTTACATGACTTTTATCCTGAAGTACTGATAAATACCTACAGACCATCACATCATCCGAACTTTATTCAGCATAAAACCAGAGCCCTATTTTTACTTCTTTGAAACTTGCTCTATGGCCTACGCTTGGCCAAACATACTTCACAACTTCTTTTCTTCCCAACAAATACCCTCTTTTCTTAATAAACAGAAGAAATAAAAGACACAAAAATTTATAAAATGTCCCTCTAGGTCTAAAATTACGTTTGCATAGTCAGCTAAATGAAAAGAATCTTACTAGTCCCCAATCTATCATTTTACTAAGGAGTAACAGAATGAACTCAGTAATTCATGTCAATAGTTACTTATCCTTTCAAGTTGAGCAGTTTCACTTCCATTCAGACCAACCTGATACGGTGAGCCCCGTAGTTTAGGCTGTCTCAGAGCAGCTGCTGCCCCTCCATAGGTTGTTTTTCCAGGATAAAAAGGAGAATCCCCAAGCTGACTTGTTTTAAGGTTTGAGGAATTCCCAAGAGACTACAGAAACACAAAGATAAAACTATAAGCAATAAACACTCGAAACTAATGTGATTCCATCAACTTTAGTTAATACTCACAGGGGAAAGTGTTCCAAAAGCAGACAAATTGAATGCTGGTTTCTTTGAGCTGGTGGCAGTGTGCTGTGACAGTGAATGAGAACGTTCAGCCTCTGGGGACCACAAAGGTGGCACTGAAGTGTTCTTTGTAACAGCTATATCTGCAACAACAAAAACATACATAATGTGACGTAGTAGCATTAATTACAAGATCCTAGAATTTCCGAAGTAGAAAATAAAAATCACAACAGGAAAAGTTTTTATGAAATTAAACTTTACTACCAAATAAACGCTAAGAATACCTTTATCAGAAGCTCTTGAAGAAAAGCCACTAGTAGTTGAGATGTTATCATCATCATGCTGAGAGGTAGAGTCTTTAATTTCTTTCACAAGGGAAAAACCAGAACTGCCAATTGGGAATGCCGAGGATGTGGAGGGCTGACAGTGTAACGAAGGAGAGTCCAACATGGAGAAATTCAAATGGCTCCGGTGAAGAGAAGGCCTTGTTAATACATCTGGATAATTTGAAGCAGTACTAGTCGTTGAGGGTTCTGGGTGGGCGAGGAAGGGGAAGCATTAATATTATGAATGTATAGAACTTGGGAAATACATTACCACAAACAAAAAGATGATGTATGTTTTATTACAAATTGTAATAAAACATACGTTCAATTAAAAAAGAAATCACTGTTTCTCAGGTAAGCCTTATATAATATCGAAGTCCAGCATCATTCTTTTGCATGTTTTCCCAAAACCATTTTTTTAAAGAGCCTTTTCTTTCCCTATTAAGTGATCATGACACTTTGTAAAGATGATTTGTTAATATACATGAGTTTATGTGGGGGCTTTCTCTTCCATTGGTTTATTGTGATTATGCCAGTACTATACTGTTTATTATAATCCCTAAGTCTCGAGACTATAAAAACTCTGAAAGAAACAGAGGGAAAGCTTCATGGCACTGGTCTTCACAATGACTTGTTAGACATAAAAGTCAAAAAAAGAAAAAAAACAGACATATGGGACTATAAAGAACTTAAAATCTTTGGGCCAGGAGTAAGCCCTGAGCACTGCTGGGTGTGACCCAAAAACAAAAACAAAAAGTCCCTTTGGGTCAAAGAGACAGTATAACCCGATTTGATCCACAGCCATCACGTATGGTCCCCAAAGCACTACTAGGGATCACTCTGAAACACAGAAGCAACAATATTCTTGTTATTGGCACCACCAGGGTATGGCCCCACACCCCAGAAGCTTGAAAACTGTTGTGCACTAAAAGACAACATTTTTTCAAAAATAATATACAAAGGTCAACAAGCATACGAAAAGATGCTCAAAGTCACTCATTATCAAAAAATGCAAATAAAGGGGTCAGTGAGATAGCACATTCGGTAGGGTGGTTGAATGGAGGTTGCCTTGTATGCGGCCGACCTGGGATCAATCCTTGGCATTCCACATGGTCCAGAACACCACTAGGAGTGACTCCTGAATGCAGAGCCAGAAGTAGGCCCCGAGCCACACCCATTATGGCCCAAAAACAACAAAAAAAGCAAATGAAGACCATGATATCCAGAGATACTAGAAAAATAGAACCAGCATGAAAGAGAGTACAGCAGGTAGCCGGCTTGCCTTGCCTGCAGGAAATCTGGGGTTAGAGCTAGACGTAAGCCCTGAACACTACAAAGTATGACCCAAAAACCCCAAATAATTTAAATTTTCATAATAATTCAAAGTTGAGGAGCTTGAGTGATAAAAGTTTGATAATAATTCAAGTTTAGGGAAAGGGTGTTTGTCTTGCACACTACTAACTAGGGTTCTATCCCCAGTATTCCTTATGGTCCCCAAAGCCCTGCCAGGAATGATCTGATTGCAGTCAGAAGCCAGCCATGAGCATCTCTGGGTGTAATCCAAAACCAAAAATACTTCCATTTTTAGAAGTAACTCAAGAAGGCACATTTAACATATATGCAAAAGAAAATACCTTGAAAACTTAAAAATGAAAACAAAATACCTTGAAAATTTAAAAATAAAAAAAGGGGGGGAGCTGGAGCGATAGCACAGTGGGTAGGGCATTTGCCTTGCACACGGCCAACCCGGGTTCAATTCCCAGCATCCCATATGGTCCCCTGAGCACCGCCAGGTGCATGAGCCAGGAGTAATCCCTGTGCATTGCCAGGTGTGACCCAAAAAGGAAAAAAAAAATCACATATACAAAAGTGCTTCAGATGTAAAATGAGAAACACTCCATCTCACATCTAACTTCTTCAGATTAGCTAATCCTCACAAGCAAACTAAAAAGAATGAAAAAGATTTCAAACAAGATCAGGCACGTTCAGGGTGGTATGGCCATAAACTGGAAAAGATTTTAGTGCTGTGTATGTAATGCGACCTAGTGCACATCTGAGGTCTCTAGTGTCTGAAAATACAATGACATGGAAGTAGTCCGTTTAAGACGTCTATGATATAAAGCCTCAAAATAGTTTTAATAATGTATTTGCGAAAAATTAAAATGTTACTCATTCGCATAAAAGAACATGTTGCTAAGAAAACCTCCATTTGCCTGAAATAACTATCTCACTTACCACTAAAAGCTAATGTTAGTACAATAATGTTAGCAGGACGCACATTTCTATCAATTATTTAAGATAAAAGACCTCAAAGAACTAGAAAACAATTTTTTTTCAAAGCACAGATAATAGAAACAGAAGAAATATTTACTGAGAAACAAACAAATTCATTCAAGTTAAAAACTTTTGTGCTATAAAGGACAAAACGACAACTAACAGAATAGAAGAAAATATCTACAAGTCATGTACTCATAATGAACAAAACACAGAATATGTAAACATAGCATCTCTTTTTAACCAAACAGCTCAGTTAAAAAGGAAAAAAAAGGACCAAGGATGTGAAACAACCAGCAGAGTGCAAGCCCTACACATACAAGGCACTGTGGATTCCGTATCCAGCTTGTCCCACCCTCCCCAGTACCAATGATTATGGCACCCCAAACAACAAAAATGTGTGAGGGTTGGAAGTAGTCTAGAGATTCAAATTCACAGTCCACAGATTCAAATATCAAACGGCCAATAAGCACTGCAAAAAGGTGCTTAACAGTATTAATCAAGGAAATGCAAATCAAACCACAACAGGAAACCCACTAG
Organism: Sorex fumeus; assembly: GCF_029834395.1. NCBI lineage: Eukaryota > Metazoa > Chordata > Mammalia > Eulipotyphla > Soricidae > Sorex > Sorex fumeus. The sequence goes on from NW_026606151.1 coordinate 10,216,113, forward strand.
AACAGCATTAAAAAAAAAAAAATTGGGGGTGGAGGGAGGCGCTTTTGGGCCATATCCAGCGATGCTCAATGGTTACTCCTGACGGTACACAGGGGACCATATGGGATGCTGGGGATCAAACTTGGGTCGGCAATACACAAGGCAAGCACCCTCTCTATTGTACTATCACTCAGGCCACATGTATGTTCACAAACATATAAACTGAAGCTTCTTATGCTGCTGTTGAAAAAGGTCAGATGCTTTAGAAAATAGCTTTTCCTTATGTTAAAATTACCATCACCCAGCAATTCTACTCCCAAGTATACACCCAGAAGAAAATATACCCAACACACGAAACTTTGCATTTAATGAATAGTTTAATTATGTCATACTAGCAATAACAAGAAATAGTTTGGATGTATGCTCTGACATGAACCTTGAAAACATGTTCAGTAAAATACACCATTTACCAAGAACCACCTAACACTGTCACTCCATTTACATGAAATACCCAACACAGGCAAATCTACAGAGATGTGGTTCTCTAGATCCAAAGGGGTAGGGATGGAGACTACTAATAAGTATGAAACTAGATGGGGCTAGGGGTAAAGAAATAGTGATGAAGGTGCTCAAAACTGACATGGCTGAACTACTCTGAATGTACAAAAAAACCCACTGAACTGTCCTTTCTTGCTGTAGGCCACACTCAGTTGAGTTCCTGTGTCACTCCTGGCAGGTCCTCAGAGGACCAAATGAAATTTGGGGATATAACCTGAGTTGGCCGCATGCAAGCCCCTTAATCCCAGCACTACCTCTTCGACCCCTGAATTATACTCTGAATGAGTGAGGGTGGGATTTTGTTTTTGGTGTTGTTTTTTTTTTTAAATGTGTGGGGAAGGGGTCGGGATATGGATGGATTACACCCAGAGCTACACTCAGTGTTAAACTCAGAACTTACTCCTGGCTCTGCACTCAGGGCTTATTCCTGGCGGGCTCAGGAGACCATATGGGGTGCCAGGGATGAACCCAGGTTGGCATGTACAAAGCATATGCCCTACCCACTGGACTATCACTCTCGCCCCTACGTGAGTGAGTTCTATGCTCAACAAAGCTATATAGCAACATAAGAGTATTATTTCCGATTATGACACCATTTATGGGTTGTACTGAAGCGCTTTAATATTTCTAATCCCCATGAAAGTGGGTGCAAAAGTTTTCAAGTCTTTAAAATGTAGGATCACTGAATTCTTAAAACCAATGGAACCACCCATTGAGTTTGCTAGAGAGGATAAGCGTTAACTGTGGCTTATCGTGCCATCACATGTCTTAAGAAAGACATTAACAAAGTTTCATTACAACAGTTAACAAATTTATATACAACTCCCTCAGTGCAGAAATTTATTCCAAGGGCTTCATTTTCACTTTTTTGGCAAACAATTTGAAGGTCCAGAGAAGAAAATAGATTATTTTTCAATGAGTAACAACTGGTGACAATGGGTTGGATTCCTGGCACCCCATATGGTCCCCCGAGCACTGCCAGTTAATTCCTGATTGCAGAGCCAAGAATAACCCCTGAGCATCGCTGGGTATGACCCAAAAAAACAGAAAACAAAAAAACAGTCAGTGATATGAAAATTTATGCTCAAAATCAAGTCTTGCTCATACCCAGCAGAGTGTTTGTATGTGTGTGTATGTGTGTTGAGACCAGAGGATTGGAACTGTGCTTTCTGCAAGCAAATCATAGGCTCCACTTACAATAGGCGGAATCTCCCTCTTACACATTACTTTCAACTGATTATTAGCCTCCAACAAAATAAGCCAAAAACTCATAAAATAATTATCTCATCTAATTCTGATAAATTGCAATTCTAGTTTACGCATTAGCCACTTAAATCTACCACACCCAGTAATAAAAAAATAAGTCATAAGACCAGAGAGATAGTAAAGGAGTGGGCAGGGCAGATGGCCAACCCCAGCACCCCACATGGTTTCTTAGCTCTGCCAGGAGTGGTCTCTAAATGCAGAGTCAGGATTAAGCACTGGGCAGAGTCAGATGTGGCCCAAAAAGCAATCAGGCAGGAAAGTTAGTTACAGGGCTTAAGGCACGAATGGGGCATTACAATCATCTAACTCAGGGCTAAGCCCTAGCCACAGTCACCTGAGCATCACCAGGGTAGCCCTAGAGGCCCCCAGCACCCATATACTTGGGTTCCAGCACTAGACCACCAGTCAGACTGGCTAAGAATCACTAGGATTTGCCCTCTCAAACAGATTTTTGGATGTACTTCCTACATCCTCATATAAACCTAAGTCATGAAAACAAAACCTTCATATAAACACCCCCATAAAAACGTTAAGTCACACCAAACAAAATATGTACACTCTATTTACCTTCTGTGTTACTGACTGCTGGCTCAGGAGTGATTCTCCCATCATGAATATTAGCGTTCTCCTCATCAGCATATATCAGATGGTCATCTTCTCTATTTTCTGGCCACTGAGGTACCTCTCTTGTATCTGTTGAACAGCTGCACACATCTTCACTCTTGTTAAAGTATCTTTGTAGCCATCCTGGTACAATGTTCTTAACAGATTCTGTAACCCTACTAAGAATGCCCTGTTGGGGAGAAATAACATAAGCAGGTTTAAATTAAGATTTCTCTCTTAATATCTTTAGAAAGTCATTAATAAGACAAACTGCTTCCACAACATTTCCTAAAATTCAGTTGCTAATGCCAGTGGTTTTACAAATTCTATAGTATTAACAAACTGCTCATTTCTTACATAAGCATGTACTCAAGAATCAACAACTGCCCCAAATGGCAATTATTCTAACCTGTAAGAAAAATATAGTAAGCCATCACATAGAAAGGCTATATTAAGTTGAGGTTAAGGAGTAAGCACTAAAATGTCATAATCCTAAAGGAAAGATATCCATAATAGTCAAAACATATTAAAAGAAGTACAATAAACCAATACTTCAACAGTTTCCTCAAGCAAGTCTTTTACTGTATCCCCTCTTAAGAACAAAAACTTAGGGACTGGAGGTGCTTATTTGTTAGTCTACTAGTTAGGACCAGTGTACTATCGCTCTGGGGCCCAGAGATTTTTGAAAACCAGAAATCAATAGCTTTGTTTATGGTTGGTTAGTAATTTTTTTATAGTAAATGGGCTCCTTAAGAATTTGGAGTTTAATCCCTATTGCTGCCATGCACAAAGCTGATTTCCACAGCCACGGGATGAGCCTCATCCATGAGAATGAATCTGCTGAAAACTCAGGTACGCAGGTTTTCTGACCAAAATCTCCAAGTTCTCATGGAGTCAGGAATGGGTGACATCTCCCCATCTCCCAGTTCTTCCAGGACCCTGATACTCAAGCCCACTGACGTGTCTTTGGCACAACATAAACTCCTTACGGCCATAATCAGGAGACTCACAAATACATCTCGGAAGAGAGCAGCACGCTGCAGAGATGTGTCTGGACCCCCAAATGAGTATCCAGTTAAAAATTGAATTCCAGCTCTATCACCTCATTTAAAATTTTAGAATTCGCATTTGTCATCACATGACATCTCAAATGCTATCCCTCTGAGGTACCACGTGTAGCGCAACACATTTGACAGGGTGTAAGTAGAAAGTAGAAGGCAATCAATCTCAATCAAAAAAAAATTAGTAATGGCTTATAAAAGGGCACAATGGCTCCAGTAAGATACAATCTTCACACTCTTTCCTCTAAGGAAACTTTTTTTGTTCACTTTTAGCAGATTACTCATAACAAGCACTGCAAAATAAATTATTTAGGACCTGCTTTGGGGGAAGGCTTGGGTGTGGAAAATTTGAAATAATGGTGGTGGAAGGTGTGATGGTGGTGGAATTGAAGTTGGAATGTTGAATGTAATAATTTTTTTTTTTTTGCTTTTTGGGTCACACCCAGTGATGCACAGGGGCCATTCCTGGCTCTGTACTCTGGAATTACTCCTGGCAGTGCTCAGGAGACCATATGGAATGCTGGGATTCGAACCTGGGTCGACCACATGCAAGGCAAAGGCCTACTCGCTCCACTATAGCTCCAGCCCCAAATGTAATAAATTCTTATGAACTATTATCACGGTGCCAAACACAGTAACAATTAAGTCTCACAATGGAGACATTACTGGGCCCGCTCGAGCAAATCGATGAACAACGGGAGAACCGTGAATAAAAACACAGGCTCTGGGATCAGGAGAATGAGTGCTTTGATTTACTCTAAAAAAGTAAGAAAAACATCTCTTCTTACTAGTATTGTAGCACTGTCCTCCCATTGATCAATTTGCTCGAGCGGGCCCAGTAACGTCTCCATTGTGAGACTTGTTGCTACTGAGTTTGGCATATTGAAAACGCCACAGGTAGCTTGCCAGGCTTTGCCATGCGGGCGAGATACTCTCGGTAGATTGCAGGGTTCTCCAAGACGGACTGAGGAATTGAACCTGGCCGTGCGCAAGGCAAATGCCTTACCGCTGTGCTATCCTACTAGTATTACATGGTAAGAATTATTATGAAGGTCAAATAAAATACTGTTGAAAGAATTTCATAATGTTCAAATTGTAACAGAAACATACTGATTGATTTTACTAGTTTTTTAAAACTAACGATAAAAACAAGCTACTAGAAACTAGGAAATCAATTTTAGGAAGTAATTTCTTTCATAAAATAACGTTAGTAGGATTTCAGAGAAAAATCACACAAGGGAAAAAAACAAATTAGCATGTACCAAAAAATAATAGTCAAGGCAAAATAAATAAATCAACCTTGAGAGCAAACTCAAAACAGTATAACTGAAAAATGTTTTTTCTCATGTATTTGCCAAATAGATTTAAACACATGTACAACATAAGCTCTCTAGCATCAAATGCAGCCAACAGCCCTAAAATAATCATTACTAGAAAAAAAATAAATACACTCTTCCCCTTTTCTATGTTAATAACTATGGAAAGATTAAATCCACCCGCACCCAATTTTAATAATTACAAAACACAGATTTTCTTACCTCCTCCGTATTTTAAAATATAAACCTGCTTTCAAAATGCAACATAGAGGGACTGGAGCGGTAGCACAGCAGATAGGGCATTTGCCTTGCACACAGCCAATCTGGGTTCAGTTCCCAGCATCCCAAATGGTCCCCTGACCACCGCCAGGAGTAATTCCTGAGTGCATGAGTCAGGAGTAACCCCTGTGCCTGGCCGGGTGTGACCCATAAAGCAAAAAAAAAAAAAAAGAAGAAGAAGATACACATAGGTGTCCAAGACACAGTACAGTGGGCAGTGCTTAAGGGGATTGCCTTACAAGCAACTGACCCAGGTTTAACCATGGCATGACATAGGACATCCCCCAGGCCCACCTAGAGTGACCCCTTACCCAGAACTAAGCCCTGAGCACAGGTAGGTAGGGAGGGGCTGGAGAGAGTCAAATTAAATATAAAGTTCACTCATTAAAGCTCATGAACTTTGCTTAGAAAACCCTTTACTAAACTAAAATTTACTAATATTGGAACAGAGGGATAGTACAGCAGGTAGGGAGGGTGCTTGCCTTGCCTTCATTCCCCAGCACCCCATGCGGTCCCCAAGCCTGCCAGGAGTAATCTCTCAATGCAGAGCCAGGAGTAAACCCTGAGCACCACCACCAGGTGGGTCCAAAAATCTAAAACATATAAAAATAAAATTTAACGTATCTGAATCCCCAGTGCAAGAAAATTACTGTTTCATGCTGGATTCCTAATTGCCATGACAGTGATACTTGTTAAATTTTTCCTCAATATAAAAATTTAAAAACTGAATCTACTATTAGGTTAGATTTATCATTTTATCAATAATGGAACATATGCATCACACCTGAGGAAATACTCACACTATCTAAAATTATTCAACCTTTATCTCTGTAAAATAAACTGACCAGAAAGAAGGATTTATCCTGGTGAACAAAAGTTTTGTCTAGCACATGGAGATAAAGGCAGTATTGCTGCCTTACCTCATTCAATTTAATCAGCACTTACTGATAGCCTGCTACAAGGGAGACAACAGGGGGTAAGTTTCTGCCCTCTAAATAAACAGACATGTATCATGTATATACTAACGAACAAAGCGAACAAAGCGAGAAGAAGGAAAACAGAATAGGATTAAGTATTTTATACAAAGGAAGACCTGGAAAAGTCAGTAATGAACCATGCTAATTTCTAGTGAAGTATTACAGCAGAGGGAACAAAATAGAAATAGTGAAACACATTATCCTTGCTACATGCTCCTCAAGCTTTTGGCAACCTTATTAATAAATGCAAAATTGAATAAATCCAGAAATATTAAATCCATTTTTGTCTCTAGCTGTATGTGTACAGTATGAAAAACAACATCAGTTAAGATGTTGAACTTATAATCAGTTAACGGCCGATTTTAAGTTCAACCACAGTATCAAGTTTTACCTAGAAGACCACTTTATGTTCATAATCTCTCGTTACTTGTGACATCACCTATTACACCAACTTTTACAAATATTGCATGCCAACTGAAAAAATAAACCAAAGCATTACCAGACTGATGGTGTCTATGCTCAGAGGTTTCAGTAGCAAGCATAAGTGACACCACTGATTTAAGTTTTCCTGAAGAAAATCTTCCCAAGCTGGGAGGGTGGTTCTTCTACATGTGCCAATAATGCTCTCTGTACTTGTACATGGTGATACTTGTCAGACAGGATGATAAGAGCCTATCGCCTCTACTAGGGCATCAGCTCCACAAAGGCAGACTACGGGTCTGCAGAGAGTCTACAGGCTATACTGCACAGTACAGCATGGGTTTGTTTTTGGAGGAGCCACACCAGGCATCCTGTAAGCAAAGTATACACTCATTCTCTCACTCTCCAGAGCTACCTCTCTGGCCTGACACAGTGTTCTGGTAACAAACCACTTCTCAGTACCACATCTTAGTATTTTGTGACAAGTTTTTAAAAAGAACATCAGTAAACACAGCTGTTGCAGAAAGCATAATACTTTCACCTTAAGCAGTACTAATTTTCATTACCACTCTAATACAATAATTAAACATAAGACAACTTGTGAAGCTATCCAAGACCACACAAAAACTGAATCTCCTAGAACCACATAAAACTAGTTAAATGAAGACAAGGATAGCCAAAGAAAGCATAATTAATGAAGGACCTCTAAAAAAATAAGACAGGGGCTGGAGAGAAGTATAATGGGTAGGGAGTTTGCCTTACACGAGGCCCACCCGGGTTCAATTCCCAGAATTCAATATGGTCCCCCAAGCACTATCAGGAGTAATTCCTGAGTGCAGGAGCCAGGAGTAACCCCTGTATATCGCTGGGTGTGACCCAAAAAGCAAAAAAATAAATAAGTAAATAAGACAAATAGGACATTAAAATCTTAAAAATACTTGCTATAGGGCCATGATAGCACAAAATACTTGCCTTGCAAGCTATGACACTATTTCGAATCCCAGACACCACATATGCACCCCCCGAGCTCTGACAGAAGTGACCCTGAAATAGGATCAGGAATAGCCCAAGCACCATTAGGTGTGGTCCAACTCCCATCCACACCCCCTCCCCCCAAAACAGAAAGGAAAAAAAAAACTGCTTCAGGGCCAGAAAAAATGGCCCAACAGGCTGAACTCATGTTTTGCTTGCTGAAGGTCAAGATATGATCCCTGGTACATGACCCCAATTCACTGGGAGTGACCACCAAGCATTGAGCCGGGAGTAGCTCATACATTCCTCTGAGTATGCCCCCTCCCCGAAATTAGTTGGGGGAGGGGGAACAGGTAATATATTCTTTTTCTATTTATCCTTTTACCCATCTGTAGTCTCAGAATAACCAGAGAGATAGCACAGAGGCAAGGAGCCTGTCTGCCTTCCATCTGCCAGCCCAGTTTGATCCCCCGCATGATCCAGGTCCCCCACCATTGCAAGGAGTCACTCCCGAGCAGAGTCAGGACCAGCCTGGAGCACCGCCTCCACCACGTGTGGCAAGTCCACTCCCCTCCAACAAATAGCCAAGATAATCATGAAGACTTTTTATTTATTTTGGTTCGGGGCCACTCAGGACTCAAAGCTTACGCCTGGCTCTGTGCTCAGAAATCACTCCTGGAAGGTTCAGGAGGCCATATGGGGTCCCCAGGATCAATCCACGGTCAGCTCGTGCAAGGCAAGTGCCCTACCCATTCTTGACTTCAGTGTTGTCCAACACTTTCCTTCACATTCTCATCTTTTAAGCAGCAGCATTCAATTACAAAATCTCCTTTCTCAGTCTCACTGGAACTCTATAAATATATAAATAATGTAAATAATACACATGAAACACCTTAGGGTTTGAGAACCCTGAAATATATGATAATTTGATTCCTACCTCCTGGGGCTGCCTTTTATTATAGCTTATCTCTCTCTCACACACACACACCCCACTACCTCCCCCCTTCCCCCCCCCCCAGCTATGCTCGGGGCTTATTCCTGGTGGTGTTCAGGTCAGGGAATGGCATGTGGTGTTTGGAATCAAACCAGTGTCAGCTGTGGTGCCTTAACCACTATACTGTCTCTCTCATTCTCTACCCAAAGTTTTCTGAAAGTCAAAAAACCCCAAGATTTCGCCTGAGACTGTAAGTACTTGATTATAGGAGCAATCTTAAATACTAAGTAACAAAAATCCAAAAGTAGTTTTCTATCAGTTATCTCTAGTTTAATACATCTATTCTGACATTACTAATGCTAGTAATTATAACTTTAACATTTACTTGAAGGAAAAAATGAAGCATTCAAATTCTAATGTAGTTATAGTAAATCAATTTTAATGATCTGAATTTAACCACCAAAACTAAACTATTAGCTAAATCTTACATTCAGCAGCCAAGCCTTTCTTATTCACCAATCCAATTCTTTCTAGCCACTCAAAACCCAACTTTCCATTACTTCTCAACTTCAAGATATCAAAGCAAAAGAAACACAAAAACATTCTGGATTTTAAGTGTTCCAAAATATAACCTGGCTTGGTCCAGAGTGATAGTACAATGGGTAGGGTGGTCAATCCCTGGCATCCCATGTGGTCCCCCCAGCACCTTCAGGGGTGTTTCCGGAGTGCAGAGCCAGAGGGAAGCCCTGAGCATCACCAGATGAGCACCACCACCCAAAAAAACATAAAACCTATCTTGATCTTTTATTCATAAAGTTGACATCAGTAATTAGGACAATAAAAGTACCGCCCCTCCCCCAACAAAAAGGAATACCTCAAAGACCTTCCAAACTAGCAATAGAAGATCCAATAAAATCTGAAATAGTCTACCAAAGAGTTAGGAATGAGAATGCACAACTGCATGAGACCCTAGGTTCTGTACCTGGCATTCCTCCCAAAATTTAAAAAAAAAAAAAAAGGTACCCACTCAGATACTGCCACTTTTCTTACATAGTCCGTTTGAAAATGAAAGGAGTTTGTCTTTTAAATCACACTATACAAGATAAGTAAAAACAAGCAAACACACACACTTTAAAAAAAAATTATAGTATGAACTGAAAAGGCATCCTACCATCCTATTTCTGACAATAAACATAACAAATTATATCTGTGGTAAGACTTCCCAAGAAAATCTTTTAAATATATGCTACTGTACTTGGGGCCAAGGAGATAATCCAGGGAACACAGGCACCTGAGAACATCACATGATTTGAATTTAACCACCAAAACTAAACTATTCAGAACATCACTTGGCTTCCCAAGCACCCCTGGGGGTAACCCTGGTGGTCTCTAATGCACTGCAGGGCCAGCACCACCATATCCTCCAGTCCCAGCAGTGAACTGCACTGGCTGCCCAAGTATTGCTGGGAATGTTCCAAGGGGTCCCCCTACCATCAGCTGGGAAGGGCACCCCCACTCTCTTATACATAAAACTACAAGGAAGACTGGAAGCACTACTAGCTACAAATAAAAAACATTTTAATAAAAATAAGGGTCATTACATCTTTCCAATACTAGTGCTTAATGATAATTTTTTGGGTTTTTTGTTGATGGGGGGGTTGGAGGGTTTTGGGGTTGGTTTGGGTTTTTTTCCCCTTGGCTTTGGGGCCACACCTGATGATGCTCAGAGGTGACTCCTAGTAATGCTAGGAGGGGCCATATGGATGCCAGGATCAAACCAAACCCAGGTCAGTCATGTACAAAACAAACTCCCTACCTGCCGTACCATCACTCCAGCCCCCAATGAGAATGGCTTTAATCAGTGACATACATACCAAAGTATTTTAAACTAAATGTTAACTGTGTCATCAGAAGACTTTTCAGGAAATGGAGGCAACATCTATCTAGAGGCCTGTCCTTTATCTTATAAAAATTGTTAACAAAATGTAATACACAAGGACTTCATCATAAAGAATCTTCACATCAAGAAATTATCTAGGGTTCTTTTAAATTATTTTTTTCGTCTTTGAGCAACATCAGGCAATACTCGGAGGCTACTTCTGGCTCTACACTCTAAAATTATTCCCGGTGTGCTTGGGGAACCATATGTGATGTCAGGAATTCAACCCGGGTGGGCTGCATGCAAACCCCTACCCGCTTGACTAACACTCCTGTCTAGCAATCTAATTTAAATTTCTTCTCCAATACACTTAAATGACAGAATTTTTATAAGGAACTACATTAAAATGAGTCAACAATAAAAGGAGCTTGGGAATACAAGGGCAAAAAATCTCTTTATGAGGCGGCAGCACTTAAATGCTTTTAAATGCTCAGAGTTAAAACATTTAAACGTAAAGTTCTAATGAATCACAACAAAACAGCTTAACTTTTACATGTATATCACTTAAGAGTTAATTAAGCAGAACAAAATTAAGTAACCTGACTAAGCACCTGAGTAACCAGATTCAAACCTAGATGCTGACACCATTCTGGCTCATCTTTTTACTACGAACTGCTCTATCTCCATCTCTATTTCCACTGATTGTACTAAATACCAAGGACAGAGCAAATATTAACATCTGGGATAAAACAAAAATCAAAAGTAGTGACTTCTGAAATCAGTTAAGTACCCAACCTCTAAATATTCCCTTTTTTCAAATCCTGGAACATATACTTTAACCATCAGATAACAAACAGGATATACTTACTTGGTACCTTCCATAGAAGGTACCAAAACAAAGCAAGAAACAACACACATAAAAACAGAGATAGGCAAACCATAGTCTTTGTGAGCCAAATCCAGCTGTTTTCAGAAAGGCCTCTGGAAAAAACTGACTTTTTTTTTTAAAGGATTGTTTAAACAAAACAACTTGCAGCCATAAAGTCTAAAATACTATCTTGGTCCTTAACAGAAGAAAAGGATTGCAGACTCCTGACTTTCCCATATCATTTTGATAACTTAAATCCGGAATTGATGTGTAAGAAATACACAGAAGGAGTGGATTCCCTTAGATCCAAAACAGAGTAACAACTCTTCACCCACACCCCACCCCAAAAAAGGGCAGAACAGTAGTTGTGGCTCACCAGGTGGTGGCAGTAAATTCAGCCAGAGTAAGGTTCTGGTTTGCCTGGGGGCTCAAGTTTTTGAGATGTCTATTAAGAAAAGCAGCCTCATCACTGGAGAGCGGACTTTCTGGGCCTGACAAGCTGCACAAAGGAGGAAATGGGAAAGGAGACTGCACAGGTGACATGAACTAACCACATCCTCTTTAAGTGACCTCTCTACCTGCAAGTGAAAAGAGGAAGACCCCGAAAGCAGCACACTTGACTTACATTGTGAGGCCCTGTGTTCCATCCCCAACACACACACACACACACACACACACACTACACTACACTACACACACAGAAAGGAGTGAGCTGACTAGAAAAAAACTGATACTATTTCCTAAAGGTATCTGGGTAAGTAAGAGAGGGCAGGGGAAAAGGCAAGTGAAAATGATCCACTTCTATTACCCCCAATTGTTCTTCAATTCATTCACAATTCTTAACTACCCTTCACTTCCTTCAATGAGAAGATGTATTTCTAGCCTCACAATTTCAAGCAAGGAGGCATTTGAAAGTTTTAAAAGGGAAAAAATGTAGACACGTAGCTGCGTCTCAGAAGGGTGAAACCAGAAGTCAAAACAGGAAATTACGAGTCAGATGAACACCCGGCAGAAGTCACAGGTACTGCAGTGCCTGTACTGGCCAGTTGGTCGGCTGCAAACTGCAAACATCCATCAACAGTGCCAGAGGGCTCTTTCTTAGTCCGACTCTTTACCATATAACCAAAACCTTCACTTTTCACCACCGCCACCCTCCAAAATGCCCTAGACACTTGATCAAATAACATCAGCCTGAAAACATGCCGTGTCATGACGCTCCATGCCATTCGTGATGACTCAGCAGCTGCTGCAAAGCAGATGACCGCGAAGATAGCAGACTGCAAGGGGGCAGTCCACAGAAGTTCCACCAAGGCGGAGAGAAAATCCTGATTTTAAAAGCCCATTAAATTAGCCTTTTCTGTATTCCTAGATGCTTCCTTGCTAGTTTCTGCCAATATTAAGTCACACTGACTATAATGACGAAGGAAAGCCCCCAATATCTTTAATCCCCAAGTCTCAAAAGCTAAAGATACGTTATCTTTTTCACAGTTCAATGGCAGGGCAAGAAACTGAGAGCACCTTAAATGCAGGGGTAATGATAAATTACTCAGCTCTCAGACACATCTACACAGCTTTAAGTCCTACCAGCTCTAAGATAATCCAGATCGTCCGTGTTATGTTTGCTAAGGCATCAAGTCTCCAAAATTAGATTTTCAACCAAGTACATTTATAAATAAACTGTGATTACTATAACTTTTGCCACCTGGAATATATTAGCTCTGTTCTAGACTATTTTAAAACGTTTCATTCTCTACATTGTAATTTTAAGGAGATCGAAGAAAGCACTCAAACACATTTATTAGGGAGAAACAGAAAGCATGTGTCTAACTTCCATTCTAGTAAAGGATTAGGTTAAACGGCCAAGCTTGTGACCTGCATTCTAATCTTAAAACTGGCTGCGTCTCCCTGGTTCCTCACAAAGAAATCTGAATCAGGCACTTTCAGTACTAGAAGGAGGAATTAACAATGCCAAGACCTCTAACCACAAACAGCAATCGTATTACAAACCATCACCATCTTTTTTATTTTTTACTATTAACAAATTTCCCTCAAATTTTTAGTTTTGAAGTGCTGGGTGTGGGTCTTTTTGTTTTAATAATACAATTTAACACAACCACACCAATAATAATAATAATAATAGAAAATGCGAAGGGTTCGGGTAATATTCATCATCATCATCATCATCATCCAGAATAAAGCACTCTGGAAGTTTAAAGAAGTAAAACAAGTTGTCAGATCTGACTTTTTTTTACACATCCCACCGTTTAGCATCATGAAGAATTTTAATACATGACTTTGGTCAAAACGGAAGTTTCTAACATATTCCCCCCCGATCGCTAGAACAAGTAACATAGATATTAGGGAAAAAAAAAAAAAGGCGGCATTTTTCTCAGAACCCAATTTCTCCGAAACCCGAATCGAACAGCTTGCCACGATTCAAACTCTCCCAACCCACCACCGCACGAGTTGCACAAGGCGGTGAAATTAAAAAAAAAAAAAGGGGGGGGGGGAGGTGGGAATGGGGGAAATTAAAAAAAAAAAAAACGACCACCCAACATTCTCCCGAGTGTCCAAAGCACCGCAACCTCCAGTCTACGCCCCGTAGAAAATTAAAACATATTTCGTGCATGAGATCAGAAATGGGGAGCGCGGTGCCCCGGGGGGGGGGGGGTGCCGACGGCCAATTGCAGCCTCGGGCAGGAGCACCGGGGCGCGCGGTATTGGGGGTGGGGGTGGGGGTCGCGGGAGGGGGGGGGGGGAGACGCGCCTCGCCGCGCGGAACGACTGTCCCGAGGGCGCCGCGGCCACGCCGAACCGAGGACGCAGGTAAAAGTGGCCAGGGGCAAAAATTCCCCAAAGGGGTAAAAAAAAGAAAGAAAAAAAAAGAAAAATTTAAAAATCAAAAGGCACCCCCCGGCGGGGTCCGGGCTCCCCAGGAGGGCCGCGCAGCGCCCGGCGCGGCCGAGCTCCCGTCCTTCTCCCACTTCCTGTGTCACCGCGGCCCGCGTCGCACCCCGGGGCTGTCCCCGGAGCGGCCGCCTCGGACGGAAACGGCGGGAGTCCCGAGGAGCGGGCGGCGCGGGCCGCATCTTCCCCCGGGGAGACTGCGAGGAATTCCCCCGCTCCTCCTCCTCCTCCAAAATTAAAAAAAAAAACTATATAAATTTTTTAAAAAAAAAAGGAAGAGTCGTCCCCAAAGCCCCGCGGGCCGCACCTCGGAGCGCCCCCCCCCCCACCCGGGGGGCCCGGACGGTTGAGCGCGGGCGGCCCGGAGCACACGTGGGTGCCCGGCGGGCCGCCCTCTGCCCACTTCCCGTCGGCGGCCCTCGGGCCCGGCCGGCTCCACGTGGGGGTCCCCGCCGCCCCCCCACACCCCCCGAGCCGCTCCCCCGCGCCCCTACCTGCTGCTGCTGTGGTCGCCCCTGCTGGTAAGGCTTAAATGGCCCCTGGTGGCATCGCCGCGTCCGGATCTTGCCGCCGCCGCCGCCCCCTCCGGCTCCTCCGGCTCCCGAGGCCATGGCGGAGCGGCCGCCGCTTCCCGCTTCTGGGGCGGCTCAGGGGGCGGGAGAGGCAGAGGCGGCGGCCTTGGAGCCCGCCCCCGGCCGGCCCGAAAGTCCACCCAGGCGGCCCCCACCGCGCGGCACGCGCGCCGCCGCCGCCGCCGCCCTCGCGAGGCCCGGAGGAGCCGCCGCCGCCGCGGGGAGCGAGAACCGGAGCAGCGCGGGGCCCCCGCGCGGGGGGTGGCGGGACCGGCCGTGCGGCGCGGTCGCCTCGGCCCGCCGCGCGCCGACCCCCGCCGCCGTGTTGGCCGCGGTCTCTATGGAGATTCCCACCCCCCACCCCCCGCTCGCCCCCGGCCGCGCGAGCCGCTCCGGGCGCTGCTGAGGCCTAAAGCCCGCCCGCCCCCCTACTCCACGCCCGGCTCCGGGGGGAGGGGGGAGTCGTCCGCTTCCGTCGCGGCCGCTGCCGCACTTGGAGGAGCCGCCGCCGCCGCCGACGACGACGCCGCCCGTTTTCCCCCTCCCCTCCGCGCACAACGCCCGCCGCCGCCGCCGCCGCCGCCTCAGTCGTCGTCCTTGCAGTCGCCTGCTGCTGTGGCGCCTATTGCCGCTGCTAAGGCCGCCCCGGTCGCGAGCCAGCGGCGCGTCACTCGGGACGCGCCCGGCGCGTCTGCGTCATCACCCGGCGACGCGCGGGGGGGGTGGAAAGAGGCGAGGAGGCCGGAAGGGCTCGGTCGAGCCCGCGCTCTGGGGCCGCGTGGCACTCTGGGAAATGTAGTTCCCGGCGAAGGGCGTGAGGACCGTAGAGGGGCGGGGGGCTGGTGGAGGGGCGTGGGGAGCGGAGTCTCAGGCAGGCGGACGCGGAAGCCGGTCGCCGCAGAGGCACAATCCTCGCGCCTTGCTACCTTTCGCCGCGGCTCTCGGCTTCAGTCTCTAAAACAGGGATTTAAAACGGGGAAGGCGAAAGATACGCAACCTCTTCCCACTCTTCCTGCCACCGGTTTGGTCAAGGGGGAGCAGGAAAGAAGCGGAGAGTCAAGTCAAAAGACCCGAGCTAAGGTTAGGACGTTATTCTTCTTTTTGAAAAAGAGAAGGAAAACAAAAAGACTGACACAGCAACAGTGCCCGTGCATGAACTTAATAAAAAGCCTACAGTAGCCGAAATAAAATGCATGGTTTCACCAAAGTCCCGTTAAGTAGAGGATTCTGCTGTCAGCCACACAAAGACTGGGATTTTTAGCTTTGCAGTTTGCGAGGCTGACCTTCGGATAACGCAAAAGCCCTAATCTTTGGCTTCCTCTTCTGTGAAGTGGGAACTTTAAAGGCCACCTTCAGGGTAGGAGAGATAGAACCGACCTCGGGCATTGCGCTGCACGCAGTCAGCCGCAGTTAGATCCCCACCACGCAGTAGGCTCACAGAGCACTGCCAGGAGTGACCCTGAACAACCCCCCGGCATGGTGCAAGAATAAAAAGTAAATGAAAGCCACTTTGGGACCGGAGCCAGAGCACAACGAGTTGGACACTTGTCTTGCACGCACGCGGATGACCCAGGTTTGATCCCGAGTCACCTGGAATGATCCCTGAGCACGGAGCCAGGAGAAAGCCCTAAGCACCGCCAGGTGTGGTACCCAAACCAAACCAAAACAAAAAACCCACTTTATAGAACTGTTGAGTACTATCATTTTGCAGAGGACTTAGCATATTCCTTAGGATACAAAAGAAATGCTATAAATGGTTATAATTATTACCTAGACAGTCAGCTCACCTGAGAATTAAATGGTCTATTACCAGTAATAAAAGTATACCTCAGTCTGTCCCAAATAGAAGGCATTATATTTAGAAAAACGAGCGAGGCTCAAAGATTGAATTCACCAAGTCTAAAGATTGTAGGAGTTGGGGCTGGAGCTAATAGCACAGCAGGTAGGGCGTTTGCCTTGCACACGGCCAACCCAGGTTCGATTCCCAGCAACCCATATGGTTCCCTGAGCACCTCCAGGAGTGATTCCTGAGTGCATGAACCAAGAGTAATTCCTGTGCATCGCCGGGTGTGACCCAAAAAAGCAAAAAAAAAAAAAAAGATTGTAGGAGTTGACCCACTGGTCTTGGTGATCACATGGCCCAGCCCAGTCATTCAGCTGCCAGGAAAGCAGGCGAGAGATTTCAGGGGGCACATTGGAGGACCTTGAGCCTGGACTTTAAATAACCCAAATTTTCAATGAGTTGAGACTGGTAACCAAATGATTAGGGAGGAAAATCTACTGTGGTAGTAAAAGAACAACAGCTGCAAATAAGGCTGATTGTTCTCTTTGAGGCTCTTGGTTTTAAAAGTTGGGGCTGAGGAAATAACCCTGGAAGTGCACCATTTTTGCATGCAGGTGGCCCCCAGGAGAGATGTGGTCACATCATGGGCACCCCTGAGAGTACCACACTGTGGCCCCCAAACAAAAAAAAATAATAAAATAAATCAATCTTATTAAAAAGCTTTGGAGTCAAATAGGCTTAATTTCAACTCTATCACTAGCTGTATAGCCTTGTGGAAGTTACTGATCCCCCTTTTTTTTTTCTCTTTGGGTTACATCAAGCGATGCCAGGGGTTACTCCTAGCTCTGCACTCAGGAACTACTCCTGGCAGTGCTTGGGGGATCATATGGGATCCTGGGGATCCAACCCAGGTCAGCCGCATGCAAGGCAAATGCCCTCCCCACTTGGACTATAGCTCCGGCCCCTCTTTTTTTTTTTTTTTTTGGCTTTTTGGGTCACATCTGGCAATGCTCAGGGATTACTCCTGTCTCTACACTCAGGAATCACTCCTGGAAGTGCTTGGAGGACCATATGGGATATGCTGGGGATCGAACCCAGGTCAGCCGCATGCAGAGCAAACACCCTCCCCACTGTACTATTGCTCCAACCCCACTGATCCTCTTTCTCAGCTTCATTTTCCTCATCTGCAAATAGAATGAAAATTAACCTGCTCAGGGGTGGTAGTTCTGATGAAAGGACTGTCTCTATACCTCGCAGTAACTGCTAAGACAGAAAGCGTCTATTGACAGATACACATAATTATCTCTGAGACTCATGTCACCTCTATCAACAAGCTGTACAATTCTAATCATCATGAAAGCGTGTCAATTACGTTGTGAAACCAAACTTATGCAGCACTTTGGTATTTCTAATACCTCCCAGCAACTAAGGCACATACCTTTTGTCTTAGGTATGGGTTTAGAGATCCAATGACCTTCGTTGGCAACTCCAGCCATAAACACCAAGATTATGGTAAGTTGCCAACTATGATAGATCAAGTTAATGTCCTTCTTCTTTTTTTTTCCCCCCTTTATTTTATTTTATTTATTTTTACAGTTGTAGATTTACAATTTTTTGTGCTTTGGTTTCAATTATACAATGATCAGATACCCATCCCTCCACCAGTGCCCATTTTCCACCACCATGGATAATATCCCTCCCACCCCCATCCCCCCATCCCCCCTGTCTCTGTGGCAGGGCAATCCCCTGTGTTCTCTCTCTCCTATTGTCCTTCTTCTTGGCTCCCTTGCCCTTGCTCCTGGACTCCACGCCTACAGCCCACTGGGTTCTCCAAGCATACAAGTTCTTCTCCCAGAAACACCCCATCCTTCCAAGATGCACTTGATCTCTTCCACAGTTCTTAGTTAGGCATTTTGCAAGCCTAGTAAAATAATTCCCAGCTAGCTAATTCACAGGGAAGAGCCATACCAGGGAAGGGCTTTAATTAAGCTATAGACATCGGAGAATGAACTCAGCATCCTTCTTTGAAGTTATCTGATGTGTGGGGACACCATTCACATGCAGAGAAAGGCAGGAAGTGGTGCAAACAGCTAGACCAGGGGCTGGAGTGAAGTGAGAGCACAGCAGGTAGGGCATTTGACCATGTGCAAAATCGACTGACCAGGGTTCCATTCCCAGCATCCCATGGTCCCCCTGAGCACTGCCAGGAGTAATTCCTGAGTACAGAGCCAGGAGTAACCCCTGAGCATCTCTGGGTGTGACCCAAAAAGAAAAAAGAAGGAAAAAAGGGGGGGAGGGGCTAGACCAAGCAAAGAGAAAACTTCAAAATAGAAAGTTGGTATAATTTAAAGAGATGGGGGAAATCTACATCCCCCTCTTGCCTTGATCTCACTTGTCCCATTTTAGTTATTTCTTTGAAGTACAACAGTATTTGAAAGAACAGTGATATATAACTTTCATGTTCATGTGATGGCAGTGTTGGAAACTTGACTAGGCTTGACAAGGAAGAAGAAATAAAAGACAGAAAGTTCAAGCTTTCCACCGCCTTATTTTACTCTGAAGTTGTATCAGCCTGTAGAATGAACTTCTTGTGCATAGACCAGGATTCTAAAAATAACAATGTTTCTGTGCTGAAATTCAGTCTGGAGTGAGAAATCATGTTTTATTTGTTTGTGGGCCACACCTGGAGACGCTCAGGGCTTACTCCTGGCTCTGCACTCAGGAGTTACTCCTGGCATTGCACAAGGAACCATACGGCATGCTGGGGATTGAACCTTGGTTGACCATGTGCAAAACTAGCACCCTTACCCACTGTACTGTCTGTCCAGACCAAGAGTTAGAAATTATTAAATCTATCATTTCTCAGCCTTTTGGCTAAGATCCAGTGTAGGAATAACTTAATCTAGAGTCCCTCATGTATTTTTGATACAGTACTCAAAAGGGTTCTCCCTTTTTTTTTGTTTGTTTTGTTTTTTGGTTTGGAGGCCATACCTGGCAGTGCTTAAACCCCTGCGCTCTATCTCTCCAGCACTTGAATGAGTAAATTTTTAGAGAATGGAATGCATTATTACTATTAGTAATTTTAGAATTTCTAGAATAATGAAATTTAAGCACTGGGGTCACAGAGATAGCTCAAAGGGCTGACTGCGTGCAGGAAACCCGAGTTTCATCCACTCCATTGCGTGGCCCATTGATGGGTGTGGTCCCAAATCCCTAAAATAAATGGAGGATAAATATTAGGCCAGGCCTGATAGCACTGGGAAGAGGTGTCCCAGCAGTGTTTAGAGTACTCCTGACTCAGGGATCACTCCTGAGGGTGCTTGGAGGAGCATGTGGGGTGCTGAGGATTGAGCCCATGTCAGTCACATGTAAGGCAAGTCCATTAACCCACTAAAATATCATTCTGGCCCTATCTAGCTCCAAATTTTAATTCCTAAAAATCCCTCTATGGGGGCTAGAGAGATAGCACAGCGGGTAGGGCGTTTGCCTTGCACGCGGCCGACCCGGGTTCGATTCCCAGCATCCCATATGGTCCCCTGAGCACCGTCAGGAGTAACTCCTGAGTGCAGAGCCAGGAGGAACCCCTGTGCATCGCCAGGTATGACCCAAAAAGAAAAAAAAAATCCCTCTATGATTCTGTAGCTCACAGAATTAGAAACTATTCCTTGTAAATTTTGTCTAATGACAATTTATATTCTTTTTTATTTTTTTCCTTGCAGTTCGAGGAGTTAAACCCAGGGACTTACACATGCCAGGCAAGTGCTGCAACACTGAGTTATTCTATCCTCCCTTTTTTATTATTATTTTCTATTCTCATTAGTCTTCAGATCAAAAAAGAGTTGAAATTGCTGAGAAGTGATCATGTATCTTAGGTTGTTTTATTGAGCTTGGTATAATAAAAGCTCGTTTCTCCCTTTCGGACTTTTAAACTCCAAGATCATTTCATTCTTTCTGTGTGCTATATCATAACACAGAATAAGGCTTATACATAGCCGTTACTCTGTACATTTTATAGAATACAATATACGATATTATTCGCCCAATATCCAATCACTTGTTTGGATTGTTTCTATTTTATTGTAATAAATAATACACTGATCGATCTAGCTAAGCTGTTTTATGTGACCTTTCCGAGGTTGTATCTGTTTATTTTTATGCTGCATATTTCTTAAATTAATTTACTCAAGATAAATTATTCATGAGCATCAAGAAGAAATCCCTCTGATAACATACGCAATCCTGAAAGGAATTTTTGTACTCTCTTCATTTTAGAGATGAGGAAACTGAGAAACTGGGGATAAAAGATCATCTTTTAAGAATTGTATTTAAAATAATGGCAAAGACAGTATTTGAAATGATTTCTCTCTTTACCCCAAAGTCCATGCCTTGGTTTTAAGTTCAAAGGTTAATGCCTGTGCTTTATGCTGATGCTGTGATGGGGCCAGGGTGAACTCTAGGTGGTGTCAAGAATCATTAAACAGGTGCTGGAGCAATAGCACAGTGGGTAGGGTGATTGTCTTGCATGTGGCCGACCCAGGTTCGATTCCCAGAATCCCATATGGTCCCTCAAGCACCGCCAGGAGTAGTTCCTGAGTGCATGAGCCAGGAGTAACCCCAGTAACCCCAGCATTGCCGGTTGTAACCCAAAAAACAAAAGAACAAAACAAAAAAAGAATCATCAAACCCAGGACCTCAAACACGCAAGATGTACTCCGCCATTTTAACCACATCCCTGGTCCACTCTGCCATGGTTGTGACTGTTTTATGAATCTTCCTGCCACTTTAAACTTATTTTCTTTGATGGACCAGAGAGACAGTACAGTGGGTAAGGTATTTGCTTTGCACGCAGTGACCCAGGTTCAATCCCCAGCACCTCCAGTGTGATCCCTGAGCACAAAGCCAGGAGTAAGGCCTGAATACGACTGAGAGTGGCCCCAAAATAAAACAAAACAAAGGACCATTTTTTTTGTTTTGTTTTGTTTGGCCCTTCCCTTCAATGGAGAACTTTATGCTTTAGAGACATCTTTCTAAGCTTGAGAGTTGGTGCAGTTGCCTTAAAAGCGGTCAACCCAGGTTCAATGTCCAGCATTCCATATTCTCCCCCCGGAACACTGACAGGAGTGATTCCTGAGTGCAGAGCCAAGAAAAACCCCCTGAACATCGTTGGGCATGACCCAAACCTGCCCCACTCCAAAAAAAAAAAATCTCAAATGGAATGCATAGTGAGAATAGTCATTTGGTAGCCAGAATCTGGAAAAAACCTGAGTGTCCAAGAACAGATGACCGGTTGAAGAAATTTTGGTACATCTACACAATGGAGTACTATGTAGCTGTTAGAAAAGATGAAGTCATGAAATTTACATGCAAGTGGTACTACATGGAAAGTATCATGCTAAGCAAAATGAGTCAGAAAGAGGGGGATAGACATAGAAAGATTGCATTCATCTGGGAAATATAAAGTAACAAAATAGGAGACTAACACCCAAGAATAGGCGAGATAAGGACCAGGAAGTTCACTCCATGTCTTGGAAGCCAGCCGCACATGATGGGGGAAAAGGGAGCTCAGAGAAGGGAGCACCAAATAAAGGGTGTTGGGAGGATCCTCCCAGGATGGGAGATGCATGCTGAAAGTAGATATAGACCGAACATGATTGCCACTCAATGCCTCTTTTGCAGACTACAACAACACCCAAAAGGAGAGAGAGAACAAAAGGGAATGCCCTGCCACAGAGGCAGGGTGGGAAGGGAGGATGGGGGATGGGAGAGATACTGGGGTCAGTGGTGGTGGAAAAGGGGCACTGGTGGAGGGATGGTCATTTGGTTATTGTATAATTGAAACCCAAACACAAAAATTTGTAAGTCTACAACTGTACCTTGTGGTGTCTAATAAAAATTAAAATAAATTTTAAAAAAAGAATAGTCATTTGGAAACCGTCTTAGCCATTGAAAAGACGAGGTTCGGGTAGTTCAAGGGAACTCCAGTCCTTCTATCATGGCTGAGAATTGAGGATGTGCTGGGGGGGCGGGAATGGAAGGGGAGAATATGTCAGCAGGTGCTTTTCGGTGAAAAGGAGATCATACATCAGGCATCAAATTTCAGAGAGAAACCTGATGAGCAAAACCAATAGTATTTTATGTGTGTCATAGAAAATATCACGAAGGATAAGGATTTTTTAAAAAAAATATATAATATATTTTATTCATACAAGAATCTGATACAAACACAGAAGGACAGGAATTCCTTCCCAATAGGTTGAAAAGATTCCATGAGCTTCACTTTTCTGAACGTGGAACTGCTCCATCCCACTCCAACCCCCACCCCACCCAGCTAAAAACATAACGGTATATTGGAAAGTTACAAAAACAAAAATCTATTGCTTGAGCTGGAGTGATAGTTCAGTGAGTAGAGTGCTCGCCTTACACGTGGTGGACTTGTGTTCACTCCCCAGCATCCCATATGGTCCCCCGAGCATCATCAGGAGTGATTCCTGAGCGCAGAGCCAGGAACAAGCCCTGAGCATCATCGGATGTGGCCCAACAACAAAGAAAAATCTGCTGCTGGGTTTCCTGCTTCCTAAGAAACTTAAAATAATTCCCCCCTATATAAGATATATCCATGGGAGGTGGGGGTGCTGATGGCTCAGTAGCAGGGAACTTTGAGGCCCTGATATTTTCATGTCTTTTTTGTTTGGGGGCCACTCCCAGTGGTGCTCAGGGCTTACTCCTCACTCTGTGCTCAAGAATTGCTCCTGGCAGGCCTCAGTGTTCTGCGCTCATATGAGGTGCCAAGGATCAAACCCAGGTCAGCTACAGGCAAGGCAAGAGCCCTATCTACTGTACTATTGCTCTGGCCCCCAACGCCCTGGTTTTGATCCCTGCACCACAAAAATAATAACAGTAATAACCATCTTCCAGTTATACATGATCAAATCTGCTGTGATTTCTATGGAAACCAATTATTATCATGGTACTTGAAGCCAGATCAGTATCCAAACGGAAGAAACACAAAATGAGGTTAGGACTTCAGAAACTTATCTAGGCTTTTTTCCCCATTTATTTGTATTTTAGGGAAAAAAGTTCATAGCAGATATTTAAAGATGTACATCATTATACTCTGATTAACTTACTGTGTTCTTTGTCTTTTGGGACTAAAGAAGTACTTAAGATGAAATGAATTAACTAATATAACCAAATTTTGATTAACTATATTACATTTGATTTCAACACAAGATTTTACTTTTCCCAATTTGTCTTTTTTTAATGTATATTGGCACTTGACCTAAGTGTGCCTCTGTGCATTCCATTCCATTTTAAAATTAATGTTTAAAGTATTAATCCTGAATGCAGTTTTAGATAAAAAAAAAAAGTAATCTCATCATTACATGTAGGGCACTTAATAAGCCAAATAAAAATCAGGATTAACAGATAATTGATATCAAGGATAAAGGAAGCATGGATATTTATTGACAAGGTACAAGCATAACCTAATCATTAAAAACATTTATCTAAGGGAACATTTATTGAGACCCTATGTTGTGTGTTTCTAATATGAACATTTTGTTTGTATTCGTGTATAGATGTTTAAAAAAGAAAGCTTTCACGTAGTCAGTATTTTTACCATTTTACTGAATTCTTTTCAGTCAACCAGTAGAACTTAACTCTATTAACCACTGGCACTTAACACTAGTAATTTGCCCAAAAAAATTTAACTTCTTAATTGTAAACATATGCTATCAAATCCATCCCTTACAATAAATCTGTTGCCTTAACTTTCTTTTCAGTGTTATGCATTTCTTACCCATCATCAGAAAACTGGATGCATCCTTAGGGCTGGAGCGATAGCACAGCGGTAGGGCATTCGCCTTACAAGCGGCCAACATGGCCGACCCGAGTTCGATTCCTCCGCCCCTCTCGGAGAGCCCGGCAAGCTACTGAGAGTATTCGATATGCCAGACACAGTAACAACAAAGTTTCCAATGGAGACGTTACTGGGCCCGCTCGAGCAAATCGACGATCAACGGGAGGGCCTTTACCTTTACCTATGGCGACAAGCTCTATAAATACTACAGTATTTGCAAACTTGCTTACACTAAGTATAAACCCTTTCACATTTGTTAAGTATTTGTAGAGAATGCTTAACTTTATCAGACCCTAACTTACTTGGGCTTTTCTTATCAAGATTCTTCTACTAATTAACTAACCCTCTCCACCCCCCCCCACACACACACATCAGGCTACCACCCCAGGAGAGGTTTGACCCACCCCGTTGAAATTGTGTTTTTTTCCTCTTTGCTACTCGCAGCATTCCCCAAGAGTTTGAGAGAATAAAGCATCTCTGCCTGTCTTAGGCCTACGCAATCAGAATCTGCATCTTAAGAACATACTCCTATACTCCTATATTTCCATACTCAGGATATCTCAGATGCCCCGTTTTAAAAGTTAACCATGTGGCAGACTTATTCAAAACAATATGAAACGTTGATATTTAAACCAAACATTAGTAATGAAATGTACTTGAGCATAAATTTGAAAACTACTTTCCAAATTCTTAAACATGTCGACATGTACCATTTTTCTTTTAGAGTTAACTCATGGGAAAACAAACCAACCCAAATACCCAGGTGACTCGGTGTAGGACCACTTGCTTTGCAAGTGTGAGGCCCTCATTCAACACCCAAGCTCTGCCAAAATGAAGAACCAACCAACCAAAAACTCCACATGAATTTCATGTAAGCCATCTAAGACCTTAAGAGGCAATGAGTAGAGAAAAATTCAGAAAAGAAATATCAGACTACCTTTTTTTAGAGTTACTACGACTTGTCTCTTTTCCAAAGCACTGACAAAATTTAAGGGCAGAAAAGCAAGCAGATACTGAGATGCAGTATTCTTTGGATGAAGTTAACATCTAACGTCTAAAATGAAAGATATAGCTAGGCAACCTGAGAAAAATCTGTAATCTGCGTTTTCCACAAAACTATTAGAAAGGTGCAAAAGAAGGTTTGCATCTTTTTTTTTGTTTTTGTTTTGTTTTTGTTTTTGTTTTTGGGTCACACCCAGTGATGCTCAGGGGTTACTCCTGGCTCTGCACTCAGGAATTACTCCTGGCGGTGCTGGGGGTACCCTTTGGGATGCCAGGGATTGAACCCAGGTCAGCTGCGTGCAAGGCAAACGACCTACCCAATGTACTATCACTCCGGTCCCAGTTTGCACCTCTCTACTTGAAAAAAAATCATGAAAACAACTGAGCGGGTTATTTTTAAGAGTCTAATCTCTTAAATAAATACCATTATAAAATCAATATGCCAAACACAGTAACAACAAGTCTCACGATGGAGACCTTACTGGGCCCGCTCGAGCAAATTGATGAACAACGGGAGGAACGTGACCGTGACCATGATAAAATCAAAAACAATACTCAGATATAATATATTTTAGGTGGGTAGGGGAGACGAATACAAATGGAACCTTTGGTCTAAAGGTTCCATGGAAGTTTGGCATGCAGAGAATTCTTTCCACAATATACCTAGAATTCTTCTTGACTCTTCCACAGAAAAGGCCTAAAACCTGGTGAAAGGGAAGTGAAAGATCACCTGTAAAGGTTCACATGCTCTGCCCTTTCTTTAGGCCAAATATAGACATGCTTACTCATCTGAATACTTAACACACCAAGGCATGTATCATAACAATAAATTAACCGAAATTTTCACCAGGAGTAGGTTTTAGGGATTCCTGTTCCTCATTAATCCTCATTTATCTACAACCAACAATTGAAGAGTTGATGAACCAACAGTTTATCAAGCAGTCTTTTCCCTCTTATTATTTGCTACATTTTCCCTGGCAGCAACAAATTAACGTTTTCTTATAATCTTCCAAAAGCTTTTATTTTTCTCTCCAAAGGAAGCTAGACTATTGCCTGAAACAAAAAATCTGTATTTAATCTATTTGTATTCTCTATTATCATAAGCAACAGAATAGATTTAACAGCGCAATTAACCAAACATAATGGCTAGTTAACAAGATGATTTTAAGCGCATACTTGGAACCCCTGATCTATGTCTCAGCATGTCTCACCTTGTTTGGGTCCATTACAAGGAGAAAAGTATATAATGAATTATGAATTACCAGAAGTATGGTTCTTCGAGTCTCCACTGTCACCTTCTCCCGCCAAAAAAAAAAAAAAACTGCCAAAACACCCCAAAGCCAAAAAGAACTCTTAGGTTATATTATCCTGCGTCTGATATCAAATAGACAATATTGTCAAAAACCAAAAAGCAACTCTGCAAACCTTGAGAAGAAATGTATGTATTAAATGCCGTAACTCCCCTCTAGGGAAAAAGGCTGCCTTAAACCCATAAAGATTTGGGCTGCACCACAAATATAAAAATATTCACGGAATTAGGATATCAAAGCTAACCCTGGTTCTCCCGCAGAAGCTTTGGCTAAGCAACTAGAAGCTTCTGCCAGCCACAATTACATGCAAGCCAGAACTTACTTGCTTTAAATTAGTCATTGGTAGACCAGCTCTTTTCCCCCTGGCTGGCTCATCAAATCTTGCCCCTCTGCCGTGAGTCAGCCGTGACTCATCAGCACTTCCTCCAAGGAACACCTGCTTTGAGGCTCATCCATCCCAGCTGAAGGCTGATCTGTGTTGCCTGCTCACTAACCTCTGGTCTCTTGCTAGGTAGCTTTGTGCAGAACGGCAGTTACTCTACAAACGTGTGGTATGGTCAGTGCGGATGCTGAGTGGTTTGGAGATAAACCTACCCCTCACCTTTAGGCTGTCTTCTCCCCACCCATAAAAGGCACAAGAGGAGACAGTTGGGAAGGAAAGACCATTTTTCCTTTTTTGTGGTTGATGGAGGTGGGTATCTTCTCCCTTAGCTCCTCCTGAAAGAAGCTTCCCCTCCTTCCCAGCCTGTTCCCTCAGATGCTAGCATCTTCCTTGCCCCAAGCGTGGTTTGAGTTAACAAAAGGGGGCTGATTTGCCCCTTTGTGAGGGACACCACTAGGCTGGGGGAGGAGGATGAGAAATGGAGATGGAAATAAAGGTGCGAGCAGTGAGTTTTCTGTCCCAGTTTTAAGGCAGCGAGAAGAGTCCTCCGGCCACCCGAGGCATGAACGAGGCAGAGAAAATGGTTTTAGGTTTGTTTCAGTCACGCTCACGAAGGAACTTGCTAACTGCAGATTTCACTTGTGGAAAGTGCTCATTGAGGCGAGCAACACAGAAAATGGAAAAGAGAAGTGTGGAAGGAGGGATTGAGAGAGAGGGAGGAGAGAGCAAATGTGAAACTCCGACAAATCCCCACAAGCCTTTCCTGAAAAGTCTGTTGGAAGTCCTCCCGAGCCCGGGACTGACTGAACTCACCTTTGATGTGGTCTGTCCCCAGAAGACGGTCTCGTAAATCCAGGATGATGCCTTGTTGACCCCAATTCAGAAGCTCGGAAATAAGTGAAGGGCATTTGAGTGAGATCTTTCGCGGGGACGGTGCTACAGCAACACAGGATATCACTTACTGACATCATAAATTATGAAGGGCTAGTAAATAATGCATAGCTAAGACCCTCCTTCTAAGTCTCCTCATGCCTTCCTAAACATTTTAGATCCAGAGTTCCAGGCACAAATTGAATAAATGTGTGGCTCTGTTTTGTTTTGTTTTTTTTTTCTTTAAATGGAGGAAGGCATATGGATAGAAACGTTTGAAATTCATTATTTCCCTCACCAGATTTTATTGCAGAATTGTATTCTTTGAGTGTATTTTTTTTTCTTTTTGGGGAACACCCAGCGATTCACAGGGGTTACTCCTGGTTCATGCACTCAGGAATTACTCCTGGCCCTGCTCGGGGAACCATATGGGATATTGGGAATCGAACCTTGGTCGGCTGCGTGCAAGGCAAACACCCTACCCGCTGTGCTATCACTCCAGCCCCCTTTGAGTGTATCTTAAAGATATTTTAAAATATTTATGTTAGGGTTTGGAGAGATGGTACGGGAGATATAAGTACACTTGCCTTGCATATTACTGACTCTTCCCCCCCCCCCCCCCGTTTGAATCTCAGTACCCCAGGTGGTCCTCCAAGTATAACCAGAGATACTCCTGAGCACAGAGCTAGGAGTAGTCCCCAAGTACTGCTGAGTGTCGCTCCAAAACAAACATAAATCAATAATAGTGGTTTTTGGCAGGATGGGGGCAGACTGGAGAGACAAATCAATGGCTGAGCGCATGCAGGAGATCTGGGTCCGAGTCTGAGTCCTGCACAGTTCTCAGAGCACAGAGCTGGGAATAGTCTCTGAGCGCTATTGCGTGTGACCCAGCAAAAACATGAAAGAAAAAAAAAGGTTTTTTTTTTAAATTATTAATACACTTTTTAAGAAACTTCTTTTTATCCTATTAGACACCGTTTACCTTAGACCATCTACAATTGCAGTGTCAGAGGTCAATGGGAAAAAATAACTTCTATGAAATTAGCTGAAGATAGTCTTTCCCTGAGGGAGTATTCCATAAATAACGTGATCTAAATTTATTCCAGTAATAATGTAGCCTAGAGGGAGAAGGACATAATCTTTAAAACTACACCTCCTGGGCGGGAGCATAGTACAGTGGGTAGGGCGTTTGCTCTGCAGACGTGAGTTCAATTCCCGGCATCCCACGTGGTACCCTGAGCACTTCCAGGAGTGATTCCTGAAG
Source organism: Sorex fumeus (assembly GCF_029834395.1). Classification (NCBI taxonomy): domain Eukaryota; kingdom Metazoa; phylum Chordata; class Mammalia; order Eulipotyphla; family Soricidae; genus Sorex; species Sorex fumeus. The sequence continues at coordinate 10,245,173 of NW_026606151.1, forward strand.
CGCAGAGCCAGGAGTAACCCCTGAGCATAGCCAGGTATGACCCAAAAAGAAAATATTCTGGGCCATATATTCTGCATCTAGAAGCACAGTGAGTGACACCCCCTGTCTTTGCAAATTATGGCTGGCTGGAATACCTCTTCTGTTTTTTTTAACCTTCTGGGGTTTGGGGGGTTTTTGTTGTTGTTGTTGCTGTTGTTGTTGTTTTGTTGGTTTTTTTTTTTTTTTTTGCTTTTTGGGTCACACTCAGCCGATGCATAGGGGTTACTCCCGGCTCATGCATTCAGGAATTACCCCAAGCGGTGCTCGGGGTACCATATGGGATGCTGGGAATCGATCCCAGGTCGGCCACATGCAAGGGAAATGCCCTACCCGCTGTGCTATCACTCCAGCCCCCCTTCTGATCTTTATTTTTTTAACCCAGTTGGTTAACCAACTAACTTTAACTATTTACCCGCCATCGTCAATCCTTTTTCCTATTTTGTTCTTTTTCTTTCCCCCACTCACCCCCACATACTTGGTGGTGCTCGGGACTTACTTCTGGCTCTGCGCTCAGGGATATTCCTGGTGAGATTCAGGGGTTCAGCTCCTCCCTCAGGGAACTTAGGTTTATTGAGTTACTCCCACCAACAGTGCTTCTGAGACACACCCAATTCCATCAGGCACTCCTAATCCTGTCTTGCTTTTCTGTTTTATGTCCTTTGCATGGGTTAGTAATGCCCTTTTTGTAGAGACACAGGAAGAAACTTGATGCTGTGCTTTTGTAACATACGAGTTCATTGACTCTGTATAATACTCATTCCAAGGTATCATCATATTTACTTGACTTTAGCCTCAGTTGCCCTTTCTTCCTAACATCCCCCCAAAAAGGGTCCCAGCGAGGGACAAGGATGGACCCAGGGCAAGCTGTAAGTTACCCTGGTATTAAAAAGGGAAAATAATGTTAAGAGCACAGAACAAATTCTGTCATGACCCAAAAAGAAGTAACTGAATAAGGACCCGGCTGGGGTTAGGAAAGACTAACTGGCCCCGGCTGGCCTGAGGGCTGTAGTCTGGGATGTATAGTGAGATGTCCCCAGGAAGAGCCACCCTCTTCCTGGGTGGCTCTTACTGTGTCCATACAAAAAGACTAGAAATATTATTAAGAAGTACATTTAAGATGATTGTTTAAATGGATACTGGTAAGGAAAGCAAGCAAGCAGTACGCCCTTGCTGGAATCTGCCCTTGAATGGATCTCCTAGTAATCTAGAATACTGAACTCCCAGATGAAATTTTGTTCTTGACTTAATCTCCTAGAAGAGCTTCCTCTGAAGGAGGGGCTTTACTTCTGCTTTTTGTTATGATAAGAGCGATAGCACAGAGGTAGGGCATTTGCCTTGCACGCGGCCAGCGGCAGGGCCAACCCGGGTTCGATTCCTTCACCCCTCTCGGAGAACCCAGCAAGCTACCGAGAGTATCTCACCCACACAGCGAAGCCTGGCAAGCTCCCCATGACGTATTCGATATGCCAAGCCCAATAACAACAAGTCTCACAATGGAGATGTTACTGGGCCCACTCGAGCAAATCCGATGAACAATGCTACAGTGCTACAATGTTCAACCCCACCTTTGTGTACTCCCACCCTTCAAGATTTCAATCTATACTATAAGGAGGGAGAGGGCGGTGGAGAAACAATTACACTGCAGGAGAATAGAGCTGTAAGGCTGAGGACGAGAATGAAATAAACATCCCTGACTACCAACCAGCCTGGGGCCCTGTTCCTCGGTTTCCCCATTCCTCCATTCCTTCATCCATCCATTGCCCTAGGCTGGCCCAGGCAACGGTTCTCTGGCCACTGAACATGCGTCATGCACCTGCGCTTTTTGAGAACTCACACAAGGGTAGCACTAGGATCAAACCCAAGGCCTGTAACATAAAAGTCACATGCTGAACCACAATATCCAACTCAAATTTTGATTTTTTTTTTTTTTTTTGCTTTTTGGGTCACACCCAGCATTGCATAGGGTTTACTCCTGGCTTATGCACTCAGGAATTACTCCTGGTGGTGCTCGGGGGACCATATGGGATGCTGGGAATCAAACCTGGGTTGGCCGCGCGCAAGGCAAACGCCCTACCCGCGTGCTATTGCTCCAGCCCCTCAAATTTCGATTTTTTTTAAGCCCCAATTTTGCTTTTACACAGCAGTCCATAAATGTAGCATCAATATCACATAGGGAACCTTTGATAACCCAGTTGTCCGGCCCCACCACAGACCTATGGAATATCTCACACTGAACCACCAGGAACCTTCAGAATATGTATTTGACAAACTCCCAATATTTTCCTTTCACACTCAGGTTCTCCATCTCTGACTTGCTTTGAGGGTTGATTCCCTTTTCTTTCCCACATCTTCTGTTTCCTACCCCCCCCTTTTTTTCCCCTTCTTTTTCAACCCCAGGAAGCATCCAGTTAAAGATTACTGTCAGGGCCAGAGCAAAGCCATAGTACAGTGGGTCGGGCATGTCTCTTGCACGTGGTTGACCTGGGTTCAATCCCTGGCATCCCATATGGTCCCCTGAGCACTACCAAGAGTAATTCCGGAGTGCAGAGCCGGAGTGACCCCTGAACATTATCAAGCTGGTTGAAAAACAAAACAAAACAAATAAAGATTGCTGTCATGGAACCAAAGCGATAGCACAGCGGTAGGGAGACCCGAGTTCAATTACTTCGCCCCTCTCGGAGAGCCCGGCAAGCTACCGAGAGTATCTCGCCCACCCGGCAGAGCCTGGCAAGCTCCCCGTGACGTATTCAATATGCCAAACACAGTAACAACAAGTCTCCAATGGAGACGTTACTGGGCCCACTCGAGCAAATTGATGAACAACGGGAGGACCGTGACCGTGACCGTGATTTGGGGGGGGGGCGGTGCCACACACAGCAGTGCTCTGGCGGTGTGGCTGCGTGCAACCCTGCCCACTGTACTATCTTTCCGGCTCCTGGAACCAAATTTTAATTTTTCAGTTTGTCTCCATCTTTCACAGGGAAGGTAATCCAGAGTCAAGAAGATGTGTGTGCACCTTGTTGCCTGTTACATCATGTTTCTCATCCTTTCATGTTCTATCCATCCTCCAAGAAGAAATTCTGATTCTAAACTACCAGCCTGGGGCTGGAGCAATATAGTACAGAGGGTAAGACATTTGCCTTGCACGCGGCCAACCTGTGTTAGATCTGTTAGATCCTCGGCATCTCATATGCTCCCCCGAGCATCACCAGGAGCAATTCCTGAGCACAGAGTCAGGAGTAACCCCTGAGCATCTCTGGGTGTGGCCTAAATAAATAAACAAACAAATAAACTACCAGCTAGCCCCATTCCAACCACACCTCTCCATCCTGGGTCAAAGGAAGTCTGGCTTCCCAGAGACCAAAAGCTGATTTATTGCTTAATTCTATGGAAAATAATCCAAAGTGCTTCAAGAACTAATATTTAACATTCCAGTTCTTCAAGATTTGGGGAACACTTCTGGAGCAAATAGTTTTCAATTTTTTGGTTTTGAGGTCACACCTAGCGATGCTCAGGGGTTACTCCTGGCTCAAGACTCACTCTTGCGGTGCTCAGGGAACCATATGAAATGCTGGGGATTGAACCCAGGCCGGCTGCAAGGCAGTCATCCTACCTGCTATACAGTCGTGGAACAAATACTTCCTAATGAAATACTTCTTATTCATTACGACTTCTGGAGCAAATACGTCTTAATGGGATATATTCCCAAAGTAGTTCAATGACATTAAGATTTTTTTTTTTTAAATCCTTGTGTGGCTTAATTTAACTTTGTAATGTTAAACACCCTCTTAATTTATTTAAATGGAGAGAGAGTTTCACCTTCTTAAACACCAACAAAAGTAAATACAGCTACATAGGGCATGTTGAACACTAGCAAGATCATTGGCCTATTTTATTCTAAAATGAGGTTATGAGCGCTGAGCTAATTTGGAGCTCTTAAAGGATTACATCCTAGGGAGTGATAATAGACACTAACTGAAAATCATTCTCAAGTAATGACTAGAAAGACTCACCCCCTGGGAGGGTTGTTGATATTTATAAAAAGTCAGCTACGTTTATTGACTGGATTTAAAAAAATCAGGTATTGTTACTATGATATCAGACTCTTACTCCAGTTGAAAGAACAGGGCAGAGGCCTGCAAAATGAGCGAGTCTAAGAAGGTGGAAATGTCTCGAATGTAGCCTCTGGAAGTTTCACCAATTAATTCCTTTATTTCTGCCAAGTAAATTTACATGGACAATCTACAGTCTCAATTACAGAGCAATCCATCTCTTTCCTGAAAGCTGATTAAGCAGCACTTTGCTCTTCAAAGCAGATTGATCAGGAAACAACAGATGCCAAGTGTCTACCCAGCCCTCTCAGAGGCTGTAAATCAAAGAATGAGTTTCTCTGAGCAGGACATCCTCCTTGCCCTGAGTGGTGGGCACAGGTGTGAGAGTGAAACTGATGCCACGACAAGCAGCAGACAACATTAAGTCTAAGCTAGGCCTCAGTTTCTGTTTCCCCAAAGCAGGACTTGCAGTTTCCGGTAAATTCCCAGTTGAGTAATTTGCCAAGATAACGAATCGAGCAGTTGGGTTTGGCTGGTCATGGGGGGGTCACTGTACCCTCCTTAGAAACTGTTGCTAACCATTGCCTAATTGCTGACCACCATTGTAATATGGCCAATGCTAAAAACAGATTAGTATATAAATTGCCTCTTTTTTTAAAATTTTTTTTATCATTTTATTTATTGAATCACCGTGAGAGCAATTACAAAGCTTTCAGGTTTAAGTCTCGGTCATACATTGAAACAACTGTACCTTCACCAGTACCCATTCTCCACACCCCAAAACCCCAGTATACCCCCATCCCACACCCTCCCCCTACCTGTGGGGCTGATGATTTCCACATTACTCTCTCTCTACTTTGATTACATTCAACTCTAGACCCACCATTATTTATTTGGGATTTTACTCCAACACTCAGATCTGCTGAAAAGGCAACAGTAGACAATTTGTTTTCTATTGCTGGTTATGAATAACATATGAGGTCGCATGGCTGCAATAGTGGCCGCGCGATTTTGAAATTCCGAAATTTTAACACTTAAATCTAGACGGATTTCTGCCAAAACCTGCTGGGTTCCGAGATTTGTTCCTGAGTCTCTTGGATTATGGCCGTTAAGAAGCTTGATCAGGAGCCAGAAAGGCCGTTCATGGGCAATGACTTGGGGTCTCATTGGGGTGGGGAGGAAAGGGCCGGCTCCACCCCCATCCCGTGAGGCCCCACATATCTCATCACTGAGGGCCCAAACCTGACTGTCCAATGGCCTCTGGAGGATGGCGGCCACTGAGCATAAATTGCCTCTTAACTCTGAACCCTATATAAACTGCTTATGATTTGGGGTCCTTGTCAAGACACCACTGCGTTGGATGAGACTTGGACCCTAGCTCGAGCTAGCTCTGGCTCAGGCTAGTAATAAAGTTCCTTTGCTTTTGCGTTATCATATGTGGATTTGGTCTGTCCGCAATTGAAACTCAAGCTCAACACGGGGATGGAGTCAGGGACTCCCCCTCCCACATCCTCCTCCCCAAATCAAACCTCGTAGGTTGGAAGGAATGCTCAGCTGCCCACTCATGACAGAGATGTTGCTTCTACTTCTCCTCTAAGTGCCCTTCCCGAGGGGGCTTGACCTTCTCCGGAAATGGAGCATATGCTCCCTGAGCTGGGCAGGGGGCCTCTTGCGGGAGCTGAGAGAAGAAGGGGCCGAAGCAAACAGTTTGAGCTTGATTGCTTGCTACTCACTGGTGAGCTCTGGGGTCCCTTAGGGAAGATCCTTCGGGAAACTTCTCAGCAAGGATATCTTCTGACTAACAAAGCTGACTCCCAGGGCCGGAGCGATAGTACAGCAGGTAGGGCATTTGCCTTGCATGCGGCCGACCCAGATTCAATCCCCGGCATCCCATATGGTCTCCCAAGCACTTCCAGGAGTAATTCCTGAATGCAGAGCCAGGAGTAACCCCTGTTCATTGTTGGGTGTGACCCCAAAAGCAAAATAAATAAATAAATAAAATTAAAATAAAAAAATTAAAAACTGACTCCCCCACACCCAATCCTTGTGTAACTTTAGGTATTTTTTTCTTTCTTTTTTTTTATATGCCCCTCCAAGGGTTTCTCAGCAGCATGCAAGACAAGTGCTTACCCGGTATATTATTGCTCTGGCCCAAGTATTTTGTACTTTAAGGACTCTGTTGTCTTTGCAGTGGGCCATGGAACTGTACAATTATCAGCTCATTAATTTAACAGATTTTGTTTTTTTTTTTTTTGTAGGAGTACTGCTAGTTATTCAGCCACTGATTAGCTGATTGAATTGTGCATGAACTCCACCTTACTTTTTTTTTTCTTTTTCCATTTTTTTTATAATTTTATTTATTGAATCACCGTGAGAGCAGTTACAAAGCTTTTGGGTCTAAGTCTCAATCATACAATGAAACATCCGTACCTTCACCAGTGCCCATTCTCCACCACCAAAAATCCCAGTATACCCCCATCCCACACCCTCCCCCTGCCTGTGGGGCAGATGATTTCCACATTACTCTCTCTCTACTTTGATCACATTCACTATTTCGACACCAGACCCACCATTATTTAAGATTTTACCCCAACACTCAGATCTGCTGAAAAGGCAACAATAGACAATTTGTGTTCTATTGCTGGTTATTCTGAGATTCGTTTCTGAGTCTCTGGGATCATGTCCATTAAGCAGTTCAATCAGGAACCAAAGAGGCCTTGCCTCCTATTATATAGCTGAGCCGGAGGTGGTTTGTGGGTGTGTTTCCCACATACCTAACTTTTGGCCGTTTACTTTCTTGGTAAACTTTGCCCCAAGTTTTTGGGGTCTGGCCAAAGGCACAGCAGCAATTTTGGGGTATCTGGAAGTCTGAAGGCGCCATGAGGCTGCTGATGCACTCGCCTCACAGGTACAGATTGACCTGCTGGCGGCACCATACCCCCTAATTTAACAGATTTTGACCCAATAACTATGGGAGAGGAAGACCCAGAGGACTGAGGCTCTCTACATCTTAGTGGGCGGGTCATGATAGAGTGGGTAGCTCCTGACTCAAGCCCCAGCATCTCTAAACTCTGGCATGTGCCTTTACTTTGTCTTTATTGAAGAATTTTGTAAAAATCATTTTTTTTCCTTTTTGGGTCACACCCGGCAATACTCAGGGGTCACTCCTGGCTCTGCACTCAAAAATTACCCTTTGCAGTGCTCAGGAGACTATATGGGATGCTGGGAATCGAACCTGGGTCAGCCATGTGCAAGGCAAACACCCTACCTGCTGTACTATCGCTCCAGCCCCATTTTTTTTAATTAAAAAAATAAACTTAGGTCTGAAAAAAAAATCATTTCTTTGTAATAGCCAGAATAAGGAAAGAACCCAAATGTTCATGAATAGATAGATGACTGGATAAAGAAACTATGGTACTGGGCTGATAGTATAGCGAGTAGGGCATTTGTCTTACACATGGCAGACTCAGGTTCGATCTCCAGCATCCTATATGGTCCCCCACGCACTGCCAGGAGTAATTCCTGAGTGCAGAGCCAGCAGTAACTCTGTGAATCACTGGGTGTCACCCAAAAAGCCAAAAAAAATAAATAAATTATAACATTAAGAATCACACACACGAAACAAGAAACTATGGTACATATACACAATGGAATACTATTCAGCCTTAAGAAAATATAAAGTCATGCAATTTGCTGCAATGTGAATGGATCTGATGGGTGTCAGGTTGAGTGAAATCAGCGAGGGGAGAACAGACTCAATGATCTCACTCATGTGGGGGATATAAAGAAACCCCTATAGTACAGCAGGTAACACGGGGAGGGCGTTTGCCTTGCTTTCCATATGGCTCCCAGAGGAGTTGCCAGGAGTGATCCCTGAATGCAAAGCTATGATCACCCCTGAGCATCACTGGGTATGTCCCCCAAACAAACAAACAAAAACCCATTGGGGCATATCAAATGCCCAATGGCAATAGAAATGAAGAGCAGGAGAACTGGTCTTCAGCAGGAAGCTTGGCACTGGGGCAGGGGTGGCGTAGATAAATTAGGGATGGGAACACTAGGACAATGAGGGACGGGTAAGTGCCAGCCACTGAGGCAGGCTTTGGGGTGGGAGGGGAAGTGGGGGACATTGGTGGAGGGTCTCAGGCACTGGTGAAGGATCGGTGTGGAACAGCATACACCTGAAACTCAATCATGAATATCTTTGTAACTTTGTAATTCAATTAAAAAAAAAAGAAAAGAAAAAGTTATTTAAATCAGGGATGCTGAGGGCTTACTCCTGTCTCTCTGTGGAAGGATTACTCCTGGAAGGGTTCTGGGGACCATATATAATGTCAGGGACCAAATGTGTGCAAGGCAAGAGCCCCTATTGGCTCTACAGCCTCTTGACCCCTAATCTTTTTTTTTCTCCCCCAACAGGTTTGTTACTGAGCCCTAGTAGACTAATGGCTAGTAGAGAAGCATGCGAAGATGTACAGAGCTCCTGATTGCAACGTGTCCACATAGCAGTTGATACATGATTCGTAATCCTGTGCTAAGATAATAGGACAGCGGTAGGGCGTTTGCCTTGTGTGCAGTGAGCCTGACCAAGCCAGGTTCGATTCCTTCGCCCCTCTTGGAGAGCCTGGCAAGCTACCGAGAGTATTCAATATGCCAAACACAGTAACAAGAAGTCTCACAATGGAGACGTTACTGCGCCCGCTCAAGCAAATCGATGAACAATGGGAGGACAGTGTTTTGTTTTAATCCTCAGTGTGTGTGTGTGTGTGTGTGTGTGTGTGTGTGTGTGTGTGTGTGTGTGCACGCATGCGCATGCCATCTCATGAGATTCCTTAGAGACGCTGCCTGGGTCTTCTCTAAAGTCTCTGCTTTTGTACTTGATTTATGACCCATTTTCATCCAAATCCACTGGGGAAATGAAACAATTGCGCTTCTGTGTCTTGGCCAGGAATCACTTGATCCTGAAAACCGGGTGAGAAGAAACGGTGAGAAGCAGAGTCACCTGCAAACACGGATGGAAAACAAACAGACACCCCGGGATCTTTTTCATTTGTCCACTGCAGGACTCAAACCCAGATCTCCTACGTACTGGGCTTGCACTTCACTGCTGAATCGCATCCCTGGGCTGATTGCTCCTTCCTCCTGTTTTTTTATTATTGGGTATTTGTATGTGTGTGTGTGGGGGGGGGGGGGGTCATTGGAGCCACACCCAGCTGTTACTTCTAGTGGTGCTCAGGGGACCCTAGGGTGCCTGACAGCAAACCCAGGTTCCAGCACACAGAGCATGAGCCTACTGTACTATGGGTCCTACTTCTCTAAAGAGGTTTGAATTCCAGCTCTCTGCAAATGAACCTTGCCATCTCACAGGCATTAAAGCTGAATCTCTTAGGTTGGAGAGTACAAGCAGGCTTCCTTCCCCTTCCCTCCCCCAGTGTGCTCAGACTTGGATTTTCGGTCAATGGTTTTCCATCTGTTTGGGGGTCATACCTGGTGGTGCTCAGGAGCTCCTCCTGGCGCTGAGTGCAGTGACCTGTGCAGTGTCCAGGGAACTGTTTGGTGCTGGGGCTCCCACCTGGGCATACCATGCAAGCACTCCAACCCTTTCAGCTATTTCTCTGGTCCCCTGTCTTCTTCTTCTTCTTCTTTTTTTTTTTTTTTTTTTGCTTTTTGGGTCACACCTGTCGATGCACAGGGGCCACTCCTGGCTCTGTTCTCAGGAGTCTCCTGGCGGTACTCAGGGGACCATATGGGATGCTGGGAATCGAACCAGGGTCGGCTGCATGCAAGGCAAATGCCCTACCCGCTGTGCTATCTCTCCAGCCCCCAAGGTCCCCGCTCTTCTTAAGGATCCCCCCCTCCTTGTTTGAAACTCGAATATTTATTTATTTTAAATTAATTTTTATTTAACTTATTTTTTAATTTGTTTTGTTTTCAGCTTTGGGGCCACGCCCGGCAGTACTCTGGACTTACTCCTGGCTCTGCACTCCGGAGGCGACCGTATAGGATGCCAGGGATCAAACCTGGGTTGGCAGCATGCAAGGCATTCTACCCGCTGTACTATTGCCCTGGCCTCTCAGATATTTATTTAAAGAGGGCGAAGACGTCCTTCTCTCCTGGAAGGGAGCAACATGACACCCACCATAACCATGCCGCCTGACCCACGCCAGGCTGTTTCACTCAGGTGTCCCAGAGGGGGGCGGGTAAGAACCCTCCCCACCCCAAGGGACCCAGCCCCGGCAACCGAAAACCTCCAGAACCCAACTGCTGCCCTGCTCTGGCTGCTCTCCACATGCCTGGCCCAAGTCTCACCCACAAGTGAACCTTTCTCTGGACCACGTGGCTGTGAATACTTCATAGAGCACACCCTCCTCATAGCCCAAGAGTACAGCACCACATATGATGGGATTCGAAGTAGGACACAACCAGCCGTAGAGGGAAAAATTATATTATCTTGGTTCTGCTTTGGGGGCAGGGATTGGGGTTTGAGATGGAAACACCTGAAAAATAGTGGTGGGAAGGTGTCATGGTGGTGGTATTGGTGTTTGAATATTAAATGTAATCAAATATTGTGAACTAGTTTATAAAATAAAAAATATTTTGAAAAAGTTAAAAAAATAAAGTGGGTGAAGAATGTCAAGCCCATGGACCAGAGTCACATGGTCTGGCCCTGACATGTGACAGGATGGACACATATGCCCCTTATTGGTTGCCCACTGCCTATAGGCCTGTATTGTATGGCCTGCAAATGATGTTATAAATATCCCAGTGGGGCTTACTCTTTCTTTTTCTGTTTGTTGTTGTGCTGTACCTGATGCTGCTCAATGCTTACTCTTGGCTCTGTACTCAGGGATCACTCCAGGCAGGCTCAGGGGACCATGCAGGGTGCCAAGGATCAAACCATGTGCAAGACATATGCCCTACCCACTGTACTATTGCTCCAGCCCCTTCTTATAACACCTTTTAAACATTAGCACTGTAGCACTGTCCTCCCATTGTTTATCGATTTGCTCGAGCGGTCACCAGTAACGTCTCTATTGTGAGACTTGTTGTTACTGTGTTTGGCATATAGAATACGTCATGGGTAGCTTGCCAGGCTTTGCTGTGTACATGGGATACCCTTGGTAGCTTGCCGGGCTCTCCAAGAGGGGCGGAGGAATTGAACCTGGGTCAGTCGCATGCAAGGCAAACGCCCTACCCCCTGTGCTATTTATTAAAAAATTTTTGTGGTTCTTTTTTTTCTTTTTGGGTCACACCCAGCGATGCACAGGGGTTACTCCTGGCTCTGCACTCAGGAATTACCCCTGCCGGTGCTTGGGGTACCATATGGGATGCTGGGAATTGAACCTGGTCGGCTGCGTGCAAGGCAAATGTCCTACCCACTGTGCTATCACTCCAGCTCCTGTGATATTTTTTGATGCTCCCCTGGGTCTTTGATATGGTGCACACACATGCTTGCCCAAGGTGGCCACGGTGCTTGCATGCATTTTTAGCTGTCACACTTATGGTGCGTTTGCCAGGTTGGCGGCAGTGTGACTTGAAATCTCTACAGTGCCAAGAGAGATACCAGAACTGCTGTAAACCCATGTGGCTCACCTAGATTTTGAACTCGTAACCACATGCTTCCAAGGCAAAGGGCCCAAGAGCTAGTACAGCAGGTAAGGGCCTTTCCCGGCATGTGGCTGATCCAGGTTCAATCCCTGGCACCCCAAATGGTCGTCCAAGCTTCACTAGGAGTCATCTAAGAGCACAGAGCCAGGAGTAAGCTCTGAGTACCGCCAGATGTGGCTTAAAACCAAACAAATACAAACAAGAGGGGCTGCTGTAACCCTTGAGTTAGACAAACTCGTCTATAAACTTGTCCAGCCTCTGTGATATGAGGTCACTGTCACTGTCACTGTCCTCCCGTTGTTCATCGATTTTCTCGAGCGGGCCCAGTAACATCTCCATTGTGAGACTTTGTTGTTACTGTGTTTGACATATCGAATATGTCACGGGGATCTTGTCAGGCATTACCGTGTGGGTGAGATACTCTCGGTAGCTTCTCTGGCTCTCTGAGAGGGGTGGAGGAATCGAACTTGGGTCAGCCATGCTAGCTGCATGCAAGGCAAACACCCTACCGCTGTGCTATCACTCCAGCCCATGAGGTCACTAATATAGCATAAACCAAAAAGTGTCTCTCAGTTCCTGATCTTACCGCTGTTTTAGAGCACCTTTGGGTAGATTTAAGAGGACTGTTTCTTTGGGTTTTTTTTGCTTTTTGGGTCATACCTGGCAATGCACAGGGGTTACTCCCGGCTCTGCACTCAGCAGTTACTCCTGGAGGCGCTCAGGGGACCATATGGGATGCTGGGAATCGAACCAGGGTCGGCTGTGTGCAAGGCAAACGCCCTACCGGCTGTGCTATCTCTCCAACCCCTGGGGTTTTTTTTTTTCTATTTGGGTCACACCCGGCGATGCACAGGGGTTACTCCTGGCCCTGCACTCAGAAATCACTCCTGACGGTGCTCAGGGGACCACATGGGATGCTGGGAATCGAACCGGGGTCTGCTGTGTGCAAGGCAAATGCCTTACCCGCTGTGCTATCTCTCCAGCCCCAAGAGGGCTGTTTTTTATGGCTTTCCTGTTCTTATGCTGTTGTGCATCAGTTATGCAGAAGGCATTGTGTACAGTATTATTAGGGTCCTTTCCTTCCTTGAAGATTAAAGAGAAAATTAAGCGCCAGATCCAATGTCTGGAATGCAGGCACCGTATATAGTTCCGGTGATTCGTAGCATGACCAACGCTATCCCATCCTCTCCCAAAGCAAATTGGTAGAATGGAAACAAGTGAAATCCATACCAGCTATTTTTTAAAGAGTACAAATGTTAAAATTTGACTTATAATCTAGAAGTTCTTTTTTTTTAAACACACAAAACCCTGAATGGTGCGAAACTGGGGGCAAAAAATGCAGTAATGTGTAAAATATGCAAAAGATACTAATTTAATTGGCGGCTGCTTGGGGGGGGGGCACATGATTACAATGCAAAGTCAAAACGTTTGATACAATCTGAATTCTAAAGGGGCCAGAGTGATAATACAAGCAGGTCGGGTACTTGACTTGCATATGACTGACCTGGGCTCAATCCACTGCCCGGTACATGGTCCCCAAGTCCACTAGGAGCGATTCTTGAGTGAAGAGCTAAGAGTGAGCCCTAATCACCACCAGGAATGCACCAAAACCCCCCAAATAAAACAAAAAGAGAGAGAGAAAAAGAACCTTTCCCTGGTACCCTACTCACCTTTCCCTCATGGTGCTCCTAATTTAGTATTTAGGGGGTGTGCATGAGTGTGTGTGTGTGTGTGTGTGTGTGTGTGTGTGTGTGTGTGCAACACATGGTGAAGGCTCATGGGGAAGGCATTTTTTGAGTAGCTGAGTTTGCAGTGGCTCCTCAAATTTGAATTTGGGGGGGCCAGAGTGATAGTACAGCAGGTAGGGTGCTCGCATGAGCCGACCTGGGTTCAATCCTCAGCATTCCATATGGTCCCCCAAGCACCGCCAGGAGTGATTCCTGAGGACAGAGTCAGGAGTAGAGCTCAGGAGAACATGGCCAGGTGTGGGCCCCAAACAAAAATAAACCATAAAACCTCCTAGAATGATTGAGGAGGGAGGAAGGAGGGAGATGGAAGCGCTATCTAGGCGGATGGAAGAAATGGCCTAGAGAGAGATTAGCATAGCCCGGACAGGCATTAAAGCTAGTGCAGGATTGAGGATGGATCGGGGAAATGGAGGCTGAAAGGGAAGTCTGTCTGAGTGAGCAGGATTAGCGGGTTTAATAGAAAGAGCTGGGCTCCGGGGTCAGAGGTCAGGCAGACTCAGGAGCAGGCGGCAGGTGCAATTCACTTACTACCTGACCTTGAGCCATTTCCTCTAATCCTGGTTTTCTTTCATTTCTTCATCCGCAAAGTGTAACTGTGTGATAATGTTTGTCATACAGATCGTGCCCAGGATTAAGTAGGATAAGGCATATAAAAGACACGCTACTGTGCAGGCAACTAAAATTCGTTGAGCAAAGGTGCTGTTGTCTTTACAAAGAATCGAAGAAACACAAGGATATGGCAAGGAGACTAGATTTTACATTACTAAAAATTTAACTGTGGAACTGAAGCAATAGGACATCAGGTAGGGCATTTGCCTTGCACGCGACCCACCCGGGGTTTGCTTCGAACTCTGGCATCCATATGGTCCCTTGAGCAGTGCCAGGAGTAAATCCTGAGTAATGGAAACCCAGAGCATCACTGGATGTGGCCCCAACATTTTTTAAAGCTTTTTAATTGAATCACTGTGGGATAAACCCTTACAAAGCTGTTCATGATTGGATTTCAGTCATATAGTGTTCCAACATCCATCCCTCCACCAGGGTGCATTTCCCAGCATCATTGTCCCCAGGTTCTCTCCCATTACCCCTCACCCCCAACTCCCTGCCTGCCTCTATGACAGACACCCCTCTCTCTCCCTCTTTCTTTCTCTTCCTCCCTTTCTCTTCTCTCTCTCTTCCTCCCTTTCTCTCCTTTCTCTCTCTCTCTCTCTCTCAACTTTTGCATTGTGGTTTGCAGTATTGATACTGAACAGTTATCCAGAATATCCCTTACCTACTTTTAACCCTCAGATCTTGTCCAGCGTGATCATTCCCACCTACTATTGTATACTGGTCTCTCTCTCTCTCTCTCTCTCTCTCTCTCTCTCTTTCTTTTTGGGTCACACCTGATGATGCACAGGGTTTACTCCTGGTTCTGCACTCAGGAGTTACTCCTGGCGGTGCTCAGGGGACCATATGGGATGCTAGGAATCGAACCCGAGTCGGCCGCATGCAAGGCAAACACCCTACCTGCTGTGCTATCACTCCAGCCCCCATCTTATTTATTTTTTGTCTTGTTTTTGTTTTGTTCTGTTTTGTTTTCTTTTTGGGTCACACCTGGCGATGCACAAGAATTACTCCTGGCTTTGCCCTCAGGAATTACTCCTGGCAGTGCTCAGAGGACCATATGGGATGCTGGGAATCGAACCCGGGTTGGGTTCCAAGGCAAAAGCCCTACCCGCTGTACTATCGCTCCAGATCCCCCCCCCCCCCCCGGTCTCTTCTCTATCTTACCTACCCTCAGCCCCACACACACTTGTGGTTAGTTCCAATCATTGACCAGTCCTCCTAACCCCTGTTTTCCCTGGCCATGGATATTAGTCTTTTACTATATATATATGTATATATACATATATATATATATACATACATGCATATATATATATATTGCTTTTTTGGGTCACACCCAGCGATGCACAGGGGTTACTCCTGGTTCATGCACTCAGGAATTACTCCTGACCGTGCATGGGGGACCATATGGGATGCTGGGAATCGAACCTGGGTCAGCCGTGTGCAAGGCAAACGCCCTACCCGCCGTGCTATCACTCCAGCCCCTACTATATATATTTTTATATTCCACAAATGAATGCAGTCATTCTATATGTGTCCCTTTCCTTCTGATTCATTTTACTCAGCGTGATACTCTCTATGTCCATCCATTTATAGGCAAACTTCATGACTTCATTTTTCCAGACAGCTGCATAGTATTCCATGCAACATTTTTTTTTATGCTTTTTGGGTCACACCCAGCGATGCTCAGGGGTTACTCCTGGCTCATGCACTCAGGAATTGCTCCTGGCGGTGCTCGGAGGACCATATGGGATGCTGGGAATCGAGCCTGTGTCGGCCATGTTGGCTGTGTGCAAGGCAAACGCCCTACCTGCTATCACTCCAGCCCCTCAACATTTTATTTTTTAATTGAAACTTCAGTGGTTGTGTTTTGGATCACCCTCACTGAGATATAGTTTACATATAGCACCGAATAGTTTGGGGGTCTTGGGGAGGTTGTTTTTGTTCTTAGGCCAGACCTGGGTACACGGGGCTTACTCGTGGTTCATGTTCAGGAATCACTCCTGGTGGGGCTCAAGTGACATACAGGGTGCCAGGGATTGAAACCCAGGTCAGCCAAGTGCAAGGCAAGCACTTTACTTGCCATACTCTCTCTCCCGCCCCAGCAGTAGGAAATTTGAGGTAATAATAATTTATGTAAATGTTGAGAAATAATTACCGCAATTATCCATTTACCTCATACAGAGGCATTTTCTCATGATGAAAATTTTTCAGTTTTAGACTCTTACTTTCAAATAGTCAATGAGTTGTTTCCTAGAGTCATCATCCTGTACATCACACTCCCAGACTTATAACTGGAAGCTCGTGCCTTTTTTGTTGCTTGTTTTTGGGGGGTTGGGGCACAAGCAGTGATGCTCAGGGGTAAATCCTGGCTCTGCACTCAGGAATTATTCCTAGTGGTGCTAGAGAGACCATATGGATGCAAGGGATCAAACCTGGGTCAGCCACATGCAAGGCAAGTGCCCTCCCTGCTGTAAACTATTGCTCCGGCCCTGTTTATGCAATTTGACTACCCACTGGCCCCCAACCACTCCAGCAACCATCTCTCTCTCTCTCTCTCTCTCTCTCTCTCTCTCTCTCTCTCTCTGTTTCTTGGGCCATAACTGGGAGCACTCAGGGCTTATTCCTGGCTCTGTGCTCAGTAGTCATTCCTGATGATGCCAGGAATTGAATCCAGGTCAGCCTTGTGCAAGGCAAGGACCCTGCTTGCTATACTATGGCCATGGCTCTCTTGAGGGACATTTCTTTGGACCAGAGCCATAGAGACCATATGGATGCAAGGGATCAAACCTGGGTCAGCCACATGAAGGCAAGTGCCCTCCCTGCTGTAAACTATTGCTCCGGCCCCGTTTATGCAATTTGACTACCCAACCACTCCAGCAACCATCTCTCTCTCTCTCTCTCTCTCTCTCTCTCTCTCTCTCTCTCTCTCTCTGTTTCTTGGGCCACACCTGGGAGCACTCAGGGCTTATTCCTGGCTCTGTGCTCAGGAGTCATTCCTGATGGTGCCAGGAATTGAATCCAGGTCAGCCGTGTGCAAGGCAAGGACCCTGCTTGCTGTACTATGGCCATGGCTCTCTTAAGGGACATTTCTTTGGACCAGAGCCATAGTACAGCGGGAAGGGAGCTTGCCTTGCACGCGGCCAACCCAGGTCCAATCCCTGGTGTCCCATATGGTTCCCCCCAGCACCTCCAGAAGAAATTCCTGAGTGCAGAGCCAGAAGAAACCCATGAGCATCGCTGGGTGTGACCCAAAAAGAAAAACAAAAAGGGACATTTCTTCTATTCCTCATTTGTTTAGGGTTTTTTTTTTTTAAATCAAAATGAATGTTGAATCTTGTCAAAAACTTTCTCTACATATGTTGATATCATCCTATGATTTGTATCATTGTGTTAATAATTTGCATATATCGAGCTATCCTTTACTCCTTGGAAGGAATATCACTTAGTCATGACATAGAATCCTGTGCTACTGGATTTGACTTGCTTAGCATGTGTTGAGATCTTTGATTAATGTTTGTCAGTCTATAATTTTTGGGGGGATAAAATTTTGGTATTATGGTCAAGAACGGGATCGGACCACCGTCTCCTTCGTGCAAAATTCTACTTCACAGAGCGGGGAGAAAGGGCTGCAAAGTTCAAAAAGAGAACTCCCAGAACGACCACCAACTGGGAACTCTTTGGTACTATTGCGGCAACATGGGAAGATGCCATTGTTGACAACATTGACGAGGAATACGATCGACTGGTTCAGCACCTCCATGAATGTGCGAGGAACGCCAAGAGAGAGATAGCCACAAAAAGTCGCCTATCTTCGAAAACTCTTGAGCTAATTCGCCAGCGTGGTTTGGCGCATGCCTCAGGCAACCGCAAGCTAACGTCCGAGCTTGCAAAGCAGTGCAGAGATGCGATCAAGGAAGACCTCAAAGAGAGAAGAGCAGAAGTACTGGTAGATGCGGCAGAAGCCGGGAAAAGTATTCGTAACGCCCGCCTGTCCTTCGCCAACTATAAGACCAAGATGACTGCCCTCCGACGTCCTGATGGATCCATCACATCCTCCAGAACGGCAATGGAGAAGATTATCCATGACTTCTACTCAAATCTCTTCGATAGCCATGTCCACTTGCCGACATACCAAATTCCACAGGATGGGTATGTCGTTCCCAACGTTCTCCCTTCCGAAATCCGACACGCCATTTCGTCAGTAAAGAAGCAAACAGCACCTGGCCCAGACAAGGTCAGACCTGAACACCTGAAGAACCTGCCGTCAGTACTCATCAATACACTGGCTCGGCTCTTCACTCGCTACCTGTCTGAATGCAAGGTTCCATCTCAATGGAAAACCAGCAGGACCGTACTACTGTTCAAGAAGGGAGACATCCATGACATTGGCAACTATCGCCCGATCTGCCTATTGTCTGTCATCTACAAGTTGTTCACTCGAGTCATCCTGAATAGGATTGGCAGAACACTAGATGAAGGACAACCATGTGAGCAAGCAGGGTTCCGCAAAGGATTCAGCACCATCGACCATATCCACACGATAACCAAACTCATTGAGGTTTCTCGGGAGTTCAAGATGCCGCTCTGCTTAACGTTCATTGATTTAAAGAAGGCCTTTGATTCTGTTGAGACGGAAGCGGTCATTGAAGCCCTAGCCAATCAGGGCATTCAAGCCCAATACATCAGGATCCTCCGTGAGCTGTATTGCGGATTCACTACCAGGATCTCACCATTCTACAAAGAAGTGATCGTTGATGTCAAGAGAGGGGTGCGGCAGGGTGATACCATTTCACCGAAACTCTTCAGTGCCACCCTCGAGAACATCATGCGACAACTGGAATGGGAAGGAATGGGAGTGAAGATAGATGGTCGGCAACTACACCACCTCCGCTTTGCTGATGACATTGTTTTAATAACACCAAACATCAGCCAAGCGGCACAAATGCTGGCCGACTTTGACCGTGAGTGTGGAAAGGTAGGACTACAGCTGAATCTTACGAAGACAATGTTTATGAGAAACAGCCTTGTTCCTGACGCCCCATTCGCTCTCAATGGAACGACCATCTCCGAATGCAACAGCTATGTGTACCTAGGTCGAGAGGTCAACATGACAAATGACCTGGCACCCGAGCTGCGCAGGAGGAAGAGAGCGGCTTGGAACGCCTTCAAGAACGTCGAAGAAATAGCTAAGAGGACGAAGAACCTCCGGCTCCGGGCACATCTCTTTGATTCCACTGTTCTTCCTGCATTAACATATGCCTCAGAGACCTGGGCCCTACGCAAACAAGATGAGAACGCCATTCAGGTCTCCCAAAGAAGAATAGAAAGAGCTATGCTTGGAATATCACGTTTCACTCAAATGAGAGAACGAATCCGGAGTTCTGACATCCGTCGACGATCAAGGATCAGGGACGCTGTCTCATTTGCCAAGGTGTCGAAAATCAGATGGGCTGGTCACGTAATGAGATTTAAAGACGACCGTTGGACTAGAGCTGTTACTGATTGGATTCCACGGGATGTCAAGAGACCGCGTGGCCGCCCACCTACCAGATGGTCAGACTTCTTTGTCAAGGTCATGAACGATCGGTTTGAGGCCCTCCATGTTCCCGGAGCGAAGAGATGCCATTGGGCTACACTAGCACGCGACAGGGACAAATGGAGACGTTACTGGCGCCCGCTCGAGCAAATCGACGACTAACGGGAAGTTAAGTGATTAAGTGATTAAGTGATGGTCAAGTTAGGAAGGATTACTTCATCAGTATTTTGGAAGAACTTGAGGAGTACAGATAGTAACTGTCATTTGATAATTTAGTAGAACTCACTAGTGAACCTATTTGCACCCAGGACTTTTGTACTAAAGATTTTTTCATTTTGACCCACCTAGAGATGCTCAGGAATTACTCCTGGCTCTGTGCTCAGACTTTATTCCCGGTGAGACTCAGGGGACCATATCCGTGCTCCGGATCGAACTTGGGTAGCCTGCGTGCAAGGCAACTGCCCTACTCTCTGTACCCGCGTCCCCTGGGGGAGATTTTTAATGACTGTTTCAGTTTCCTTACTCCTCTGTTCAGGTTTTGTACTTGATGCGATTCAATCTTAAGAGGGCTATAATTTTAAAAATCTATCCATTTTATATTTCCCAGTGTAGTAGCACAGAGTTTAATTTCTTAAAATCTTTATTTCTGAGCAATCTGTTTTAATTTATCATCATTTCTGATAGTTTATTTTATTTTTTATCATAGTCTAGCTAAAAGTTTATCTACCTTGTTTATTTTGTGTCTGTTTTTTATTTAGCCTTTGCTTTATTTTCTTACCATTGATTTCTGCTCTGATTTTTATTACTTCCTTTCTTCCACTTACTTTGGGATTCGTTTGTTGTTCTTTTTCTAGTTTCCTTAGCTGTGACGTGAGGTCATTGGTTTGAGTCTTTCCCAGTTTCCTGATATAAAACTATATTGTCATGTACTTCCTCCTCAGCAATGCTTTTTGCCTGTCCCATAGATTCTGCTATTTTATCTCTTTATTCTCGTTAGTCTTCTCATGCTTCTTTGACCCAATAGCTATTTAACAGTATGCTGCTTAGTTTCTCAATCTTGAAGTTTTCTAAAAATTCTTTTTTATTACCTTTTTAAAATTGATGATGTGTGTGCCTTGTCTTTGAGGCCTCTGATTTGATTTTCAGCTTCTTCTTTCCTCCGTTTTCTTTAGTTTGGCCATTTCTGGTTTTTTTGTTTTTGTTTTTTGCTTTTTGGGTCACACCCGGCCATGCGCAGGGGTTACTCCTGGCTCTGCTCTCAGGAGTTACTCCTGGCGGTGCTCAGGGAACCATATGGGATGCTGGGAATCGAACCTGGGTCAGCCGCATGCAAGGCAAACGCTCTACCCGCTGTGCTATCTCTCCAGCCCTGCCATTTCTGTTTAAATGAAGTCTTTTTCCCTTCAATCTTTCTTTGAGTTTATTGATTGTTTATTTTTTTGTTTTGAGGCCACATCGCAATGCTCAGAAATCACTCCTGGCGATGCCTGGGGGACCACATGGGATGCTGGGGGTCGAACCTGGGCGAGCCCCATGCAAGGCAAACACCCTGCCCACTCTCCACTCTCTCCAGCAGCTCCCATGGTTTATTGATTTTTTTTATAGTGATTTCCTTAGTTTGGTGAACACGGAAAAGAATGTTGCTCTAATGTCATCCCTGGGCAGCGTCAGAAGTTCTGAAGTTCTTGAGAACTTCGCTGGGCTTGGTCCCATTCTCTCACGTGACTCATCACTCCCTGTGCTTTGAGGAAGCTCCAAGTTCCCGCTGGTCTGAGCACCCGGGGCTCCCTTTTGTAACATCCAGCTAGCTCCTGTGACTATCCTGATTTCTAGCAACCCCAGATACCTGGTGAAGATTTTTTTATTTTTATTTTTTGGCTTTTTGGGGTCACACGTGGTGATTCACAGGGGTAACTCTGGGATTTGCACTCAGGAATTAGTCTTGGTGGTGCTCAGGAGACCATATGGGATGCTGGGGATCAAACTTGAGTGGACTGCATGTAAGGCTAATGCCCTACCCATTGCACTATGGCTCCAGCCCCCTGTTGAGGATTTCTAAAATGCCCGCCAGATCTGCTCCCTGTGGCGCTGAGTTGTTTGTACCCGGATGACAACAAAGGGTTTTCCTACTGGTGACCTGTAGCTGCTATAGCATCAGGGTGTGACAGCTGCTGGCGTCTGGCAGTTGATGTGGAGTGACTGGGAATCGTGGTCACAGCACCCAGACAGGGTGGTTAAGGAAGCAGTCTGGATCTCTGGTGGTGTGCGCCTGAGGATGGCAACCCTGAACGTTTGCTGGAAGGGTGCGGCTAACCTCTCCTGTCTGTTCCCTCCTGTGGCCTTAGATGTGGCCAGCAGACAACAGCAGCCGGTCTGTGATATGGGCACAGATCACGATCATGATCACGACCATCCTGTTGTTCCTCGATTGCCTTATGCAGGCCCCAGTAACGTCTCCTTCGTCCTAGCCCTGAGATTTTTTAAAAAGTGCCATATTCAAGGCTCTTTCAGGGTTAGGAGAATGAGACCCATCGTTGTAACTGGTATTTGGCATATTGGGTATGCCACGGGGAGTTTGCCAGATTCTGCCGTGTGGGCAGGTTACATTCGGTAGCCTGCCAGATTGTCCAAAGTAAGAATGAGATAATAAGATGTCTTCCGGGAGCTGGGTTTTATAGTCTCTGGATCTTGGCTGTTGATGGGATTACATGGCACCAGGGGGCCAGTTGGTGGGTATGACCCCTGCCTACTGGAATATGGAGGATCTGGGTGGAGGATGCTCAGCCCTGATCTGAGCAGGCTTGGAGATCTCAGTCCCGGGACCTGCATGCCTGTGTTCCTCTGCCAGTACCTTTATGCGTGTGGAGAGTGGTCTCAGCATGGTGGTGGCTGGTTCTGGAGGTCTTCGGCTGCCGGAGCCCTGGTCAGGGCGGAGAGGGAAACTCAACCTGCTCCCCTCCAAGGGGCCCCGGCGAGGACAGCCAGGTGCGGGGGCAGGAGACTGTGCTGTTCTCTTCCGGGAGCTGGGTTTTATAGGGGGCAGGAGACTCTATGGGCACAGAACTGAGCCTTTTTACATCCTCGGTACTTAAGGGTCCCAGTCCCC
Source organism: Sorex fumeus (assembly GCF_029834395.1). Lineage (NCBI taxonomy): Eukaryota > Metazoa > Chordata > Mammalia > Eulipotyphla > Soricidae > Sorex > Sorex fumeus. Next base: position 10,267,874 of record NW_026606151.1, read on the forward strand.
CAAGTTGGGTTGGAGATTTGGGTCTGGTGCCCCCCAGGTTGGGCAGCTGCCTTTGGTTCTGGGCTGGCTGTGGCTATAAGCCTGTCCAATGGTAGGACCTCTGAAACAGTAAGTGTGGTGCTGAGGCTGTGTGTGTGTGTGTGTGTGTGTGTGACTCTGCCCTATGGGGAATGGCTGCTTCCACTTGTTAACCCATATGAGGCTTTGTTGGGTTAATAAGTCCTGAGGCATTTTACAACTCAGTTCAAACACAGAGCTGAATTTCTCATTTGTTTTGTTTGGGGCCACACCCAAGGGTGCCTCAGAGACTACTCCTGGCTCTGTGGTGACAGATGCTCCAGGCGGTGCTAGGGGGAAGGGGAGCCCTGTGCGGCTAGGGAAGGAACTCTACTGTCTTGTTTGCAGAGTAGAGCCAGCCTTCAGCCCCTAGACATGCCCCAAGCACTGTTGGGTGCACGCATCAGCAACTGACCGGTTGGAACTGACACTGCAGTCCTGCTGGATGTGCCTCACGGGAACGGCTGCTTCCCAGCTCTCACGGAATCCTCACGGAATCTCTGCTATTTGTCTACATTCTTTGGGTTGACTCCACAGAAACTCTCGTAGAATTGGTTTTTTTATTTGGGGGGCACACCTGCCAATGTTTGGGGCTTATCCCTGGCCTTTGTGCTCGGGGATTATTCCCTGTGTTGCTCAGGGACCATTTGTGATGCCAAGAATTGACCCAGAGACCCCTGGATGCAAGACAAGTGCCTTAGCCGTGGTACTATCTCGCGGGTCCAGAGCTATTTCTTTCTTTCTTTTTAATTTTTTTTTGAATTTTGGGTCACACCTGGTGATGCACAGGGGTCACTCCTGGCTCTGCACTCAGGAATTACCCCTGGCAGTGTTCGGGGGACCATATGGGATGCTGGGAATTGAACCATGGTTGGCCGCATACAAGGGAAACACCCTACCTGCTTTGCTATCGCTCCAGCCCAATATTTCTTTTTTCTTTTCTTTTTTTTTGGGGGGGGCACCTTTGGTCCCACCTTTGTCTGTCTTTGTTACTGTGAGAGCCTGGGACAATGACAGTGCCTCCCATTCTCTTCACCACACCATCTCTTAATCTTAGCAAGCACAGTTCCTTGGTTCATCTCTGGCTCCACTGGGTTCCTCATCTCATTCATGATCACAGTGCATCATACTTCTCCTTTGTACTGGTAAAATTCCGTAATTATAGTTGTGTATTTGCACTTGCTCTTTTTTTTCTCAAATCTCTCATCCACTAGTGCCCTCCCGGTGACTTGCTTTCTGCAGTGCTTAGTACACAGACGGCTCTCCTAGACTGGGAGCTTTTGTGTGGCCCGAGTTGAAGTATATATTTAGCTTTCACCTCATTCTTTTTTTTGTTCCATTCTCGTATCCAGGATATCACATTACAGCTCGTTCTCCTCTGGGCTATGATAGTATCTCCAACTTGGCTTGTTTTCCAGGTCTCTGGTAGTTTTGAGCATGGAAACGTATGCAGTGTCCCTCTGCTGGAATCTAAATGATGCTTCTCATGAAACTGGTGTTGGGGGTTAATGGAAGGCAGGGTCCAGAGGCAAAAAGTAACAATGGGATCACACCAGGTCAAGGGAACTTACCAGCCACTGTTGATGTTAACCTCGATGATCTTGATGCGTGTTCATCAGTTTTCTCACTACGCAGATACTCTCTAACTCCCCTACGCACTCTTGAGAAGGAAGTTACTGTACAGCTCACAGTTAATACACGGTGGTTTCCCCACAACCCATTTATTATCATATTTTAAACAAGAATAAGATCATTATTTCAAGATCATTTAAGGTAAGGGATATACATGGTAAGTTTTTGGTACCTGTATTGCAAACCATAAGGCCCAAAAGGAAAGAGAGAGAGAGGAGGAGAAGGAAGAGGAGGAGGAGGAGGAGGAGGAGGGGAGGAGGAAGAAGAAGTGGTAGCAGTGGTAAAGTGGTAGCAGAGGAGGAGGAGGAGGTGGAGGAGGAGGAAGAGGGGAACTGAGGACATTGGTGGTGGGAAATATAGACTGGTGAAGGGACAGGTGTTGGAACATTGTATGACTGAAACCCAATTATGAATAACTTTGTAACTGTGTATCTCACTGTGATTCAATAATAATAATAATATTAATAATAATAATAATAAAAGATCTTTTAAGGTACTTTTTTTTCCTTTAGAAAAGATGCTTTCTGCCCATATGATTTCAACCCAGCTATCCTTCCCCACCATCTGCACTTCCTCCTTTTCTTTTACTTTCCTCCTTTTCTTTTACTATACAGAACAAATAAAGTGGTGCTTAAAATGTTTTGCGTGTGATCTCCTGACTCAGGCTTCTCCAGTAGGGAGACCCCAGGGAGAGGGGGATCCTCGGCCACTGGGCCAGTGGCTCATTACAAAGGCCGAAGGATGCTGTTCAGGTCCCGTGGTGCAGAGCTGCACCCAGTAATACTCTGGGCCCATGTGGTACCAGGAATTGAGCCTGGGTCAGGCAAACAGCCGGGTATATGCCGGAACCATTTTGTCATGTTCCTGCTCTTTTAATACATTTTTAAAAATTATTTTTATCAACAGCCAACTTTATTTTAAATGATTTATTATATTAATTATTAAAATTAAGACGATTCAGGGCCGGAGTGATACTACAGAGGGTAGGGCGTTTGCCTGGCACGTGGCCAACCCAGATTCAATCCCCAGCATCCCATATGGTCCCCCAAGCACTGCCAGGAGTAATTCCTGAGTGCAGAGCCCCTGAGCATTGCTGGGTGTGACCCAAAAAAGCATAAATTTTTTTTTTATGTAGGATTACTGCTATTTATTCAGCCACTGATTAGCTGATTGAATTGTGCATGAACTCCACAGGAAAAAAAATTTAAGATGATTCATTTGGCTGGAGACATAGTACAGTGGGTAGGGCGCTTGCCTTGCATATGAGCAACCTGGGTTTGATACCCAGCATCTCATATGGTTCCTCGAGCCCACAGGACTAATTTTTTGGTGGGACAGGAAGACACACTCGGTGGTACTCAGGGGTTACTCCTGGCACTGCACTTAGGGATAACTCCTGGTGGGCTCAGGGCACTCTATGGGATGCCAGGGATTGAATATGGGTCGGCAGCGTGCGTGGCAGAGCAGAGGCCTGGGAGGGAAATTCCCTAGAGAAACCCCCACCCGATGATGAAGATGAATGTTGGGTAGCTTGGTTCATCTGTGGAGATAAAAGTTTTGCAAAGACTCCAACAGAGGGGATTTCCAAAGAGCCCATGAATGTGTCCTTCCATAGAGTGTGTCTTGCTGTCTCTGGCCCCTGACCCAGGAGCGATTTCTGAGTGCACAGCCAGGAGTGAGTCCTGACCACTGCTGCATGTGGCACCCCCCTCATCCCCCCTTCCCAAATCATTTAAAAGAATGATCTAACCTCCTAACAGAATCTGTATCATCAGGGAGTCCCCACCTTAAGAATGTATTTGCCGCATGCGTGTGTATGTGTGCGTGCGTGTGTGTGCGTGCATGCGTGTGTGTGTGTGTGTGTGTGTTGGGTAGCATCGCACACATGGTAGTTCTATCACCCAGCTACATCCCTGGCCACGTCTGATCTTCCCAAAGGCTGGAGCCCACCATGGGAAGGACACAGGCAGCAAAGTGTCTGGGCACACAGGTTTGTGGAGACCCTGTGTAGAACCCCTTCAGATGGGAGGATATTAGTTACGATTAGACACGCCTGTCCTGCGGGCACATCTATCCTTCTAGCTCTTCTCTCCAGCCAGCGACCCGCCTGCCTGGGGTGAGGGCTGATGTCTCATCCAACAGGGCTGCATCACCCAAAGTGATGGATACTTTTTCTTTTTTTTTTGAACAGATTTTATTTGGAGGTATTGAAGGGAAGGAAGCAGAGAAAGGAGGAAGAGTGTGGGAAGTAACATGCTCAAGAGAGAATGCGGGCTTCTCCAAGGGCGGAGAGAGCCCCTGTACGCACCCCAGCATTAGATATGAAAGCTTGAAAGTACACATCTCAAGAGGGGAGATGCGGGCGCCACATGTGCTTGGCCACGTGGGCACAAGCAGCACAGGGACCCAGGCAGCGAACGTGCACCAGTGATGGATACTCTTAGGAGCTACATTTGACTGGATGAGAAAAGTTTGGTTTTTTTACCCCCTCTGCTTTTTTGTTTTGTTTTGGGTATTTTTTATTGGCTTTTTGGGTCACACCCAGCGATGCATGGGGCTTACTCCTGGCTCTGCACTCAGGACTTACCCCTGGCAGTGCTCAGGGGACCATATGGGATGCTGGGAATCGAACCCGGGTTGGCCGTGTGCAAGGCAAACGCCCTACCCGCTGTGCTATCTCTCCAGCCCCTCTCTGCTTTGTTTTTGGGTGCACACCTGGAGGTCCTCAGGGGCTACAGTATGTGGAGGGTTGTCCTTGGTGGTGCTAGGGACCGTGTGATGCGGGGCACTGAATCCAGGCTCCTGCATGCGAAGTTTGGGCTCAGCCCCTGGAGTGCTTGCTTTCTCTGGCCCCGGATTCACAGCGAGCTGCAAAAGTCTGAACATTTTTTTCTAAGATGGTCTCTAGAGGTAAAGGCTCCGTGCTGTAAGAATGGTGCCCGTGAGCTAGTGAGGAAGAAGGGAGGGATCAGAAGACTGTGTCCCAAGATCTGTTGCCGAAAGTCACCACTCAAATTACCACAAGTGTGGAGGGTCCAGTATGACAACAAGGGTTGGGAATGATCACGGTGGACAAGAACTGAGTAAAGGGAGACACATGATAACCTTTCAGTTCTTGTATCTCTTACGAGAATGCCCAAAAAGGGGGGGGGAGGGGAGGAAGAGAGAGAGAGAGAGAGAGAGAGAGAGAGAGGAGAAGAGATAGAGAGCGAGAAGAGATGCCTGTCATAGAAGCAGGCTGCGGTGGGACTGGAGAGATAGCACAGCGGGTAGGGCGTTTGCCTTGCACGCGGCTGACCGGGGTTCGATTCCCAGCATCCCATATGGTCCCCTGAGCACTGCCAGAAGTAACTCCTGAGTCCAGAGCCAGGAGTAACCCCTGTGCATCGCCAGGTGTGAACCAAAAAAAGAAAAAAAAGAAGCAGGCTGGGGTGGGGGGAGTTGGGGGTTCATGGGAGGGAAACCAGGGACATTGGTGGTAGAAATATACACTGATGGAGGGATGGGTGTTGGAACATTGTATGACTGAAACCGGATCATGGTGATTCAGTTAAAAAAAAACAACTTAAAAAAACAAAGCCATCACTCAACCAGGGGACATCACTCAACCTTGGACAACCAAGGAGCAGAGGCCCACCTGGGTCCTCCACCCGGGTTCAGATCAGGGGACTTAGTAAGGAAGGGCCGACTGATCTGAAAGGGTCTAATTGTATTGCTTTTTTTTTTTTTTTTGGCTTTTTGGGCCACACCCAATGATGCTCAGAGGTTACTCCTGGCAGTGCTCGGGGGACCATAGGGGATGCCGGGGATTGAACCTGGATAGGCCACGTGCAGGGCAAACGCCCTACCTATGTGCTATTGCTCCAGTCCCCCGTATTGCATTTTTTTAAAAAGCTTCCCCCTGCCCCTTTGTCGTTATTGTTGCTGCGATGAGAGGGGACCACATCTGGGGTGTGCACGTCCAGCTTGCCAAGACTCACACTCTATTTATGGGTGGGGGTGGGGCTGGGTAACAGTGATGGACCACATCCAGGGGCGCTTCAGGGCCTTTCCTCTGCTCAGGAGTGGCCCCTGGTGGTGCTTGGGAACCCTCGGTGGTGCAGAGATCAAACCAGGGCCCATCACATGCCAGGCAAGCGCCCTAACGCCTGTCCTGGATGTCTGGCCCCAAGTCACATTCTTCTGCTCTGGTGTTTGCACACAGGCTTGACAGGGCTGTGCTCTGAACAGTAGTGCTCACGTGCATCCTGACGTGCCTGAAGGGGGTCATGGGCTGTATGAACCTCTTGAGCTGTGTGGTGCTCACACACACACACACACACACACACACACACACGTTTGATCCCCTTTAGCTGTGTGGCGCTCACACACATGGCTGGCCCTCTTTAGTTGTGTGGCGCTCAGACAGACAGACAGACACACACACACACACACATGGCTGGTCCCCTTTAGCTGTTTGGCGCTCACATACACTCACATGTGACTGGCCCCCTTTAGCTGTGTGGTGCTCACAGACGTGGCTGGCCCTCTTTAGTTGTGTGGCACTCAGACACACACACACATACATGCACACATGGCTGGCCCCCTTTAGTTGCGTGGTGCTCACACATGTGGCTGGCCCCCTTTAGCTGTGTGGCGCTCACACACACATACACACACACACACGGCTGGCCCCCATTAGCTGTATTTGCTCACACACATGGCTGGCCCTCTTTAGTTGTGTGGCGCTCAGACACACACACACACACACACACACACACACACACACACACTCGGCTGGCCTCCTTTAGTTACGCACACCCGTGGCTGGTCCCCTTTAGCTGTGTGGCGTTCACACACACACACACACACACACACACACACACACACACACACGACTGGCCCCCTTTAGCTGTGTGGCGCTCACACTCATGGCTGTGGTGCAGCTGGAGCCTGCCCATGGTGCCCCAGGGAGCAGAGAGCCAAGCAGGCAGGATCTTGCTCGGTGCACAGGCAGTGCCAATGACCAGACTCGTGCCAGCGTCTTGGAGGAGGCGCTCGGGGCCACTGAGCCGATCCCGGGCCAGGGGAGTCTAATTTCTGCGTGTGTGGTACCAGGGGTTGAGCCCAGACTTCACACATGCAAGGCAAGTGCTTTACTCTTAGCTACATACTCAGTCCAAAAACTTCTAATTTGAAATTAGAGAATCTATCCAAGATCCCTTTTCTACATATATGTATCATTGTTTTTGTTTATATACATTTTTTTTCTAAAATTTTTTTTGTTTTAGAGCCACATCTGGCTGTGCACAGAGCTTACTCTTGGTTGTGTGCTCAGGAATCACTCATGGAGGTGCTTATGGAATCTCTCTACCCTCTATTTAAATGTTTTTGAGCTACACCTAGGAGGTTCCAGGATTTCTCCTGCTCTGTATCCAGGAATCACTCCTGGTGGTGCCCCAAGGACCATATGGGATGCCAGAGATGAAACCTGAGTCACCCCAATGCTCTACCTGTTGTACTATCACTCCGTCACATAGAATGTCTGTTGCTGTTGTTCCTGGGTCAAGCCCAGCGATATTCAGGAGTTACTCCTGGCTCTACGCTCGGGAATTACTCCTGGTGATGTCAGGGGACCATATGGGATGCTGAGGATTGAACCCGGAGCGGCCACGTGCAGGGCAAACTCTACCCACTGTACGACTGCTCCGGCCCCTAGCCCCATAACCCTTTTAATGTTAACTGGTTTTCCTTTCTAAGCCACACTTTTTGAAAAAATGCTGATTTTCAATTATTCTATTTTAATTTTTTTCTTTGGGGGGTGCACACCCAGCTGTGCTCAGGGCTTACTCTTGGCTCTTTGCTTGCAGATGACTCCTGGTGGTACCCAAGGGGCCATGAGGTGCTGGGGATCCAAGTGGGGTTGACTGCACTCAAAGCAAGCACCTTGTCCCTCAAGGTACTATCAGATCTCCAGTCCTCTATTTTCAGATTTTAATATTCTTGTTTTTTTTTTTCTTTTTGGATTACTCCTGGCTCATGCACTCAGGAATTACTCCTGGCAGTGCTCGGGGGACCATATGGGATGCTGGGAATTGAACCCGGGTTGGCCGCGTGTGAGGCAAATGCCCTATCCGCTGTGCTATCGCTCCAGCCACAGTTTTTAATATTCTTATCCAAACTGCCAAATCTTCAGCAAATACAAAATTCTCCATCTGCTCTTTTTATTACCTAATTATTACTATTGAGTAAGTAAAGATATATTTGAGCTTCTGGATGCATTCCAGGTCTTCAAACGCATTCCCGTGCTTACACGTCTAATGAAGCGAATCAGAAAAGAATCAAACTTGGAAACAAATACAAACAGGAGCATAATCACAGGTTTCTGATCATTTGCCCCCACCAGCAGTATTATGTCACTCTGATGACATTCACTCACACGTTGAGATAATAGTAGTATGTTTACTTCTTTGTTCATCTCCCTTTTCCTTTCACAAAGCATGTTTTTTCTTTTGACCCTCCTCCATAAAAAAAAGTATTTATGTATGTTTTTACAAGTCGGGGGGCTGGAGCAATAACATAGCGGATAGGGTGTGTGCCTTGCATGCGGCCGACCCAGGTCCGATCCCAGCATCCATATGATGGTCCCCCCCAAGCACTGCCAGGATTGATTCCTGAGTGCATGAGCCAGGAGTAACCCCTGAGCATTACTGGCTGTGACCCAAATGCAAAAAAAAAAAAAAAAAAGTCGGACCTTGCACTGGCTCATTGGGTCGAAGGACATACTCACTGGGGCCAGAGGCCAGAGGTTCTCACACATGCCCTCACGTCTTCATATATTCCTCCTTTCAAAAGGAAGAGCCCCATTCCCTCCCACGAGCCGAGGCTGGACGTGAGACTCTGCTGGTGAACACAATGTACAGTAAGGGACAAAGGGCACAGAGAGGCATGTGCTCCCCTGGACCACACATGTGGGGGAGTCCTACCACCAAGTCCAGAGGACAGGCCAGGGAAGGGAAGAGAGCGGGATCCTGGCCAGAGCTGCCTCCAGTGATCCTCAGCTCGGTTCTGAAACCCTGGAAATGGGAGCCTGGGTTTCCACAATAGCTGCTGAGTTTAAGGGTAATTCTTTTGAGCGCAAGAGACAGCGAGTACAGAGGCCAGAGAGACAGAACAATGGGTAGGGTGTTTGCCTTGCATGCGGCTGACCCAAGTTCAATCCCTGGCATTCCATATGGATGTCCTGAGCCTGCCAGAGTGATCCCTGATGACTGAGCTGGGAATAAACCCTGAGTATCACCATGTGTGGCTCTCAAACAAACCCCAAAAGGGTGAATGCCGTAACTATTTCAGAATTTTATGTTACCTATGATGGGACCAGGAGAAGTATGGATTAGCTGGCATTCTTGGGCATCATTAGCATGGCCTTGGACACCGGTGGTTCCAAGGTGAGATCCTCTGCCCCCATCCTTGGGGGACAGCTCTTTGCCTTCCTGGGAGGGCAGCTAAGCCTCTTCAGGCTCGTGTTTCTCCAGAGCAGGCTTGCTTAGCTTAGGGTTGAGCTCACACTACGTACAGATGATGCTGGGTCACCAAGGGTCTCACGAAGTCATAACCCCTAAGACTTAAAAACAACACCCCCCCCACCCCAAATCATCTCTGCCTGCCTGAAGTCACTCAAAATCATGTGATGACTAAGAATGAACCTGGTTTGGTTCGCATAGTTGGTTCAAGCGCAAAAAACTGTTTCAAGCTGTTACAAGCACAATAATAATAATAATAATAATAATAATGATAATAGCACTGTAGCACTGTCCTCCTGTTGTTATCGATTTGCTTGAGTGGGCACCAGTAACATCTCCATTGTGAGGCTTGTTGTTACTGTTTTTGGCATATTGAATGGGGAGCTTGCCAGGCTTTGCCCTGCGGGCGAGATACTCTCGGTAAGGTAGCTTGCAGGGCTCTCCGAGAGCGGGCGGAGGAATCAAATATGGATCGGCCATGTGCAAGGCAAATGCCCTACCCACTATGCTATTGCTCCAGCCCAATAATAATAATTAATAATAATAATAATAATGGGAAGAAAAAAGAAAAAGTATGCTACAACTTACTTTTGAGAGCCAAGACGGTGGCCGTGGTCCAGGGGCTCTGGTTACAGTGACCTGGGCACCAGTTTTAGATATTACAGTAAGATCAGGTTGGTTTGTGCTATTCTAAACCAAAGTGGATCTATTTTCTTTTAACTGCCCCAATTGATTTCTTCTTCCAGAGACTCCAATGTCAAACTTACCTTTTCCTTTGTGAAGGTTCATTTTTCTGACACAGGAGAGAGATGGTACAAAGGTTAAGGCATTTGTGGAGCACGCAGCTTGCCAATCTGACCCTGGTTCGAATCCCAGCACCACCACTAATGGTCCCCCCACCCCTTAGCACCCCGTGGTGTAGTCCCCCAAACCAAAGAAAAACGAGAAAGAAAAGCATCATTCTGTCAACCTACCTCGCCGTGTCATCATGAATGGAGTCCCATAAGGATCCCAGACTTCCTCTCATGGGGACAGGCTCACACCAAAAAAACTGCCAGTGAGAGCCAAGATGGTGGCCGTGGCCCAGGGGCTCTGGTTACAGTGACCTGGGCACCAGCTCCCAACTATCTTGGGCCACCGTCTTCCAAGAAGTGCGTGTGAGGATACCATCCCTGGGGGTGTCCCACGGAGGGGAGAACTCATTTTTCTGAGAATCCAAAGAGTGACTGTGTGCCCCAGAAAATAAAAGAGGCAACTGTGTGTCCCAAAGATAAAGACTGAAACCCACTCACTGTGTCCGGGGGGGAGAGGGGGAATGATTTTTTTTTTTAATGTGGCACTCACGCATGCCATGATCGTTCTCTTCACCTTGGGGATTAGAACAAAATGATGGCAGGTTAAATTTAGATGTTGGGATTTGGTTTTCCCACCAGTCAGCTGCAGTTCCTCCTGTCAAAGGGCACACAGCCTGCCTCCCAGTGCTCTCACGATTTCTTCCTCAGCTGGCAACGGGCTGCTGGGCTCTGGCCGGGTACTAGGGCAAGTGCCCTTCCTCGAGCTTAGGAGACACCTGAACCAGCTGCAAGATTTTAGAGGTTTTTTTTTTTTCCTTTTTGGGTCATAACCAGCAATGCACAGTGCTACCTCCTGGCTCTGCACTCAGGAATTACTCCTGGTGGTGCTCGGGGGACCATATGGGGTGCTGGGGATCGAACCGGATCGAACCAGGGTCAACTGCATGCAAGGCAAAAGCCCTACTTGCTGTACTATTGCTCCAGCCTGATTTTAGAGTTTTTAATCATTTATTTAAACCAGGGGGTTGAACGAGGGCCATCACACCAGTATCACTGAGCTATCTGCCCAACCAGGTTGCCTTTTTGTTGTTGTTAAAAATTTAGGATTTTGGTTCAACTTGACAGCAAGATTTCTGCTGTCAAATTACTATCCTAAATTCATGTCTGAATCCAAAGAACTCTCAATGGTGCACACTGGCAGCCTTTTCCCCCTGGTGTTTGCTCTAAATCCAGAAGACAGTTACAAATGACATGACGGGGAGTTTGGTGGGGCTGGAGCAATAGCACAGTGAGTAGGGCGTTTGCCTTGCACGTGGTCTGCTGGGGTTGGATCCCCAGCGCCATGTGTGGCCCCATGAGCCCCGCCATGAGTGATCATTCCTGAGCTCAGAGCCAGGAGTAAGCCCCGAGCACTGCTGGGTGTGGCCTCCTAGTCCCCCAAATTAAATAAACACAAAATTAAAATTATATGACCAGAAAGCTTTATAGAGAAGGTTGCACGATACAATAGCACCCCTCTGCCCCCACCCTGCAATATAGTGGAATTATAAAGCCTGAATATTGTCAGTTTAAAATTATGAGGGGTCAGAGAGAGTATATCAAATAAGGACCTTGCAGGTGGTCATGTGGTCAGTTCAATTCCTGGCATCAAACCCCATCTGGAATGATCCCTGAGTACAGTGCCAGGAGTAAGCCCTGAGCACCACCAGGTATGGCCTTCATAAACCAAAGTATTTAAAAGTCTGACTAGAGCTGGAGAATTTAGTAGGAGACAGGAGAAGATCTTTAACTAAAGGTGTGTGTGTGTGTGTGTGTGTGTGTGTGTGTGTGTGTGGTGTGGCTCAGGGCTCACTCCTGGCCTGTTTGGGGGATTGAGTGTGGTGCCAGGGATTGAAGTGGGTCAATTGCCTGCAGGGCAAAGTGTCTTAAAACTCCAGCCCTTAAAGGACATTTTCCTAAGAAGTTATTCTTCCTTTCAATCAGTATCTTAGAAATACAAGGCTTGACTTTTGCTGAGAAAATGTGTGTTCGAATTTGTTTACACCCATTAACAAACGTGTTAACAACAAGTCACTGTGTTTCTGTTGTTAAAGACATGTCTATATTTAACTATCCAGTACAAGTCTTCAACCAGTTTACTCTCCCAGCCAAAATGACAATGTCAATAACCAAATACCACTTACTTCAGCTAGTTCGCTTAGGAGAATGTGCACCAAACTATGGATTTATAACGGTCATCATTTAAATACTAAGTACAAAAACCCAACCAAATTAAATGTTAAATAGAAAAAACAAAGCCTAACCAACTTAAGACAAAAAAGTATCTTCCCCCAAACACTGGTTTATAAAATTCAAAAAAGATGTTATATTTTTGTCCCTTTATTCCTCCTGTCTATATAAGATGCCTTTCTGTATGGAATATGCTAGATCTAAATTTGGGGGGAACCCCAGTGTTGTTTGGAGGCAAGGTGGGCTACCCGGGCAATACGTGGCTTGATGTGATGTAGTTCATGTCCCGCAGTGCTGACGGGCATGTGATACAGGGGATCAAACTTGGGGTCTTGAGCATGCAAGGTATGTGCTTTAGGCACTGAGTCAGCCCTACCTGGCAATTCTTTTTTTTTTTTTCTTTTTGGGTCACACCCGGCGATGCACAGGGGTTACTCCTGGCTTTGCACTCAGGAATCACTCCTGGTGGTGCTCAGGGGACCATATGGGATGCTGGGGATTGAATTTGGGTCGGCCACATGCAAGGCAAACACCCTACCCACTGTACTGTCGCTTCTGCCCAAGTTGGCAATTCGTGATCACTTCAGAAACATTGAAATGAACTGAAATTTTCTCATTTTGTTTCTGTGCCAAACCACTGGTGCAGAGGCTGCTCCCAGAGGCAGTGACTAGGCAACATACTGTGCTGAGAACTGGACCTGGGTCTCCTTCCTGCAAAGCACGTGTACTAAGGGGTTGGAGCGATAGCACAGTGGGTAGGGTATTTGCCTTGCATGCAGCCAACCCAGATTCAATCCCCAGCATCCCATATAGTCCCCTGGGCACCGCCAGGAGTGATTCCTGATTGCTGAGCCAGGAGTAACCCCTGAGCATCACTGGGTGTGACCCAAAAAAAAGCATGTGTACTGGCCCCTTTGAGTTCTCTCTGTTCTCTCTGTCCTGGGAGCTGAGAGGGTTCTGGAAACATCTTACGATACCATTTCTGGATCATCTTTCCTAGTACGCCATCGTAGGCCACTGTTGTAAGGGTGGCAGGCAGGGCACCGCAACCTCTACAGCCCCCAAGCGCTCCCAGTGCCCGTCAGCCTGGCCTGGTGAAACTCACCCCAGCCCTTCCAGTCTCCCTGAGGCTCCGTGACGGATTGGCATGTGTGTGGAGCAGGGAGAATGATGCACGGTGCCTGAGCTCTGGCTCTGCACCCTTGCTCCATCACCAAGCCCTCATCCTGGGTTTCCCATCGGTCATGCAGCAACAGCCCGCGAGAAGGACTTGCGGCCAAGTCTCCAGAGCACCCACGCACACAGACCCGCAGACCTGAGCACTGAAAGCAGCCGCGGTGCCGCTCAAGACAAACAGCTGGTGTTTAAAACTGGAAGAAGACGGTTTGTATTCTAAAACACGCGGACACACATGCACGCACAAGTATGTACCAATTAAATACAACAAAGTTGAAGTAGGGGGATATAAATTACAGTTGTTTTCATTTTTTTTATAAGAAACTAGTAAAATACTAGTTAGCTCACTATACACAAAATCCCATGAACAGCAGCTTCTCATTATTAAAGTCTCCACTATCTTACCCACTCGCTGATGCTAGAACGCCAAGGAAGGGGTGTACAGCAGGCTGTCCACACTGACCGGCTCTCACGCTCACTGCTGGACACTGGGCCTCCTGGACCGGCATCTGCAGAAGCAGGAGACTGGGCCCTACTAACGCCTCCTGCACACATGCTCCTTAACGGCTCCGCTGGGTGGAAACCGTCCCACATGAAGACACAGATGGGGCATCTGGATTCGGTCATTGCCCTTGGACGCGGCGGCCCAAACCTCTGTGGGTTGCATCAACTGGTTCCACTTCCTCAGCACTTTTCCAGAATCAAATCAGCAAAATAACACAGCAAATAACCCACATCACCACGAAACCTACCAATCCTGAACCAAACCACACACAAAGACTAAAAAAAAATAAAAATAAAAAATCCACAATCCCTGCTCCCCACTCCCCACCCCCACCCCCACCCCAAACCAACTCCTTGGGTTCCCTTACAGTAATACTGCTCTCTGAGCCCCACCTGCTGGCTGAGCTCAATCAGTAGAATCAAAACTGCCAGGATCTGGAGGCGTTGAGAATCCAGTGCCCAGTCGGCAGGGGCCGGGCCAGGTGGAAGACCAAAGAATTACAGTGGTGAGAGTTTTCAGTGCGTTTCTGAAGGAGAATGGCAGCACGGGCAGCTTGTCGCCCAGGGGAGCGTGGCGCCCGACTTGCAATCAGACGGACAGAAACATGGACAAGAGTGGGAGGCCAGCACGCTCCGTTGCATGGAAGTTCTTTGGTTATCAGGAACAGCATTCTGGAACCCTTTCTGCAAAGAGCCGTCTGCAACCTCCATCTCCGGCAAGAGACTCATTTTCATTTGCTTGGGTAGGAGACACAGTCCAAGTTGCTTTTTGTTTTGTTTTCCTTTGAAAAGCAAAATCCAGTACCTTCTGATTTTTCTCCAAGCCACTCTGCTAGGCATGTCAGTGTGCAGTCTTGTCCCCCGACATACTCTAGATACACATTTCATATACATCATATATTATTTATTAAACAAAACAAAACCCCGACAACAACCAGAGCATCAAACTTCAGATTCTACAGTAAGAACTGCTCAAAACTGTACAAGAATAAAGAAAGGTCTGACGCTGTGGAGGTCTCTCAACACAGTGGAGAGAGTAGTTAAGTGCAAACAAAAATACTGTCACTGAATGGATCCGGGTGTCCGTCCTCTGACTTTCTGGGGAAAGCGGAGGTCGCCGATGGGCCCCGGTCACAAAGTGCCACTGGTCTCTGCTGTGAGGGGCAGGTGGCCCCCGGGGAGGGCCTGGCTTCCCCTCGAGGTGTGAGGTCGGCTGGGCTGGTGATGGCCACCACCGCGTGGCCTGCAGTGGTGCTGGCTGTTCTCACCGGGCAGTCCTGATGCCCTGGAATGCAGAGGCCTGTGAGTGACAGCGATGCTCTCCTGCCTCCCTGCCCAGCCACAGACTGGGATCCACAGACCCCGAGGGCGGGCCCGTGCCCACCAGTGTTTTCCCCATTCCCAGGGAAATACCTAGCTTCCAGGTGCAACTTCTGGGACCATCGAAAGGAAAGTTCTTTCTGGTGCCATAGGGTGAGAACAGAAGTGAAACTTCAGGGGCTGGAGCCATAGTACAGCAGGTAGGGCGTTTGCCTTACACGCAGCCGACCCGGGTTCAATCCCTGGCATCCCATAATGTCCCCCAAGCACCGCTAAGAGTAATTCCTGAGTGCAGAGCCAGGAGTAACCCCTGAGTATCGCTGGGTGTGACACAAAAAGCAAAAAAAAAAAAAAAAAAAAAAAAAAAAAAAGTGAAACTTTAGTACTTAAAATGTTCTTGAATTCTGAGCCAGAGAGATGGTACCTGCACACAGTTGACCCTGGGTTCAGTCCCCAGCACCTCATACAGTCCCTGAACACTGCTGCTGGGAGCGACCCCTGACCACAGAACCAGGAGTCAGCCCTGAGCAGAGCTGGTTGTGGCCCAATTGCCTCCCTCCCCTGCAAAAGAAGTTCTCAAATTTATTTATTTTAGACCATACCTGGTGATGCTCAGGGATTACTCCTGGCTCTGTGCTCAGGAATTACTCCTGGAGTTGCTCAGGGGCCCATATTCTTGCAGATTTCACTTTCAAATTTTTTTGTTGGGCCACATCTGGCAGTACCTGGGGCTCCATGCTCAAGGATCACTCCTGGCAGGCCCAGGCAACCGTGGGGGTGCCAGAGATTAAATTCAGGTCATCTGGGTGCAAGGCAAGCACCCTACCTGCTGTGCTCTCTCTCTGGCCCCAGATATCACTGTATTTACATATATATTTTGACTTATGGGGTCACATCTGACTCAGAGTTCAGGGGTTACTCCTGGCTCTGCACTCAGGAATTACTCCTGGGGGTGCTCAGGGGACCATATGGGATGCTGGGGATCAAACCCGGGTCAGCCACATGCAAGAAAAACGTCCTACCTGCTGTGCTATCGCTCTAGCTCAGAAAACCACAAATTTGATGCAATCGGGCCACTGGATGCTTGGGACAGCTAGGAATTGCCCGGGACTGACCGAGTCCTGCAAAGACTTACCCAACCATAAGCCCTAGGCCAGTGACAAAAAGCCACTGGTCTGCCAGCATTCCCAGGTCCGTTCCGACCCTCTCGGTGGATGTGCTCCCCTGAGCGTCCCTTCCCCATCAATCCCATCGGTGCCAAGCTCTCCTCCTGGGCTACCCTGTGGTGACGGGGCCCCGGCGGGCTGGGGTACAGAGGGCCACGCTCCCAGGGAGCCTTGCACCCAGGGGAATCCCTCTGTCGTGTGTTACCTGGTCGCTCTTGGCTGAGGGATGCACCTGGCCCGGCTCCCGGGGCCCACCTGAGGCTCTCTTACTGTCTCTTTTGTTGGGGACGGTCCTTCGACTCAAAGGCTCTCCGGCCGAAGACTCTGTCAGACCGTCAAAATCCTTGCCGTCGGACACCCCCATGAACTCCGTGAAGGAACAGTCCTCCAGGACGGCCGTGGTGCGCTCCACAGTCACCTCCCGGGGGCAGAACTCCGGGGCCACCTGGCCGTTCTTGCTGGCGTCTCCGTCCGAGCAGGAGCCCGTCCTGCCGCGTGTCCCAGAGGGGGTGTCGGGGTGGCTGGGGGGCGCCGGGCTCTCGGTGGCTAAGGCACTGTTTTCCTTGACTGGTACCGGCACGCTCGGAGCCTGGACGGCGGTGCCTCCTTGGTCAGGTTCCGGCGCCTCGCGGGCATCGGCCTCCTTGGTGGGGATGGCCAGCTGGTCCGAGCTGTCGCCGCAGGGGCCCACCATGTCGGACAGGGTGGCGTTGGAGGCACTGTGGGAAAAGTAGCCGCTGGTGATACTGCTGGTGGTTGGGCTGCGGGACACTTCCTTCTCCGGGCCCCTGGCGTTGGGCAGGTCGCCCTTGCACGCGAACCACTCCCTGTTCTCCAAGCCGGCGTTGTACACGCTGAAGTCGGCGAACTCCACCGGGATGTAAGGCTGAGCGCCCAGGAGCTTCCTGCCCGCGGGGTCCAGGTCGCCGTCCTCCTCCTCGGAGTTCTACAGAAACAAGCCAGGGTCAGAGCTGGGCATTTCCCCGTCACACTGTTCAGCACTTTCCTTTCTGCTGTCCTGCGCACGCAGGTGGCTTATTCTTGGAGGTGACTGTGCTACGGCCATGGTCCCCGCGTGGGCAGGGGAGGAGATGGATTTTGTCTATTCGCACACACAGCTAATTAGAAACCTTTGCTGGCCCTGCCTGAGAGAAAGGCGGAAGCGGAGCGTGGCGGATTTTCAATTAGTCACTCATGGCTAGTTCTCGGTTATGGCTAGTTCTTCTCCCTCTCAAATTCAGGGAGGAGGGAGGGAGGGAGGGAGGAAGGGAGGAAAGGAGGGAGGCTTTCGGCTCACTCTCTCCACCCTCACCTTTTACAGAACACCCTTTAGATAAAGTTTTGAGCGACTATCTGGGGACAGAGGACAGTAAAAGAAAGGTCTCCCCCGACCCCAATGCGAAAGGGCAAGGAACACAACCTTGGTTGTTCTCAGCAGGGCCCTGAATGCTGGGAGGCCTGCAAGACAGCAATCAGTCAATCCCAGGCTCAGGAAGCAAGGATAAAAGGATTTGGGCTCGAAGGAGACAAAGGCAGCTAATGAAATTTCAGCGAAAATCTCCTTTGCCGAAAGAGCTTTAGAATCCTCCTACAAATGTCGGTAAACACGCAACAGAGAGTATCAGCTCTATGAATTTACTTCCCAATCTCTTTACATAAATAAATGGTGGGAAAGGACAAAATACCTGGGCATTTTTATGTCCACATAACTATTTCTACCTGGGGCTGGAGAGACCGTGCAAGAGGAAGAGGTTCGCCTTGTTCTACCGCCAGCACTGTGTATGGTTCCCTGAGCACTGTCAGGAATGAGGCCTGAACACAGAGTCAGGAATAGTCCCCCGAGCACCACCAGATGGAGAACCCTAATCCCCTTCCCCATAATGAAAAACAAGCTTCTGTCTAGTCATTTCTTATTCATCTCTGAGGATGACACTGCAAATATTTCCTCTCTTTCAAAGCGTGATTTATATTTAACAAGCGTGCATCAAGAGCCACTATGTGCCAGCCTTTCCCCTCAGAAGTGGGAATCCCAGTATGGGGCAGACACAGGCCTGGTCCCTGGCCTCAAGCACTTAACTGTTTTCGTCCCTGCTCTTAGGACAGTCCTGGACAATGCTTAGGTCAATGGAGAAGGGAGGTTTTTTTCCAATGGGATGACAACAACCGCCAAGAAAGACTTGGAACCCACAGCGTCAACCTCAGTCATTAAGGTTTCCCTTCAACAGACCCAGGGGAGAGAATGAAGAGAAGACCCAAAGGAGATGACAAATGGTAGATGGCAAATGAACACACGTTTTACCTGCAGAGTAGTATTTCCTGTGCATCGCCTGAGATGTCAAATACCTAGAGGTCAGTTTAACACTCTCTTCAGTGATTCTTAGTTGTAAAAATAGATTGAACCTGAATTATTGAAAGGCACAAGGAGTCTGGAATGTTTGGCTTTTAATCAAAGATGGGCATCAAATATCAGTGATAAGGTTCCAGAAATCAGCAAAACAAACTGTTTTGGCAACACTAATATCTTGCCATTTCTTCTTTAGTTGCATTCTTTCCCCCATAGTCAAAAAGAGAATGAAAAGGTCACATTATTGCCTTTCAGGAGAGAGTTCAAGTGGCTTAAGTTGTGTGCTAAGGAAATGTGGTTAGATAGACTGCAGAAGTACTTATCTCTACATTTATGTTTTTTGGGGGGTGGGAGGAAGGTTGGGCCACACCACGTGGTGCTCAGGGGCTGTTCCTGGCAGTGCTGGGGACTGAGTCAAACACTTTAACCCCTAGAGACTCTCTCTCTGACCCCTAATCTGTGTGTCTACAAGGACACTAAGCTAGGGAAGGAGAGACAGACCAGCAGGAAGAACGCTTGCCTTGCACATGACCAACCCAGGTTCAATCCCCAGCACCCTACACGGTTCCCTGAGCATCATCACCAGGAGGAATTCCTAATGCAGAGCCAGCAATAATCCCTGAGAGAGATGCAAAAACAAAACAAAAAAATAAGGAAACTAACTAGGCATCTATTACCTTAGTTACTGTTTTGGTCATTTGTTATTTTTAGGTGGAGTTAATGTCTCCAGGGATGAAACCCTGTGCCAGGGATGAAACCCAGGGCCCTGGGTATTTCAGTCATGTGCTCCTCCTCTACGACACAGGATGAAAACCCCACCTAAGCACTGAGCATGGTGTCATGTTCTCGAGTGTCGTCACATCTGAGTTTTGTGATTTCATTTATGCAGTGCTATTTATTTATTTGACTTTTAGGGTCATATCCGTTGATGCTCAGCAGTTACTTCTGGCTCTGCACTCAGGAATTACTCCTGGTGTTGCTCATGGGGACCATATGGGATCCTGGGGATTGAACCCAGGGTTGGCGCATGCAAGGCAAGCGCCCTCCTGATTCTACTATCGCTCTGGCCTCTGCAATGGTATTTAGATCGAACACCTTGATTTTGTTTAGTGGTATTTAGATCGAGCACATTAATTTTGCTTTTCACATCTTGATTTTTAAACAGGGAATGAAACCCACCTGCTTAAGCCAAGCACTCTCCACAAGGCTGTCTCAGCCCCACTGAGAAGTGCCTGTCAAAAATCAATGACTCGGGATGGAGATAGAGCTCAGTGGGCTGAGAGCACAATTTAGTTGCAGAAAGCCCAGGACCCTGCCACCACATGGTCCCCTGAGCAGCTCTGCTAGCACAGGGCTGAGAGTAGCCCCCATGCCCTGCTTGGTGTGACGAGAACCCTCTCCCATCAAAAGGGGAAAAGATGTCTCAATATTGTTTCTCAGAAATGATTTTAAACTTGTGAGCAGATTGAACTCATGATGCACCCTGATGTCAAGAGTGGACTAAGAAAGAAAGTGAATTAGGAGCAAAGAAGTAAGGAGCTTACTTCCATTTTTATTTTTATTTTTTGCTTTTTGGGTCACACCCGGCAATGCACAGGGGTTACTCCTGGCTCTGCACTCAGGAATTACTCCTGGCAGTGCTCAGGGGACCATATGGGATGCTGGGAATCGAACTTAGGTCAGCCACGTGCAAGGAAAATGCCCTACCTGCTGTGCTATTGCTCCAGCCCCTTACTTCCATTTTTAAGAGGAGAAATGGAATTAAAACTTCTCCGTGAGAAACGAGAAGTCCAGACGAAGCAAGTAATGACCTTAAAAACTTCTAGAACATCCTGGAAAGATGGCGAGCGGAAACACATCAAAGGGTGCAGCTGCCTCCCAGTTGAAGAATGCCTGGGAAGGGGGTGAGGAATGTTGACCAGAGGGACAGTCCCTCTTTCCTTCTGTGTGAGGCATTGGGTTCAGTCCCCAACATCCAGAGGGAAGAGAAGTAAGCTGAGTAGAACCAGATATCTAATCCAGGAAGATTCCAGCAAGGAAAGTGACGTCAGCGCTGGAGAGACAGCTCAGTGGGCAACAGCGCATGCTTTGCAGGCAGGAGACCGGGGTTCTATCCCTGGCATAGCATAAGGCCCCCTGTGCACTGCTGGGTGTGACCCCAAATCCCCTGGGCCCACCATCCAAAAAATAAAAAAAAAAAACAAATGATGCCAATGAACCCTATTTAATGGCTATCAAAGTGTGTTGGATCACAGGATCTGTTGCTGAGGTTTCTTGGCTCAAGTTAACCCTGTCCTCTGCGAGCTAGATCCCGAGCGTGTTTTATAGTGAGACACTTGAAAGGACAGGAAAGGCATTAACTGCAAGGGAGGACTGTGCTGGGCAGATGGGCTGGTCACCTGGCCTGCCCTGCATGCCACGTTCTGCCAAAATGCAGCGAAAATGCAGGGTGTCCTGCTGGGCTGGGCACCTGGTGCCATGCCAAATGGCCAGAGAGCTGGAGGGGTGAAACACAGCCACCCAGTCCTGGGGTCCCTACAAACTGAGTAGGGGGTGTGTGCCACTAAGATCCAGAGACAGGCCCACCTGCTGCGTCTGGGACAGGATGGACGCTCTGGGCAAGATAGGAGGGGAAACCAAGGCAGAGGGCTGGGAGTTGGGGGGGGGGATGGTGTCTTTTCTTTCCTCAGTGACAGGAGGAACTAGGAACTCTTTCTTTCCCTCTCTCCCTCCCTTCCCCTTTCCCTCCCTCCCTCCCTCCTTTCTCTCTCCCTCTCTCTTTCTTTCTTTCCCTCCCTCCCTCCCTCCCTCCCTTCCTCCCTCCCTTCCTTCTTTCCTTGTCACACCTAGCAATGCTCAGGGGTCACTCCCAGCTGGCAGTTTTCGGGGACCATCAGACAAACACCTTACCTGCTGTACTATCCCTCCAGCCCCACAAGGAGCATTTTCTAATTTATCGGGGGGTGAGGGGTGGGAGGGCTACATCCGGCAGTGTCAGAGGCTATTCCAGCCGAGCGCTCAGGGGTTGCTCCTCGCAGTGGTGCTCAGGGGAGCCTGAGGTGTCGGGACTGAGCCCAGGCTGTGGGCACGCCAGCGGAGGCTGTTTAGAAGATTGATACCCTCTGCAGGGTGGCTTCTAGACTGGCTGGGCTGGCAAGCACAAGGTCCTGCCAGGGAGGCAGTGGGCACTCTGTCTGCAGGCCTGTCAACCAGCAGCCTTAAACTGCTGGGACCAGTAGGGATGTTCCAGAAGCCTCCAGAATTCTCAGTCAATTATCTTATTATTATTATTATTTTTTGCTTTTTGGGTCACACCGAGCAATGCACAGGGGTTACTCCTGGTTCATGCACTCAGGAATTACTTGGGGCCATGCTTGGGGGACCATATGGGATGCTGGGAATTGAACCTGGGTCGGGCCACGTGCAAGGCAAATGCCCTACCCGCTGTGCCATCACTCCAGCCACCTCACTCAATTATTTACTTATGGTTTTGTCCTATACCTGGATCCGGTCTTAGAGGTACTGGGGTGGAGGGTGGGATGTTGGGACACAAGGATAAAGCCCAGGGTCTCCAGCCCTTCTCCAGGGCCCCCAAGGACGCAGCACGGCTGACCCAAGAACAGAGGGTGCGTTTCCCCTTTGGGGAAGTGGGGGAAGGGACCAGGAGTCCAACCCAGAGCTCCTCGCATGCCAGGAAAGTGCCCTAGACTGAGTCACATCCCAGAGACTCAGACATCGATTCCAAGTGTTGAAAATAGTTTCCCTCGACGTTTAGTAATTGGTTATCATTAGTTGTGCAGACAGGGACTATAAAACAGGAAGTCCAGAAACAGGTTCTGATTTAGGAGCCGGTTTCTGGCAATGTGTATCTTCACCACCTTTCACCCTGCTATAAGCAGGATACTCTGGTGTCTGTTCCTAAGGAATCGTTAACCTTTCATCCTTTTTTTTTGGTTCTGTTTTTGTTTTGCTTTTTGGGTCACACCCGGAGATGCACAGGGCTCACTCCTGGCTCTGCACTCAGGAATTACTCCTGGCGGTGCTCAGGGGACCATATGGGATGCTGGGAATCAAACCTGGGTTGGCCGCATGCAAGGCAAACGCCCTACCCGCTGTGCTATTGCTCCAGCCCCCCTTTATTCCTTCTGAAACAGAAAGGGGAGCATCTTTTATAAAGGTTATTGTAAAAGCCTTTGTTTGGGGGCCACACAGGCAGTGCTCAGTGCTTACTCCTGACAGTGCTCAGGGATCTCTCCTGACGGTGCTCAGGGATCACTCCTGGTGGTGCTCAGGGGACCATATGCAGTGCCAGGGACTCAACGAGGGCGAACAGGGGGTAAGGCAGGCATCTCCTTGCCTGGACCATGTCCCCAGCCTGATGCTGTCAATCTATTTTACGGAATAACATAAAGAGGCCCTATCTGACTCCGGGAGTCATGTTACAAATGATGGCGAGTTGCTTAAACACATAAAATAGTTTCTGGATCTGAAAGCAAGGAAACAGACCCACAGCGCTGTAGTTACGCCCTCCCGCCCGACCGCAGAGCTGGATTCAGTTCCCGTTAGTTCCACAGTGTGTGCAGGGGCAGCAGCTTGGGTGTTAAACACACGTGCTAACGAGCCTCCAGGATGGCGCTGACACGGCTGAGCAGGAAACGGAGCCGTCCCATGCTCCGCCGCGCACAGCAGACGCTCGCAGCCGTGAACTCCAGTGGCCCCTCTTGCTCCAGGCTTCCTTCGCGGAAGCTGAGCTGGATCATCAGCGAAGAGGCTCTAGAAATGATTTCTCAAAATCTGGAGTCTGAAAACTGCACCGAGGAGTGAGGTATTTTTCTAGGGGGAGTTGCAAAGTTCCCAGGGTGAAATAGAGTGACAATGTCCTGAGAGCAAGACTCTACACCCCGGGGGGCTGGAATCTTTTTTTTTTCCTTTTTGGGTCACACCCAGCAATGCTCAGGGGTTACTCCTGGCTTTGCACTCAGGAGTTACTCCTGGCAGATGCTCAGGGGACCATATGGGATGCCGGGGATCGAACCCGGGTCAGCCGCGTGCAAGGCAAATGCCCTACCCGCTCTGCTATCGCTCTGGCCCCGGTGGAGGGGCTGGAATCTTAACTCGCAGAAGACAATCTGGAGCTGGACTGGAGCGATGCCAAAAAAAAATAAATAAATAATAATAAAAAGATGGTCACCCATGTTCACAGAGTGACGCTAGCAAGAGCATCAGGCAACGGGGTAGGGGGAAGAAGCTTTCACACATGCCCACAGCTCAGGGCATCGCTACTTACTCCAAGCAAGTGCAACTCCTCTAGGTAGATCAACTTCAGAAGCTGGGCAGTATGTATGGGCACAGTGAAAGACTTGGCATTAGTGAAAGTGATCTCTTTGTCCACGCTGTTGGGAAGCCTACGGGTCATTCCCAGTGCCTTCCCCTGGGTCGAAGCACACTTACCCCAAGCAAAATAAAAACAGCCTCAAACCAAACGGGACTGAATGAGCACGGGGCAATCACAGGTCATCACCACACACCCATGCAGCATTTCATCACCAACATCACATTTTTTTCGGTGAGGGGGCCACACCCGGCGATGCTCAGGGGTGATTCCTGGCTCTGCACTCAGGAAATGCTCCTGGCGGTGCTCGGAGGATCATACGGGAGGGCCGGCATCGACCCGGGTTGGCCACATGCAAGGCCTGCTCCGGCCCCAAACATTTTCTTTCTTTAAAGCAGCGGCCACCCGATACATATTTTCATTTCCTTCAAGTCTTTTGATGACTGTCTGTGCAAGGGCCTTAAACCCACCACCAGCCAAGAGGACAGAAATGGTTCCAGGATTTACAATCTTCTCCTCCCGTTTGCTATTGTGCTCTAGTGGCATGCTGCTGCCTCTACTTCCCGAGGGCGCAATGCAGTCAGGGTTAGGTGCCTGCGGTGGAGGCATGCTCTGCAAAGGTTAAGACACACAGACGCATCACACACGGCAGCTGGAACCCACGGGGAATCCGTGCATGTTAGGAAAGCAATGCAGGCACTGGACTTTGAGGGGGAGTGTGGGGCGGGGGGAGGGCAGCCAGCAATGCGGTGGTGGGTGCAGGGAAGCTACTGAAGGACAAGAACTGAACAGAGCCATGGACAAAAAAAAAAAAAAGAAAGGAAAACAACAACAACAACAAATCAGAAAAGCAGTAACAGGTTAACCGGTTTTATCGAATCAAAAGCCAAAAGCCATTCACATTTTCCACACTCCTAGGGCACATCTCATTTTTACTTGAAAAGTTAAAATTAAAAAATAAAAAAAAATAATAAAGGACTCTGGAAAGTTAGAAATGCAAAAGAAAGGACACAGCAATAAATGCAAACAAAAAATTCTCCCACGGCCCTTCATGCTTGAGAAAGGATTCGACAGCAGGACCCAGATGGGAGAGGCCTCCAGGTGGCGTCTGGATGAAGCCACCTGGCTGGGCCCTCTGAGGTCACTGTCACACACACCCGGCGCTTACCTCCTGGCTGAGCAGAGGCCTGGCCTCCAGGGTCGTCCTTTGCTTGTGCTCTTCTTTCACAGGCATGAGGGGTTTGAAAAACTTTGGTGGCTGCAGGGAGAATGCTTTAAACGGGATGATGGCTGAGGCATGGGGATTCTCCGATGCACAACCTGGGGGAGACAGAAAGGCACGAGGGGGTGGGGGGTGGGTGGACAGAGCACATCGCCCCCAGCCTGACGCCAGGGGAGAAAGGCAGGACCCTCCCCACGGGATGCCGGGGATGCTGGCACTGGGCTGATGGCCGGGACAGAGGCGCGTCGGGCAGGAGCTCTCTCACATCAGTGCCGGACTCATCTCTCCAAGGGCTGGCAGCGTGCAGGGAGCCACAGGCTTCCCTCTCTCCCTCTGCCTGGTCGCTTGGACGCCACTACGCAGGCCATCGGCAGTACCTGCCAACAATCTGTTTCTCTCATTTCTCAGAGCCTACGTTTCCTGCACGTGCACCTGAACATCTCGGTTTCTATTTCTCAGAGTGTGACTTTAAAGGTTACCACAGCAGATTTTTTTTGTTTTCAAAATTCCCATTTTACTTATTTATTTAGGCTTTTGGAACCACGTCCGGCGATGTTCAGGGTTTACTCCTGGCTCTGCACTCAGGAAATTAACTCCTGCCAATGCTTGGGGGAGGACCATATGGGATGCTGATGCCAGGGATCGAACCTGTGCAAGGCAAACACCCTACCCACTGTACTATTGCTCCAGCCCCAACAATAGATTGTTTGCATCCTTCATCACACAGACAGACAGATCAACAGACACACACATCCAAGTAGGGGTCCCATAAATAAACATTACAAAAATTTTCTTGCAAGCTCCCCCTTTTCCCCCCCTCGAGACCCTGATTAAGGAAAGACACTTCTTTTCCCTGCTTTTACTTATTATTTTTTTACTTTGGGGGGCCTCTTTTACATGCATATTTTTTCACCAAGTTGCTGGTATACTGGCATTTATCAGTAAACGATAAGGTGTGGGAGAAGAGTCAATTTGTTGTGGATTTTTTTTTTTTGCTTTTTGGGTCACACCCAGCCATGTTCAGTGGTTACTCTTGGCTTTTCACTCAGTAATCACTCCTGGCGGTGCTCAGGGGACCCTATGGGATGATGGGAATCGAACCCGGGTTGGCCGCGTGCAAGGCAAACGCCCTACCCGCTGTGCTATCGCTCCAGCCCCCAAAGAGTCAATTTCTATAGCCAAAGTTCCCTGTACCATCAGGATAACAGGAAATAGTACACTTAGGTAAGAGCACTGCCACTGATCAAAGTCACTTCTAGAATTATTTATGAGATGAATCAGAATTAGAGGTATGTTCTCTCCCTTGAAAGTCTTTATTTTGGCATAAAAATGTAACACAAGTGGATGTTTCTTTGGCACAGGATGAAGTCTAGTCGGGCTGAGGCTCAGTGGTGGGACATACATGTTGCATGCATGAGGTCCTGAGTTCCATCCCCGGCATCACCACCACTGCCAACACCTTCACAGAAAAGAATAAAGTCTAACCGTCATGCAAGAGATTTACATATGTGTGAAAAATCACTGCAAATTCAAGAAAAAGAAATTGATGATTTTAAATGGTTACTAAAAAAGTCTTCATCATTTGGGTGGGATGTTGGATAAAAAAGCAAAAAGATATCCAATAATCGAACATGGCACACTCTAACAGAACATGGTATGTTCTATTCAAAGGGAGATTCAGCGTCTGGGGTTTCTAATGGTGCCAGGGATCGAACCCAGAGCCTCATACACGCAAGTGCTCTACAACTGAGCTACATCCCAAGCCCCCTATCTAGGGGCTACAACAAGCAGTGCTGGAGTCCATCGGGGCTATACTGGGTAGTGTTGGGGGGGGCCATGCAGTGCCAGGGATCAAACTCAGTCTTGCACATGGGGTACTGCTCATCCAAGACAGTTCTGGACCTGTAGCAAACCAGCGCTTCAGCTTCCTGTCTTCTTATATGCCATGTGCAAAGACATTCTTCCTGCAATTTTCCTAAGAAATTCTATCTTTAAAGTAATTTGTCCTTCCTTCCCTCCCTCCCTCCCTCCCTCCCTCCCTCCCTCCCTTCCTTCCTTCCTTCCTTCCTGTTATCCTTTCTTTTTTCCCCCTCTTTGTGCTAAGCAAGCCTAAAGAAATGACGCAGGGCAAGTCTCACTGCTACCTTCTTTGCTCCTTCGCGGGGAATCCCTGGGCAGAGTTCCATAGCAGGCGACATCCTGGTAACTGGAGCTGGCGTCAGAAATGTCAAACTGGTTCTCTGGCCAACCCTGCAAGGTGAAAGCACGGGCTAACTGTGATGAGGTCCTTTTTTTTTCTGAGGGGGTGCAGTGGGTCACACCTGGCGATGCTTAGGAGTTACTCCTGGTTCTGCACTTAGGAATCACACCTGGCATGCTTGGGGGGCATAAGAGAGAGAGATGCTGGGGATTGAACCTGGGTTGGCCACATGCAAGGCAAGTCCCATCCCTGCTATCCTATCCCCCCAGCTCCCAGATATAAAACAGCAGTTGCTTTTCTTGATCTTCAATAGGAAGTATTTTGAACATGAATGATAGGGCAAGTACAGCCACACCCAAGGCATACTTAGGGTGAGCAGATGTTAGTATTTTACTGCATCTGGTCAAGATATCACACACAAGTAGAGTGAAATCCCTCTCTGGACCCTGCTGGTTCCCAAGCACCCTTTAGGCACTTGGTACTCACCACTCACGTGGTTATCTGGGTGGTTAGGAGATAAACGAACAAGCTACATCACTATGGCTGAGCATGGGATGGCCCTGGGCAAAAAGGTGGGGTGGTTCCTCTCTACACCAGAGGCTGAAATGTTTCAGGCCACTGTCTTTCATATCTGATTATATAACTTCAACTTCTCAGGTGTTGGCGCCTCTAAGGACAAAATGTTCAACTCCTTGAGGATCTCACCTAGACTTAGGCTCGAATTCATTGGCAGTTCCCTACAGAGTAACCTAATGCATTTACTAAGATGGTGCAAAATGTCTTTTTTTTTTTTAAATTTTATTGAATCAGCTTGAAATCATTACAAGCTTTCATGTTTGGGTTACAATCACACAATAATCAAATACCCATCCCTCCACCAGTGCACATTCCCCACCACCAATATCCGCGGTATACCCCCCTTTCCCACCCTCCCCCTGCCTCCATGGCAGACAATATTCG
This sequence comes from Sorex fumeus, assembly GCF_029834395.1. Classification (NCBI taxonomy): domain Eukaryota; kingdom Metazoa; phylum Chordata; class Mammalia; order Eulipotyphla; family Soricidae; genus Sorex; species Sorex fumeus. The sequence continues at coordinate 10,296,312 of NW_026606151.1, forward strand.
CCTACTCTCTCTGTAACGCAAATGCAAAATGTCTTGCTAAGACATTTCAGCCACCTGAATTTGGAAATGGGTTTGTGGAAAGAATGACCTGAGGAAAATTAAAATGGAAAGTCCAGAAATTCAATTAAGACACTCAGATATCTGAACTTTGCGGATTCTGATAAGGCTGAAAACTCAGCCACACCCACTGGTACATACCTTATCCTCTTCATCAAAGCCAGAAAGGTCTGGCCGACTGGAGGAAACCTGCAAGAGATTAATATGTTCAGATACTTGCCATAAACTTGACATGCATATTAAGAAATGTAATTTTGGATTTCTTTGCTCAGGGTGTCACATCAGGGGTCACTTCTGGCAATTCTCTGAGGACCATCAATATATACTGAGTTTATCTATATCCAACAACCCCATGGTAAATACTAGCTTCTTTTTATTGTCAATGTGCCTTTTCCCATAGTTTCTTTTTTTGTTTTGTTTTTGGGTGACACCTGGCGGTGCTCAGGGCTTACTCCTGGCTCTATGTTCAGGGATCATTGCTGGCGGGCTTGGAGAACCCTATGGGATGCCGGGGATTAAACCGTGGTCAAATGCGTGCAAGGCAAACACCCTACCCACTGTACTATCTTTCTGGCCCCTTCTCATGTTTTTTTTTTTTTCTTGCTCAATTTGTCTTAACTAGAAGCTAGTCCAATTCACTAGTCTTTCCAAAAGGCCTACTTTTTAGCTTTGATTCTTCCATTTTATTTTTAGAATATACCTCCTTTCTGGGCTGGAGCGAGAGAAGTGGGTAGGGCGTTGGCCTTGCAGGTGTTAGACCCAGGTTTGATTCCTCCGTCCCTCTCGATGAGCTCTGCAAGCTACCTAGGGTATCCTGCCCGCACGGCAAAGCCTGGCAAGCTCCCTGTGGTGTATTCGATAGGCCAAACAGAATAACAACAAGTCTCACGATGGAGATGTTACTGGTGCCTGCCCGAGCAAATCAATGAACAATGGGAGGACAGTGCTACAGTGCAGTGCTACCTCCTTTATAATCTTTGCTACTTCTTTATAATTCTGCTCTAATAATTATTCCCTTCATTGTATACAGCACCACATTATATCTATCTATTTATATATATGTTATATACACGTATGTGGTTGGAACACACTTGGTGGTGCTCAGGGCCCACTTCTGGTGGTGCTTGCGGACAATATGCAATGCTGGGTCTTGCAAAGTAAGCACCTTATCCCCACTACTCTCCTTCTAGTTCCTTCCCACCTTCTTTTTTCCTCCAAGATTTTTTTATTGAATCACTATGAGATAGACCCTTACATAGCTGTCCATGATTAGGTCAGTCATACAGTGTTCCAACACCCATCCCTCCACCAGTGTACATTTCCTGCCCCCAGTTTCCCTCCCATCACCACTCTCTCTATGGCAGGCTTCTCTCTCTCTCTACCCCGCCCCCCCCCCCCCCATTTCTCTGTCTCTCTCCCTCTCTCCCCACCCATCCCCCAACCTGGGCACTGTGGTTTGCAATATAGATACTTGAAAGGTTATCGTATATCTCCCTTTACCTACTTTTTTTTTTTTTTTTGCTTTTTGGGTCACACCTGGCGATGCACAGGGGTTACTCCTGGCTCTGCACTCAGGCGTTACTCCCGGCAGTGCTCAAGGGACCATATGGGATGCTCTGAATCAAACCCGGGTTGGCCGCGTGCAAGGCAAATGCCCTACCCGCTGTGCTATCTCTCCAGCCCCCTTTACCTACTTTTAACACTCAGTTCTTGTCAGCGTGATCATTTCCAACTGTTATTGTCATACTGGTCCCTTCTCTATCTTACCTATCCTCTGCCCCACATCCCTCCGACCTCCTTTAAAATGATTTTATAGTTCAAGTTAAATCTAACTTAAAGATTTAACCCACAAAGAACTCTATAGAAACTCTCTAACAGGTAAGGAAGAGATACCCACGAGCGCACCACCGCCTCTGGACATAGGCGAATGGTTCCCGAATATTCTCCAATATGCCCCCCCAGCCCCCAGTGTGCTCACGTTGTGGACGTTGGGCATGCTGAGGCTTCTCCGCAGCTGCCGCGCTTTGGTGGAAAGAGCTTCCTTGACGGTGACGGCCTGCAAGCAGGGGACAGTCAGCACTTCCCTCCACGCCGATGGAATATGCGCATCACAGAAGGTTCAGGACACAGAGAGACCTGCCACCTCCACAAACCCCGCGCCAACAGGCCCGGAATCTTTTTTTTTTTTTTAAATTTATTTTATAAGGTGGTTCACCGTATTTGATGACAGTTAATATTCAAACACCAATCCCACCCCCATGACACCTTCCCACCACCAAATCTGGGATGTTTCCATCCCAAGCCCCAATCAATCCCTGTCCCAAAGCACAACCGAAATAATGTATTTTGTATTGTCTGTTATGGAAAACTGTCTTATGACGTGTCACGGCCGCGCAGTCCAGGAATACATCCACCTGTATGGGAGGCTCGGCCCGAGCGTGTGGGGAACGGCCTTGAGCGTGGCAGCGGTTGCAGACCCGGAATCTAGGGCTGCTTTGGTTTTGGTTTGGGGGCCATACCCGGCAGTGTGTGGGGGAAACTCCTGGCTCTGTACTCAGGGGCCGCTCCCAGCAAGGCTGGAGGAACCATACTGTATGGGGGCCTGAGCCAGGGTCCCCCTCAGACAGAGCATATGCTGTAGCCTGCTGAACTGTGTCTCTGGCCCCCAAACTTGAAATCTTACTGAAATCTTATCGCACCCACTGTTTCCCCCCTTAACCCCCCATTAATTTATTTATTGCTTTTTGGGTCACCCCTGGTGATGTTCAGGAATACTCCCGGCTCATGCACTCAGGAATCACTCCTGGCGGTGCTCGGGGGACCATGTGGGATGCCGGGGATCGAACCCGGGTCAGCTGCATGCAAGGCAAATGCCCCACCTGCTATACAATTGGTCCGGTCCCGACCCACTGCTTTTTTATTTACTTTTTTTCCCTCTCTGCCACGAATCTATAAGAAACAATCTTCATAAATGGTCAGGGAAAGTGCAGCAGAATCTAAGGTACACTGGGGGTTCTGGCCAGAGCTCGGCGGTCACTTGCCTGCCGGAGCCGCTCCAGGCTGAGGATGTTCTCCAACTGCAGAACGCCCCGTGTGTACTTCTCGATGTACGTCTCCCCGTCCGACGTGCCTTCATTCTCGCTCCGGGCCGCCATGAGGGCCAGCGTCTCCCGGTCCTCAATCTCCTCTGTGGCCTGACGTGACAAGAAGGGAGAACTTCCAGAGGCAAGAAAGACATTCAAAAAGGCTTGAGGCTTGGGGCCAGAGAGACAGTCCAGTGGGTAGGGCATTTGCCTTGCTAGAGGCCGATCCCGGCATCCCATATGGTCCCCTGAGCACCGCCAGGAGTGATTCCTGAGTGCAGAGCCAGGAGTATTCCTAAGCATCGCTAGGGGTGACCCCTGAGCATCACCGGGGTAAAAGCCCCCCCACCCCCAAAAAAGGGGCTTGAGGCTCAATGCATTCCCCACCCCCCTCTCTCCATACTTGGCAAAAGGGACACATGCTTTACCTTTGGTATGTTTGACACTATTTCATAGGTCACCCCGCAGGAATGAAAAATATTTTTTAAGGATATTCTCCTCTTCAAGCTTTGGGTGAAACTCTGAGGGTAAAGAAAAACTGAATTACGTGGCGCAAAAAAAGGGGAAATTATTTGGTGCTTTTAATACATTGTAAAAAGCATTACTGATGATGCTGTTTTAGACACACACACACACACACACACGCGCGCGCGCGCGCGTGCTCCTTCTTTTGTAAAAGAGAAAAATGGAAGCTTTCTCTTTTCTGTTTGGTTGCATGTGGTTCACCCCAGTTTGATCCCTGGTACCACATGTTCTGAGCATCACTGGGGTCACACCCTGCACCCTGTCCCCCTCGACCCCCCCAAAAAAGGAATCAAATAAACGAAGTATGTTTGGGTCCTGAGAGACTAATGATGTCCCTCCTAACTGTGCTTGGGGGCTGTGTCCCAGACACTGCATCCAGTGTGGGGTGCCAGTGTCCACACTGCCTGGCCACCTCTTAGACCTCCCTGTAGTCTACTGGCAGAGTGTGGGTGCATTTGGCAACCGTGCCTCGGAGATGAGATCTGACAAGGGGGCAGCAGGAAAAGCACTTCCTGGGACCTCGAGTGGTCCTGTCTGTCATGAGGCCCCCTGGCCCCGGCCCTTCAAGGAACCGGAGAGATAATGTAGGTGTTGATGTCTGTCCTGCATGCAGCCGACCCCAGTTGAATCCCTGATACCACCCAGGCCCATGCCAGGGGTCACTCCTGAGCAAACAGCCAGAGCGGGAAATAGCCCCTGAGCACTGCGCAGTGACCCCGAACTGTGACCCCGAACCCCAAACCCAAACCCAACCAAAGAAGGCAAGTCACGGCGCTTAGGCCTCTCAAACAGGCCACGCACCAGGAGCCAGGTCTGGGGTGCGAGAAGGTGGGCCCTGCGTTGCTCAAGCCCCGTTCTACTGGGTCAACGAAAGCCAGACTGCCAGGGCGCTTGTCCCTGGGCCTCAGGTCTCTGCCTGGCAACAGCATGACCCCACGGGGCCCGGTGACAGGGAGGAGGGAGACACTCCAGCCCTTGCGCGCACCCCCAACTGGAAGGGCGGTAGGGCCCCTCTCACCTGCTTGTTGTAGATATTGGCCGCAATCCGCTTGCGCAATACCAGCTCCATCGCCGCAGGGTGGCTGAGCTGGACCGTGGTCTTCACGATCAGGTAGATCCTCTCGTTCTGGGGGGTGACCCGGTTCAGGTGCACGGAATCGTGCACCGACGAGTCCCAAGAGGCCGTGGCCGAGACCTGGGAGTGGGGAGGGACGGAGGGACAGAAACCGGGGATGACTCAGGGGCAGCTGGCAGACGCCCCACGCTGGGCCAGCAAAGCCAACACCGCCCTCTCCGGACGAGAAGGGGTGTGGCGAGCGGGGCTGATGGCGCTGGTACCTCCTCGTCGCTGTGCTTCATGATGGGCAGGTAGAAGAACTGGCTGCCATGCTCCTTGGGCAAGATGGAGTTCACCCCCGACGCGCGGGCACCCACAAGCTGTTCGTTGGCACTGAGGTCATCCGCTGAGCAAGTCCCAGGCACAGAAAGGCAAGAGCGATGGAGAGTCAGGCTTTTATTTATTTATTTTATTTATTGCTTTTTGGGTCACACCCGGCAATGCACAGGGGTTCCTCCTGGCTCATGCACTCAGGAGTTACTCCTGGCGGTGCTCAAGGGACCATAGAGGATGCTGGGGATCAAACCCGGGTCGGTTGGTAAGGCAAACGCCCTACCCGCTGTGCCATCGCTCCAGCCCCAAGAGCCAGGCTTTTTGTTCTTGTTTTGGGGGCCACACCCAGCAGGGCTCAGGGCTGCTTCCTTCTGGCTCTGTGCTCAAGGATCACTCCTGGCGGTGCTCAGGGGAGCCAAGCCAGGTCGACCACGCACAAAGCCAGCGTCTTGCCTGCTCTACCATCTCCCCGGGTCCTCGGAATGTTGGTGTTTAAAACCAGCACCTCACATTTACAATGTGCTGCTTACAGATGAAGGTCACACACCTTATTCCTCTCCCCTTTTATTCCTTCTCCTTCATTTGAGACAGAGACCTCATTGCTCACAGCCCTTTATCCTTTGCCCAAATGATCATGAGCGCTCTGGGACCTGTGTCAGCCTCCCAGAATAGGGGCCAGAGAGACACTACAGGAGCTAAGGGCATCACCTTGCAGCCCGTGGACCCCGGTTCTATCCCTGGCACTGCACATGGTACCCTGGTCACTGACCATGGTCAGTCCCCAGCAGGGAGCCGGGAGTAGCCCCTGAGTACTGGGTGTGCCCGCCCCCCAGCCAGAAAAAACTAAGATAGACAGAAAAAAAGGATGGAATCGATTCTCTGGTGGCTGTTTTCCAAAGAGCTAATAACGACCCCGTACAGATATAGCTCCACCGGGCTGCAGACTGACATCGATGCCTCCTGCACCCAGCCCCTGGTTTACTGTCTTACTAGAACTCACGACTGGCCCTGTGCTCATCGCCCCCCCCCCCCCCCCCCCCCCGCCCTTGGGTTCTAGCCTGGTCACTTCCGCTTGGAGCTTTTCCACACTGGACTTTTGACTTTCTTTGAGCCGACTGATGGCTCGTTCACAGATTATTCTTGAATTCCTTCAACTTCAGTAGGACCGTGGCTGGGAAGTCTTCCTGGGGGAGTTCAGAAACTTCTGCTGTTTGAAGATCTTTCTGGGCTTCTGTCCCCCTCATCTAGGAGGCTGAATTCCTCTACTTTTTCTCTTCAACAAACCTGGTGCCAGGGACAGGCGGCGAAGGCCCAAGAGGAACTGACCTTAAGTCTGCCCTGGCCTTGGCGACAATAAAGTGTTGACTCTTACTGCTGGAGCTCACCTAAGTCTACGCAGAAGCCTCCTTGCTGAGCCTGGGTCTTCAACCCTCTGCCCACAATCAGTCAGAAACGAGACAGTACAGCGAGCAGGGCGCTTGCCTTGCATACCCAGCCAACCTGGGTTCAATTCCTAGCACCCCATATCATCCCCGAAGCATCACCAGGAGAGATTCCCTGAGCACAGAGCCGGGAGTAAGCCCTGAGTACCACTGGGTGTGGCTCAAAAGCAAACACGCTCCAACTGCCCCCTACGAATCCCGGCAGCAGCAAACTTCCAGAACTCAATGAAAAGCCCAGGTACCCATGAACCGGTGACTGCAAATTCCAGGCCTCAAGGGATTGGGGACTGGCCGCTCCTTCCCATCTCCCCACCCCCATGGGATCCTGGCTGTTACGCCCACGAACTGGCTCCGGGTGGCACTTAAGTGCATTAACGGTCCTGGTCCAGACACTCACAAATGGACCTTGGAACCGAGCAGCTCAGCTCATTGGAGAGATTTCTCCGGACTCTTAACTATTTAAAATTTTAGAATTCCAGGAGTGACAGCTCGCGCTATTCATGACAAGCAATAAAAAATAAATGATCTAGCATCTGCCTGGGGGGCGGGCTTGAGTGGTGGTGGGAAAATTCAAAATAATGGTGGGATTGTTGTTGAAATATTGAACGTAATCCATTATGGTGAACAACTTTATGAAAATAAAAATTATGCAAAAAGGAAAAAATAAAAACCACCACACACAAAAAGACAAAGAGAGAGCAACACTGCATGTAGCAAGATACCGAATGTGGCTCTGAGTCCCAGCGTGAGTGACCCTCAACAGAACTAGTAGCTCCTGATTATCACTAGTGTGGTCCCCAGCCCCCAAATGAAAAGAAATGTAAACATTAAAGATTTAAAAATAGTATCACTGTAATCCCATTGCTCATTGATTCGCCCAAGCGGGCACCAGTAATGTCTCCATTGTGAGACTTGTTGTTACTGTGTTTGGCATATCGAATGCACCACTGGGAGCTTGCCAGGCTCTGCTGAGTGGGTGGGATACTCTCGGTAGCTTCCTGGGCTCTCCGAGAGGGACGGAGGAATGGAACCCGGGTCGGCCATGTGCAAGGCAAACGCCCTACCTGCTGTGCTATCGCTCCAGCCCTTAAAAATAGTAATCAACAAAAATCTCACCTGCCTGTCTTCTGAGTGATGAGAAAAGGTTTGATTAAAGGATGAAAGCAAGTGGGTCTAAGGAGATTACAGAGTCTAAGCCAAGGAGACAGTCCCTGGAACGTGAGGGTCTCCTTACCATTCAAATCCAGGAAGAGGACTGGGATGTGGGTTTCCATTCCAGGCGGCGGGACCCTACATTTCACCAGAACAAAATACATGCTTGTCAGACAACCCAACACAAGAAGCAAAGAAGCAGAACTGCACGTTCTATTAATGAAACAATTTCCCACTTCCTGACATTCCCTCAAACACAAATTAGGGAAGTTATATGACTCATCGAAAGAGCTATCATTATATGAATTACTTGCCACTAACAGAAACAAGAATAAATGAAGCCCCTATGAAAAATATTTCTAGTAATGGGTAAAAGGGAAGGGGGGTGTATCTGAACAGAATGGGAATTGGAGCAGAGGAAGGAAATGAGGTCATAAACACAGACGGGGGACTGGAGATCGGATCCCGGTTATCTGCAGGTAAGGCAAGCGAACTACGCACTGTACTTTCTCTCCGGCCCCAGCAGGCTGATATTATAAAAATTCAAAAGAGCAGAGTATGGAAGACACAGGAGAAGAAGCAAGGCGGTGAGCAGGAAAGAGTAAATCAGCATTTTCTCAGGACTGAGTCATTTGCAGCAGAATCATCTGTGGGTCAGGGATGTGTCTTGGCAATGGGACACTGGCCTTGCACCAGTAAGGCCCTGAGGTTGATTCCCAGAGCCACAAAAATAAATGAATGAAAAAAAATTTCTCCCCATTTTTATTTTAAAGTGATCTTTATGAATGAAAAATTTAAAATCACCCCATGACCTCTTAAAATGAGAAGTCCTGGCCCCCATCCTTCTTCTGAATCAGAAGAACTAGGGATGAAACCCAGAACTCGACACTGGATAAACAGTCTAGAAGATCAGCAGCTTGGAATGAAAGAGATTTAGGTAGAGAGAAGAAAAACGTCCAGTGTATGAGTGACTCCCCGGATGCCCCCAGGATTGAGCAGACTGTCTCAATACATGCCACCTATTACGTGAGTGCTGGAAGGCTCTGTGTACGGCTCAGCAGAAAGGGCACGGAGCCCTCAAGGAACACCCACACTCAGGGCAATAAAGCACAAGCCTTATGTGTTGTTATGTGTTTACCGGAACACTGAAGTTAGAGGCAGAGTTTTGCTCAGGAAAATCACTTCCCTCCTCATAGAGCGAGGCCCCTCCCCCTCCTGCCACCCTGTCACCCCCATCTACTCGATTCCTTAACTCATGATCTAAAGCCACAACTCCAAAATCTGCATCAATACACAATCTGTCTCTGGAGTGTGTGTTTGTTTGTCCAGTGGGTGTGTGTGGGGGGGTGTCACACCCAGCAGTGCTGGGACGATTGCTCCTGGCTCAGCACTCAGGAATCACATTTTTTATTTGTTTTGCGTTTTGGGTCACACTGGGCAATGCTCAGGGGTTACTCCTGGTTCCACACTCAGGAATTACTCCTGGCAGTGCTCGGGGGACCAGATGGGATGTTGGGGATTGAACCAGTGTTGGTCACGTGCAAGGCAAATGCGCTATCTGCTATGCTATATCACTCTGGAACACAGTACAGGAATCACTCTTGGTGGAACTTAGGGGACCCTGTGTGGTGCCAGGGATCAAATGCCCTCCCCACTGGGACTAAAGCTCTGCTCCCTGCTGCCTCTTTTGAGGCAAAATGAGAGAAGTTGGGAGATGAGCACTGTAGGTAGGAAGACGGGGCGGGGCGCTGAGCTCTAGGGGGGCTAACACTGTGCTCGGGCTTCCTGGAAGAGGAGGCGGACTCCCAGGACAACCTCACAAGGGCGCTGGTAGGGCCCTCATGGCGAGGTGGAGACAGGGGTACTCACCAGTCAGCGGGAGCCCCCGGGATGCCACTGCCCGGCGCGGGGACGAGCACAGCCTTCCGCTCCTCCGTCAGCCCCACCCACTGCTCCACCAGCCTGGCCTCACGCTCCACGTCATCCTCGGTCTTCTCTGCAGGAGAGTGAGGGCCCGTGAGCACCAAGAGCATGGGGGGAAGGGGCCACAGCGTGGTTGGAAGGAGACACGCTTCTCACGAGGGGGCGTCCATGTGTGCCTGAACACCCTCCCCATTACGGAAAAAGGACTAGGCTGGCCGGCTCAAGCAGGAGCGTCCAGCTGAGCTCAGGGCAGGGCCTGGCCGACTGGACGCCACAGCCAGGGACAGAGGGGAGAGAGAGGACATGCGAATCTTCCCCGGGTCTTGTGATGGGACATTTTATTTTTATTTTTGGGTCACACCCGGCAATGCATAAGGGTTCCTCCTGGCTCGGCACTCAGGAATTACTCCTGGTGGTGCTCGGGGGACCCTTGGGATGCTGGGACTCGAACCCAGGTCGGCCGTGTGCAAGGCAAACGCCCTCCCCGCTGTGCTATCGCTCCAGCCCCGGTGCACATACCTTCTTTATTGCTGACCTTCTTGATCTGCTCGTCCAGGTACTCGCGCCGTTTAATGAGCGCATCCGACCACCGCTCCCTCACGCAGTTCAAGTCTTCTTCCTGCCACGGGAAGGGATGACAGTTTGCCCCCCCCCCCCCCCCCCGCTGCGTACACAGGCCCACAGGCCACCTTTAGACATATATTTATTCATTTATTTTTTTTTAAAAAATGCGTCATTAAGGAAACTTCTTCCTTCAGAAAGGCCATGGCACATTGCCGTGTGATTAATAGGCAGGAAAGCAAAGAGGCCTCGGCGGGCGCGGCATGCGGATCACATGACTCATAGATCTCCCCACCCCCGGATTTCCAGCCCAGATGATTTCACGGGAGAGCGAGAGGAGATCCCAGCTGCGGGGTGGTCCTGACAGGTGACACATGTGTGTGTGTTGCAATGCTGGCTATTAGCAAGTCCAAGCCAAGAGGCCCCGGGGGTGGGGGGTGGGGAGAACCCCTCCCCACCCCACACACACAGTATAGCGGGGAATGAAACAGTGCAAGACCCACGCTTCATAGCTCAGAGTTCAAAGGCCCGATAGCGTGTACTTTCGGAATTGCAGAAGATTGGCACAGCAGTTTTCCAACTTCCTGCCAAGATCTCGCCTTCAACTACCACCGGGAGGCGAACGGAAAACGTCCCATGCGAACCCCTGCCATGCAGACAGCCAAGCCGTGACAGCGCCCCCAAGCAGCCTCTGGACTCTGTGGCCAAGAATGTGGCAGGAAGCACACCTGGAGCTGAGGGACATTGGTGGATGGCACTGCTGGACCTCAGGGTTCCCTCCTGACAGCCTTCTTTCCTTGGCTGCTTTCTTAGTAATATCATGGGGGTGGAGAATGAGCCCCTGGAACCCTACTGCCTAATTCTGGGGCAACCCTAAATCTAGTCTAACCCTTAACATCACATCGAAAACAGACCCCGCCCCACCTAAGGCGTAACCAACGATGAGCGACATTTTACATTTAGGAGGGTACTTGGTGAAAACACGCTCTCAAAATTTAAGCAGTGGGGCCGGAGCGATAGTACTGTGGGTAGCGCGCTTGCCTTGCACGCAGCCAACCTGAGTTCCATCCAGGGCACCCCATCAGGTTCCCTGAACCTGGAGGACGCCCTGAGCACCGCTGGATGTGTCCCCCAAACCAAAGCAAAAGTGGCGGGTCAGTCCGAAGACTAGGAGCCTGGGCCAAGAGTTTTGTCTTGGGTTTCTGCTGGGGCCTTTACCATTTTCCCAAGTCCCACATTCCCTAGCTGGGCTTTCTGCTAGATCCCATGAAAGGGGTAAAAAATATGAAAAGAAATAAAAAATTTCCAGTTAGTGGTTTATATACACTCAGCCCTCACGAGGAAGGAAACTGACTGAACAAAAACTATCTGGGGAGTATGCCTTTGGATATCTTCCCGGGCCATCATTGTTTAGAAGCGACACACGGCGAGGACAGAGTGAGCGATGAAGAGAGTCTATGAAGAGATGACGCGTGAATGTCTGATGTCAGAGGGCACCAAATTCACACAGAGATCTCGGTCTTGGCAGCAAGCCTTTACGAGCGAATCCTTTGAGTCAGCAGAGCAAGAAAACTGTCTGGGGTCCAAAATTTCAAACTGGGCAGAGGATCGACAGAAAGAAAGAGCACGGGGTCCGGGATGGCAGTGAAAGCAAATGGAAAGCGAGGGAGACACGGCCCGGGGTTGGCACGTGTCCCTGCTCTCGGCTACGCAGGCTCTGGCAGTTAGCAGCGGCTGTGCCCCATGCCACAGGACCGACGGAGCAGGTATACCTGATAACTATCCATATCATCACCAGCCTCATCATCTCTCTGGGAGGAGAAAAAGAAACACAGAGGAACATGCATGGTGCTTCTCGAACAGCACCCGAGGAAAAAACATTCCTTAAGCTTAACGCATACATTCCGGGGGTTGGCATCACGCACGCTCAGCACAATCCTTAGTTGAATCTCCCAAAAGGTTTGGTGGATTTTCATCCACCTGTCGATAGTAAGGTACTTTAAAAAAGTAATAATAATAGAGCAGTCATTGAAAAACAAGAGGATACTGGTCAGTAAAACAGCATCTATCTGCTGAGCATGTGTGAGACTCTGAATTCAACACACACACAAACACACACACACCCCATCCCAATGTAGAAATAAATATAAGGAAAATGAAAGCTGCTCTTATTGAAAAACAGGAATCAACCCCACTGGGTCAGGACTTTCTCCACTACTAAATATTTGTGGATGAGCAAATAGACTGAGGTTTATTTAGCTCTGGTGAGGAGTGTAGGATGGGAACAAGGAAACCATCATTCATTGTTCTGTAAATCAATAAAGATTGAAAAAGAAAATTTATTCTACCTTAAAAGAAAAAAAAAAGGATGGGCTTAGAAAGACAGAATGAGAGAGGAAAAGGGACTTTGGAACCTTTTGCTCTCTGTCTTGGTTTCCAGCAGGAAGCCCCCAAGGTTCTGAAGGATAAAGGGACGGAAACCAAGGGTGGCAGGAAGCTGGGTCTCTAACCTCACAAAAAATGTGAGACTAATATCCAAAGTCAGGGAAACTGGGCCAAGGAATGGTCAATTATTGGAATCCACCACAAGTGTGTGTACGTGTGCATGTGTCGTGTGTGTGTGTGGGGGGGTGGGGGGTCGGAGGGGAGATAAGACAGAGAAGGGACCAGTATGACAATAATAGTTGGAAATGATTACGCTGGACAAGAACTGAGCATTACAAGTAGGTAAAGGGATATTCCTGATAACCCTTTCAGCATCTGTATTGCAAATCACAATGCCCAAAAAGGAGGGGGGAAGGAGAAGGGAGGGAGGAAGAGAGGGAGGGAGAGAGAGAGAGAGAGAGAGAGAGAGAGAGAGAGAGAGAGAGAGAAAGAGTGTCTGCCATAGAAGCAGGCTGCAGGCTGGGGGGTTGGGGAGGTGGTGGTGGGTGGTGGATGGAGGAACTTGGGGACACTGGTGCTGGGAAATGTACACTGGTGGAAGGAAGGAGCACTATGACTGAAACCTAGTCATAAGAAGCTTTTTAAGGGTCTATCCCACAGTGATTCAATTAAAAAAATTTGTTTAGGTGTCTTAAAATTTCAGAAAAATCACTTTCAATCTAAGCATAAGTTAAATTTCACTTCTTCAAAAATACTTTACAAATATTCTGTGTAAATTTCAAAATGTTTTTATATTTGTTTGGTAATCATCATCTGAATATTTATAATTTACTGATGTAAGCCTAACAATTAAGGTAATTTGTCTTGAACTAATTCCCTGTGTTAAACTATAGATACCTAAAATGTGATAGAATTTTTAGACTATCGAGTCCTTCCACATTCGTTACAAAACTAGATTCGGTTTTCATGATGTGGAACACTGTTACATCTTGATAATACAGCATCTCCTGGACTGACATGAGTTACTGTATCCACAGAATTCTGAAGCTTAAGTTAATAACAGTTACTGGACATAACCTTGGGAATTAAATAAATGCTTTGTGTCTGGAGAGATAGCACAGTGGGCAGGGTACTTGCTTTGCATGTGGCTACGCAGATTCAATCCCCAGCACCACATATGGTCACTCAAGCCTGCCAGGAGTGATCCCTGAGCCCAGAGCCGGGAGTAAGCCCTGAGCTCTCTGAGGTGTGGCCCTCCCACACAAAAACCAAAAACAAACAAAAAAAAGCTTTAATATAGCTACAGTTTAAATGTGCACGATGTGACTTTTTTCTTTTGGTTTGGTTTTGGCTTGGGCTTGCTCCTGCTTCTGTGCTCAGGGATTGTACTGGGCACAGGTCAGCTAAGTGAGTGACCCCCTACACTACCTCTCCAGCCCAGAGCCAATCGATCAACCCATCAATTTTTCAAAAGTGAGAATAACCCTCGTGACGTTTTTTTCATCTGGAAACATTTAAGTTGATGATCCACGTTCTGTTCCTTGCAAAGTTCTTATCTGAGATGATAAAGTTCTTATCACAACGTTCGACTGCAGAAAGGGGAGTGGGGGGAGGCCTCACGGAACTATGTCCTCTGCCTCCTCGAGGTTTTGGAGATGAGAACAGAGAATGGCCATTTGGTCATGTCAAGTCGGACCGATCCCGCGGCGGCCGTCTCTCAGGCCTGAGTGAGGGCCCAAGGCAGGATGAGAACGCTACGGTCCCATTTCCGACGCCACCCCGCCATGGACGGCGGGGGTCCATTCATTTCCATTCATTACAAAACGAGATTCGGTTTTCATAATGTGGAACACTGTTACATCTTGATAATACGGCATCGTCTGGACTGGCAGGAGTTCCTGTAACCACATTATTGTAGCCACCTTCTCGCTGTCCCTGGGCCCTTCTGAGCCAGAGAGTCCAGGGGCCTGCGGGGCTGGACACAGCTGGGCCAATTTCTGTCTCATTCCCCAGAGTCCTGGCTGTATGCCATGAGGACAGAGGGAATGGAGGCAGAAGACAGTTCCTCCCCGGGCACAGCTGGGCTGCTGTCTGCCACCCGTCAGGGAGGGAGCAGGCACCCTCACTCGTGTCTGGGTGAAGGGTGGGGATGGGGAATACAACTCAGTGGGTCTCTGTGTCCCCCGGCACCTCCTAGGAGCATACGGGTACCCCAGATCAACTACTCTGATAAGCCTTAGACACCTGCATCTTCTGTTACTTTAAAGAGAAGGTGGAGTAAATGAGGATTAAATGGGCAAATTCATCGTAAGCAGAACTTTTTTAATTTTTTAATTTTTTTGCTTTTTGGGTCACACCCGGCGATGCACAGGGGTTACTCCTGACTCTGCACTCAGAAATTACTCCTGGCAGTGCTCGGGGGAACATATGGGATGCTGGGAATCGAACCCAGGTCTGCCGCGTGCAAGGCAAACGCCTTACCTGCCGTGCTATCACTCCAGCCCCTAGAAGGAGAACTTTTAATTGGAAAAAAAAAAGGGTGGGGGGGCAGCATAACAAGGGACATAGCTCCAAGTTCTATGGAACCCGAGTTCTCTGTCTGCTACAAGGTCTCCCAGCACCGCTGGGCTGAGCAGTACCAGGAGTGGACACCTTGAGAGCGGCTCGGGAGATCTCTCCCTGCCCCCCAGAAAAATACAACCAGTCGGGGGGGAGGGCTGAAGAAATAGGAGAGTGGGTAAGGTGTTTGCCCTGCATGTGGCCAGTCCTGGGCCCCTCAGAAGTGATCCCTGAGTGCAGAGCCGGGAGTAAGTCCTAAACACATCCGGGTGTAACCCCAAAACAAAACGAAACAAAACAAAACAGAAAGGTAGGGCAGGGGTTGCGGTTCAGTCCTGGCTGGGCCCCCTGGGTACCACAGGAAGTAGCTACAGGTCCTTGAGTATCACTGGGGAATCCCCGTCCCCCATCTATAAAGCCAATAAAAACTGAAAAACTAAATCATATGCAAAGCTTTCAAAGACACGGTTCACCAGGCCAAGTCTAAAATCAAGAGGTGATTTTTGTTGTTGATGTTTTTGGGTCACACCTGCTGGACTCAGGGCTTACTCCTGGTTCTGTGTTCAGGGGTCACACTGGAAGGGTGAATGAGGGGACCATACAGGATGCCAGGGATCAAAGTTGGGTCTGCTGTGTGAAAGGCAAGTGCCCTACCCACCGCACTCTCTCTGGCCCTGGAAGTCAAGGAGTGATTCGATATTAAAGTCAATCAGGCCAGAGAGCACTGCCAAATACCTCCTATAGTCTTGGCCAAACATAAAATAAAACCTGCCTAAAAGAAAGGAGAAGTGTAGCATTAATATAGGAGCTCACATACAATATTGGCACTCACTGACACTAAAGCCAGTTGGCTTTTTTTTCCTTTTCTTTTTTTTTAATTTGCTTTTTGGGTCACACCCAGAGATGCTTGGGGGTTATTCCTGGCTCTGTACTCAGGAATTACTCCTGGTGGTGCTCGAGGGACCAACCATATGGGAGGCCAGGGATTGAACCTCAATTGGACACATGCAAGGCAAATGCCCTATCTGCTGTGCTATCTCTCCGGCCCCCAGTTGGCTTCGAAATCTAGGAAAAAGGCAACAAAAGGAGGGATCTGGAGAGATAAACAGTGGGTAGGGCACTGGGTTTGAATGCGTCAACCTGGGGTTGGTCCCTGGCACCACATACCCCTGAGCACTGCTGGGTGCAATCCCTACTTCTGTGCTCCTCCCCCCACCTCCAACAAAGACAATGGAAAGAAATAGGAACGGGTTGGAGAGAAAATTCTAGAACATTCTCTAACGGTCTCCCGCAGAGACAGTCAACACCGTCCTCCACATGAACCCACCAGGGCTGAGTGCTCTCTCGAGCCTGGGTCTTACCTGGTAACTGTCCAGGCCTCTCTGGAGTTTGGTGGACCTGGCGGTCACACAGCCGATGGACACAGACAGGATCGCCTCCACCATCAGGGGCAGGGTCCCTGAGTGCTGGACCGGCGTCACAGTGACCTGCACTCTCCGCGAGTGGCCCTAAGGGGGGGGGCGGGAGGGGACAGGGGTGCGAAGAGATGGATGAGGGCAGAGCGGAAGGGATGGGACGAGAACTCAGGGGGCAAATGTGGGGAGGGGGAGGGGGTGAGTCACGGGGACAGGAGCGAGAGGGCCCCGGGCACGGCCTGGCACCTGGCGGAGCTGGAAGACGCCGCCCGTGTTGACGTCCTTGGCCTGGTGGAGCTCCACGGCGGCGTACTCCCCCAGCTCGTTCAGCTCCAGGATGGAGACCCACAGCTCGATGCGGCGCGTCACCTCGTTCCACCTGCAAAAGCCCCTCTTAGGACAAGGCCGTCGCCCGGCGCTCTGAGCGACGACGGAAGGACAGGGGCAGGCGCTCTGCGGGCCAGGGATGGGCGCTGTGAGTTCCCGGAGTCCAGATTCAATCCCTGGTACCACACGTCTCCCTCCACTCACCCCGTCAGCTCAGCTGGGAACAACCCCCCAGTGCAAAGTTGGGAACGGCCAAGTGCTTTGGGGAATGGTCCCATCCTGCCCCCCCCCTCCAACCCCCCAAACCTGGAGCGAGAAAGTGCAAAGGAGGCCTGGGTGATTGGCGCACAAGAGGCACAGCACCACATCAGCTCCACGGGCTCATTTCTCACGTAACACTCAGGCCAGCCCCATGGTATGGGTTCTTTTTATTTGACTCTGTTTTGGGTTGGGGGGGGGGTCACACCCAGCTGTGCTCAGGGCTTCCTTCTGGCTCTGCAGCTGGGGATCATTCTGGTGCGGTTTGGGGCCCAGATGGGATGCCAGGGATGGAACTTGGACCGGCCGCATGCAAGGCATGTGCCCTCCTTGCCAGACTCTGTCCCCCACCCCAACAGTTTTGCGTTTCCCATTTAAGGCTGTGGCCTGTCTCCAGTTCAGCTTTGCGCGGAATGTGAAGTTAAGATCTGACGCGCTCTTAGAAAGATTGCATTCATCTGGGGAATATAAAGTAACAAACTGGGAGTCTAACACCCAAGAATGGCCGAGATTAGTACCAGGAATTTTGCTCCATGTCTTGGAGGCCAGCCACACATGCTAGGGGAAAAGGGAGCTCAGATAGAGAAGGGAGCACCAAATAAAGGGTGTTGGGAGGATCTCCCAGGATGGGAGAAGCATGCTGAAAGTAGACTCTAGACCGAACATGATTGCCACTCGATGCCTCCTTTGCAAACCACAACACCCAAAAGGAGAGAGAGAACAAAAGGGAATGCCCTGCCACAGAGGCAAGGTGGGATGGGGGGTGGGGGGTGGGAGGGATACTGGGGCCCGTGGTGGTGGGAAATGGGCACTGGTGGAGGGATGGGCACTTGATCACTGTATAACTGAAACCCAAGCACAACAATTTATAAGTCTACAACTGTATCTCATGGTGTTTCACTAATAAAAAAAAAAAGATCTGATGTACTCACAGCTATTTGAGTCTCACTGCGGAAAACTAACTTTTCCTCCCCCCAGTGCATGTCCCTGATGCCTGGTAGCACCTCACTGTGCAGGGCAGAGAGTCTATTTCTACCCCCTCAATTTTATTAGAGATGCTGTAATTTACAATGCTCTCCCCACCCACCCCAACGCCGGTCCCCATTTTTTTTTTAGGTGACACAGGTGGTGCTCAGAGCTGCCCCTGACAAGGAGTTGTCAGCCCGTGTGGTACTGGGGATGGAATCCAGGTCTCCTGCATACAGACCATGAGCACTGTCCATCTGGCCAGTCCTGTGGACTTAAAAAAAGTCCAAGTGCTGACTTTGTTTAAAAAAAAAAAGGAAGACAAACTAGTGTTTATTGAGGGAAATTTACTAAGAGAAGTGTGACGGAGGAATATGTGTTCAAGAGAGAACATGGGCTCCTCTCCAGAGAGGAAAAAGCTTAGGAGAAAGATAGAGGGAGAGAGAAAGAGAGAGAGAGGGAAGAGGGCCGAGGGAGGAGAGACAGAGAAGACAGAGAGAGAGGAGAGAGAGGGAGAAAGAGGGGGAGAAAGAGGGAAGGAGGAAGGGAGAAAGAAGTGAGAAAGGAGAGAGAAAGGAGAGAGAGGAAAGGGAGGAGAGTAGAGAGAGAAAGGAGGAAAGGAGAGAGGGAGAGAGAGGGAGAGAAGAGGAGAAGAGAAGGAAAGGAGCGAGAGAGGGGAGAGAGAGAGAGAGGGAGGGAGGGATGGAGGGAGGGAGGGAGGGAGAGGCAGGCTCGGGAGAACACAGGCTCAGAAGGCGAAGCCTGGTGGGCAGCTGGGGCCCGTGTGCAGTTCCACCTGACGGCGTCGCAAGGGGTCATAGCCGTGGCGGGTGCTGTCGCGGGACCCACCTGTCCTGCAGCGTCCGTGTCTTGGCGCACAGCGAGCCAACCTCCCAGAGGGCGCTCCCGTTGCCGGCACAGCGGTGGCCCCACACCTCGATGGCCAGAGCCCCGTCGGATATGAACTCCAGGAATTCCTCCGTCACGGTCACCACGTAGTCCTGGGATGCAGGGAAGGGAGACAAGGAGCGTGGACGGCGCATCCGGGGAGTTTCCCTCCACTGCCCGAGACTCACTCCGAGTCACAGGAGTCTGAGCCCAGCCTAAAGGCCACTTTGTTCTGCTTCTCTGGGACCCCGCAGCCTGCAGGGTATGCAAGGGCCATCACATGTGACTTGCTCTGGTCATCCCTTCCTTTATTTTTTTTGCTTTTGGGGTTACACTTGGTGATGCTCAGGGGTCACTCCTGGCCTTGCACTCAGGAATTATTCCTGCCGGTGCTCAGGAGACCATATGGGATGCTGGGAATCGAACCCGGGTCGGCCACCTGCAAGGCAAATGCCCTTCCGGCTGTGCTATCGCTCCGGCCCCCATTCCTTTCTTTCCGAATATGGACACACCTCCCTCTGCGGGCTGACTGCCCCTCCTCCCGGCTCAGTCTTCTTTCTTGGGCCCACCTGGTGATTAGCACTACTCCTAGATCTGTGCTCAGGGACCGCACTTGCTGCTGCTTGGGTGATGCCGTGTGATGCCAGGGACCCCCACACTGGGGTGGGCTGCAGGCACCTTTCCTCCTACATGATCTCTCGTGCCCTAGGAAAGTCTTGTTTTTCAGAGATCCTCCCTCAGTGCTGGGGGTAGGGGGTCATGGGGGTTAGGCCCAGCAGTGTCCGGGGGGCCGCATGGCATGGATACTGGACGTGGGGCCTCCCACTGCCAGGCAAGTGTTTCCAGCCCTTTGGCAATAGCCCTGGTCCCTAATGGCAAACTTTTTTTTTAATGTTTTTTGGGCCACACCTGGCAATGCTCAGTGGATACTCTTGGCTCTGCACTCAGGAATTACTCCTGGCATTATTCGGGGGACCATACGGGATGCCGGGAATCGAACCTGGGTATGCTGGGTCCAAGGCAAACACCATACCTGCTGTACTACTGCTCCGCCCCCTACTGGAAAACATTTCTAAGTTACAACAGCTTGCTGCTGCTGTTGCTGTTAGTTATTTTCTGGGGTGAGGTACCAGGGATCCAACCCGGGGCCTCGCTGCTGGGAAGCCCGAGTTCTTCCCTGGCCCGGTTGGGGTCCCGGCAACTGCTCGTGCTGGAAGGGCCCCGTACCTTGCAGTGGGAGAAGGTCACTGTGTACTGGGCGTCCTTGGACTGTGGGGACGGCACCTCAGGGTCCACCACGGGGGCAGCGACCGTGGACTCGCACTGGTCCCAGAAGGTGTATTGGCAGAAGACGAAATTCGACAGGTTTAAGGGCAGCCCTGTGGCCTCTTTGATCTTCACCTGAAGAGATTTTGGTTTTATTTATTTATTTATTTATTGCAGAGCAAAGAGAGCTCCCAGGAAGGAAACATTCAATAAGGTGTCCTCTGCAAAAATACACAGCAAAAACGACATCCGCACTTGTATGTTCACTGCAACACTGTTCACAATAGCCAGAATCTGGAAACAACCCGAGTGCCCCAGGACAGACGATGGATTAAAGAAACTATGGTTCATCTATACATGGAATATATACAGCTTTTAGAAAAAAATGAAGTCATGAAAATTGACTTATAAATGGATGGACATGGAGAGAATCACGCTGAGTGAATTAAATCAGAAGAAGGAAGGACAGTACATAAAATGACTGCACTCATTTGTGGGATATTAAAAAAACAACAACAACAGTATGAGATTACACCCAAGTACAGTAGAAACAAAGGCCAGGACAAATGGTTCACCATTGGAAGCCTCCCTCAAGGGAAAGGGCAGTCGGGATAGAGAGGGGACCATTGTGACACTGGTAGTTGGAAGGGATTGCTCTGGATGGGAGATGTGTGCTCAAAGTGTGTAATGGACCAAACATGATGGCCTCTCAGTATCTGTATTGCAAACCATACTACCCAAAAGCAGAGAGAGAGAGAGAGAGAGAGAGAGAGAGAGAGAGAGAGAGAGAGAGAGAGAGAAGAAAAATGCCTGCCATAGAGGCTGGCAGTGGGGGACACAGGGAACAGTGGTGGTGGGAAATATCCAGTGACAGAGGGATGTTGGATCACTGCACAACTGAAACCCAGTCATAAACAGCTTTGTAACTGTGTCTTACAGTGACAAGGTGATTCAATGAAACAAAATATTAAGAAAGGAAAAACCAACAAGGTGTCCTTTTTTCTGCCAGCACCTCCAATTGTAGAGTCATGAATGACACAAATACGGCCAGTGTCCATGTGACACCAGCTCATGCCCCGGCCCTTGCAGAGCACCCGGGAACTTGGCCCAGGATCTGAGTGAATGTGGCACAGATACACAGTGCTGGCCTGGCCCGGCTCTGGGCGACACTTCACCCCAACAGCAGGTCAGCGGGACCCCCAGGGCTCAGCGCGGGTCCTGCTCCCCCCTCCTCCCCCACTGCCCGCTGTGCGTGCTCCGGGCTCTGGGCATGACCCGTCCCTCCCGGGGCTGGGCTCACCCGGCAGGTCAGCTTGCGTGTGCGGGGCAGCCCGTCCCC
Source organism: Sorex fumeus (assembly GCF_029834395.1). Taxonomy (NCBI): domain Eukaryota; kingdom Metazoa; phylum Chordata; class Mammalia; order Eulipotyphla; family Soricidae; genus Sorex; species Sorex fumeus. Next base: position 10,317,848 of record NW_026606151.1, read on the forward strand.
GCCGTCCGCCACCTCCAGGCTCCCGCTCTCGCTCGAGTTCTCCGAGGAGTCGTCCTCCGCCAGGCGCTCGGGGACCGTGCCCGTCACGCGCATCACCTCCACGTGCAGACGGCCGGCCACCTGCGGGAGCCGTGCGAGCTGTGACCCAGATCCCGGGACCCTCGGGAGCACCCGGGCCGCCCTTCTTGCTCTCTGCTCCGCGGGCCTGGGGGCTCCCTGCTTCCCATGATAGTAGGGGCTCCCGGGTGGGGAGAGTGGGAAGGGGGAAGAAAGGGGGAGGGAGAATGGAGGGGGAGGGGAAGGGGAAGAGATGGGGAAGGGGAGAGAGAATGAAGGGAGAGGGGGAGGGAGAAGGAGGAAAGGGGCAGGGAGGGGGAAGGGAGGGGGAGGGAGAAGGGAGAAGAAAGGGGAAGGGGGAAGGGAGGGGGAGGGGAAGAGGGGGAGAGGGAAGGGGGAGGGGGGAAAATAGGGGGAGAGGTAAGAGAGGGGGAGAGGGAAGGGACGGGAGGGGGAAGAGAGAAGAAAGGGGGAGGGGAAAAGGGGGAAGGGAGGGGGAGGAGAGTGAGGGGGGAGTGGAGGGGAGGGGGAGGAGGAAGGGGAAATAGAGGGGGAGAGGAGGGGGAGGGAGAAGAGAGAGGGAGAGGGAGGGGGAGGAGGGGGGCAGGGGAGGGAGAAGAGGAGGAGGGGAAAGCAGTAGGGGGAGGGGGAAGAAGGGAAGGGGAGGAGGAGGGGGGAGGGGCATGCTGGGTATTGAAGGGGACTGTAACCCAACTCAAGAGTGACCCAGCCCTGGCTGGTCCTCATTACCCTGAGAAGAGGCTGTGGAGCCCAGAGCAAACCAAAACAGGGAGGGGTAGAGAGGGGGAGCGGGAGGGGGGAAGAGGGGGCGGGGGAGGGAGGCGGGGAAGAGCGAGGAGGGGGAGGGGGAGGGGTGGGGGAGGGGGAGGGGCAGGGCACTGAGCCCCCGGCTGCCATATACTGGGTGCTGGCACACTGGGTGTCAAAGGGGACGCAATGTCACCCAACCCAGAGCGACCCAGCCGTGGCCAGGCCAGCGTGACCCTGAGAAGAGGCTGTGGAGCCCAGAGCCAACCCAAACGGGGTGGGTGGGGGGCGGGGAGGGGGGCGTCTCTGCTCTCTCCAGGGAGGAGATGCGCGTGTCACTCTCTGCGGGGCTGAGCAAGGGGCGCTGGTCAGGGATGGGCGAATGCACAGAACACAGAATCACTTCAGGGATTTGTTTCTGTTTCTGTTTTGCTCTTTGGGTCACACCCGGCGATGCCCAGGGGTTCCTCCTGGCTCTGCATTCGGAAATCGCTCCTGGCAGTGCACTTGGGGGACCCAATGGGATGCCGCGGATGGAACCCAGGTTGGCTGTGTGTGCAAGGCAAACGCCCTCCCTGCTGTAGTACTACTCTGTCCCCCGTTTTTTTTTTTCATTAATTTTGGGGGTCTCCCAAGCTGTGCACAAGTGGGGCACGAGGCTATGGGGCACCCAGGCAGGATTCAAATGGCGTTGGCCGACCCCCAGACATGTGCCTTAACCTCTGCACTATTCCTGCAGGCCAGAAAAATGTTGTTTCAAAACTCGATGCACACTTGAAGGTGTGCAAGGCCTTATTTACACTTTCCGCACTGCCCTGGCGCTGCTCGGCAGAAATGCTGGGAGCACTCAGTCTCCTCACGCTGCAGAATGGCATTCTAGGGGAGGGGTCCAAGGGACCTATACCCCCCGAGAGAGGAGGAACAGTAGTGTGGGCATCCAAACGGGGGCGGGGAGGGGACCGGGTCCGCTCCAGACAGGGTCCACTTCTCAGTGGCACAGACTCGCCGGCCACAGGCCCGCCATGCAGGAGTGCTAAGTCCCTGCGTCAATCTTCCAGGCCAGAATAGTACCCTATTTGTTGATGTCTGGTGTTTGGCCCACCACCCAGCAGTGCCCAGAGCTTCCTCCTGGCTCTCTGCTCGAGACCATTCTTGGCTGTGCTAAGGTGCCGGATATCAAACCCAGGTTGGCCAGGTGCATCCCGCTATACTATCTCTGTGGCCCAAAACTCTTAGTTTGGGAATTAAACACACACACACACACACACACACACACAATCTTGGTTTTGACTTTACATGTGATTGAAAGACAAGCAAGGAAATAAGGGTCTTAACCAAATTTAAAACAAATAAAAACATGAATCAACTGGAATGAGAAAATGAAATACCTTACGTTTTCTGAAATAAAGCCAGTGGTTCAAAATATCTGAACTGGGCAGTGGCTCCATGACAGAGCATTTGTTTTGCATGTGTGAGGCCCTGGGCTCCATCCCCAGCACCATTAAAAAAAAAAGTAGCCTCATTATGAATATTTAAAGGGGGGAGGAGGGAACGATTAGGAATGATTAGACGTTGTCCCTTGGAATACTCTGGATTCCAAATAATCCTCCCAGGTGAAGTCGGCCAGGAAAGAATGCATCCGCAAAGCGAGAGGTTTGTACTTCCTGAGAAATGGCAATGCTGGATTAAATCTGCTTTTTGAAAGGTTTATGTCCCGGTCCTCCCGTTGTTCATCAATTTGCTCGAGCGGGGCCCAGTAACGTCTCCATCATGAGACTTGTTGTTACTGTGTTTGGCATATCGAATACGTCACTGGTAGCTGGCCAGGCTCTGAAAAAGGTTTATATGATTAAAAAAAAAAAAACAAGAAAATACAGGGGCTGGTATAGCAGTTAGGCCACATTTCCCTCTGCGTCCAACCCAGGCTCGAGTCCAGGTGTCACATGGTCCCTGAGCACTGCTGGGGGTGGCCTGGAGTCCCCTCATGGCCGGGCCAGCTCAGGCATTCCAGGCAGTTCAGGGATCAGCAATGGTGCATCTTTGGCTGACGGGGTGTCTGATTGAGAACTGCCAGTGGGCCCCCAGATCTCTTTAACACGTATTAGAAAGCACCCCCCCCCCCAAAAAAACAAGGAAAGCACGTGTGAACTACAAATAAAAAAAACTGTGTTATAGGAGAGACACAGAAGAATCCCAGAGCTGAGCAGCTCACTGCAGAGATGCCTCCGAACTTCAAGCAGGCCGGCTTCACCGCGTGCCTCAGACGGGGGCAGGTGTCGTCCTTCCACCTGCCCCCTAAAAACCCCAGCAGCCTCCAACTTCCAGAACCCAATGAGAAGTGCAGGTACACGGGTTCAGTGACAGCAAACTCCAGGCCTCAAGGGGTTGGGGATGAGCTCGTCCTCATCTCCTCGTCCCTAGGGACCCTGAAGGTCACACCCACGAACTGCCTCCGGCTGCTACTTAAGCTCCTTAACCTCCACGATCCAGAGAGACACAAAAGAATCTCTGAACAGACCAGCTTGCTGCAGAGATTTCTCCAGACCCTAATTATCTAAAATTTTAGAATTCCAGGGGGTCTGCACATTCTCTTTTGCTATTCATAACAAGCAATATAAAAGAGTATGGAAGAGATTGTCTGCCATAGAGGCAGGGAGAGGGTTGGGATAGGTGAGGTGATACTGGAGACACTGGTAGTGGAAGATGTGCACTGGTGGAGGGATGGGGTTCGATCACTGTATGACTGAAACTCAAACATGAAAGCTTTGTAACTGCATCTCATGGTGATTCAATAAAAAAATTATAATAATTGTTAAAAATCATCACTTCCATAAGTTAGGAAAGTAGCTTAGTGGTATAGCACATGCCTCAGACAAATAAGACCCTAGGTTTGATCAAAGATATGAAAAAAATAAAACCATGAGCAGATTTTGATACTTGATTGGGATACAGACAGAAAAAGAAATGGAATTTTCATGATTCATGCCAGTTTCTGGATCGGTATCAAGAATGTGGAGTTTATGTCCAATTCAATCAGCCTATTCAATGGCTGAAAAATTAGCAATACTCCTACAGTTAAAAAAAAAAGAATGTATGTATAAGTGGCCAGAGGGAGATGGGCACGGGGTATTCATAAGCGGCCAGAGAGAGGATATAGGGTGAATGCTGTTGCATTACACACCAAATATGGTGCCCTGAGCACTACCAAGAGTCATCCCTTAGCCCAGAGCCAGGAGCAAGCCCTCAGCATCGGTCTATAGTGCCAGCTACGGTCTAAAGCACTCCCCCGTCCAAATAAGGGAGGAGGGGGAAGAGAAAGAGAAAAAGAAAAAGAAAAAACATCTCCCCTCCTCAAAACTTAAACCACCTGGTCCCAGGCTGGCTTGTCCTTACCTCCCCCTGCTGGCTGATGATGGGAACTGCATACTGAAGCTTCACGTCACAGAAGAGGCACTCCAGGAACACATTGGCCACGCCAATGAGGTTGTGATTCTCCTGGGCTTCATAGAAAGGGTCCCCTCGCTTCCCGCAGAGTCTCTTGGCCTGATGGGGAAGGCAAAACCCAAGCATCACCTCTCCTGTTACGAAACATCACCACTGAACACAGTGTACAGGCGTGGATCCAAATAAGCCAGGGAGAAGTAACATCAGAGCCCGGGGGCCTGCATAGCACAAAATGAGCACCTAGGAGGGACTCTGGGGTGGGGGCACTCAGCGCTGGCCCCCTGCTTGCGGGACGCTGGCAGCCCCCTGCAGCCGTTCCCAGCTCAGTCCCTCTGCAGGGTCTCCCTTGCCCAGATTGCAGGGCTAACTGCCCCTCCGAGGGACGAAACTGGCTTGCAGGTTATTCTCGTCCCTCTGTCCAGCGGGGACCAGGCTGGCAGAGCCTCCGGCTGTCCCACCCCGCAGAGCCGGCCAAGCCTGCCCGCAACTCTGCTCTCCTCCCCAGTGCCTGTGCCGCGTACCTCTGGAACTTTCTCCTTCCACTCTTGATAAAGATCCCGCATATCGATCAGCTTGTTCTCCAGCTTCTCGATGGTCCAGACTTGGGTGCTCTTCCCTTTTCGCCTCACCTGGATAGCCGGCTCGCTCACAATGGCCCCTCTCTGTGGCACGAAGGGAGACACAAGCCAATATGGCAAAGCTCATTAACATGCTTTATTTAATTTTTTTAATCGAGTCACCATGAGATACAGTTATAAAGCGTTCATGATTGGGCTTTTTTCATTTTTTTTAATAATTTTATTTATTAAATCACTGTGAGAGCAGTTACAAAGCTTTCAGGTCTAAGTCTCGGTCATACAATTAAACACCCATACCTTCACCAGTGCTCATTCTCCACCCCCCACAACCCCAGTATACCCCCATCCCACACCCTCCCTCTACCTGTGGGGCAGATGATTTCTACATTATTCTCTCTCTATTTTGTTCACATTCAATATTTTGACAACTGTTGGAGCTTAGGTTTATCAGGTTGCACCCATCACAGTGCTCCCAAGTCATTCCCATTACTTTGTTTGTCTGTAACTTCTATGCTCTCTTCCCCAACCAATTTGTAAGGTCTCATCCTTTAGGACACTGAACTTGTACTTCAAGTTAATATTGCCTTTCTCCTCTCCTTATGTCTTTTGAATAATTTAATGCAATGTCCTTTTTGTATAGATACAGGAAGACAATTAATTAATATGCTTTATAACTTAGGAGTTGATTGGCTTTGAATATTATTCACTCCTGGGCATCTGCTTTCTCAACTTAAGCCTCAGTTGCCCTCACTTCCTAGCACCCCAAAAGCAGGGTTCCGACGTGGAACTGGATGGAACCAGGGCAAGCTGGTAAGTTATGTGCTACCCTGGCATCGAGATGGGCCAGGCCAAGGTGCCACGATTCTTAACTATAAGTTAAGAGTTTGATCATAGGCAAATGCTGTCATGATCCAAAAGTAACGACGAGACTAGGACCCTGCTGCTAGGAATAGGAAAGATATCTGGCCTGAGCACTGCAGTCTGAGATTGAGATGGCCCTGGGAGAGCAATTCTATAAGCTCAAAGTATTTCTTACAGTGCCCATACAAAATGATTTATATTATGTATGCTTATATGTTGGTCGGACAAGGAGAGGAGAAACACATCCAGGGAAATCTGTTCTAGGGTGGGTTTGATGTAGGCAGGTAGATAGGGAAAGGCTCTCTGCAATGAAACAAAGTCTCATAGAAGAAGAATTCTAGGACCAACCCACCCTGTGGACACAGAGAATAAAGACTTGATAAGACCATCCCCAGACCCTGAAGATATGGGCCTCCTCCCCATGAAATTCCTCCTTTCCGAGAACCCCCCTTTCAATCCGGTTGACTCTAGCGACCCAGCCCCAAGGAGATTCCAGGACATTCCAAGTCAGATGATTCTCAAACCCGCTTTCAATCCGGTTAACTCCAGCGACCAAGCCCCAAGGAGATTCCAGAACATTCAGAGTCAGAAGGATCTATAAGAACCAGCTCGAGAGCCCACTTGGCGCTCTCTCCACCCTCAGAGAAGCCCGCATTCCCTCTGGACACGTTACTCTCTCTCTCTCTCTCTCTCTTACTATCTGCTTATCCCTTTCTCTCCCTCTCCAAAAGCCTCCAAATAAAACCTGTTACTTCACTGCTTGTCTACTCCTGAAATTCTTTTCTGCGAGTGAGACAAGAACCCCAGAAACCTTGGGTAAGGCTTGGGACTGGTCTCTCCTTTCCTGCAAAGAGCAAATTCTCGCCTCAGCTTGAGTCTGTGGCTCCCCGAGCAATCGGGTGGCGGGGATTAACTCCCATGCCTAGAAGATCAAGCGGACTTCAGGTGTGGCTTGACGGCCACCTTGTGGGGCTGGCGGGGGTTAGGCCCGTGCAGAACTGGTGCTCACTGCAGACTTTAACGGTCCTAGCCTACCCAGGGTCCCGGGTGACAGAGGCGGGTGGGGAGAAAGTGGTCGTCTTTCTCCTCCCCACTTCACATAAGTCACCTGTGGGGCCCACCGACATCAGGTTGATCTGCTAAATGAGAATCTGTCCTAGAAGCAGTTTTCCTGTGTGTCCTGACTAGCTTGGATGAGACTGAACTTTCTCCCCTTCAAACTGCCTTCAGTAAATGATTTCAGTATATTGAGGCAGTTTCCCTTTTCTCACAGAAACCTAGCTGGTCTTGGATATGCAGATCTCAGATGCTAGCCAGGCCTGATCTTTGGGATGTAGATTCCCAGCTCTAGCCAGGCTGGTCTTTGGGATGCAAATCCAAGTGCTTGTAGCTTGTAAAAGGTGAGGCCAGGATTACTGGCCAATGTAAAGAAACAATGTGGATGTAAAGAAACAAGGTATGGTTTGCCTCAATGTTCTTTCTGTAACTCCTTTTGATGACATCACGATATTGCGCCCTTTAGAGGTACCATGATCTACATAAGGGTGATTCCAGGGCTCTCAGGAGGGACACGTGCCTTAGAGAACCGGGAAAGATGGGGCTGAGGACAGAAGCTGAGAGAACAAAGGAGCACGTGCTCGAGAGATCCTGGGGCCTCCATGACATACATCTCTTCCATGTAATAAACTGCTGCTAAGACCAACCAGCCTGGCCCCTGTTTCCTTCCTTCGCCTGACCATCGCCATCAACCTCTCTGGAGTGGGGAAACGGCCTGTGACTACGGAACGTGGATGGCAGGAGAGATAGGCCGCTGCCGTTCCCTTGCCCATCCTTTTCGTGTATTTACACAACACCAGACCCACCATTATTATTTGAGATTTTACCCCAACACTCAGATCTGCTGAAAAGGCAACAGTAGACAATTTGTTTTCTACTGCTGGTTATGAACAACATATGATGTCACGTGGCTGCAGTAGTGGCCGCACGATTTTGAAATTCCAAAATTTTAACACTTAAATATGGAGAGATTTCTGCCAAAACCTGAGAGGTTCTGAGATTTGCTCCTGAGTCTCTGGGATCATGGCCGTTAAGGAGCTTGATCAGGAGCCAGAAAGGCCATTCATGGGCGATGACTTGGGGTATCGTTGGGGTGGGGAGGACAGGACTGGCTCCATCCCCATCCTGTGAGGCCCAAAATGTATCGTCACTGCAGGCCCAAACCTGACTGTCCAATGGTCTCTGGAGACATGATTGGATTTCAGTCATACAGTGTTCCAACACCCATCCCTCCACCAGTGCACATTTCCCACCATCCATGTCCCCAGTTTTCCTCCCTCAGTTGGATGGTTTAGAACCGTTACAGCCGTAGGTGAGAGAGGTACACTGCACCAAAAACACACACAGACACAAGACAAAATGCAGCTCTGCTTTGCCCCTATCTTTCATGTATGCCCATACACACACTTTTTATTTCCTTACAAGCAGAATTGAGGAAAAAAACAACAACACATCACTTCCTACCCCAATCTTCTCTCCACTTTTTTTTTTTTTTTGGCTTTTTGGGTCATACCTGGCGATGCACAGGGGTTACTCCGGGGGTCTGCACTCAGGAATTACTCCTGGTGGTACTCACAGGACCATATGGGATGCTGGGAATTGATCCCGGGTCAGACGCGTGCAAGGCAAACGCCCTACTCCTGTGCTATTGCTCCAGCCCCTCTCCGCTGTTTTTACAATAATTCTCTTGTGTGGTGAAATATTCCCCATAAACATGATGTGATGAACTATTTGACTGCTCTCCATTGTACCTTTTTTTTTTTTGCTATCATAAAGGCTATACACCATGATAAGCATGTCTGTAGAAAGAGCACACACACTTCATACACATCTCTGGCTATGTTAGAATATACATTTTTTTTCTTTTAGGGTCACACCCGTCGATGCTCAGGAGTTCCTCCTAGCTCTGCACTCAGGAATTACTCCTGGCAGTGCTCAGGGGACATATGGGATGACGGGGATGTGCAAGGCAAATGCCCTACCTACTGTACAACCACTCCAGCCCCTAGAATATACTTCTTGACGGAAAATCACTTGGGCAAAAGACTAAAAGCCAGCAAGTCTGAGGAGAAGGTCCTGAGGCATTTCTAGCTTGCTGGAGGGAAAAGTGAATGGAGGAAAAGAAACACTGATTCTTTTGTTTTTAATATTTTTTGTGGGGGAGGAGACCCTACTCTCTGGGCTCAGGGCTTACTTCTGGCTCTGAGCTCAGGAGTAACAGTCACCTAGCGGGGCTTTGGTGACCATATGGGATGCTGGATGGAACTTGGGTCAGCCGCATGCCAGGCAAGTCTCCTGTCCACTGTATTATTGATCCAGCCTCTGATTTTTCTGTTTCTTTCTTTAAAACAACAACAACAACAACAACCACAAAGATTCTCCCTACAGGAAAATTTCTCCAAATTGAAATGAAAACCTTTCAAATGACTTCAGAGCCCTTCTGTGTATGTCAGACAGGTACTCCACAATCTTCCTATCTGTCGAACTCACTTTTCAGACCATGTAGCACTGTAGCACTGTCCTCCCATTGTTCATCGATTTGCTTGAGCGGGCACCAGTAACGTCTCCACTGTGAGACCTGTTGTTACCGGTTTTGGCATATGGAATATGCCACGCTTACCAGGCTCTGCCATGCAGGCGGGATACTCTTGGCAGCTAGCCGGGCTCTCCGAGAGGGGTGGAGGAATCGAACCCGGGTTGGCCGTGTGCAAGGCAAACGTCCTACCAGCTGTGCTATCGCTCCAGCCCGATACTTCAGACTGATACTGCATCCTGATATTTCAGATCATACTCTGAGCAAACATACACGAAGTCCTCATTCCAGAAAAGGGCATTTATTTATTTTTGGTTGGGGGCCAAAAGGCTATTCCCGCTTCTGTGCTCAGGCGCCACTTTTGGTGGTGCTCGGGGGACCGTGAGTGTTCAGGGATTGAAATGGAATCAAGGCAAGCGCCGTCACCCTGTACTATCTCGCTCAAAGAAGAGGAACAGTCATTAAAAAAGAGAAAAGCAGTCAAAATTACTTATATTCCAGGGAGCCGGAGCTGACAGTACAGTGGTGGTGGGGGGGGGCAGGGGTTTGCCTTGTATACTGTTGACCAGGGTTTGATCCCCCGCATCCCATAGGGTCCCCTGAGCACTGCCAGGAGTAATTCCTGAGTGCATAGCCAGGAGGAACCTCTGAGCATCACCAAAAAGCCAAACAAAACAAAACCCTTATATTCCAGTATATATTTCTATTCTGTATTCTAGAATATCACTTAACTCTAATTTTACTATATGGAAAGAGTATTGAAACAAAAAGTTCTGTATTGTTTGTTTGGTTTTTATTTTGAGGGCAGGGCTCGGAACTTACTCCTGGCTCTGTGCTCAGGGATCGCTCCTGGTGCTGCTCATGGGACCACATGAGGTGCCTGGGATCGAACCCGGGTCAGCTGCGTGTGTGCAAGGCAAAAGCTCTGCCCACTCCGCTATCCCTCCGGTCCAGATGACAGATCCTTCAGCCCCCGCCTAAACCCTCCTATTCTGATCAGCATCAGCACCATCCGCCAGCATCCCCTGACAGAGAACCAACATTGGCTCCCGACAGGATGGCATCGGGGATGTCCGATCCTGTCTCATGATGCGCCCGCCTACCCAGTGCCTACGTTCCCAGCGCCCGTTCCTACCTTCCTGTTGGCACTGAGGTTGGCGGCGGGGATCTGCAGGGTCACCTGGTAGTCCGTGAGCTTGCTCACTTCCTCGGCTAGGAAGTTGGCCTCCCTCACCAAGGTGTTGGCTTTCACCAGCTGCTCACGCAGCTTTGCCAGGCTCTGGCGGAAGAGCTCGTCCCTGTGAGAGAGCAGAAGGGGACCCGAGAAGGCTGAGAGGAAGAAAGTGCGGGCTGGCGATGGCGCAAACCACAGTGGTAGAAACGCCTTCTCGGCAGAGCTGCTCACGTGAGCTGATGGCTCCGTGGCCGGGAGTCCCTGAGACACAGCCAACATGCACGATGGAGATGGAGCTGCAGAGCGCTGGTATTGAAAAGACGTGTCCTTGGTGGCTGGAGCAATCGCACAATGGGTAGGGCGTTTGTCTTGCACGCGGCCGACCCAGGTTCGATTCCCAGCATCCCATATGGTCCCCCAAGCACCACCACGAGTAATTACTGAGTGCATGAGCCAGGAGTAACCTCTGGGCATCGCCAGGTGTGACCCAAAAAGCGGGAGTATGTGGCGGGGGGGAAGCCGTGTTCTTCCTAAATTGCTTCGAAATTGTTGGGTTCTGGCTTTCCCGTTTTGTTGGTGTAGAGAAGGGGTCTTGGTGGATGCCACGATACTACAGTTACCTGCGAGCCGGCTACTGCTCTGAGCACAGCCAGTGAGCACACAGCTGGGAACAGCATCAGGGCACGGCACAGACAAGGGCCATGCAATGGAATCAGCGTCTTTCCCTCACAGCACCAGTGGGGAACGGCAGCCTTCAGGGGAGACACCTGAAAGCCCATGCCTGCACCCAGCACGGTCAGCTATAAGCACCTCGAGAAGGAAGCCGCATCTACACCAGCGTGTGCAGGAATGAGCGGGTGAGTCCCGGGCAAGTGTGCTCGACTGCGACCCATGAAGTGCTCTCCCATGGCAGAGCTTGTCCGTGCGGGCTGCGGGGCCCCGTGGCCCTAGCTGTGGCCCCCAGAAGCAGCTCCTTCGCTCCATAAAGCTCTAGGGCGGCTGCAGGAGGCAGGGCAGCAGCTCAGAGGGGAGCCCGGCCCTGTTACTGCTCATCGGCTCTGAGCCGGGCAGGGTCTCTGCCTCTGTTTCCCCACGTGGCTGAAGTCAGGGTGGGACAGTAGATAGGGCGGCACCTGTGGGGACCAGACGACCCCTTGTCCGCCCCCTCCCCAGCAGAATGTGTAGTACGTGGCGTCAGATGCCACTTTCATGACTAGGAGACTGATGCTTCATGGAAGTGACTGATGAGAGCACAGTCAGGCAGACAGGCCCGGGCCCGAAGCCTGAGGGAGGGGAAACCCAGACTGATGCCTTTCTTTTGTTTTTTGTTTTTTTTGCTTTTTGGGTCATACCCAGTGATGCAGAAGGGTAACTCCTGGTTCTGCACTCAGGAATCACTCCTGGCAGTGCTCAGGGGACCATATGAGATGCTGGGAATCGAACCCGGGTCGACCATGTGCTAGGAAAATGCCCTCCCCGCTCTAGTATCGCTCCAGCCCCAAGACTGATGTCTTGACGGCCCTCCCCACACGGCCGGGAACAGCATCGTGGCACGGCACAGCCAAGGGCCATGCAATGGAATCAGCATCAAGCCTGGACTCCGGCCAGAAGCCCAGACTCAGTGACAACGCTCGGGCCTGACTCACGGATGTGTCTACTCAGCCCACCACATCTTTGGACGTGAAATAAATTATTTTTCGACTCCTCAGTCAAAACCATTTCTCATGAGTCTTTTTTTTTTGTCACACCCGGCGATGCTCTGGGGACCATATGGGATGCTGGGAATCGAACCCGGGTCAGCCGCATGCAAGGCAAACGGCCTACCCGCTGTACTATCTCTCCAGCCCCTGAACTTTCTTAACACTCAAGTTGTATTTCAGCTGGGCAAGAAGCCCAGAGAAATAGGGGGCAGCTTCCTTCATGAGCACAAGAAACAATAAACCTCTTATTTATCTTCTTTTTGCTTTTTGGGTCTCACCCAGAGATGCTCAGGAATTACTCCTGTCAGTGCTCAGGGGACCATTGGGGATGCCGGAGACCGAACCCAGGTTGGTCGCGTGCAAGGCAAATGCCCTACCAGCTGTGCTATCGCTCTAAGCCCAACACACCTCTTATTTTGGTAGCTGGTCAGTGGTCAATAGTCTTACACCTGCCCCCCTGAGAACAGAGATGTCCTTGGGACAGACACGAGCGTCTTGGGAGAAGCCAACGGCTCCAGACGCGGCGCCTACCTCTCCTCGGCCCACTGGGTCACCTTCTGCTGCACTGTCTGGCAGCTGTAGGCCAGGCGCTCGGCGCCGCTGCCCTGGCTCTGGCGCTCGGGGGACAGCTGCTGGCGGAGCTGCTCCAGCTCCCGCTCGTACATGAGCCGCTGCTCCTCCAGGGCACTGCGCTTCTCCTCCAGGTACTGCCTCTCCAGTGGCTGCACCACGTTCTGCACCAGGTCTGCGGAGGCAAGTGACAGGGCGGGGCGTCTTTGGCAGGGGCGGGTACTGAGCAGGGGAAGACCCGCCCCGTTCCGCACACTGTGGGTGGGGGCGAGCGGGGTGGGGCGGGGTGGGGTGGGGTGGGGAGGAAGCCCGGGGAATCCCCTCAGACTTCGGACTCCGGTGGTTTGGTTGGATGCTCTATGCAGAAATATCCCACACCTGTCCCCTGGGGGATTGTCTCCCAGGTGACGAGCTCATCCTCATCTCAAGTTCTGGGAGATGCTTCCATGGAAGCAAACGAGAGATGTGTGAGCCTGTCCGTTAAAAAAACAAGACCACCTAGGTGCCATGGGTGCCAGTGAGGGCAACGTCAAGCGATGTCAAAGATGGAGCATATGCGATGGAGTATTGATGGTCAGTCTGTCCGCTTAGCAACACTTCTAGCATATGGGTGCGGGCTTACAGTCTGTATCTCAACCACCCATTTGCCAAGTTTTTGTAATATGCAAGGAAACAACAGATGACATGTTTCAAGAGACTGATGGCATCCTGGGGTTTGGGGTGTGTGTGAGAGTGTGTCTGACAACTTCTCAGGCCATTAATATCTAAATGGTAATGTACTTGTGAAAATGAATGATTATTTTGGCTTGTCTCCTATTGCAGATGTAGAGATCACCAACAAGAAACACCGACCGGGGTACCTCAGTGCATCACCATTCTGACTGGTGGTGTTTGGGGCACTGGCAGGAATCAATCCTAAGGGCTCATGGATCATGGCATGACATTAGCTTGGCAACGACCAATGTTTTGGATGCCAGGTGGAAAGAAGATGCTGAGCACATGTTGAGAAGCTGTTGGCTTCTCCCAGGGAGGAAAGTTACCAGAGTTAGTGCACACACCGCGGGAACTTCGCCTGTGAAGACCGCGTGCATGGTCACCACCATCCAGGAGCTGGAGACCAGCGGGCACTGCACACACATGCTACTATCTGGTGCTGCCTGCATCCCATTCCCACACACTGGCTCTCAGCTTAGTTCCCAAGACAGGAGCGGGGGATGGAGATGATGGCATGCGCCTTCATGTTGCCTGACGGCAGCTAGTATGTGCTTTCTCAGCAGAGTGTGTAACAGGGTGTGAAAAGAACATGTGATTTGTACTGATTTTTCTCTCTGAGAGGTAGATAAGATGGTAGGTTAGCTTTTTTTTTTTTAAAGTTAAATAATGCAAACCAAAAAGCAGCGAGCATTAAAAATACACTCACAAGATGTCCAGGGTTTAGGTGAGTTGTTTTAATAAAAGTGACCACACAATGTCAATAGTAACTATTTGCTACCACTCTCATCAGAAGAGGCACAGTCACCTCTGCATGCATCATTCAGCACTCTTGGACCAAATGGACAAGGGGATCATGTTCCCATTTGATTTCAATTGTTTTTGTTTTAGAGCCACAACCGGCAGTACTAAGGGGTTTACTCCTGGCTCTGCACTCAGGAATTAGTCCTGGTGGTGCTTGGGGGACCATACGGGGTGCCGGGGATTGAACCCGGGTCGGCTGCATGCCAGGCAAATGCCCTACCCGCTGTGCTATCTCTCCAGCCCCAGAATATGCCCATTTTAAAGACAGAAAGACTGAACCTCAAACATAATTTAAGACCACAAAGATAAGACACGTCAGGGTTGATTTTGAATTCCAATCAGAGCTGTCTGGGACAGGAGAGAACATTAGTAATACATTGCTTTAGAAATTTTACTTCTAATGTTTTGCTCAGAATTAGTCTTCAGTTAAGGGGAGTTTTTTTTTTTCCTTTTTAAGTACATACTGTTCTTCACTAAAATTATAAAATCCAGCATTTTTTTCTTCCAGGGCAGAATAGCTCCCCACCCGTAGTTCTTTTTTGTTTTGTTTTTTGGGGTCACACCTGGAGATACACAGGGGTTAATCCTGAGGTGATCAGGGGACCATATGGGATGCTGGGTCAGCCACGTGCAAGGCGATCACCCTACCTGCTGTACTATCACTCCAGCCCCCAACCCAGAGTTCTGACTTAGTATCCTTAAAATATGCTACTCAGAAAGCTGGCTGAAAATGAACTCCCAGAAAATCCCCTTACAAAAAGGCAGAGTCCTTCCTTCAAGTACATTCTCTGCACGCCTTACCTGCTGTCCTATCTCTTTGGCCCCTGCTTGGTTCTTTTTTTTTTTTTTTCTTTTTGGGTCATACCCAGTGATGCACAGGGATTACCCCTGGCTCTGCACTTAGGAATCATCATCACTCCTGGCGGTGCTCAAGGGACCATATGGGATGCTGGGAATCGAACCCGGGTCAGTCACGTGCAAGGCAAACGCCCTACTCACTGTGCTATTGCTCCAGCCCCCCTGCTTGGCTCTTAAGCCAGCGGAATTGGGGTTTGGAGCATCATTTACTCTCGAGACACACGGGTCCATTATTTGCATCTATTTCTGGAACCACATGCGTGATTACATAGCCGACTGCCGTCCAGCCAATAGGAGAACTCTGGCAATGAGTGGAACTAGGGAACAGTTACCAGCTTTACCCTTGGGAAGGGAATGGAACTGGGAAGTGTGGAGAGAGGGGCCCTCATCGAAAAGAGAACATTCCCCAGACATGATTAGGGAGTGTCGCTGTCAGGCAGGAAACAGCCGCTTGCTCCCAACCACGCTGTTAAGAGTTTGCCAGAGCCAGAAGCATAAGCACCGCTCAGCTGCGCTGCCTCGAGCAGCCAAGCTCCCTCATGCTGCCGCCGGCCACAGTGACCTTTCTCCCACCGCTCGTGGACGATCTTCGTCTGAAACCACAGGAGAGGGAAGAGAATCTTCAAATAGGACCACCAAGGGGAGGACCACCAGGCGGACAGGCTGAGGGCCGGGAAGCAACCTGGCACAGATGGGAACTCGCATGAATGCGGCCGAGCCAGCAGCATGAGTACTTGACTGTATCTGTCATCTGTGCCCATCCCCCTCCCGCCAGACCCCCCACACCACAACTCTGGAGGCTCTCTCCATCAGCGTGATGGGCAAGGGGTGAGGAGAGGAGAGAGCCCTTCTGGTGAGACAAAGTCAACACCTGTGAACAGCCCCCATCCGGGATATGCCGGGGGGCGGGGGGGGGACACCCCGGAATGATCAGAGTCTGCTCAAGACTCATTGGCAAGTTTCATGAGTTCATCTCTCCTAACAGCTGTATAGTATTCCATTATGTAGACGTACCAAAGTTTCTTTAACCAGTCGTCTGTTCTCGGGCAGTGGATGGACATGAAAAGTATCATGCTAAGTGAAATGGGTCAGAAAGAGGGACAGACATAGAAGAACTTTTTGTGGAATATAAAATAATGTGATATGAGACTGACACCCAAGGACAGTAGACACAAGGGCCAGAAGTATTGTCCCATAGTTGAAAGCCTGCCTCATGAGCTGGGGGAGAAGGCAGCTAGGATAGACAAGGGTTCACTAAGTCAATGATGGCTGGAGGAATTGTTCAGGATGGGAGATGTGTGCTAAAAGCAGATAAAGGACCAAACGTGATGGCCTCTCATATCTGTGTTGTGAACCACAATGCCCAAAAGTAGAGAGAGAGTATGGGGAATATTGTCTGCCATGGAGGCAGGGGGAGGATTGGGATATGGGAGGGGAGGGAGGTATACTGGGGACATTGGCGGTGGAAAGTGTGCACTGGTAGAGGGATGAGTGTTTGATCACTGTACGACTGAAACTCAAACATAAAATACACAGTCCTGCAGGCCATGAAAAAAAAATTAAAAAATAAAAAGAAGCCTCACTGGCGGCAGAGGGGCGGGAAGCCCAGGAATCTGGATGCGGGAAGGCAGCAGTGGAAGGAGAGAGACATGTGGAGCTGGGGGACTCCCTCCCTGAAGAAAGCAGTTCCCCACAGATGGGTGCTCCTCTGGTTGGAGACAGCCCAGTGTGACCATACCCTGGGCTGGGGACGGGGCTGGGGGGGTATTCTGGAGAAATCACGCCCAGGAGAGGTGGCACTGAGACACAGGCTGAGATGGCCCATTAGGGCCACTGCTGCCCACTCGCCACTCTGGGTTGAGCCGGGGCCCTTCCCTGCGGGGAGTAAGGGGTAGGCTGGCCCAAAACCCGGCCCCCAGCCCTGGCAGCACCTAGCAGAGCCCCAGGAGCTCATCTTCACCCCTACTTTTGACTGGCACGTAGAAACCTCCGAGTTGGTTTTTCCTTCTTGTATGATACACTTCATGTTAGTGCATTTTACTTGTAGTTTACAATCTGGCCACTGTGCTGTTTTGTTTTTCTTAAAAAGATGGTTTGTGTTTAATAAAGTGTCGGAGTGATGGTACAGCGGGTAGGGCGCTTGCCTGGCATGTGGCTGATCTGGGCTCGCTCCCCAGCATCCCATCAGGTCCTCTGAGCCTGCCAGGGGTCATTTCTGTCGGACAGGAAACAGCCACGTGTGGGCCCCAGACAACAACAGCAAATGAAGTGGGGGAAGGTTTCCACTTTGACGGGGCAGAGATTGGACCAACATTCTGGAAGCAAAGCACCAATTCTTCCCACACTGGCTTATATCGAGCGAGTGAAAGAAACAGAAAAAATGCTTGACTGGGGGGCTGGAGCAATAGCACAGCGGGTAGGGCGTTTGCCTTGCACGCAGCCAAATGGCCGACCCAGGTTCAATTCCCAGCATCCCATATGGTCCCCCGAGCACCACCAGGAGTAATTCCTGAGTGCATGAGCCAGGAGTAACCCCTGAGCATCGCCGGGTGTGACCCAAAAAGCAAAAAAAAAAAAAATGCTTCACTGGGAAGGGCCCCCTACCGTGGACATGTTCCAACACGGGCTCTAGGGGTCCTGCGTGACCTCGCACTCAAGGTAGACCTGTAGAGGCCCCGAAAGGACAGACGAGCAGCAAATGGGGCTGAAGCCTCATCTTTAACCTGGTCAAGCGGTTCTGGTGGCACAAACACCATCCAGTGTGGGGAGGAGGCGGCCCCATGCCAAGGGTGAGACTCTGGTGCCCTTACAGATGCGAGAGGTACAGAGAGAGTAGTAGGAGCAGAAGCCGGCCTGCATGTCCCTGCAGGGACAGGGTTAACAATGACTAGGAAGATTGCAGAGTGGGCTCTCACTGCCTGTGGCGTTTACAGCAAAATGCCGTGGCATCTATCTCTGTTGGCTTCCGTCTGACACACTCTGCTGGGGCTTTTCGCTCCTCTGCGGGATGCAGAGACACAGGAATGAGGAGACATATGAACCATCATCCCTCAGTGATGGAGCGGCGGCAACAGCGTGGCTGGCGGTGTTTATTTTAAGGGGACCACAGCTGGGGGTGCTCAGAGCTGACGCCCGACGCTGTTCAGGAGGCCGCATAGGGTGCCGACCATCCAACCCGCTGTACTGTCCCCTCCAGCCCCAGGAGAACTGGCTAAATGAGAACACAGAGAGAACAAAAGGGAATGCCCTGCCAGAGGCAGGGTGGGATGGGGGGTTGGGGGCTGGGAGGGATACTGGGACCCGTGGTGGTGGGAAATGGGCACTGGTGGAGGGATGGGTATTTGATCACAGTACAATTGAAACCCAAGCACAAAAATTTGTAAATCTACAACTGTACCTCATGGTGTTTCACTAACAAAAATTAAAAAAAAAAATAAGTTTCAGTTAAAAAAAAAGGGGGGGGGGGGGACCAGCATCTCCCATCCCGAGAGAGCCCTCCAACCATCATTGACTTAGTGGTCCCTTCTCTATCCCAGCTGCCTTTTCCTCCAGCAAACCATAACACCCAAAAGGAGAGACAGACTCAGAAGGAATGCACCTGCCACAGAGGCAGGCAGGAGAGGGGGGCAAGGGTGGGGGTGGCAGGAGGGATACTGGGAACATTGGTGATGGAGAATGGGCATGGGTGGAGGGATGTGGTACTCGAACATTGTATGACTGACACAGAGGCATGCAAGTTTGTAAGTCTGTAACTGTATCTCACGGGGATTCATTAAATAAAAAAAATTAAAAAAAAAAAAGGGACCAGCCGGGGGCTGGAGCAATACACAGCGGGTAGGGCGTTTGCCTTGCATGCGGCTGACCTGGCTTTGATTCCCAGCTCCCCATATGGTCCCCTGAGCACCGCCAGGGGTAATTCCTGAGTGCAAAGCCAGGAATAACCCCTGAGCATCGCCGGGTGCGACCCAAAAAGCAAAAAGCAAAATAAATAAATAAATAAATAAAAAGGAGACCAGCCAGTTCCTGGGGGTTCCAGAGGGCACAGGATGGGCCCCGGGGCGCTCCCTAGGATGCAGAGGGCCGCGGCGTCCCCCCAAGAGCCTGGGCTCACCGTTGCTGTTGAGCGTCTTCATGATGACCTCCATCTGCGCAAACTCGTAGTTGTAGTCGGGCTCCGAGGACGCCTCACTGGCCGCGTCCAGGTCGTGCTCGGGTGGCCCTGCCTCCTTCTCAAAGTCCTTCAGCCAGTCCCGCCGCTTGCGCTTGGGCAGGTTGATCCTGTGAGAGGAAGCCTGCTCAGTCTCTGCTCACCAGGAGCGGCAGGAAACGCGGCCAGAGACGATGGCGGCGGGGGAGACGTTACCTGAAGAAGTGGTTATTTCCCCAGAGGATCCGGTCGCCATGCCACAGCTGGGCGGTGCTGCTCAGGAGGGTGCCGTTCACGCAGGACCTGGGGGGAACACGTGGAGGTCAGCTCAAGGGCACCGGGGCAGCTCACGGGCACCCGGCAGCCAGAGATAATGGGGAACTTTCTGTGTGCCAATGAACACTGTTGTAAAGTGACATTTAAACTTTCTATCTGATTATCAACATATGTCAAGGCATCAGAAATTAAAATATATTTTACATATAAACATTTAAGAGATAGTATTCCTATTCTTTTATTTTTTTCTTTTTAGGTCACAACTGGTGATGCACAGGGGTTACTCCTGGCTCTGCATTCAGGAATTACTCCTGGCGGTGCTCAGGGGACCCTATGGGATGCTGGGAATTGAACCCAGGTTGGCCGCATGCAAGGCAAACACCCTACCCGCTATACAGTACGTTGTACATTGCTCCAGTCCCAGTAGTCCTATTCTTACATTTTTACATATTATGGCTTGGATTAGACATTCTTAAATGTCCAATAATAAATGAAACGGAGTTATTTACAGTGCACTGATTACACAGAAGAACTAATTATTCAATAGATACATCTGTCAAGCACTGAGCAAAGGGCTTGCATGTTTGCAACTGTTTTTTTTTAAATTTTAAATATCACCAAACATATTTATATCATAAGTTGATCCATTCAAATATCTAATTCACTAGCTTTATATTTTTACAAAACCACCGTGAGATACAGAGTTACAAAGCTATTCATGATTGCGTTTCAGTCATACAGTGTTCCAAACCCATCCCTCCACCAGTGCACATTTCCCAGCACTGGTGGTCCCAGTTTCCACCTCCCTCCCCCCAGCCTGTCCCTTTGGCAACTCTCTCTTTCTCTCTCTCTCTCTCTCATTATGACTTATGTCTGCAACTATTTTTTTTTGGCTTTTTGGGGCACACCTGGCGATGTTCAGGGGTTCCTCCTGGATCTGCAATCAGGAATTACTCCTGACGGTGCTCAGAGGACCATATGGGACGCCGGGGATTGAACCTGGGTTGGCCGTGTGCAAGACAAACGCCCTACCTGCTGTACTACTGCTATAGCTCCTATTTTTGCAACTATTAACCACATTCACCATATGAGAAAAATGGAAGTTTGGGCAAAAGCTGTACCTTCCCTGCGTTCTCTCGGCCCATCAAGGCAGAAGCAATCCCTGAACGTGGCTGCTCCCGACACCCTGCCATTGTCTCTCGCTCAGAAAGCGAATCCCCTCGACGGTGGGCAGCCCTGGCTGCAGTAAGTAAGAGCAGCAGAGCGTGGGCTCTGTGCTCTGGGAGGCGCACAAGCCCCAGGAGACGCTCCCTCTGCTCACCGGGCGTTGGCTTTGGGGGTCAGAGTCACGTCTCCGTCCGCCGCGATGTGGATCTCACAGTGCTCGGGCTGGATGCCGATACCGAAGAGCTGGATGTCCTGGGACGTGTCCGCGCCAACTCTCGTGTGGTCCTGGGGGCAGATGGTGGAGGGAAGCAAGGAGGAAGGAAGGACGCTTACAAGGAGCTCCGGGAAGATGTGTCCTGTCTGGTCTGGGCGACCCGACAGCTCCGGTGTGGCAAGAGGAAGCCGCTCAGAAGGGGGCGCTGGTGCCTGGAGGATGGCGCAGCCCAGACAGAACACCGTGGGGTCCGATTGGAACAAGGCCACAAGCGGCGAGTCAGGTGACCACAGGCTACCTGCTAAGACACATCGCTCATTTGTTTGTTTGAGGCCATCCACAGTGGCTTCAGGTTCTGTATCCAAAGTTCCCTGGAAGTGCTCAGGGGACCAAATGAGTACCAGGGATCCAACCAGAGGTAGGCCACCTTGACCCTCACACTGTCTCTCTGACCCCATTCTCTCTTTCTCTTTCTCTCTGCACTATCTCTCTGACTCCATATTCTCTCTCTCTCTCTCTCTTTCTCTCTCTCTCTCTCTCTCTCCTCTATATACCCCTCTGCCTCCACACACAAAAAAACCAGGACAGTATTATCCATTTAGACTATGTAATAAAATATTTTTCAGGTTCACCTAGCAGTGGAGATGATTTGAAACACACTCAAATGAGAACCATGGGAAACCCTATTTTCTTTCTTTCTTTCTTTCTTTCTTTCTTTCTTTCTCTCTCTCTCTTTCTTCTTTTTTTTTTTTTTTTTTTGCTTTTTTGGGTCACACCCGGCAATGCTCAGGGGTCATTCCTGGCTCTGCACTCAGGAAATACTCCTGGCGGTGCTCTGGGAACCATATGGGAAGCCAAGGATCACACGCAGGTGGGCCGTGTACAAGGCAAATGCCCTCCCCGCTGTGTATGGCTCGGGCCTCAGAAAGTCCTATTTTCAACATTGACCTCTCGTGACTCAGCTCACTACTCTTTCCTTTGCTTCTTTTCTGTGGATCTAAAACTCATTTACTTGTAACAATAACAGCACTGCCCTATGGGCATTTGAAAATTAAGATCTCTGAAACAATTCCATAGCTCTTAGTCATTCCTCACATGAAAAGCTCTTAAGTCTGTGAGTGGCTTCACAGTAAGTCAGAGGTTATTTGTGCCATATTTACCTCCCTGGGAAAACCAGAGAGGATGACTGATGAATAAAGCACGTTGCTCCCATTTTAGCTTGTTCTCCAACGCATTTTGTTGCTTTCCTTTCCCGCCCTTTTTTGTATTTTTGGGCTATTCAGGAGACCACGCCATGTTGGAGATCAAAGCTGAGTCTCCGGCATGCAAAAGATGGACTCCAGCCCACTGAGCTACAATTTTTTTAATAGTATTTTTTTTTATTTTATAAGGTAGTTCACAGTATTTCATCACGTTTAATATTCAAACACCAATCCCACCACCATGACACCTTCCCACCACCATATTTTGGATGTTTCCATCCTGAACCCCAATATCTGCTCCAAAGCAGAACCGAAATGATATATTTTGTATTGTTATGAAAAACCGCTGAAAATGCTACAAAGAAAGTATCCTTAGAGGAAAGAATGTGGAGACTGTTGTATTTCACCCAGAGGCCATTAAGCCCTTCTGTAAGAGATCACATACATGTTGTTAAAGGTTGTGTTTTATGTGCTTTTATATACACATACATATATATGTACATATATATATACACACATATATAACAAATCCTAGAGGGAAAATTTTTTAACATATATATATGTTAAACATACACACACACACATATGTGTTTAAAAAATTTCCCTCTAAGATTGGTTGCTTCCTGCTTTGAATCCCAGCAAATGTGGTATGGTAATCTTGGAGTATGAGTCAGGTGTGTGGTTTGAAGTATCAGGTGGCCGCGAATGCAGCTGCGTGGTCCAGAAATAGATTCACTCGTGGGTGATGCTCTGCTCGAGCGTGTGGAGAGCGGCCATGGGCATTGAGCTAACAATCTGGCCCCTCTCTGCATCTTATATACTCACTTGGCAGGGCAGAATCTGTAACAAGGGTCTGTCTCAACACCTAGAAGGGTGTTAGAACGGCTAGCCAGAAGGGTTAGAACTAGAAGGGCTTTGCACTTAGGGATTTAGGTGCAGAGAAAGGGGACCCAACCGGCCTCCTTTCTAGAGCTCCCCCAATCCTTGACAGTGACGGAAATACTGTGACACGTGCTATGGAGACTCAGACACGTTCCAAATGACTCTGAGGCTCATTCTCCATCCTGTGGGCCTCCTGCATCTCCACCTGAGATCTGAACTTCTTTTTTCTTCCTTATGGCACATTCTCTGGTCCTGGAGATTCGCCCACTTCTCAACTCTCAGCCCCCTCCCATCTGGAGAGAGAGGCCCATGCTCTCTCGAACACGCATCTCTCTCTCTCTCTCTCTCTCTCTCTCTCTCTCTCTCTCTCTCTCTCTCTCTCTCCACACATTGCTCTAAATAAAGCTATTTTATTTCTGGCCCAGAGAGACAGGGGTTAAGGCCTTTGCCTTCCATGTGACTGACCCTGACTCAACCCCCAGAACTGCACGATCCCCTGAGCACAGAGTCTGGAGCAACTCCTAAGCACCGCCAGGTGTGACCCAAAAATCAAGGGGAGCCAATATTTTTCTTTACAGACAAACTGAAGCAAAAGCATCCCTGAGTGTGAGCTCATATGCCCGCGTCATCTGGGGAGTCCCCCATCAGTGTTCATCAGACGTCCTATCACATACAGATGTCTGATTTCTCATTTAGCATTCAGCGTAGTATCCCCTAAAGTGAGGCCTGAAAGCCACATGAGACCCCAGAACGCCCTTAATAGCAATGGCAAGATGCTCTCGGCCTTCACGCTTTCAATGGGTCATGAGGGTGGGGGGTGTTTCCACAGGCTACCTCCTGGGCCTGAGGTGATAGCTCTGAAGATAAACTTCTATTTATTTAGGCCTTTGGGTCACACCTGGCGTTGCTTAGGGGTTACTCCTACCTCTACATTTAGGAATTAACTCCTGGTGGTGCTTGAGGGACCATACAGAATGCCAGGGATCAAACCCTGGTCAGCTATGTGCAGGGAAACGCCCTTCCCATTTGACGATCACTCTGGCCCCTCAAATGAACTTTTAAACTGGATGCAAAAGCATCCTGAGGCTGCGGGGGGCTTGGGAGTAGCTTTAAGGAGCTGTGCAGTGTGGCCAGAGGGCCAAATCCCAAAGGCCACCGGCACCGCCCTCTCCACACTCCAGGGAAATGCCCAAGCTCTCCATCACAAAAACACATACAGACCTCTGAGCCGTCAGGCCCACCCCAGGCTCTGCTTGAGGCCTCTGTTGACCCCAAGAGCTGGAGAGCCACTCGGGTGCTGAAGAGGACTCCTGCACATCTGTGTCTTTTGCAGCTGGACCCAGAGAGTTTCAGAATCCTTGTCGCCAAGGCCAGGGGTCCACCCTGACACCCTGTGGACACTCACAGGAGATAACCCCCTGTGCCGGCCCCTGTGTCATACAGGGCTGCCGGCTTCCAGGCCCCATGGGGACCCACAGAACCACCAACATTTGGAGGACGAGGCCGGACACACAGAATGAAACCACGGGACACGGTCTCGGGCTGAGTGGGCTCGGAAGGCTGCAGCAGGGTTGCCACGGCCGGGTGCCCGAGGAGCCGCTCGCTTACCTTTAGGTAATAGACCAGGAGTTCGTTGAGAGCGGGGTCCGCGTTCAGGTTGACGAGGTAGCACTTGTCATCCCCCACCTTGATGCCCGACGTCTCCAGGGAAATGCCCATGCTCTCCAGCTGCCGCTGTCTCTCCTGTGCCAGGCAGAGCAGAGAGGGAAGGGGGGGATGCTTATTCCGCTGCTCTGCTCGCAGGGTGCGACCATGGAAAATCTTTGTCACCGTTTCTGGGGACAATGCCCATGAAACGGTACATCTGCTAAGTTCACCAGGAGCCTAAAGGTGGGACCCCTCTCACCCCCGCAGGAGCACTGCGGTGCATGCAGCTCCCCACCCTGCCCTTAAAGTCTAGTAGAGGGACGAATCAAAGGAGGAGAGCCCCATAGTCCTGGGAGACAGAGGCCCGTGGGCCTGCCAAGGAGGGAGACTGACGCACAGTGGGTCAGGAGACCAGGAAAGGCTTCAGGGAGAGATCGCATCTGAGATGGGAAGGCGGCAAAGGGTGCAGATGCAACGCAGGGACAGAGCACAGCTGCTCTATGTATGAGGCCCTCGGGTAGGTCTCTAGCATGAAGCGAAGAAGAAAGGAGGGAGGGAGAGAAGGAAGGGAGGAAGAGAAGAAAAAAGGGAGGGAAGGAAGGATGAAGGAAGATAGGAAAGAAGGAAGGAGGGAAGGAGGGAAGAAGGAAAGGAAAGAGGGAGGGAGGGCGGAAGGGAGTAAAAAGGGAGGGAAGGAAGGAAATGGGAAAGAAGGAGGAAGGGAGGAAGGAAGGAAGGAAGGAAGGAAGGAAGGAGGGAGGGAGGGAAGGAGGGAAGGAAAGAGGGAGGGAGGGAGTAAAAAGGGAGGGAAGGAAGGAAATAGGAAAGAAGGAGGAAAAAAGGAAGGAAGGAAGGAAGGAAGGAAGGAAGGAAGGAAGGAGGGAAGAAGGGAAGGAAAGAGGGAGGGAGGGCGGGAGGGAGTAAAAAGGGAGGGAAGGAAGGAAATAGGAAAGGAGGGAGAGAGGGAGGGAGGGAGGGAGGGAGGGAGGAAGAAGGAAGGAAGGAAGGAAGGAAGGAAGGAAGGAAGGAAGGAAGGGAGGGAGGGAAGGAAGGAAGGACAGAAGTTTTAATTTTTTTATAGGCATTACCCCAAGCACTGGGGCTGGAGCGATAGCACAGCAGGTAGGGCGTTCGCCTTACAAGCGGCCAACATGGCCGACCCGAGTTCGATTCCTCTGCCCCTCTCGGAGAGCCCGGCAAGCTACCGAGAGTATTCGATATGCCAGACACAGTAACAACAAAGTCTCCAATGGAGACGTTACTGGGCCCGCTCGAGCAAATCGACGATCAACGGGAGGGCCTTTACCTTTTACCTTTACCCCAAGCACTACTGGAGGTCAAGCTATTCTGGGGTGCTTAGTGTGGGCCTACAGTTGGGTGCTTAGGCCCAGTGATCTGGTACTTAAGGGCTAGTGGTGCAGTGTGGTGGAGCATCTGTTGGTGCTCTGGGCTCACAGGTGCTACTCTCAGTGCTCAGGGGTCCATGAAATACAGGAAACTAGACTCAGTTCACACATGAGAACATGAGTTCCCGCCATGGCACCATATTTCATGCCCAGGAATCCTTTTGTGAACACAGACATGGGCCAGGGTGATAGACGAAAAGCTTGGAGCGCAAGGTGGGAGAGAGCTCAGCCCCCAGCACTGCATGGCCCTTTCCTGAGCACTGCTGGGGGTAGCTCTTGAGCACTCTGGGATTTGACTCAAAAACAAAATTCACGAAACACTTATACTGGGGGGACAGTAGTGAAAGACGGGCCTTGAGCTACAGATTGGAGCCCACCTGCAGAGGACCTTGAAGTCACTCATTTAAGAAGTATTTATTTGCTGAGTATTGGTCTAGGACAGAGGGAACAACAGCAAATAAAATAAGGTTGTTTCTTTCATAAAAACATATACTCTAGAGGAGAGAGGTCATAAAAAAAAAAAAACCAGCCAGTTAGTGACCAGAGAGTTTCCAATGGTGTAATAAGTGTCAAGGAAAATTAGCAAGTAATGCATGGGAAATAGGAAATTAGGGGTGTGTGTGTGTGTGTGTGTGTGTGTGTGTGTGTGTGTGTGTGTGTGTGTGTGTGTGTGAGCACAAACTACAAGAAACACCTAAGTAAATGGCTGGACTATAACCCAAGTTATTGCTTTCAAGCTACTTGACTAAGAGAGTCTAAAATTCCCAAGTCATCGAGAAGATCAAAATGTTGTTTTTGGAAAGCACAGTGCAAAGATTCGCCACACATACACATGCAACATGCACACACATGCACACACGCACACACACACACACGCACGCACACACACACACACACACACACACACACATACAGGTTATATGTCCTTGGTTCACATTTTACCTCCTTTATATCAGTAGAGATTTTCAAATGAGCCCCAGGAATCAAATCCACCGAAAAAACCATAATGTGCTAGATGTTTTAAATTCTGAGTCAATTCACGTTAGCATCCTTGCTAGGTCATCTAAATATCACTAAACAGATTTTTGCTTCCATGTGAAAAGCAGGCTGGGGCTGGGGCTGGGACTGGGAGGCAGAGCACATGGCTTGCATGGGTGAGGTCCTGGTTTGATCCCCAGTATTGTGAAAAAAAAAAAAAAGGAAAGGAAAAAAGAAATAAAAATATTACAGATACTTCCTGCCTTGGACGTGCTAAAACTCAGCACCCCCCAGCACTTCCTGCCAATGCAAGGCCCACCTGCAGCTGATGAAAGATGACAGGTCAATGTCTGAAACGGCTCTTTGCATGTGCTCAGTTGGCAGAAAAGAGATTCCCGAAGAGACTTCAGCAGCTGTCAAGGGCTACACAGAACAGGCAGTCACAGGGAGAAGCCCATTTCCCGGGCATTGAGTCGCTGAGTGGGAGGCCTACCTGTGCGATTTCTTCTGTTTTCCTCAGCTTCTCTTCCCAAGTCACTGTGAGTTCTTTGATCAGCTTTTCAGACTCTTCAAGCTTCTCCTTCAGCTCAGGGGCCTTCATAGCCTGGAAAATGGAACCAGAAGTGACTCGATTTTCTCATGTTCTCCCACCACCCCCCCACCGTGATGTGGAGGACAATCATTTATAATTCTTCTGCAGCAGATACCAACTGCGTGTTGGTAGGGAGGGCATTAAACCCTTATTAATCAAGTGCAATGGGAGATTAAAAGACTGATACTCAGTCCAAGAGAAAGAGTAATACAAGTATCCTGAATTAAAGTGATAGAAATCGCTCCGGAGTAATTTCATCCGGCATACTTAAATTTCACACTGAAGGCCCTACAGGATGCTAAAGGTCACCTTCAAAACCCTGCGCTAGAAGAAGAGGAAGACAGGTGAACAAAGAAGCACATTCCACATCCCTGTCCACCCGGTATCGGCCCTGCCTGACCCTTTCTTGTTTGTTTTGATCTCCTGTTGATTCTCCTTTTGATTAGAGTAACTGGCATATCGAAAAGTATTTAACCTCCAGACTCCGGTGAGCAAGGAGGAATTTAGCAAGTCCTCGCCTCTCCAGCTTGAGGGATTGAGCCTTTCTTACAAGTCTATGAGAAGTAGACCTAACAAGAAACGAGAAACTCCCAAATTTCCTCTGGAAGTGAAGTAGGACTTAAGAACATAATGGATGGAAAAGAGAATGGTGGCGGGGCTGGAACCATAGCACAGTGGGTAGGGCATTTGCCTTGCATGCTGCCGACCCGGGTTCAATCCCCAGCATCCCATATGGTCTCCTGAGCACCGCCAGGAGTAATTCCTGAGTGCAAAGTCAGGAGGAACCCCTAAACATTGCCAGATGTGACCCAAAAAGCAAAAAAAAAAAAAAAAGAGAGAATGGTATCTGTGAAGGCCCTGATGCTTCGTATGTGAAATTAATACCCTCTGATGGCCAGGAGTTTACTGTAAAAAGAACAGGCGTTAACATCAGGAACAATAAAAGCCAGGCTGACTAGGCCAGGTCAGTTTGCTGAAAATGAAACCAGTGAAGTCAACTGTAGAGAGATCCCTTCACACGTGCCACCCAAAATATGCATGTATTTCACCGGCAAAATTTCGTTACACTAAGAGCTCGACCTAGATTCCTCAATTCCCAATTGTACCTAAAACTGCACTGGACCTGTTGACGGCTGCAAATTTCCTGGGTTGTTGAATAGATTATATTAAGCTGCTTTAAAAAAATGAAAAAGTATTTAAGGAGCCAGAGAGTCTCAAGGAGCTAAAAATAAGGAGGCATGGGTTCAATCCCTGGCACTGAAAGCTCCCCTGAGCATTGCCAGGAGTGACACCAAGCACAGACCTAGGACTAGTCTTCAAGCACAAGTGTGGCCCCAAACAAAAACCAAAAACCAAAAACCAAAAGAACAATACGCCAGAGAGATGCCTCCAGACCCCGCGCCAGGGCATCTTCACTGGGGCAACTTGAAGCGGGGTGGTGAATTTCCCCTGGCAGCTGCTTGTTCCCACAATCCAAAATCGCCACCACACCCCTGGCCAGACTCCACCGTCTCAGGATGGACCTCACCAAGACATAATCTGCTGAAAATTCGGGTATGCGGGTTTTGTGACTGAAATCTCCAGGCTTTCCAGGGGTCAGGGCGGACAATTTCCCCCCACCTCCCCTGTACTTCCAAGAAGCCTTGGTAGTCACATCCACACCTCAGAGCTGCCACCCAATTAAAAAGCTACTCCAGACTTACCAACCCAATAAAAATACCGAGTGTCCTGAACAAACACCATGACCTCTTAGCGCCTGTATTGCAAACCATAATGCACAAAAGGAAAAGGAGAGAGAGAGAGAAAGAGAGAGAGAGAGAGAGAGAGAGAGAGAGAGAGAGAGAGAATGCCTCCCATAAAGGAGGCTAGGGATGGGGGGTGGGAGGGGTGGGGAATGGTGGTGGGGAAATGGAGGACATTGGTGGTGGGAAATGTACACTGGTGGAGGGATGGGTGCTGGATCATTGTATGACTGAAATCCAGTTATGAACAGCTTTGTAATGGTCTAACTCATGGATATTCAATCAACTTTTTTTTCTTTTTGGGTCACACCCAGCAATGCTCAGGAGTTACTTCTGACTCCACACTCAGGAATTATTCCTGGTGGTTCTTGGGGGACCATATAGGATGCCAGGGATTGAACCTGGGCTGGTTGCCCGCAAGGCAAATGCCCTACTTGCTGTACTATCGCTCCAGCCCCCTCAATTAAAAACTTTTCTAAAAAACAGTAATGTGGAGTTCATGCCCAATTCAATCAGCTTAATCAATGGCTGAATAAATAGCAGTACTCCTATATAAAAAAAAAGAAATCTGCCTTGCCCACAGTCGACTCTAGTTTAATTCCCCTGATGACACATGGTCTTCCAAGCACCCGGAGGAGTAAACCCTGAGCACAGAGTCAGGTGAAGCTGCTGAGTATCAGTGGGGTGTGGTGCAGAACCCCAAACCCTGCCCACCACCCCAATAAAAGCCTCCTGCAAGGTTCCCTGGGAGTCTTCTAGGATTAAGCAGTAGCAGCCAATCTCTTAGTTGTCCACTTTCTGGTCAGTGTGTGACACTTGGTGGCTTCCTGATGGTCCACACAGAGTGAGCCCAGTGGCTGCCAGCCCACGTGTGGCCTTGCCGCGATGGCCTCTGACCTCCCGAGCCAGCCGGGGAAGCCGGTGGCCAAGGAGCCCAGGGGTGGCCTACCTCCGCCTGGGAGAGCTGCTCCCTCAGCTTCTCCACCTCCTCCCGCAGCTCCCGGATGACCTTGGCGTTGGGGTCCTCATTGACCACAGCGTGGTTGACAATCCTCTTGGCTCGGTCCGCGTAGCGCAAGGTGGAGAGGGTCTCTTCATAGTTGTCTGCTGCGGGGCTGATGGTGGCGATCATGGAGGTCTGGCTGTTGCCCCCTAGATTGTCCTGTAAAGGGATTTCAAAGAGCGTCTGAGCCAGTGAGGACCCTGCGTACCCCACAAAGCAGAGAGGCCAGCAGCCGGCACCTGCACAGGACTTTCTCTGTGATGAAGGTGGGGACATGGGGGTCTGTGAGGCATGAAGTTTATATGATTAGGACAAGAGGGTGCTGAGGAAGGCTGCCTAGGGTACTGCATTAGGATGGGATGAGAGGTGACCGGAAACCAGGAGCCGGACTCCCCTGGCAGGGGAACAATCACAAGACTGTTAGGAGTGGGTTTTATATTAGTTAGATTTGCCCAAGCCTTTCACTGTCAGCTTTGAAAAAAAAAAAAGTCAATCTGCAGTTGGAAAAGAACGCTGGAACAACACGTTACCTTCAGGAGCCATGTGAGGACCGAGTCTCGATAAGGCACAAATTTGTTTTTACCCTTGCCAGCTGCCTGGTCGGCCAGCGATGAGATAACCAAGCCCAAGGTTGTGAGGGACCTGCCGAGAGAGAAAGAAAAATGATCTTCTAGGTAGTACATGTCAGCCACGTTGAACCAGAATGCCCTAGAGTTGACAGACCAAGACTACAACTAATTTGTTTTTTTTTTCTTTTTGGGTCACACCCAGCGATGCTCAGGGGTTACTCCTGGCTCTGCACTCAGGAATCAGTCCTGGCGGTGCTCAGGGGACCATATGGGATGCTGGGAATCAAACCTGGGTCGGCTGCATGCAAGGCAAACAAACGCCCTACCCACTGTGCTATTGTTCCAGTCCCTACAACTAATTTCTTGAGAAGCTGAGAAAAAGAAACACAGAGATCAACTCCACTAATTGATTAAAAAAAAAAAGAATGCAGAATCTCCCAAGAAGCTATTTGGTTCACTGAGAGGATGTGTGAAACACACACACACACACACACACACACACACACACACACACACACACACCAGAAACCGGAAGTGCACATCGAAAAGATCACACGGGAGAATTTTCCTTTACTCCCAGTGTTATGTGAAAATCTGAATCCCTTCTTTTGATGACTGTGGCCTTGACTCTGTTTCTCAGAAAAGAGGTGCAGAGTACAAGCATGGCTGATGACACGGTCTGTCCTATTCACCCCAGGCCCGCAAGCCCATCTCCCCGGAGGGGAACGCAGGACACAGCAGAGGCCAGCCTGGGCATCCCGGAGAGCTGGCTCCAGATGCACACTCCCCCTGCAGCTCCAGAACCAGATTTCAAGAGCAGGAGTTGAATGAACTGACGCCTCCCACGCCCTCCAGTAGGCTGACAGGAAGAGCAGTGCTTCGGGAAAACGAGAAAGGTAGTTGATGACTTTCCAGCCCCTAAGATCACATCATCAAGGAAGTCTACTAGGAATGACTGAACTAATTATTCAGTCAGCTATCAAGTATATATTACTCAAAGCCTTTATTTTATTAGTTTTTTAATATCACATGAGGCTTTTTTTTTTTTTGACTTTTTGGGTCACACCTGGCAATGCTCAGGAGTTACTCCTGGCTCATGCACTCAGGAATTACTCCTGGCGGTACTCAGGGGACCATACGGGATGCTGGAAATCGAACCGGCTCGACTGCGTTGAAGCCAAACGTCCTACCCGCTGTGCTATTGCTCCAGCCCCTCATTTGGGGCTTTTTGGGTCATACTTGGTGGTCCTATAGGGCTATTCCTGGCTCAGTGCTGGGGGGTCATTCCTGACAGTACTCTGGGGTCAAAATGTGCTGCGGGTTGAACCCAGGTTGGCTGTGTGCAAACCAAGTGTCTTAACTCCTATACTATCTGTCCTGCCTGTTTGTTCTCAAAGTTTGTAACAAATGACTCTCCAGTAGTCTCTAAGTGCCCTCTTGCCAGCTGACTTTTCCAGGGATCTTATTCTTCCTGGGAATACACTGGTTTTGGGAAACACAGGTCCTCAAAGACGTGGATACCATTTCCCAGGAGAATTTTGCTATTCATTGTGGGTCTTGCATGCTACATGCAAAGACACTGATTTTGTTCTTTTTTTTTCTCTCTAATACTCGAACTCTCCAGTGTACCCACGTTAAGTTTACAAGGAACTACCCTTGGAAGGTGGGGAGAAGCAGTCTACTTCTGCTCCCTCTAGGGACACATTCACGTTTGGTTATTCAGGCAATATCCAGTTAAGGGAAATTTTCAAGATGAAATAAAAACAGTGTCATAGAAAACACTGAAGATACCTATCACTGTATCACTGTCATCCTGTTGTTCATCAATTTAATTGAGCAAGCACCGGTAACGTCTCCATTCGTCCCAGCCCGGAGATTTTAGCAGCCTCTCCTTACTTGTCTTTCCCAACGCTGTTATACTGGAGGGTCTTTCAGGGTCAGGGAATGAGACCCGTTATTGTTACTGCTTTTGGCATATCAAATACGCCACGGGGAGCTTGCCAGGCTCTACTGTGTGAAGCATTTCTGTATGTTCCTAAATTTTATGCATACTTAGTTGCTTTTAACAATTTAACAGGGTTCGAGGAAAGTATGCCACATGAAGTATTCTAAGATATTGTGTAAAAGAAGATACCTTAAAACATAAATTAGGGCTGGAGCAATAGCACAGCAGGTAGGGCGTTTGCCTTGCACGCAGCCGACCTAGGTTCGATTCCCTGCATCCCATATGGTCCCCTGAGCACCACCAGGAGTAATTCCTGAGTGCATGAACCAGGAGTAACTCCTGTGCATCGCCGGGTGTGACCCAAAAAGCAAAATAAATAAATAAATAAATTAATTAATTAAAAAGGGAGGCCAGAGCGATAATACAGAAGGTAGAGTAGGGCATTTTCCCTTCACAGGGCCGACCCGGGTTCAATCTCCGGGATCCCACGTGGTCCCTGGAGCTCCACCAGGAGTAATTCCTGAGTGCAGAGACAGAAGTAACCCCTGAGCATTGCAGGGTGTGACCTAAAAAAATCCCCCCCCTCCAAAAAAAAAATTGAAAAGCACAGCTTGCATTCCACAAAAAGATCATGCCCACGGGCTACTATATCACAACATAAACTCCATGACAGAATTCTGGGAGTGACCCGCGCGAATATCCCTAGAAGCGTTGGGGTCCCCAATACTGCAGCCCACAGAACTGAAAGGGCACAGACGGCGCTGGCGACGCAGGGCATCATCACTCAGTGCCTGTTTGCTGCTCAGGTGAAAGCAGAGGCATTTTCAGAGCATCCTCAGGAGAATCAGAGCCACAGCCTTCAGGAGCCAGCGACTGGCAGGCCAGGAAAGGCTCCCCGCTAACCCCTGCCGACGCCCACAGGCAGGGCGAGCAGCAGACCCATCTTCCCGGTGAATCCTCCGGAGGAGACGGTCTGTGGGGCGCTGAGCTCTCCTGGCCCCGGCCAGGCCAGGCAGAGGCAGCACCAGAGCGCGCTGGCGCTTCGAGGGAAGGAATAATGTGTGCTTGAGAGCTCTTAAGAGCTTACGGAGAGATGGAGCTCCTAAATCCATAGCCCATTAAGCAGACACTAATGTCTGTGCGAAGGCCCTGACATATCTGCTTAAGAGGATTATTGATGTCCCCATCCGAAGCAGAGAGAGAACACTTAGGAGACAGGTCAGCGATTTCCTTAGCTTTAGCACTTAACTGGGCACGACGGGGTTCAGGGTTTCAAAAGCCATGGGTGGGACGGCCAGGCAGTAGCTTCAAGTCATTATCACTATCATTTTTCCCCTCCCATTTCGCTAGTCTACACTTACGCGGAGCTTCCTAGGCACTGTTGTCAGCAGTTAAAAATAGCAGCTAATTTAATCCTCACGGCAGCCCTCCTCATCAGGTTATTCCCTCATCTGCCTTTTACAACTGAAAAATGGGAGGTGGGGTTGGGGGGACGTCGGTGGATTCAGCGTCCTGTGACAGCAACAGAGAAGGTCCCTGTTATGGGCTTCCCACTGTCCCCCGCATGTTCCTGGGGACTCCATGCACTCAGCCCTCCCCTCCAAAGGTCTCTCCTTGGGGGCTGGAGTGATAGCACAGTGGGTAGGGCGTTTGCCTTGCACACAGCATTTGTCTTGCATGCGGCCGACCCAGGTTTGATTCTCGGCATCCCATATGGTTCCCAGAGCACTGCCAGGAGTAATTCCTGAGTGCAAAGCCAGGAGTAACCCCAGTGCATAGCTGTGTGTGAAACACCCAACCCACCCCCCCAAAAAAAAGCAAAGCAAAACAAAACAAAACAAAACAAAACAAAAAAAGGTCTCTCCTCTTCCTTCTCGAACTTTAAACTTTCTGAGGTCTGAGTCCCAGCTTGGATTCTGAGGCCCAGGGCTTAAGACATTGGCTATGTGGACCCCAAAAAGTGCAGGTCCCCATCTCTTATGTCTCTTATCTGAATTCCCCGGGGTCCCTGGTACCTTGACAGAACAGCATACAGAAAGACCACGGTAGACACGATCCACGGCAGTGAAGGGGACCTTGGATATACCCCACAGCCGAGTACACGAGCATTCCCACACACCGCTGAACTGACACACAGTCCGACGAGACGAGCGAACAGCCGTCAAGCACTCAGCAGGGGGCTGAAGGGAGTCTCAGGAGGCCCCAGGCAGGTGTTTACTAATAAGTGCGCTAGAGAGAAGGGCTCCGGAGTGCACAGGACTGGGGTGTTGTCGGCGAGGACAGGGGCCCTATTCCTTTTCTATTTTTTTTTATTTAGATCTTTAACATTTTACTTTCCTTTTTTTTTTTAAATCAAGCTACCTGTGACGTATTCGATATGCCAAAAACAGTAACAAGTCTCACAATTTGTTGTGAGACGTTACTAGTGCCCACTCGAGCAAATCGATGAACAACGGGAGGACAGTGCTACAGTATTGAATCACCATGAGATAGTTACAAAGCTTTCATGTTTGAGATTCAGCCATACAATGATCAAACACCCATCTTCCACCAGTGCACATTTTCCACCACCAATGTCCCCAGTATCCCCCCTCCATCCCCATCCTCCCCCTGCCTCTACGGCAGACAATTTCCCCAATACTCTCTCTCTACTTATTGAGCATTATGTTTTGCCCAAATTTTCCCACCACCATTCAAGCCTGCCTGCCAGGAGCAGACTCTAGCTAATTTACTTTCCACTGCTCATTTTGAATATCATGAGAGTTCTGGAATCCTAGATTGTAAATGGTTGTGTTTCAGAGACATCTCTGTAGGGCACTAATCCGCTTGGGGAGTCAATTGGGCATCTCTGGACCAGGGCGGTGGTTGTGCTGAGATGGTGTCTGGCGGAAGCTTCTGAGTGTGACAGCCAGGCTGCAGAGTGGGAGGAAAGCGGGGGAGGGACAGTCCAGGGTCTCTGCCGCCAAGCGGCTTGGAGATTTTAGTCCTGGGACCCACATACCTGGGCCTTGCTGGTGGAAGTTCTTGGATGCTGGGGTTCCATCTGGAGAGGCGGGGAGATGCACCTCCTCCATCTGGGGTGAGGGGCCCTATTTCTAAGGAAGTCTCAGACCGGATGTTACTAAGACAGCACATTCGCTCAGCGATCTTGAACTGTGTAGACCCTGAGGGGACAGGGGGCCGGGGGGGGGCACCCAGATCCGCAGTTGACAGTCGGGGTACATGCCCCAACATCAGGGGGATGGCAGTTGACAAGAGAAGCATGGATGTAGGCTCGGGAGAGACCGCAGAGGAAGCTCTTGTCCCTTCTGTCAGCGACGGAGGAAAAAGCCTGAGACCCGCTTGGCAAAATCCAGAGGCTGGTAATAGTGTCATCCAAACTGCCGGGTGCAGGGTTGTGCGACATTTCTCACCAATACCTGGATGAGAACGCCCTCGACTGTGCGGTTTCATGGCTCAAAACACCACCGATTTATTAGCTACTAGTTTGGGTGACACCGGTGGTGAGTGGAGATCCGGAACCCACCACACAGGCTACATTAAAGGTGTGAACAGCGCCGCCTTCCTGAGGATCTGTCCCTCACCTTTTCCAGTTCCTTGTCCAGCTGCCCCATAACCTTGGCATGTGGCCCCTTCATCCCATCGATCTCGAAACAAGCAACGGCCGGTCCAGACTCTCAGCCTGCCCTGCTCTGGCCCACCTCGATATTTTTTTTTTCCTTTTTTCCATCCAGCGATGCTCAGGGGTTACTCCTGGCTCTGTACTCAGGAATTACTCCTGGAGGTGCTCAGAGGACCATATGAGATGCTGGGGAATTGAACTCGGGTCGGCCGTGTGCAAGGCAAATGCCCTTCACTCTGTACTATGGCTCCAGCCCTTCCCACCTCACTTTTCTACTCCTAACGACACG
Source organism: Sorex fumeus (assembly GCF_029834395.1). Lineage (NCBI taxonomy): Eukaryota > Metazoa > Chordata > Mammalia > Eulipotyphla > Soricidae > Sorex > Sorex fumeus. The sequence goes on from NW_026606151.1 coordinate 10,354,643, forward strand.
GAGCTCACGTGAATCGCCTCCCATCTCAAAAACCAATTCCTTTTGCATCCCCTCCGCACTTAAGGCCATGTCGGGGAGAGCGCGGAGTCCTGACACGTGTCTGCCCAGCTTTTATTCTTCCTTCTCTTCCTTCAGTGCCATCAGCACTCAGTTTCCTCAATTTGGGAGAAATTAAAAGATGAAACAAAACACAGAACACCAACACGTCTCATGAGCTTCACGTGTGACGGTGCTGTGAGGAGCAGGAGGGTGACCCCTAGCAAAGGCTCCACCACAAAGGCAGGGGCGGGAACACCCTCGGTGACTGGTTGCAAAAGCACTGGGGTAGAGAGGAGAGAGAATTCCAGGCAGGCCAACGAGTCCTTCTGGACAAGAGCCAGCTGCTGCGTGCTGTCTTGCGTCGTGAGCGGGGTCAGCTAGGGCTGTTGCCTATTTCGGACTCCAGCTTAAGGAGGTGCTATAAATACCGACTGGGGCACCAAGGCAGGCTCACCAGGGCTCCTGCAGGCTGGCGGAAGGCACGGTCATTCCACGCTGTACAGCACAGTGGGCAAGCCTGGACCCAAGCCAGGGTCTACATCGACAGCTTGGGTGACGGCATCCCCACTGTCTAACCTCTCTGCTCTCTGCCTCCATCTCCCGGTCTATGAAACAGGGACCCCAGACCCATCTCAAAACAGCCAGTGGGGGCGGAGGCTCTCAGGTAAGCTGCGATTAGCACCCACCCCATACACAGTCGGAGGACAAGGAAAGTTACTAACCACGAGGCCGTGCAGAGGGCTGGAGTACAGGCTGCCTGTTTTGTTTTTTTTTTTGTTTTGTTTTTTGCTTTTTTGGGGGCCACACCCAACAATGCTCAGGGATTACTCCTGGCTCATGCACTCAGGAATTTCTCCTGGTGGTACTTGGGGGTTCCATATGGGATGCTGGGGATCAAACCCAGGTCGTCCAAGTGCAAGCCAAAACACCCTACCTGTACCATGGCTTTACTATCGCTCCAGCCCCTGCCTGCTATTCCTAACAGGGTGGTTCCTGGTGGCCCCCCAGCCCCAGGCAATGCTGAGAGGGTGGAAGTCAGAGGCCTCACATGGCCAGGCCGAGGCATTCCCCTCCCCATGCTGGCTGAGTACATAGGAAGGCAGCCCGGGGCCCTCTGAGCACAGCTGAGTCCCCCCCCCCACCTCCCACCGGCAGCCCTACAAACGCTGGTGATCACCACACACCCAAGACAGCCCTGCCCCTAATCCCCCTTAAGTTCACGGCGCCGACTTTCCGTGCTTGCCCAGAAGCCCTGGTGGCAGGCAGGGAAGGGCCAGGCTGGGCGTCCATCCCCCAATGTCCAGGACAGATGATGGTCTCCCAGCCCACTCCCGCCCCCCCCCCCCCCCCCCCCCCCCCCCCCCCCCCCCCGGCTCCAGGAACTCCGTCTGGAATGCGGGAGTTGCAGGGCCTGCCTGAGCTCCAAAGCGCTTTGTCAGGGAACCGAGCAAAACCCCTTTGTTGTTGGAGCAAGAGACAGCAGGGCTGGGAGATTAACTCCCTTGTGAGGTGAGGGAGTTTTCTCAGGGTGCAGCTGCGCCCCAGCTGATGGAGGGGGTGGCATTTTCCTTCTAATTTTAAGCAGCGGCCCCCTGAAATCATAATGCGCATGCAGTATTTTTAAATACGAACTGCGCCAACCTATTCTTGATGCCACTGCTTCTTGTCACCCTCTGTCCTAAACCAGACTCTGAGTGACTGTGTTCTCACTGGGAAAATATTGTAACTGCAAGCGTCACTGTCTTCTGCTGAGATGTGAATGATTATGCAGTTCACACAGGTCTGTTTAATTGAGACATGACAACAAGTAGTAATACTTATTCAGTACATTTGAGATTCCCGGCACTAGTTTCAACACATCATGGGCTTTTAGCCCCTACCTTTTTTTTTCCTGTTTTTTTTTTGGGTCACACCCAGCAATGCTCAGGGGTTAATCCTGGCTCTGCGCTAAGGAATCACTCCTGGTGGTGCTCGGGGGATCATGTGGGATGCTGGGAATAGAACCTGGGTCAGCGGCGTGCAAGACAAACACCCTACCCACTGTACTATCACTCCAGCCCCAGTCCCTAACTATTCTAAGAAGTGGGTTCGGTTATTATACCCAGGTTCCAGATAAGAGAAGGGAGCAGACAGAGCACTGGAATCTCCCGCTGACGATGCCTCAAGATGGAGTAGAGGCAGGAGGAGGATGAAGCCTCAGCAGGCCAGGACCAACCCAGCTCCTGCTCTGCCGGAAGCAAAGAGGATTCCTCCAACTTGGCCAGAAGAACGAGCCCTCATCTGTCTGGGCTCTGCTTGGCCCGCCCTTGGCAGCCAGGATGCCTTTCGCCTCCCTGACCAGCCCTCCGCCTCCTGCCCCACTCTGCTCTCTCGAGGCCTTTATCGTACTGCTGAGATCTCAGCACAACACAAGTTCAAGAACTGACACTTGTTCGAGGCACTGATACTTATTTGGAAGAGGGGTGGCTGGCCAGAAAGAGCTTCTTAGGATAAAATATGACTTCCAAAGCCTCTGATTTGCACCGACTTAAAGACTTCGTTGGATGCAGTGATATCCAAAGTGCAGGGCTGGCCACAGCAGGTGCGAGCTGGCCACAGCAGGTGGCTGAGCTTCAGTAAGCCTCGGGCCTCTTGTTCGAGGTAAGCTGTTATTTCTCTTGACCCTGGTTACTAAGACACACACACACACACACACACACACACAGTGCTACTGATGGCAGGCTGTTATTTCTCTTCAACTCTGGTTATTAGCCACACACACACACACACACACACACACACAGATGCGTGCGCAAACACACACACACACACACACACACACACACACACACACACACACAATGCTCCACCGAACCGGCCAACTTACTTGTTGATGTTGCTTCCTTCTTTGAGTCGTTCGCCCGCGGCTCCCGTCTTAGACACTCGTTCGCTCCCGGCCAGGTCTACCAGGCTGACCTTACTGACTTTCTCTCCCGAGTTCTAGGTGGAGGAAACGTGAGAGACACCGGCGTGAGTGCAAACGCCTCAGAGCTCTCTCCACCCACCCACTCCCGTAGGCCCGCGGCCTCAACACAGCAGACGCGGGGGCTCGCTTTCCGCAGTCGGAAAAGAGAGTCGACCCGGCACTCACCCCAGACTGCAGGTCATACAGCGTCTGTGTGAGGATGATGTTGAACACGGCATGGGAGCGGCTGCTCTCTTCGTTCATGTTGGTGGCAGCCACTGTCCGAGACTTATTTCCCTCAGACATCAGAGACTCGATATCCTAGTGGCAAGGCGTGAAGAAACCTCGTCAGCCAAAGCACCCACATGCAGGAAGTAGTTCGGAGCAGAGGTGTGGATGGATTTGGATCCCTCTGTCACCGGTACCCCCCTTTCCAGACAACCCCACCCTCCCTGTCGAGCCTGGTTGCCCCAACTCTTCCTCCCCTATCACAACTATCTTCTGCCGCCAGGTTCGAGGCGGGAGAAAAGAGTGAAGATGGGAGCCGGAACGATAGTACAGCGGGTAGGGCGTTTGCCTTGCACGCGACCAACTAGGGTTCGATCCCCGGCTTCCCATATGGTCCCCCAGAACTTCCAGGAGTGATTCCTGAGTGCAGAGCCAGGAATAACCCCTGAGCATCGCTGGGTGTGACCCAAAAAGGGGGAAAAATAGAGCAAATATGAAGTTCTCTGGGTCCCCGTCAACAATCACGGTGGTCACCTCACTTGACTCCCGCTGGGCAGGGCAGACCAACCATCTAACCATCTATGGCTGACTTCTCTGCCTCTGTCCACCATCAGAGTTACCCCGACTCCTCTCATACAAACACCCAACAACACCCAAAAACTTCCCACAACCTTTGAACGGGCCCTAGAAAAGAAGTGCTTTCCTGACTTTCCTCACAAAAACATCAAAGTTCATGGTGGTCACAGAACTCCCTGGGCATCTCAGGAGAGGTGAAGGGGCTGAGAACCCCATGCGCTCTGGCTCGTGCTGAGAAGGGGAACGGACGAGGTGGACATGGCGCTCATGAAGTTCAGCTAAATCAGCACCCCAGTGCCAGAGAGGGTTCTGGTTATTTTTCTGTTTGTGTTGTGGGGGAATATCCAGCTATGCTCAGGCCTTACTCCTGGCTCTGTGCTCAGGGATCATGAGTGAAGAGCTCGAGGAACCATATGGGATGCTGGGAATCGAACCTGGGTCTGCTGCATGCAACGCAAATACCCTACCCAGTGTACTACTGCACCAACCTCAGGTTTCTGGTTCTTTTGCAACTGAAATGTTTTCAAAGAGAGGGGTAGGTTTAAGCCACATTAGACCCATCTCCCATATAACGCTGGAGGGAGTCACCCCTTAGAGAATGGCCAAATATGGCTTCAGTGAGAGCAAGGTCTGGTCACGGGATACTACCAGCTTCTTCGGGAGTGCAGTTTCAACTCAGCACCTTCCAAAGCACCTTTGTGCCACCCTGTGAAACCTTCTCGAGGTGGCAGGGGGAAGGGTGACCAGAATCCATTCTCGCCATTGGCAGGGAGAAGGTTGCTGCCCGGTTTCGAGGCCATGAGCAGCCTCCATGGCTCTAAGGCACCCATATGTTCGAGATCTCTTTCACACCACCACTGACAGTTTTTAAGTGACATTTAAAAAGAAAATTAACACTTACCTCAAAACTAGTGACAGCCAGTTGAGATAAACCATCTACATATGGTCCCAAAACTTTATGCTCTCGAACTTTAAGAGACTGTCTGCTCCTTCAGGAGGAAGGAAAGGAAATGAATGAATTAGAACAAATTTGGGAGCTTTCGTAAATACCTAGAAACTAAGACGGTAACTTTAAAAGAATTCTTTTTAATGATCAGAAAAGAAAAAATATCCTAAAAACTACTTTATTTGGATTAGTAACAGTGTTCCCCAGCAGGACTATCTTTTATAGCCTAATTTCTATCGAAGCAATTTTCTATTTAAATTTTCTACTTCTAGTCCCAAACTGAATAGTCTGCACCAGAGCACTTGATTTATCAGGCTGAATTTCAGTTTCACACAGGACGAGAGGGAAAAAAAGAAAAGGCCAAGTTGAGAGCTGGAGCAATAGCACAGTGGGTAGGGTATTTGCCTTGCATGCAACCGACCCGGGTTCGATTCCCAGCACCCCATATGGTCCCCTGAGCAGTGCCAGGAGTAATTCCTGAGTGCAGAGCCAGGAGCAACCCCTGTGCATCGCCAGGTGTGATTAAAAAAAAAAAACCCATAACAAAACAAAACAAAAAGGCCAAGCTGAATTTAATCTTAAGGTTATTTTACAAGGAAGTGCATTCTCAATAAATACTGTCTTTTGTTTTTCTTTTTGGGTCACACCCGCCAATACTCAGGGGTTACTCCTGGCACTAAGGAATCACTTCTGGAGGTGCTCAGGGGACTATATGGGATGCTGGGAACCAAACCCAGGTCGGCCGTGTGCAAAGCAAACACCCGACCCGCTGTGCTATCACTCCAGCCCCAGTAAATACTGTCTTATGGTACTGACCAAGAAGCGAATGATATTTCAGTGTGTGACTTTTCCCTTTTTGCGGGGAGACACACAAAGTGATGCTCTGGGTACCATCCCGCGCCAGGATGAGCCCAGGCCTCCCACACACACACAGCACCAGCTCCAGCCACTGAGCGAGCTCTACAGGCTTCAAGAGTTTTTCACTTGTAATTTGCTTTTTCAAGTCTGCACTGAGCACTGCTGTTTCTACGCTGACAATTTTATACAGAATGTGACATTACACTGGAGCAGTTGTTTATACTTGCTGCTGTTTATCCTATATTTAGACCTGGCTCTGCTGGTGCAGATGTCAGAGCTCTTTTGAAGTTCGAAATATCAAACTTAGACTGGGACCTATTTGAAAAGCTTATCAATAGATAATTGAGTTGAAGAGCAAAGCTGTGTGTGCTTGCGCACGTGTATGTATACTTACACACACATAGTTATACTGTACATAGATAATATGTATACTTATGTGACAATGATTGTATTTTATATGCTAATTTTTTCATGGAACCAGATATCAATCACTGTCAAATAAAAAAATCAGTTTTGTTCTCACTAACCACTTCCCAAGGCCTTGGCACTGCTCCATAAGTGATTTCCAGTTCTCCCGCTGTCTGTTTCTTCCGTCTTTGGCTTTTGGTTTTTGAGTCATAACCTGTGGTGTCTGGGGGTTACTCTCTATTCTGTAACTAGGGACCCTTCTAGAACTGGGGAGGGAATCCAGGCCTCCTGCATGCAGAGCGTGTGCTCAGCCCTTAGAGCTGTCTTGCTCACCCTTTTCTTGCTTACTCTTACAAGCACCCCAAAGATACGTTCTCCTAACTGTACCTAAAGGATGAAGAACTCGATGAGCGGCTCAACTGTCTTCTATGAGCCCAGACCATCCCCATCGCTCAGACAGCTACCAGGATGCACCTGGCTACAGACTCAGCTCATCAGCTTCTATAACCAGTGTCTTTTTTTGGGTTTTATTATTTTTTAAAGATTTTTTTTTATTGATCACTGTGAGATAGATCCTTACAAAGCTGTTCCGGACTGGGTTTCAGTCATACAGTGTTCCAACACCCAGCCCTCTACCACTGTACATTTCCAAGCACCAGTGTCCCCAGTTTCCCTCCCATCACTCCCCACCATATCCCTCTCTATGGTAGACACTTTTCTTCCTATTCTCTCTCTCCCTCCCTCTGGCCTTTTGGGCACTGTGGTTTTGCAATACAGATACTGAAAGGTTATTGTGTATATCCCTTTACCTACTTTTAACACTCAGCTCTTGTCCAGCTTGATCATTTCCAATAATTGCTGTCCTACTGGTCCCTTCTCTATCTTACCTACCCTCCACCACACCCGCCCCGGGCCCCTCTCACACACTTTTGGTAGATTCCAGCCACTGACCAGTCCTCTTAGCCCATTTTCCCTGGCCTTGGATAGTAGTCTACTACTATATATATATATTTTTTATATCCCACAACTGAATGCAGTCATTCTGTATCTCTTTCTCTCCTGACTCATTTCACTCAGCATGATACTTGCCATGTCCATCCATTTATAGACAAATTTTATGACTTCATTTTTCCTAACATCTGTGTAGTATTGTGTAAATGTGTCACAGTTCCTTTGTCCATTCATCTGTTCTTGGGCATGTCTTTAGTGCATGCAAAACATGACTCGAGCACAAAGTCAGCTGCTTCTGATGGTATCTAACTTATTTAGGGTGGGGGGTGATCACATCCAGTGGTGCTCAGTGATCATGGTGACATGTGGTACAGGGTTGGAACTGGTTCTCCTGCATGCACTCAGCCCACTGAGCTATCTCGACAGCACCCTAATGCTGGAATTCTTGCACACTACTGGTGGGAGAGGAAAATGGTATCACCCACTAGAAAATAGTTTGGCGGTTCCTAATAAAGATGAAGAGTCAGTATTTTATGTATTCCCTAGAAAACCTTGCCTTTGGACCTCAGGCGACCAGTGCAAGAGTAAAAAATGTGTGATATGAAATGGGATAAACAAATGATGGTATAATCACACAGTGGAGTGATAAAGAGCAGTAAAGGTTCATTAATGCATTCTGTCTGTCCATCTGTCTGTCCTCCCGTTGTTCATCGATTTGCTCGAGCGGGCCCAGTAACGTCTCCATTGGAGACTTTGTTGTTACTGTGTTTGGCATATCGAATACGTCACGGGGAGCTTGCCAGGCTCTGCCGTGCGGGCGAGATACTCTCGTTAGCTTGCCGGGCTCTCCGAGAGGGGTGAAGGAATCGAACTCGGGCCGGCCATGTTGGCTGCGTGCAAGGCAAATGCCCTACCGCTGTGCTATCGCTCCAACCAATGCATTATTAATTGATTTAGCAGAGCAATTGAGCCACTGAGGGAAAACAGAGCAAATCACCAAAGAAAGTGTGCTAAGGACTCTGGAGACTATGAAGCACAAGATATAATTTTTTTTTTCGTTTTGAGCCACACCCCATGATGCTCAGTGGTTACTCCCGACTCTGCACTCAGGAATTACTCCTGGCAGTGCTTGGGAGACCATTTGGGATGCCGGGGATCGAAGCCAGGTCTGCCGTGTGCAAGGCAAATGCCTTACCCACTGTACTATCTCTCCGGTCCCAAGACATAAAATTCTTAAAGGGGATCCCTGTGTGCGTGTGTGTGTGTGTGTGTGTGTGTGTGTGTGTGTGTGTGTGTGTGTGTGTAGGGGTAGGCTTTAAAAATACTGATGAGGGCTGGAGAGACAGTATAAGAATTTAAGGCATTTGCTTCATGCAGCCAGCCCCGGTCTGATTCCTTGCACAGCAGATGGTTCCCCAAAGATCATCAGGAATCACTTCACTTCTGAGCCCAGAGCCAGGAACAGCCCCTGAGCACTGCTGGATTTGGCCCATCCCAGCCCCTCCCAATAAAAGGTAAATTAAAATATTGATAATGTTATATTAAGCCAAATGTTGATAAGGGCAGTTGTTGACTTTATACTTCTTTATACCTTACACATAGTATAAATGTTCTGTTGTATGCATTAGATAACTTAAAAGTAAACACAGACATTTCTTATCACTGCTTTGTTTTTTTTTTACCTGTAATTTTAAATCACAAGTGTTGAAAAGGTAAAGGTAAAGGTAAAGGTAAAGGCCCTCCCATTGATCGTCGATTTGCTTGAGCGGGCCCAGTAACGTCTCCATTGGAGACTTTGTTGTTACTGGGTTTGGCATATCGAATACGTCACGGGGAGCTTGCCAGGCTCTGCCGTGCGGGCGAGATACTCTCGGTAGCTTGCCGGGCTCTCCGAGAGGGGCGGAGGAATCGAACTCGGGTCGGCCATGTTGGCTGCTTGTAAGGCGAACGCCCTAGGCTGTGCTATCACTCCAGCCCCGGCAAAGTCTAGCAAGTGTTGAAAAACTTGTAAAAATTATTTTTAATGACATGAGACAAAAGCATGCGGGTCCCAGGGCTGAGATCTCCAAGCCTGCTCGGATCAGGGCTGAGCATCCTCCACCCAGATCCTCCATCTTCCAGTAGGCAGGAATCACACCCACCAACTGACCCCCTGGTACCATGTAATCCCATCAACGGCCAAGACCCAGAGACTACAAAACCCAGCTCCTGGAAGCATGCGGCCACAGATGCAGTCGAGCAACATCTTATTATCTCATTCTTACTTTTGGACAACCTGGCAGGCTACCGAATGTAACCTGCCCACATGGCAGAGTCTGGCAAACTCCCCGTGGTGTACCCAATATGCCAAATTAACAATGATGGGTCTCATTCTCCTAGCCCTGAAAGAGCCTTGAATATGGCACTTTAAAATCTCAGGGCTAAGATGGAGACGTTACTGGTGCCTGCTCGAGGAAATCGACGAACAACAGGATGATCGTGATCGTGATTGTGACATGAGACAGGATAGGTTTTGTTGTAGAGAAAATCCAAGCAATTGACTGAATTGTATTTAGAGAACAACCCCTGCACACACAATCTGAAACACAGGATCAAAAGGTAGCACAGTATTAACAATGAATGTAAGGTCTAGAACCCACTAGGAAGCAAACCAGGGCTGGCCACATACAAGACAAACACATACGAGAAAGACCTTTACTTCCGATTCAGAGGCAGTGCTTCCTGGTGTGAGTGGAAAGGTCGGTGTCTCATTCTTTTGGGGGGGAACAAAGGGGCTCCCAAGTATGCTTGGGAGCTCTGGGAGCCCCATCAGTAATTCCCAGTCAACTGGATCAGTGATTCATGCAAGGGCTTGAGGAGGTGATACTGCGCCAGCCCTATAGTGGCCACTGGACCACACTGGCAGTGCTAGGGGCCTCCAGAGCGGCACCTGGGAGGCTCAGGGGACCTTGGGGTACTGGGAACTGAACCCAGGTCAAGTACATGTGCTCCAACTGCTGTATTAGTTCTAAGATTCCAGGGTCTCAGCCTTAACGTTTATGAATAAGCCATGGCAGGAAAAATAATGCCAATAATAAAAGCATCTTTTTAAATCACCCAAGTAAGCAACTGAATATATAAATATGGCAGGACCTATGTACATTTGCCTAGCAACAGGCTGTTCAGAGGTTGATGATTTCTCTGTCAATGAATGAAAATCAAAACAGTGCACAAGGACATCACAAAAGAGACCAACTTAGGGCCAGCTAAAAAATGTAATAATTGGCCTCATTACAAGTGTGCTCAACCATGAACTTACCCTTTGGGGTCTAAGAGATCCCGCACTTTCTCATTGTAAATTTCCATGTAGGACACTTCGACTTTGAAGGTTTGTGACTCATTCTGCTCCACAGAGATCCTCTGAAACAAAGCACAGCAGAGCCTCGGAATGAGGCCTAACTGCTCAGCGTTGCCCATCATGGAGAAGGATTTTCCTGAGCCTGGAATGGAACAAGCAAGAGAGAAGCTTGATGAGGAAGCCCAATGCAGGGTGCCCACCAGATGGAAGTTTCTGATGCCCAACAACCAGGGCCACACCGCAGACAGGTGCCAGATTAAACCTCTGAACACCACAACGACTGACCTTCCCATTGCACCCATGACCTTCAGTGTGACTCTTGTACAGAGACTGGGGAACACTTTTCTGACACACAGACACACACATCAAATATAGCCATGAAGAACACACTCTCCTTCAAAGGATGTCATGTAGCATCTCCACAGTACCTCTAAGTGTCTCTCACCCTCCCCACCCCGAATTTTATATTTGTGAAAGTGCTTTGAGCCATGTATCTGCTCTCATCTGCGTCTCCTAGCCGTCCCGGTGATGCAATGGTAAGCAGTATTACTCTCATTTACTGCCTTCTTCATGCTTTATAGCTGACAGATGTGGCTCAGAGCAGTAATGGCTGGGCCACTTGTAGGTTTTTGCTTTCCTTGTTTGTCTTCTGATCCTAGGTTTAATGATCTGTCCGCATTTTTGGATCCCAGTAAAACTCCTCTGTCTAGGTTAATATCAAGAGTTTTTATACAGTTTTTATTATCACGCTTATACTGAGAAACTGGTAATTATTTTCATAGTTCAAATAGAGGCTAAAACTGCAATTTGGGAAAATGATGCTTAATAGTTGGAAACCAGCTTTGCTCATTAACACTGAAATTACTCAATTGCTAAAACTATTCAGCCCTTTTCAAAAAGGGGGTTACTTTTGAACCTCTAATTTAGTGTAACTCTTGGTTAGGAGCCTTTTTCTGTTGCTTTCCAGAGTGTTGTTTTATTTTTAACTTCGCATTACACACACACACACACACACACACACACATAGACTATAGGGGCTGGAGAGAGAATACGGCAGGGAGGGCAGGGTAGATGCATGCAGCCAACCCAGGTTCAATCCTTGGCATTCCATAAGGCCCTCCGTGCACAGCCAGGAGTAACTGCTGAGTGTAGAGCTAGGAGTAATCCCTGAGCATTGCAGTGTGATACAAAATTTTTAAAAACGGTATATATTCATATGCTTATTTATATATTTAATATAATTTAATATATTTCTATATATTTAATATAATTGAATTTAAACAAACACAGCTACTCACCTGTCTGGCCATATGCAAAAATACAAGCATTATACCCCTGAAAGGCTTTTTCAAGAATTCCTTCTCCAAGGCACTTGAAAACAACTTCTTGACCTTAAAAACAGAACAAGGGGAAAAAAAATGATTTTTCTTGCTTAGTATATGTGACAGTCCCTGGACACATGAAGTTTCTCAATCCCAAAATGATGCTAAGTGTCTGTAGGCGCCTACTCCCAGTCGGGCTGTGCAAGAGCTGAAACATCCGTGACTTCATCTCCTCTTCCATCGCTCAGGACCTGGGACCGCTCAGGAGCCCACCCGCTGTATGGCTCTAAGACCCTGGCCTCAGCACGGAAGCTCCCTGTCCACTGCCAGCGACTCACCTCTTGAGTCTCTTTTCAAGACTTAGTACTGAAATGTTGTTCGACGTTGTAGGATGACATTGGCTTGTCCTTTCTCCCTTGCTGCAAGGAGTTTAGGTTTATTGGGTTACACCCATCACAGTGCTCCTGAGGCACTCCATTCCTCTGTGTTTATCTTTTTTTTTAAGTTTTTTATTTTATAAAGTAGCTCACTATATATATATATATATATATATATATATATATATATATATTTTTTTTTTTTTTGCTTTTTGGGTCACACCCGGCGATGCTCAGGGGTTACTCCTGGCTCATGCACTGAGGAATTGCTCCTGGCGGTGCTCAGGGGACCATATGGGGTGCTGGGAATTGAACCTGTGTCGGCTATGTTGGCTGCATGCAAGGCAAATGCCCTATCTGCTGTGCTATCTTTAATGTCTCCTCTGTACTCTGCTTCCTCTATCTGTTAATCACTTATAGCCCCAAATCAGATCCTGTGTCTTGTAGGGTCAGATCCTTCTAAGGACTATGGATTTTGTATTTGTAAGTGAAGTACTGCTTTTCTCTTTCCCTTATCATGATCACGACCATCCTGTTGTTTGTTGATTGCCTCGAGCAGGCCCCAGTGACGTCTCCTTCATCCTAGCCCTGAGATTTTTTAAAAAGTGCCATATTCAAGGCTCTTTCAGGGTTAGGAGAATGAGACCCATCATTGTTACTGGTATTTGGCATATTGGGTACGCCATGGGGAGTTTGCCAGACTCTGCCCTGTGGGCAGGTTACATTCGGTAGCCTGCCAGTTTGTCCAAAGTAAGAATAAGATAATAAGCTTCCGGGAGCTGGGTTTTGTAGTCTCTGAGTCTTGGCCGTTGATGGGATTACACGCGCCAGGGGGCCAGTTGGTGGGTGTGACCCCTGCCTACTGGAATATGGAGGATCTGGGTGGAGGATGCTCAGCCCCGATCTGACCAGGCTTGGAGATCTCAGCCCCGGGACCTGCATGCCTTTGTTCCTCTGCCAGTACCTTCATGCGTGTGGAGTGTGGTCTCAGCATGGTTGTGGCTGGTTCTGGAGGTCTTCAGCTGTTGGAGCCGTGGTCGGGGCAGGGAGGGAAACTCAACCCGCTCCCCTCCAAGGGGCCCTGGGGAGGACAGCCAGGCTCGGGGGCAGGAGACTCTGCCTTTCCCTTATGTCCCTTGCATAATTTACTTTAGAGCAATGTCCTTTTTGTAAAGACACTGGAAGACAGGTAATGCTATGCTTTTGTAACCTGGGAGTTAATAGACGCCAAATAATATTTACTCCTGGGTGTCTGTCATATTTACTCCACTCATGCCTCAGCTGCCCTTTCAGTACTCCAAAAGGAGGGTCTTGATGTACGGATTGGATGGACCCCGGGAAAACTGTAAGCTACCCTGGCATCGAAATGGGAGAACCATAAAACTTTTAATAAGTTAACAGCACAGTCGTGGACAATCTGCCATGACCCCAAAGAAGTCAACTGGACAAGGGCCCTGCTAGGGTTAGGAAGGACTAATCTGGCCTGAGCACTGTAGTCTGGGATCTATAGTGAGATGTCCACAGGAGAGCCACCCTACAAGCTTGATATATCTCTTACTGTGTCCATACAAAATGACTAATATTATTAAGAAGTAGAATTACGATAGGCTGGAGTCATAGCACAGCGGGTAGGGCGTTTGCCTTGCACACAGCCAACCTGTGTTCGATTCCTCCAGCCCTCTCGGAGAGCCTGGCAAGCTACCGAGAATATCTCGCCTGCACGGCAAAGCCTGACAAGCTACCCATGATGTATTCGATATGTCAAAAACAGCAACAACAATTCTCACAATTTGTTGTGAGATGTTACTGGTGCCCACTCGAGCAAATTGATGAACAACGGGAGGACAGTGCTACAGTGCTACAGAATTACAATGATTGTTTAAACGGTTATGGACTAAGGAAAGGAGAAATACTCCCTTAGAATAAATTCCACCCTTGAGCGTATCTCCTAGCAGGATATGATCTTTGTCTTAGAAGAGTTTCCCCGGAAGGAAGAACTTTCTATATGCTGATTGTGCTATCTGACCTGGGAGGTTGGACTCTTGACTAAGGCTGCCAGGCTGGGCATGGGGAGACTAGCATGGTGGAAAGTAGGAGATGGAATGAGGGGCAGGTGAGACTGGGAGGGGGCGCTCAGTGAGGTTGGAATAGGCGCATGGGGACAATGGAATAAACAGCGGGATGGAGATGGGAATAAACGGTGATCACCAACCAGTCTGCCCCATTTCCTCCTTCTTTTGTCCATCACCGTCAGCCATCTGGGGTGGGAGAGCGGCCGAAACACTGAGCACACGTGGCACATGCCCACACGTTTTGTGAATGCACAGACATAAACTGCTTCATTTCTCCTCCTGAAATTCTGAGCAGGGCATCACACACATCCTGGCGTGTGTAACACGCTTCTACCTGGCTCACGGAAGCCAAATGCTGAAGCTCTACTGGCTGCAGGGTGCCACGTGCTCTATGCAGGCCCCTGCAGGCCACATCTGCCTTCCCACGGGGGTCACAGGGATGACTTCTCTACTGTGAGCCTGTGGGCAGTTTACTGCAGCTCTTGTGTTACTCTATGTAAAATACACACACACACACACACACACAAATGTTGGATAGAGATGGCTGAATGTCACATTTACTATCCTTTTTTAAATTTTTGGCTTAGCTTTTTAGCCACACCCAGTGATGTTCAGGGGTTCCTCCTGGCTCTGCAATCAGGAATTACTCCTGGCAGGACTTGGGGGGATCATATGGGATGCCGGGGATTGAACCCTGGTCAGCTGCGTGCAGGGCAGATGTCCCACCCACTGCACTTTCGCTCCAGTCCCACATTTATTACCCTTTGAAACTGATGACTTCTAACAGTCATTCCTCATTTTCATCTCTCTCCCTCTCCTCTCCCCCCCCAACCCTCCCCCATACCCAGCAGTGCTGGAAGCTGCTCCCAGCAGAGTTAGGTGGTACCAGGGATCACACATGAAGCACCAGCACACACAGCCTATGTTCTAGCCTCCTGATGCCTCACTCTCGCCCTTCTCAGTTCTTACAGAATACTCACTGATAGTATTTGTAGAGACTATTGGCTTAAGAACTCCTTTCCTGGAGCCCATTTATTCACCTTTTATCACTTTAGTACCTCCTATAAAATTGGTCACGGTCACAGTCCTCCCGTTGTTCATCGATTTGCTCAAGCGGACCCAGTAACATCTCCGTTGTGAGACTTTGTTGTTACTGTGTTTGGCATATGAAACACATCACGGGTAGCTTGCCAGGCTTTGCCGTGTGGGCGAGATACTTTTAGTAGCTTGCCGGGCTCTCCAAGAGGGACGGAGGAATCGAACTCGGGTCGACCATGTTGGCTGGGTGCAAGGCAAACGCCCTACCTACTGTGCTATCGCTCCAGCCCCTCGCTTCTCCTACAAAATACGAAGTAAATATTTATTGAAAGGGCCAGAGAGATGGCAAAGCACTTGCCTTGCATGCAGCCAACCTGGGTCCTATTGCCACATGGTCACCTCAGTCCCTCCAGGAGTGATTCCTGAGCATGAGCCAGGAGTTAAGCCCCGAGTCCACCTGAGGTTGCCCCAAAACAATCAACAACAACAATCACCCAAAGTAAATAAACACCAGAGTGCAATTAAACTCTCAGAAACATTTTAGGGTGCCAAATATTAAACCTGGGGCCCATGTGTCAGAAGCACGTGCTCTCAAACTACATTCCCAGCCTTTATTTTAACCTTTTTCTCCTATTTGAGAATTCTCCTTTTATGATGGAAATATATGATCTAAGTTTTGTGGTATATGTTTCCTTCAATTCTGAAGGAAGAAAAGACTTTCCAGCACCTATTACAGAAATATGCCCTCCTCTCTAACCCACTGCCAGAGACATACGCACCCATAAGTGACTCTCATAATTGCATGCTCACGTAAGCATTATTTATGGAACTGTGAACTGCAATCAAGTTAAGGGTCCATTAATGGGAAAGCAGAGAGAAAAATGTGACAATTTTATTTGATGGATTATTATACATAAATTAAAGAGAATGTGTGAAAATAGTTCTAGAAAAAACATAGTTGTATGAAGAAAAAACCCACCCTGTGCTTATCAGATGGCATATATCATGCAAAAACTTCTATCAAGTATTGTGTGTAATATTTCTGTGTAATATTTAAAGCTAAAAATGGATTGGAAAGACCCAGCAATATATAGATAACCGTTTTTCTCTATTTCTGGCTTGTGACATTTAGCATGGAGCCTGGTACCTAAGGGATATTCAAAACATGTTGACAGAAATTCTGAATTTTTTTTAAATGGGCGCAACCAAGAGCTACTCTCCTAAATATGCAAGTTTGTTGTGAGAATAATATAAAGGGTGTGTGTGTGTGTGTGTGTGTGTGTGTGTGTGTCTATTCATGAGTCCACATATGCTCTGAGAATAATCTATTGTCAAAATTACTTCCACGACCTAAAGGTATGTGTGTGTCTGTCCATCCACCCGAAAAATATACACCTCAAAATGCTTTGACATTACACTGAAGCATAACAGTCTTGTCCTCACCAAGAATCTGACCCTTCTCATTGCTGACCTTTTATATACATCAATACTGTTTTCTCTGACATTTTCTCAAAGAATCTTCCTTAATCCACCTGCATTCCCAAGGAGGCCCATGCCTCCAACCCAGAGTGGAACTCAGAGTGGGGAAGAAAGGGAAGGAAATCCAGCCAGTGTCGGCCCTGTGAGAAGCCTTGACTCAGCCAGCCCCATGTCCCATTCAAAAGCCCTGGAAAGGCAGGGACAGGCACCGCCGCCTGGGACAACCCGATAGGATCTCTTCCACACCACTAACCAGGTAAGCAGCCCTGGGAAGGGAGCGGGAGAGGGTGTAGGTAAGATGCGCTACGCCTTGGTTTGGTCAAGAATCCTGACCTGAATTTGTGATTTCACTTCATCTTTGGTAACTCTTAAGTACCCAGGAGCTTGAGTTCCTGGCTCAACTGCAGAGCAAAATAAACTGTGGTTTGAGAGCTTTTTTCAGGGCTACACAGCAACTCACTCAGCAACTGATCAAGAATTCTTATCAGGGAAGATATGGCTTAGCAGTAGAGCACATATTCCTCCCTTGTGTGAGTGTGCGAGGTCCTGGTTCCACCATCTAGACACATACACACACAAACACACGCGCACACACACACATATATACACACACACAAGAATTTATATCTGGTCTTGTATCAGATAGTAAAATATAATGGTTCTTTCTGTTCCCGGGGCTATGCAGGATAGAATTAGGGGGAAGATTAATTGTCTGGTGTCCTCAAGGACAAATCACAAAACATTTATTTATTTTTTCCTCTGGAGAAACAGCCTATATATTAAGCTCATTAGTTAGAAAACAACCCACAGAAATGAATGCAGTAGAGCTATATGAAATAGGTTCATGACGCATTAATTGGCAGGGGAAAAAAACCTGAAAACCTGTCTTCTATAACTACAAAAAAATTTAAAAATAATAAATGATCAACAATCAAAGAATTATCCCCAGATTATGAAAATAACAAAAAAATTGGTTTAGTTCAAGTCCAATTATTGCAAATGCTAATCAGTACATGAACATTATATAATTTATATACTTTTATGCTATAGAATAGACAGAAGAGAATTTTTCTCCACTGTTCTATTTGCCATAAGCTATATATTTTTTTAATTTTATTTTTTAGGGGGTCACATCTGGTGATGTACAGGGGTTACTCCTGGATCTGCACTCAGGAATTATTCCTGGTGGTCCTTGGGGGATCATATGGGATACTGGGAATCGAACCTGGGTTGGCTGCATGCAAGGCAAACGCCCTACCTGCTGTGCTATCACTCCAGCCCCTCTATTTGCCATAAGCTTTAAACCTTTCTTGTTTTCAGGGCTCTGAGCCACACTTGACAGTGCTCAGGGAATCACATAATGGGAATTAAACTAGAGGCTCCCACATGCAAAGCCTGCACTCTCGCCCTTCAAGCCATTTAAATCTCTTTTATATTCCAGAATTTGTAATACCCAGATAAGGGCTGTGTGAATTATGATGGTGAGGGGGGTCTGGAGGACTCTGAAATTAGATGCCAGAGTTGGGCACAGGACTGTCTGCATCTCCTATGAGCTCGGTGCCCTCAGGAGGCAAAAGCCCACCTCTGTGCTGACTCTGGGCTATTCGGGCTCATGCCCGTCCACAGTCAGTGAGTGATTCAGACTGCGCAACCCTCATTTCCTGCTTCTTTCTCTGAGCATGCTTTCAGTTGTGATTGTTTTTTTGGCCCGTGAGGTGTTGGAGATTGAACCAGGGGCTTCCTCCCTGCCAAGGGTGCACTCAGCCCTGTGGAACATCTCTCCGGCCCCGCGGTCATTTCAAACCCTGAGCTCATCACACTACACTGCTTGCCAGTGATGGACCATGAGCACGCCGGGACCGTGATGGACACTGAGGGCCCCTGGAAACAGGAGTCGCGGTAGCTTCTTAGTGCCTGGTGCAGGAATTATTCCCATGTGGGAAACGCTGTTCTCAGGCGACAGTATATTTAACTGGGGATTCCCTTTCCTCAGGGGCCAGGTCGGAGGCATCAAAATATTGTCTGTTCAACTTTAAAAAAAGAATTGTTTCTTTGTATCAGAGCAACTTGAAATTCTAATGAACCCCTAAAGACTCCAGGTTCCATTGTGAAACAAGGCACTGGGGTATGAACAGATGCAGCAACATAATACGGAGCGACTAATTGGGTAATTTCGGTGAAAATTACAGATCACGCATTTACTGATAGCATCGGAAGCTCCTGCACACGACAATAAAATGTCTGTGACTAAGATAATAACTAGTCTCACGTTTCACTTAATATATTTGCACGCTTTTCAAAAAGTCGTGCTATTTGTCGTCATGCTTGAGAGAACACAATTCAAGGTTAATGCATTTAGTAAAATTCCCATTAGAACGTGACAAAGAAACGGGAAAATTCTGGGAAACACAAAACGGAATATAAAGGAACTGAGGACTGTTTCTGAAAGTGATTTCATCCCTCCCCCATCCCCTCTTTCTATTCTTCCTTCATGAAGCACAACGTGTTAGAAGGACAAAAACAAACAATGCCAGAAAGGTCGGTGTATTTTGCAAATCCAAGTGAGACTGGATTTTAGAGAAACTGAAATACATTTTAGCCCCATGGTTTCACACCTGATGGGAAACTGACTCTTAACACAAGCCATGGTAAGGATTTTCCCCTCTCCCCAGAAAAACAATATTAACTTGGGTGGTGGGGTGACTGACGCCCGTCTGCAATGTGGGCTCACTTCCCGTTCTGTACTCAGGGGTCAATCCTGGCCGTACCAAGGGTTGAGCCAAGGCTGGCCAAGTCCAAGGCAAGTACCTCATCCCCTGTACTCTCTCTCCAGCTCCAACTTGCTTGGTTTAAAAAGAAAATTGTTTGATGGATATAACAGGCTTTCTCTTATGAATATTTAGAATATTTTCTCTTTTCTTCTTCTTGTTTTTTGGGGCCACACCCATTGGTGTTTAGGGCTTCTGTGCTCGGGAATCACTTCTGGTGGTGCTCAGGGAATCGTAGAGGGTGCAGGGGATGGAACCTGGGCCGGCTCTGTGCAAGACAAGCACCTTACCCACTGTACTATCTCTCTGGCCCCTCCCCTTCTCTTTTTCCCCCTGCAGCATTTATTCTCACATATTTATCTATGTGCAGTTTCCTACCTTTTTTTTTTTTTTTTTGCTTTTTGCTTTTTGGGTCACATCCTGCAATGCACAGGGGTTACTCCTGGCTCTGCACTTAGGAATTACCCCTGGTGGTGCTCGGGGGACCATATGGGATGCCAGGAATTGAACCCGGGTTCGCTGCGTGCAAGGCAAATGCCCTACCTGCTGTGGTATCACTCCAGCCCCTTTCCTTTTGACCAGGCAAAACTCCAAAATCTTAAATGACTATCACCTCTAGTAATGGGTGAGTTATTTTTTTTAAATTTTAAAAATATTTTTGGCTTTTTGGGTCACACCCGGCAATGCTCAAGGGTTCCTCCTGAATTAATCCTCAGGAATTACTCCTGGCAGTGTTCAGGGGACCATATGGGATACCGGGGAGCAAGCCCAGGTCAGCCACATGCAAGGCAAACACCCTCCCCGCTGTACTGTCACTCGGGCCCCTATGGGTGAGTTCTTTTCATATATCCACAACACTGGGTATTGTCACTCTTCTTGCTTTCAACCAGTCATTAAAACAATCAAATTGTATTGTTTGATATGCCAAACATATTCAATATGCCAAACACAGTAACAAGTCTCATGATGGAGACGTTACTGGGCCCGCTCAAGCAAACTGATGAACAACGGGAGGCTCCGTGACACTCCCTGATTGCCCATTTGCATCCTTCCTTTGCGGGGGGAGGGTCGGAGGGCTGTTGGATCACCCGGGTGGTATTCAGGAACCACGCTCGACCCCAAGCTTGGGGGCCACGTCAGTGGTGCTCAGGGGTGACACAGTACAGGGGATCAAACTGGGTCAGGAGCACGCAAGGCAAACGTTATGGCTCCAGCCCTGCCCACTGGTATTCCTGAGTGAACTGAACTGACAACTGGGGCCCGAAGTTTGTTTCGATGAATTAATTAGGTCAGTCACTGTTTTTTCACTTATTAATTTTTTAAAAAATGCTCATTCCATAGTAATGTGTTAAGCCAGGATGGAGCACTGACGTAAATATTTTTCCCAGGCTGTCACTTACATTTGACTCATCTGCGTTCTTGTTAGACAAAAGCTTTCGGACTTAAGAATCAAATCTCTTGATTCAAATCTTTCATCTTTGCCTTTGTGGCTGTTCTCTGTACCTACAATGCTTCCCGAATCCTCTAGGATGATCACTAGATCCAGTTTATCCCGGCCCTCATTAGGAAGGGATTCGTGCGTATTTTCTTCTCGCTACACTGGGTTTGTTCTTTACAGCTTTATGCTTTAACCAGCACCCCGACTCCTTAGAGGTGTGCGGTTCTGGGCAAGCGCTCGTTTTCTTCATCAGTAAAACCTTAATAGCAGGTGCTGGTGGCTGAATACAGCAATGCAGGGACAGCAGGCATGAGCGCCCGGCCAAGGTATATTTTAGTCAATATCTATTATTAATATTGACCCTTAAATCTTTAATCAACGGTAGCTGACATTGGTATAGAGAGGGAATCAGTCAGCTAATGATTTTTCCCTAAAATTAATCTTTCCAGAGCCGGGGAATTGGAATGCATGCTATGCAAGAGCACAGCCCTGGGTTTCACTCCTAGCACAGCATGGTACCCCAGCACCTCTGGGAACAGTCTCTGAGTCCCACTGGGGTGTGAGCCCCCAAAGCCAGCAAAGAACCAAAAAGTAGTTCTTTCATGTGTGCAAAAAGGATTCCGTGATGCAATCCAGTATCAGAGATAAAAGACACCATCTTGGGGGGGGGGGCAGAATAAAGGAACCATTTAGTACGATGTTATTGCCTTTCCTACAGATTCACCCAGAAATTACTCCTGGTGGTGCTCGGGGGACCATATGGGATGCTGGTAATTGAACCCGGGTCAGGCGCATGCAAAGCAAACGCCTACCTGCTGTGCTATCCCTCCAGTTTCCTTTTTTTTTTTTAATACTATGAGAAATTATGGCAGGCGGGGGGCAGGAGCACCGACTCAACATAGCGAACCGTATCAGCAGAACTGTGAGTGGAAGGGCATGCTAGAAAGGTCCCTTCCTGTTCTCCCCTGGTCCCGTCCCAGCCAGATGAGGTCCTGGCTGATGGATCACTGAATCAGAGCTATGGGTTGCTGACTTTTAAGGCCCTCCTGGCACAACTGAAAAAAAAAAAAAAGAGGCCAGACTGGCCAACAAAGCCCTCTGATGCTGGCCGCCTGCACAACACACACCCATCTCTGCTGAAAACCCACAGCGGCTCATTCCAAGACAGGAAGTCTGACACCTCAAAGATGCTTCTATGCACAACAGGCCATTTTTCAGCACACACACAAAAAGGACTGTCAAACTGCTCCTGAAACCCAGTTCACCAAGATGGGGTGTGGGGTGGGGAGGGGGAGAGCCGTGATGGGGGTTGGGCACAGCTCTGGGGCAGCTCAGTGGCACAGTGCCTGCCGGGCACTGCCCCTGGCTGAGTGGGACCCTGGCAGTGCAGCTGTGTGTGGTTCCTGGGGTGTCAGCTAGCCAGGCTTGGGATGGGACCCCCTGGGAGCTCACGCACCCAAACTAAAATGTATGAAGCCCTTGTGGCCAAGTGAGCACCAACAGCAACCCAAAAGGTAGGGGTGGGGGGTGGGAGAGGGGAATAAAGTGGATGCGGGGCTCTTTCAAACAACAACAAAAAGCGGGGAGGCTTTTAGGTGAGGTGCTGGGAATCAGGGAACCCACCCAGGAGGCAATGCCCTGCCCCGGACTGCCAACACTCATCTGCCAACAGAATGAAGGACAGTCAGGGAACACACCAACTCTGTGGAAAGCAGGAGCATCTCTGGGTATCTGCTTCTGCTCCCAACACACTGAGCCAAGCCACAGCGCTGTCCCGGCCTTACGCAGGAACCCTCAGGGCCAAGTTCCACTTTCCATGGCAGCAATGATGCTCGGTGTCCTTCTGAGTCCCGCAGGATGGTCTCCAGGTAGGTGAGCCCCGAGCAGTGTCCGGCAGAGGAGCGAGGAGTCCGAGTGCCCAGGACAAGAGCTCGGGTCAGCTGAGAGACCAGGCGCCACCCTGGGCATCGAGAAAATGGTGGGGATGGGCTCAAAGCTCTGGGGTGCCCCAACCCCAGGCAGTGCCCAGGGAGCAGAGCCAAGAAGCAGAAACCAGGGATGGAAAAGAAGAGCACCGACCCAGTCAGCCGGGCACGGAGCGGCACAGGGGTCCAGCCACTAACCGTCCCACTAGTCACTTGGAACTGCAAGAATCCTACAGGAGGGCAAGGCACCTGCGTGTCACTGCTGTCTCCTGGGCCCACCTGATGTACAGGCAGAGAGTGACCTTCGATGGCAACTCCAGGGAGGGGCCGCCCGACCTCACCGTCATCAACACCTGTATTCACCGAAGTCAAGCAGCGCTGGGGCCAGAGTGATAGTACAGTGGGGAGGGCATTCGCCTTGCCTGTGGCCAACCTGGGTTCGATCCCTGACTCCCCACTGGGTCCCCCAACCCCACTGGAAGTGATCTGTGAGCACAGAGCCCAGAATAATCCTGAGCACTGCACTGCTGGATGTGGCCCCCAAACCCAAAATAAACCAACCAGCACTTTCCAGAGTGGGAAATCTATCTCTGTCTCTATCGCTATCTTTGTCTGCCTGTCTGCTCCCCCCCCCCTCACATACATGCACACACACGCACGCACACGCACGCACGCACACACACACACTGTCAAGAGCTGGGGTGAAGGGCGGTGGCATCACCCTCTGGTGTAACTGGGGAACGGACAATGACACTTTGTGTATTTGCTCAGAGAAGGGAGATTTCCCTGAGTAATTATTTGTTTGCCTTCCTGAAGTGGCGGCAGCTGGCCGATCCGTGTGGGGATGTCTGTTTGGGCCAGTGACTCTGTTCCAGAGTCTGTGGTGTTCTCTCTGGGGCTCCTTCTCTTTGAAGTGAGAACACAAAGGCGGAGCTCACTCACTCAGCCTCTGGGACCTGGGCTCCCCCTCCCCCCGGCCCCTCTGTGAGATGGAACACGCCTGGACAGGGCAGGGGGCCCAGCTCCACAGCCACACGCCCAGACAAGGCAGGACGCAGCAGGTCCCACACTTGCCCCTAGTGACACTTGTCCCCTGAGGGGAGAGAAACACCCGAGCTCAGCCAGAGTACCAGAAAAATCCCTCTCTCACGAGCATGAGGTGCAAACTGTCTCCCAGAGGGCCTTAAAGTCAGGTGCCAGCTCAAAAGAGCAACATGGTGATGAAGGAAGGCAGACATCATGGCTGGGCCAGGAGAACTGAGAACTGCAGTTTCACTCAGCGACAAAAGTCTATTGCTTGAGGGGCTGGAGCAATAGTCCAGTGGGTAGGGCATTTGCCTTGCATGCGGCTGACCCAGGTTCGATTCCCAGCATCCCATATGGTCCCCCAAGCACCACCAGGGGTAATTCCTGAATGCAGAGCCAGGACACACAGACACCTCTGTGTGTCACCGGGTGTAACCCAAGAAAACAAAAACAAAAACAAACAAACAAAGTCTATTGCTTGGGATCAAAGAGATGGTAGAGAGGGTAAGGTGCTTTTCTTGCATAGAGCTGACTCAGGTTCAATACCCGGCACCCGGTATGGTCCCTGGAACCCCAGCAGGAGTGATCCCTGAACAGAGAGCCTGGAGTAAGCCTTGAGCACCACTGGGCGTAGGCCCTAACACAAAACAAAAACAAAACAAAAAACAAAAAAGAAAAAAGAAAAAAGAAATCTGCCTCTTGAGGGCCTGGTAACAGGAGCCCCTGAAAGGGGGCCGTGTGGGAAAAGGGAGCGGGGCCTTCTCCATGGTGGCACCCCAGAGCTAGCAGCCAGGCCCCAGCTCAGAGTGACTCATCGGACTATGCTGCCACCCGGGCTCAGGGCTAAGCCTAGCCACAGGCGGGTGGGGACCCTCGCTATGTCTGTAGCTGGATAAAGGGGCTGACTCACTGGGGGCCAGGGACCTGTCGGTGCCAGGAACAAACTAGAAAGAACGCCCCCCCCCCCCCCCCCCGCCTTGCTGCCTTTACCTGGGAGGCCTGCCCCGAGAGAGGGCACTTTCAAGTGAGTCAGGAGGGTGTTTGCACAAGAAACTGCCGGGAAGTCAACATTCCTCACTCATCTCTGCTGCCAAGACATGGGCAGGGCCAGAGCCCGGTGGCACGGGGCATGTCTCGTGTGTCAGAAGTCCTGGGTTTAATCTTTGGCACCAAAAAATATTCAAAAATACCCAAAAATACCCAAAGCAAATGACTTCTGTGGGACTGTGGGGTGTACAGGGTTTACAGGTCCAGGGCGGGGAAGGCGGGGGTATTGGTGATTAAAACAAAGCCTGAGTCAGTGGGAGAGGGGGGCCCAAGGCTGAGCACAGTCATACCTTGTGCGCAGGGGGCCTGGAGTCCATCCCTGCCACCGAGTGGTCCCCAGAACACTGCCAGGAACGACTCCCGAAACAGAGCCAGAAGTGCCTCTCTGAGCACTATTGGGTATGGCTACTCCAGAAAGAATTAAGAGATAGAGAAACAAAGTCAGCGCCATGACTGGCTTATAAAGTAGCCAGAAGAAGCTAAATTTCAGTTCCAGAATTCCTGGAATTGAGCACAGATACCTGGAATTGAGTCATGATTTCCCCAAAGTGAGATAGCCATGGTGAGGTCAACTAAGGGTTACCAATCAGATGCAGGTAGGGAAACCCCCCTGTATAACCCTTAACTCTTACACAACCTTTATGTAACTCCAACTTATAACCAATCAGCTAAGTACAAATAGTAGAAAGCCCCTCAGACTGCAGTCAAAAAGGCTGATCTCAGGAAGTCCCTGTTATATGTTATGGTATAAAAGCCCCTCACTTTTGAGACTTGGGGCCGCTCGTTCTGAGAAGGCTGCCACTGGTTGGTGAGCTGGACGAGGGCCCTAGCACTAGCTAGCTGAGCTAGCCAATAAAGACCCTTTGCTTACTGCATCGCAACTTGTCTTTGTGTGATTCCTCTGGGGAGATCTCGGCCCAGTTTAACAGAAGGAAGGAGGAAGGGAGGGAAGGAAGGAGAGAGGGGGAGGGGTGGGGAAGTGGGGGAGAGGAGAGGGAGAGGTGAGGACTGGGGGAGTAGGAAGAGAAGAGGAGGGAAGGGAGGGCGGGGAGCCAAAGTCCCGAGCAAACAGCATGGAAAGCTTGAGGGACCCTCTGATCAGAGGGAGAAGGCTGTGAGGGTCTCTAACTACATTCCAAGTTAGTGCAATTCAACAACTTCCAGAAACAGTCACCAAGAAGTAGAAGAAAGAAGGCGGAGAAGGTCAGGAACTCCCTAAAATCCTCAACCATCGATGATAGTGACTAAAATCCACATTCATCGCCACGTTCTGCTCTCTAGGCAGCAAGCCTTCTCCAAATCCACTTCCTTAACTGTATGGTGGGGGCAAAAGCAGCCTCCCCCGGACAGGTGTTCTGACCATGGAATGAGCTGCTCCAGACAGACACGAGGTGCACACAGTGCTGGGCACAAATGTACCCAGATATCACTCAGAACATCATTCTCTTCACTCCAAATACCTGTAGTATATTTTTTATTTGTTTGTTTTGCTTTTTGGGTCACACCCAGCGACGCTCAGAGGTTACTCCTGGCTCTGCATGCAAGACTTACTCCTGGCGGTGCTTAGGGGACCATATGGGATGCTGGGGATTGAATCCGGGTGTGCCGTGTGCCAGGCAAACACCCTCCCTGCCATACTGTTGCTCCTGTCCCAGCCATAGTATGTTTAATGCTGTCTAAAGGATCCAATCAACAGTGCAAAGTAAAGATGTGGACAAGAAATATGGTGCATGAAGGTAGGCCTGCATGGGATGCATAGACTGGGGTGAAGAGGTGATGATGGAAAGTGCATGTGTGTGCACACACACGTACACGTACACATGCACACACACACTTTGAAATTTAACACTGTTAGTCATGTTTCTTTATCTCAGAGATGTTTTTCTTAACGGAGCTTCACTCATTCACCATTCACAAAATGAACCAGCATCTCCCCTCTCTCTAAAATCCGCCGGTGCGTTGCCCCCCTGCATGCTAACCCACCCAGCTGGTAGGCTGCGCCCAGCAGCTGAGTTATGTTCTCACAAAGGGGCAGTTGTGTGTGTTCCTCCGCTGGCTGATGTCAGTTGCACATCTCTGTCATGACATAAGTTAATGAACAGAGACAAAAAGAGAGTTGTCAACTCTGAGAAAACGAAGTTGGCTGCTTGCAGACAACTCGATAAAAGTGAGTCACTCGAACAATTGTTCAATTAGGGATGGGTGAGACAATCTGTAAAAGGATGTCGGAGAAAAGAGAAAACATCCAAGGCGTTCGCAGATAGTTTGGGAAGTGTCTTGGGGTGCCATGTACCGCTTATAATGAGTCTCTAACAAATCCGTCAAAGACTCAAATGACCGCAGTTGCGCTTGTCTAGTTCTGAGACGCTTAACGCCTACCAGTAATCGAGTGTTGACTCTGCAAGGCACATGGGGAAGTGCTTCATAGGCGTTTTCCTATATACCTGCGTGGCAAAATGATGAACTGAAACAAGATGATCAAAAAATATTTTGAGAGGCTGAAGCGACAGCAAGGGTGTTTGCCTTGCACGCGGCTGACCCGGATTTGATTCCCAGCATCCCATATGGTCCCCCAAGCACCGCCAGGAGTCATTCCTGAGTGCATGAGCCAGGAATAATCCCTGTGCATCGCCGGGTATGACCCTCACCCCCCCCCAAAAAAAAGAGAAAAAATTGAAACTCGGCTAAAAATAAGGAAAAATGATTGCATTTTGGCTACCGTCAGCTTTTAGAACAAAAAGTTCTGCTGGACAAATGTTTCTGTCTCCTCATGGCATAGGCTCCAGTTTAACCAGGTGAAACAAACCATTTCTAAGCACATAATAGTCCCCCCTGCAGGAATCGGACAGGGCTGCCCTCCCCACAGCGACACGTTTTGGCCCTGGCAGTGCCGACAGAGCTGTCGGAAGTCCATCCACCTTCTCCGGGACTGAAGGGTATTCACCCTGCCTGAAAACATTCGGTTTCAGCAAATTTGAACCACACACCATATGGTGAGAACCGCTGCGCAGCCAAAGTCAACAGCTTAGAAACTCTCAGGCCAGGGGAAGCGCACGTCCACACAGATACGTCACTGCCAGGGGAGCTGTAAGTACTAGGGGATGTTTCAGAGAAGAGCAGGCTTAGGAAAAACATGTCCCCACTCTCTCCCTAGAAAAAACCCTGAAATCGAGGTTCCTAGAAGCCCCCATTATTTAACAACGTGACATTTGGGCAGTGATTTAAAAAAGAAAAAAAAAGCACTGAACACAATCATTCAAGTATTGATTCACTGTAGAGAAGGTTTTAATTAAAATCAGTACTGATTGACACTGACATTTGCAAAGACCTACTTATGTAATGATGCGCCCAAGTTTCTCAGTATTTACTGTATCTTATAACCCTGGAGGTGAATCTCTGTTGAAGTGCATGGTTATTGGAGAAGACAATGAGTTTCAAGTAGAAATATCTTGCTCGAGGTGCCCCATTTCACAGGTTACTGGAGTTTTATTTTGCGTTTTAGCCGTTGCACAAGAATTTCTGCTTAAGCACTCAGAATGATCCACCTATAAGCAGGATGATATGAACTCCTTCACCAAAGGAGAATACAAAAAAGGAGATGGGATATTTAAAAAGGCAACTGTCTCAAGACACGATCAATGCGATTCAAATGGCTTAACAAACAAGCCTTTGATTTGCCTCTGAGAAATCTCCGAACAGCTGTAGGACCAGCATAAAATGGCTGATTCATGCTTTCCCCACGGGCTGGAGAGCTGAGATCACGCGGGGCCGCGCTCTTCCCTCCACAGACCAGGAGACAGACAAGCCCAGAGGTTAGCAGCGCCTGGAGAAACCAGGTCCTGGAAGTTCCTCTGCAAAGGAGTTTCTTTCCAAAACGAAGATGCCACAACACTTGGGAAAGTGACAGCGTGACAGGGATGGAGAGTCCTGGAGGGAAACTTGATTTCTCCTCTCATGCTAACTGAGGGCGGAGGGAGCATGCAGAGATGGGAAACCTTGGGGAGTGGCCAGGCCTGGAGCCCAGCTGGCCTGAACCAGTGTTGGCCAAACTCTGCCCACTTCCAAACACCCACTGCAATGCCAGGACGCAGGCCAGAGGCCATCTGATTCAGGAAGGCTGAGAGGATGGACTCTTCGTCAGAAAGAAGAGCAAAGTTGGAGCTGGAGCGATAGCACAGCAGGCAGGGCATTTGCCTTGCACGCAGTGGACCTGGGTTCGATTCCCAGCATCCCATATGGTCCCCCGAGCACCACCGGGAATAATTCCTGAGTGCATGTGCCAGGAGTAATCCCTGTGCATTGCTGGGTGTGATGCAAAAAGAAAGAAAGAAAAAAAGCAAAGCATTAAACCCTGACTGAGCAGAGCATTCTCATGGTCCCGGTGTCTCTGTTCTCTGGGTTCATGTCCAGTCTCTCTCTGGCCCCCAACCTTGGAGAGCTGTGTGGAGAGCTCTGATTCAGGATCAATGACGCCATTATTCACTGAGGTTGGTTTCAGTAAAAACGCGCTTCCCCTTCTCTGTTTCCTCTACTCCCCATCAGAGAATGAAAGTCTCTATCGTACTGCTTCTATTCATAATTAAGAAGAACTTTTTTTTTCAAATAAAGATAAATCAAGTATGAAAGAAATCGAATAACTATAGAGTATAGAAGCCAGGCAATTAATCTACTGCTAACATATTTATTAGATTTACTATAATGGAGGCAAACCAACCAGCAAGACTTGTCCTTTTTCCATTTTTTTTTATGATTTAAACCTATTATTGCCTACATTTCATGATTTGCAACACTCAGCAGGAGTAATTAATTTTTTAAAGAATTTTTTTTTTTTGCCAAGCAGTGATAAATAAGAGAATTTCTTCCCAAGATTTGTAACTAAACATGACTGTAGGTGCTGAGAAAATTTCCTATCAGGGTAATTGGAACATGGTATTATTTAAAATGATCAAATAAGCTAATATCTAGTGTTTTAGCTCATTACTAGTTTATATCATTTAAACTTTCAAAATATGTTTGATATGTCTGAACATACTCTTTGTAATGAAGAACTACAAGAATTTCGAGTTTCATATTTAGATTCTTTCCTATGTACTTGGTAAAGTTCTTTCTAGCTAAACTGTTTTTCCTTTGGCTAAACTGGAAAGCAGATTCATAGGGGTATGTGAGCAATAAGTTTATGTAGACTATCAACTTCCAAATCAAAACCATTGGGTTGAAACAGACTACCACCCAATTTCAGAAAATTGACAAAAACCCATTGATCTGAAATGCCAACTCCCAAGTATGACAGTGAATGGCATCTGATTCCCAGTTCAAACTAACTCCTGCCCTAGCAACCCCTTTAAATTTGTGAAAATAAATGTCTTCTTTCCATAAAAAGTAAACATGAAAATCAAATATTTGAAATCAACGTGTTAGTTCACATATGAGTAAGTCTAACTTTACTGCCATTAAAAAATTTCCAATTGTATTCACACCTATGTGCACAGATGGGTATCGGGTTAAACCAGGAAGTTTGGCATGTCCTATGGTCTCTTTACTTCTGCTCCTCTCATGCTGAAACTCCACTGGCAGAGACTTTTTGAGTAAATAGGGGTGGCCTGTCAATTAAAATCACAAAGCTGGTAGTAGTTTTGTTTGGTTTTGGTTTGGGGGCCACCCCTCGTGGTGCTCAGTGGCTACTCTTGGCTCTCTGCTCAGGGTCACTTGAGCATAGGGGGCCATACCATGCCAGTGACCAAACCTGCATGCAAAGCAGGTGCTCAGCTTTCTGAGTTATCTATCCAGCAAACAAAAAGTTTGATTTTTTAAAAGTCTTTCCTATATCCAAGTATGAGTGAGAGAGAGAGAGAGAGAGAGAGAGAGAGACGGACAGACAGACAGACAGACAGACAGACAAAGGCAGAGAGAGAATATGTGTGTGTGTGTGTGTGTGTGTGTGTGTGTGTGTGCAGAAGATGAGACTGACTTCTACTGGAAAAATAGAGGATGTGGTCTTAGAAAAGAAATAAATAAACATTTAAGCATCATTTTAATCAGAACATTGCAATAGGCCCTATTTTCACCGTTATAGCTTATACTTCTTAGCCTAGCTTTTAGAATTGCCTATTATCTGCCCTCTCTGAAAATATAAACACCATTTTCACATATTCATGTGGAAAAGCTAGATGGAGCATCACTGAAGGAAGTAACTTTCTTAGATAGCTGCTCGACAATTCAACCTTTATACCACACACAAGATAGATGTTATAACACTTCTCTGTTCCCCACGTTACAGGGAAGAAACTGTGGCTGAGAGATACGAAAAGGGGCTCAGGGAGAGGTTCCCAAACTTACTTGGCCCACTGCTCTCTTTCTTCTTCTTTTTCTTAAATTTTTTTATTTTATAAGGTATTTCACAATATTTGATTACATTTAATATTCAAACACTAATCTCACCACCATGACACATTCCCACGACAAAATTTGGGATGTTTCCATCTCAAGCCCCAATCTCTGTCCCAAAGCACAACCGAAATAATATATTTTGTATTGTCTGTTATGAAAAACCGCTGAAAATGCTACCAAAAAAATCCATAGAGGAAACACTGTGAAGATTGTCCTATTTTGGCAGGGGCCATTAAGACATCTTTTAGGATATCGCTAACATGTTGTTAAAGGTTGAGTGATGTGAGCTTTCGTGTGTATATATCTGAAAATATGTATATATGAATTTATACACACACATATATATGTATGTATATATATGTATGTATATATATGTATGTGTATATATATATATATATATATATATATTTCCCTCTGTGATTTGTTGCCTACTATCTGGACCCCACCAAATCCCACTGCTCTCTTTCCAGCAAAGAAATTCCTCCACACCAGCACCAGGATTTCAAGGAACTGAACAGGAACCTCAAACTTTTTGGTGGCCCCAGTGCAAGGTAGTTATCAGTCTAAGAGAACCAGAGCTGACGGGGACATTTCAAACCAGGCTGGAATTCAAACTGCAGCATCCCTTGCACTGCAACGCTTTTGGCTGACCCTTTGCCAAATCTTTTTGCAGTCTCAGTCCCTTCTCTGAGCTCACTGCAGACAATGTCTGATTCTGCAGATTCTACTCCTCCTTGAGGTTTCGACCATAATTAAAACCCACAGTAAACTCTCAGTACCTGTACTGGAAACCATAATGCCCAAAAAGGGGTGGGAGGAGAGAGAGAAAGAGTGAGAGAGAGAGAGAGAGACAGAGACAGAGACAGACACAAAAAGACACAGAGAGAGACAGGCACAAAAAGACACACACACACACAGAGGGAGAGGGGGAGAGAGAGAGAGAGAGAGAGACAGAGAGACAGAGAGACAGAGAGAGACAGAGAAACAGAGAGACAGAGAGAGACAGAGAGAGACAGAGAGAGAGACAGAGAGACAGAGAGAGACAGACACAAAAAGACACAGAGAGAGACAGAGACAGGCACAAAAAGACACACACACAGAGGGGGGGAGAGAGAGAGAGAGAGAGAGAGAGAGAGAGAGAAGAGAAAAGTGCCTGCTATTGGGGTAGGTTGGGGGGTTGGAGGATGGGGGGACGAAAACTGGGGACACTGGTGGTGAGAAATGTACACACATGGAGGGATGGATATTGGAACATTGTATGACTGAAATCTGATCATAAACAGCTTTGTAACTATGTATCTCACAGTGATTCAAGTAAAAACAAAAAAAGGCAAAAACAAAACCATGAAATTCAGAATTGCCTTAACATTGCTACTTCATAAGGTTTTACTGCTGTATTATTTTTCCTACAGTGCCTAACTCTGCTTTCCAACTGAGCGTCTCAATTCTCAGGGGCTTCCCCGGGCTGTGCACACAATAGGGTTTTCCTGACTGCTGAAGGAACATTATTATGAGATTTTCTGGCTTCCTGGGTGACAGAGGAGAAAGCAACAATAGCACTTGGCTGGGGCACAGAATTGGTGGCAAGATCTTGGGGCAAAGAATGGGCAAGGGTGTATGGACCGTGACCTAACGGGCCTGAAGCGTAGTCCAGAGAGCACTGGATTCGCAGCGAATCGCCCTCTGCGACAGAAGGTGAGACGCGCGTGCGCAGACTCCTAATACAGGAAGATCTATCTGGCTCTTTCGGAGTCATGTTAATTGGACAAAGATTGGGCTTTGGAGGACCATTGCATTTGTCCTCAATTGCTTCATTTGTCACAGTAGGAAACGCTTTCCTTTTGTTTACTTAAAGCCGAAAGCACACAACCAGGTCCCAGACACACAGCGCTATCCGTCAAGGCGGGCTGTTCCAGGCTCCGAGAATTTATTATTTAAAGTCCCAAAGGGCCGATAAGAA
This sequence comes from Sorex fumeus, assembly GCF_029834395.1. Classification (NCBI taxonomy): domain Eukaryota; kingdom Metazoa; phylum Chordata; class Mammalia; order Eulipotyphla; family Soricidae; genus Sorex; species Sorex fumeus. Next base: position 10,387,769 of record NW_026606151.1, read on the forward strand.
AACAAATTAATTACGACCAACATTAAGAACTACTTAATCACTCTAATAAAAACGCACTGCGGAAGTCGCAGGGGTGACATTTGGAAAGGAAAGCTGACTTTCTCCTCAGTGAAGGCATTTTTCTAGTTCAGGATGACTAACTTTTGAAAGAGCAGATATTCATTAATATCTCAGCAGGTTTGCTCTTTGCAATTGGGATGAAGATTACGACACAAAATTCCAACAAGCGGAATCTCCTTCTGCCTTCTAAACTTCTAAGACCTACAGCTTTCGCATCCTCCTTCTCCATTTACAGGGTTTAGACTAAAGCAGAAAGCCATTCAGCAAATACTCTGAAGTAGAAATAAGGAGGAAACACCCTCTCTGACTAAACATTTAATCAAGTGGGGTCACCATCGGAAGGGGAGGAACTGAAGACTCCTGAGCTAAAACAAATGCCTCTCTCCATGCGATGCGGATGAGATAGAAAGGCTGCAATTCACCTTGGTTCACAAAGAAGAGATTTCATGAATTCCTGCGTTTGGGGAAACAAAAAACTAGCAAATGGTGAGGGTAAGGCAATGCTTGCCTAAGGGCACGATGCTTGTTTCCATGACAATTGACAGCTAACAATACTCAGGTCATGGTGGTTCTGGAAACCACCTGGACCCCAATGCTTCCCTTTAATGAACAGAGCTGTGCAGGCCTGAGACTTAGTGACAAGGAGAGGCACAGCCACGAAACTGCTTCATCGTATTGAAAATCACAGCAGCTGCTGTTTGCCCTTCCGTTGGTTCCATCACCTCTATTCTGCAAACATCTCTGAAGACACCATCCCGCCCACGGCTGTTTTAAGAGATGAAGAACTGAAGTTTAATGAGTCTTTAGAAAAAGGACACACTCGGGACGGGGGTAGGCAGTGACAGTTACAGTGGATAGGTCAACTGGGTTCAATCCCTGGCACCTGATAGGGTCCCCTGAGCCTGCCAGGACTGGGCATGATCCCTGGGTGCAAAGCCAAGAGTAAGCTCTGAGAATGGCTGTGTATGGGCAAAGAAGGAAGAAAGGGAAGGAGGGAGGGAGGGAGGGAGGGAGGGAGGGAGAGAGGGAAGGAAGGAGGGAGGAAGAGAGGGAAGGAAGGAGGGAGGGAGGGAGGGAGGAAGGAAGGAAGGAAGGAAGGAAGGAAGGAAGGAAGGAAGGAAGGAAGGAAGGAAAAATTCAGACTTGGGAAAACATACAGGGGTTAGGGCATACACTTTGCTTGCATAGGACCTCAGTTCAGTTCAATCCCTGGTACTACAGGGCCCCTGAGTATTGCCATGTGTAAGCCCTGGTGGCCACAGCAGCATCACCAGGGTGGTCTGGTGGTCCCTGGAATCACAGAGCCCTTCAAATCACCACATCCTTGAGCCCTTACGTTCAACCTGCGGGTCTTCTTGGCTGAGAATTGCTGGGAGTGGCCCCTGTACCCCCAGCCCACCACAGTCTGGGACCTCCGTCCACCTCTGAAAAATGTGAACAGCACATGGCTTCTCTGCGAGCACGTGGCAGAAACAGATCCTGAAATCAAATCGCACTGACCATATAGTTCATGGGCTAGAACTGAAAAGACTGAGAGTGTATTCTATATGGTGAAAACCGAACTCTAGAAAAATGAAAGGAAACAGACAGAATGAAGAGGTCAGAGGCGCAAACACCAAATAGAGCGAGGGAGCCAACTTACCAGCATATTTTGTAGTGTTAGACTCATCCATGGACCAAAAGCAATAATCAAATGCAAATACCTAAATGAAAGAACAAAATGTTAAACTCAAAATGAATTTCTGTAAATAAATCAGAGCAAAAAACTTCACAGATGAAGATAAACACGCATGCTACTATCTGACGGAAGAAGTTGGAAGTCTGGCACTTCTTCAGTACTGCATGTCTCTTTGCTTTAAAGTCTTGGCTAACTGGCATCAGGGTAAGCTGAGCCCCAAAGTACATATTTATCCAGAAGTCAAACACCGAGACGGTTTATCTAAATTTTTCTAATGACACATTTCAAGAAAACAAGTCATCACCAAGGTTTCCCTCCCAAGTCCATAGTTCCAGGATCTGCTGACACCCCCTGGCTGAATCCAATGTTGACGTCTCAAGTAATGCTCACGTGATCTTCCTTTGTTCCACTCCTTCCTTTGCGCTTTCCACAAGGCTGCCATTTGCATTATGGCTGAAGCTCAACACTCCCCATCTTAGATTCCACTCCCGCTCCTGTTTCTGCAGGCCACCTGGGGCCAAATATTGCTACGAAATTAAGAATTCACTCTTGCATGCATTAATCTTCTGTACAGGTCCTGAAAGCCCACTATGTGCCAGAAATGGCTGATGCTTCCACAAGGGCCTTCGTTTACTCCAGTTTTCCATGCAAAGGACCCTGGTCATGTTCCAGCCATTATTAACAAATGCTTAGAGCAATGGTTCCCACAGCATTCTCCAAGAAATTTCATGAAATGGTCTATGGAAATAGACTGACTCATGCTGGAAATGGCACACAGTTTACACGGCTTAAGACTCTCAAGGCAATTCTCAGAAACCTCCTAGCAGTGACCAGGGAATGGCTTAGTGCCCAAAGCACCGCATGTGCAAAGCATGAGGCCACAAATTTGATGCCTGATGCCTGCCCCCCGCCCCCAGGACCTCTGGTACTTTGGAGACTGTGTGATCACTGGCAGACCATACGCAGGTATGCATGAGCACTGTGTGTGACACTCTGCAAACACAGCTACAAACTGCATGCACAGTGGCCAGGGGTGTGACCCCAGAGAGCATGTGGCCTTCTCTTCTGTGTGTGGGCAGCACGGCGACAACTGGAATGTGTACCATTCAAGAAGTTCAACCCTCGCAAGCAGACACAAAAGCATCACAACTAAAAGTGTGCTATGTAGTGTGAGAACTATAGACAAGTGGGTGACGCTGGGGGAGCTCCGCAGCCAGGTAGATGAGCGCCCAGCCAAGTCTGTGTGTAACTCTGACCCTCAGTCACTGCAACAGTAAGAAGAAGGGGGAGGCCCCCCTACCTGGACTTCTGGAAGCCCTGGCACCCACACCCACACCCCACTGCCACTGCCACATAAGCCCATCTAGCAGCCCTGTTCCAGAGACTCACACGTAAGTCTTAAAAGAGTCAACTAGCTGCCAAAATTTCTCGAATACCTGGCCCCACTGAGGCATTTGAGGCGATGTCGGGATGGGGGTGGACTAGGTTCCCACCCAAACAAACCAGGCAGCTGCTCACACCTTAACAGCCACCCTGTCCAGTTAACTAATCTGAATTTTCTGGAGTGACATCTCCAAACTCTCTAATACTGACATCCCAGTAGGAGCCCACCAGATTGGACGGGAATGTCACGTAGAAGACAACTAATCGTGACTTACATGGGCCTTCACGGAGAAGGCTGAACTTGCAGCCAAAGCTTGGTAAACCCCTAGACAAGGACTTATGTGTCTAGAGCGAGATACAATTTTCACAAGTTTTCTTTTACTGAAATATTTCCTAGTCATTTCTATTAGCCATTTAGTAACAAGCAATATAAAATAAATGACGGTGGGACTGGGACAGGGCAGGGGTGAGGGGTGGTTGGGAGAATGGAGACAATGGTGGAGGGAAGGTGACAATGGTGGCAGGGTTGGTCTTGGAATGCTGAATGCCTGTCACAATTCATCAACTCTGTAAATTCATCAACAACTTTGTAAACCATGGTGTTTAAATAAGAAGGGGGGGGGGGAGATGGAGACGAAAGGGGAGGGAAGTGTGTTGGTGTGTTTGTATAGAGCGGGGAGGCGGAGCGAGGTGTTTGCAGATAACCTCCAGCAGAGAACCTCATCTAAGGGTTGTTCTGCTGAACATTGGTGTGAGATCCCTTTTTTCTTCTCCATACCCCTTCTTTTTGGTTTTGGGAGTCACACCCGGCATTGCTCAAGGCTCTGGTCCTGGGGACTGAACCAGGGTTGGCAGCATTCAAAGCCCTACCGCTGTGGTCCTGGAGATTCTTTCTCGCATCATAGCTTGTTAACATGCTTTTGGCAAGGCTTTTTCAGTATACCCTTTAGCAAACTGGCCCAGGTACTTGGACAACTACTCTTTGGGCTCCTTCTTACGGCTTTTTAAAACCTGCAGCCCAAAGGGCAAATGATGAACTTCCCATAGCACAGACCCCTTAATGCTTAATCATTTCTGAGGGATAGTAAGCACTGAGCAAACGGAATCATATTCCTTGCACTGGCATTAGCTCACAAGAAGCCATTCCAGCTCATCTCTCTCAACTTCCTTCCGTTTCAGCAGAACTTAGAATTTCTAGGTATTATATCAGCTCTGTCGTTATCCTTTTCATTTTTCACTCTTCAAAGGGGCTTCATATTCCTTAAAGCCCAGCTGAGAGCATTCCCTGGGCTAATCCAAAGAAATTAGCTGGCGTCCCTTTTCCCAACAGCTGGTCATTTTTTGATAGTGCCATCTTAGTTATTCTGTTTTTCACTTTTGTACATGATCTGAGCCTACATTTAAGCTTCTTGAAAGCGGGGGAAATACCTCATTCATATGTACATTCTACAGTATTTGTAGCAGTTGCTTTCTATTTATCAAATGCCTGGTTCCATTAAGACCTTGCAACAAAGGTCTATGTCCCTGCAAAATGAAATTAAACTCTCAAGAGTTAAAGCACTGGATATATGTTAGTGCTTTTAGAGCGGATTCAAATGTATACAACACACAGAGCTTACATCATCAAACTCATACATACAAACATTTACTCAGATCATATATTAACCAAGGTTAAAATGAATAGCTATGAGACAATAGTTCTGGCCACAGAGTGTGGAATATTTACTGTATTTAAGGCTTCCACCAATGGCTGGAGAGACCACATAGGCATAACTCAGTTACTCTTCCTGCCTCAAGGCAGGACTGAACTTCAGTGCTTACTGAGAGATGATCTGGCTTGCTTTTAAACATTTCCAGAAAAGGAGATTCCGCAACCTTCCTTTAATTGCATCTTTTAACACTTAACTTTCGTTCCCAGACATTTTCCTTTCCCTTTGACCAAAGTTAATTCTCCTTACTTTAAATGGTCAATAGAAGCTATTTTCCAATTCTTTGAAGTTAAATAGTTTGAGAGAGAGAGAGACAGACAGAGACAGAGAGGGGGGGGGGGGGGGAGAGAGAGAGAGAGAGAGAGAGAGAGAGAGAGAGAGAGAGAATAAGAGCTGTTCCAGAGGGGAAAAAGCTAAGAGTATACATCTCAGATAAAGATGTAGGCAAATCTCCAAGTCAGAAAATGCATCTATTTCCCAATTTTTAGTCATCCTTTATCTCCCCAAGAGCTTCAGTGATTTTTTGAGCAGTTACTATATGTGTGTGTGTGTGTGTGTGTGTGTGTGTGTGTGTGTGTATACATTTCCTACATCTTTTTTTTTTTTTTTTTTTTTTTCATTTCCTACATCTTAATTTGCCACACTGATCTGCAACTACTTGATATGTCTGCTCTGCTTCCTTACAGTGCTGGAAAGTTAGATATTTATATATTCACAAAAAAAGCTGCTTGGAAATAAGAAGAAAAACCATCCTGAATTTTGAAAGTCAGGTCCTCCCTGGCAGCAGTCATTCTGTATTCTGTGCCAGTTTCCACTTCTAACATTAAAACTTTTAGGGTTTAAAGTTGGTTTTGCTCACAAGAAGGAAGATGAAACCTTAGTTTCTGCACCTGCCCTCTACAATTCTGAAGCGTGTCAAAACCCTGCAGAAAAGAAAGCGCACGTGTGTCCCAGTCCTGGTAGCTACAACAACTGTTCTCTGCCAAACATCAGCTTTCCCTGACCTGGATTATGTCTCAAAGTCCCAAACTTTTATCACAGGCATTTCAGAACACACATCCCTCAAATCAGCCATGGAACATAGGCAATTATTTAACTACACATTTACCAGGAGGAAGATTGAAACTCAAAACTTTGGGGGAACATCTCTAAAACCCAAAGCAGGGGTCGGAACAGTAGACGAGCAGGCAGTGTACTTTCCTGGCACGCGGCTGACCCGGGTTCAATCCCCACCATCTCATCTGGTCCCCGAGGGCGATCCCTGAGTGCAGAGTCAGGAGTCGGCCTTGAGCACTGCCGACTGTGGCCCCCAAACCAATATAAATGAACAAAACCCAAGGCAAGGGAATGGGAAAGCCCTCGTTCCGACTGGTTTCTTGAGAGCAGGTCATAAGCGGTCTTTGCTGGTCTGACACTATGGCACTAACTCCCCCGGGCTGAGCGATGCCAGATTCCTCCATCCGGCTGCAGGGGCCTGACTGCCACCGCCAAGGCCAGCAGGTAGGAAGCGAGCACCCCCGAGCGAGTCTGGGGTGAGTGAAGAAGGTCCTACGGATGGCTGTTTGTATGCCATGGGTTTTTTTCAACAAACAAACACAGTATCGGGAGGAGGAGCTGGAACGCAGATTAAAAACAAGGCAGGGATGTGCGAACTCTCAGGAATAAGCAGGAGTCCGAGCCCCTGGCTGTCTTTTCAGTTGTGTTTCTGCTTTTTCACACATGTTTTGAGAAAATCCTGGTTTGCTGATGGTGGAAAGCAGCTTCAGTCACTGGCTAAGCCCGGAGGGCCACTCCGGTGCCATGATGCCATAACACTTGGCAAAGTAGGCAAACAAGAGTGGCCCTGCCATGTGGAGTTTGTCTTCTACACGGAAGCTGGGGTAATTATTTGTTTGTTGATGAAACAATGATTTGTTATGATGGTTACTAAAACACCTGTAACCATGTTTAAAATAATTTCTTTGTTTGCGGTAGTACAATCATTTCCCCTGCAATTTTCTTTGTCCTCTAAATAATATACAAACTCTTCTCCTTCCTTCTATGATCCAAATATTTTAAATACAATTTAATCCTAAAGAATTTGTATAAAAGACTTTATTTTATTTTATTTATTTTATTTTAAAAAAAGGTGTTACTAAGGTTTAGATTTTTTTTCTTTTTGGGTCATACCCAGCGATGGTCAGGGTTCACTCCTGGCTCTGCACTCAGGAATTATTCCTGGCAGTGCTTCTGGGACCATATGGGATGTCAGGAATAGAACCCAGGTCGGCCATGTGCAAGGCAAACGCCCTCCCTGTTGTTCTATCACTCTGGCCCTGAGGTTTAGATTCTTGAAGCACAAAATTCACTGACGTTTCAAGAGAGATAGCACAATCATTTTCTTGAGTTACCCTTTTCAAACTAACCGCTTCAAATAAAATCCCCTTTTCCCAAAGCCAATGCATTAGGGAAAAATTACTTAAGACTTCTAAGTCATTTCATTAAAATTCCTAAATGCTTACTTCATCTACTCATTATGAAGTCACTAGTGTCTTATCTGAAGTGTGTGGCTTGGGGGAACTTCCTAAAAACCAAGTGAAAACAATTGAAATTTAGAAATCAAGCATAAATTTCAGCTTTCATCAGTGACATCTAACAAAGTAAGTTTTTTTTTTTAATAAACCACCCATACTTTCTAAGAACTTTCAGCTAGAAAGAGTCAAAAGTCAGATATTTTCCAGCTGTTTCTGACATCTGAAAGCCATTATCTTTATTGTTTGTAATAAAATTTGACCCCACCTTCTCAGAATCCTACTCCTTCCTCTTAGTTTCCTGCAGCATCTGGTCCACCTTCATCACCCTCTAAAAATGTTAGCTCTGCATCTCTGTGAACCACCGAACATCTAGCAAAGTCACTTCAAGCTGTTTTCAATAAGGCTGATGTGTTCAGTGATGTGTATTTTGAGGCAATGGAGTTCCAGGCCTTAGAAGCAAGATGCACTGCAGTCAAACCCCAGCCTCCCCCAGTCACCTTTCTGATGGCATTTCAGCAAAACTCACTGGGTGACTAAATGATGGAAATCTCTCCTCGGTTCCTTGGAGAACTAGGAAGTGTCAGTCATTGAAGAAATGCAACCTATACTTGTTTTCCTGAGCCCCGAGACAGAAATGTGAGGGTCCCCTCCATTCTGGTCCTCTCATTCATTCTACCCAGCCATGATCACAATCACGACGATCACAACCATCCTGTTATTCATCGATTGCCTCGAGCAGGCCCCAGTGATGTCTCCTTCGTCCTAGCCCTGAGATTTTTTAAAAAGTGCCAAATTCAAGGCTCTTTCAGAGTTAGGAGAATGAGACCCTTCATTGTTACTGGTATTTGGCATATTGGGTACGCCACGGGGAGTTTGCCAGACTCTGCCGTGTGGGCAGGTTACATTCGGTAGCCTGCCAGTTTATCCAAAGTAGGAATGAGATAATAAGATGTCTTCTGGGAGCTGGGTTTTATAGTCTCTGGGTCTTGGCCGTTGATGGGATTACACGGTGCCAGGGAGCCAGTTGGTGGGTGTGACCCCCGCCTACTGGAATTTGGATCTGGGTGGAGGATACTCAGCCCCGATCGAGATCTCAGCCCCAGGACCTGTTATTTATAATTTATAAATAAATATAAATTTATTTATAAATAAATAAGTAAATAAATGAACAAAAATATTTTTTAAAAAAATTGAAACTTACAAAGAAAACTCTATGGCTTCCCTAAGGAAATCACATGGTCTGTGATCTGTCCCTCCCTCCCCCCCTGCCCCCCCTTCTTCTCACCTTCTCAGCCCCCCCACCCCCCACATGCTTGCACAAATTTTTCCAATAATAAATAAATGATCAAGAGAGAAACCAACCCAGCAGCCTTTCCTATCGGTTTTAGCAAACTGCAGTCACTCAAATATGTAGCAAGCGTGTTTCTTGTCTAACAGTTGTTAACAAAATAACTGAGAAGACAACCCAGGAAACAATTATTCTGCGGAGAAACAAAAGCATCTCCCAACAATGTGCTGAACACTTCTCAATGTGCTGAACACTGCAACAGCAAAATTAACTAAATTTGTCTGAAGATTCCATTTTTTTTTAAACAAAAAATTCTGGTCATCAGATTAAAAAAATTTTTTTTTCTATATTTGATATTTTGGCAAAGTGAGGTCCGAATCCTTTTTATTTCTCCTTATGTTTTCAATATCATCTCCAATGTCATCCCTTTAAAACACCTTTTTTTATTTGCGGTGAAAATCTGTCTACACACTCATAAAATAAACTCATTAGAAGTAGAATTGCTGAATCAAACAGATTTTCACATGCATTGCCAAATGGCCCTCCACATTGATTTGTCAAATTTAAACTTCCACCAACAGTGAATAGACATTTCTTCTTTAAAAGGATGTCTTTTTCTTTTTTAAAGATACCCTTCTTGGGCTGGAGCGATAGCACAGCGGGTAGGGTGTTTGCCTTGCATGTGGCTGACCTGGTTTCAATTCCTCCGCCCCTCTCGGAGAGCCCAGCAAGCTACGGAGAGTATCCCGCCCACACAGCAGAGCCTGGCAAGCTACCCACGATATACTCGATATGCCAAAAACAGTAACAACAAGTCTCACAACGGAGACGTTACTGGTGGCTGCTCGAGGAAATCGATGAACGACGGGAGGACAGTGCTACAGTGCTATGCTTTTTGGCACTGGAGCGCTAGCACAGCGGGTAGGGCATTTGCCTAGCACGTGGCCAAGCCGGGTTCAATTCCCAGTATCCAATATGGTCCCCTGAGCACCGCCAGGGGTAATTCCTGAGTGCATGAGCCAGGAGTAACCCCTGAGCATCACTGGGTGTGACCCCCTTCCCCCCCAGAAAAAGATATCCTTCTTAAAGATATGACCTACTCTGAATTTCATACCTGTTTGACAAGATTGACACTGGAGCCACCTTGCTGGTGGTGCTCAGGGGTTATTCCTGGCTCTGTGCTCAGGATTGGTACTTAGTACTGGGTGGTACTTAAGCAACCATGTGAGCTGCTGGGGATTCAATATGGGAAGAGGGCAGCACATTCTGTACTCTCTGGAGGCCAAGGCTGAGATTTCACCTGTGTGTGTGTATGTGAGAGAAAGAGAGACAGCCCACAGCCCACTCTGTTTTACTATATCAGTATTTTTCTGTGTATCTGTTTGGGGGGGCACACCCACTGGTACTCAAGGGCTCCTTCCAGCTCCGTAATCAGGGGGTGCTTCTGGTAGCGGTGGTGCTGGATATGGAATTTGAACCTTCTACCTGCAAAGAATAACGCTCCAGCCTGTTGAGCTGGGTGAGCAGACAAGACTTCAGACTGCCTAATCTTTTTACTGGCAAGAATCCCACCAAACAGAATGACTCTGAGTGGCTGAGAAGGTAGCTCAGAGCGTTGCCCTGCATGCCTGGCAGGCACAAGTCTCCAATTTCTGTCCTTGGCATCATATTGCTCCCCAGGCACTGCCCAGGGATCACCCTGGTGGTCTCCGAGCACTGCAGAGTGTGACCACAGCTAACCCCTGCAGCGCCGACCATTGCCCGGAACCATTCGACCACACTGCCTGGCCCAGGGCTCCTGAGGACTGCACAGAGGCCCCCAGGATTCCAAGAACCCCCTCAGTAAAGAGGGGGTTGTTTAGGATGAGTGTTATTAATATATGATTATGGCTTTTGATCCACTTCAGTGGGACTCAGGGACTGTGCAAAGCCAGGGGCTGGCGCTCCTGTCACACTGCATGCAAAGCACACACTCAGCACACTGAGCTCTTTGGCCTCAGTCTGCCTTTCAGGAAATGTCTCTGTACATGCATTTCCACCTAAGGTGTCAGCCTGAACCCATGCATGCATGCATGCATATACATGCATGTGCACACATGTGCACACACACACACAGAGTTGCTCCTCTGCTGCACGCTCTCTCTCTCTCTGCAGCATGGTAGCTCTGAGGAACCACCTCTGCATTCTCTCTCTCTCTCTCTCTCTCTCTCTCTCTCTCTCACACACACACACCCAGCAGACACCCCTGCAACTCTGCAAATGTGGACACACGCAGCTCGCAGCAGGCCACAGTCCTCCCATTCCCAGCCCTCTCAGCTACTCCTTTCTGATGCCCAATCAGTCACTTCCCAACACAGCGAGTTTACAACAAACAGGACTTCCCCCGGGTTCATGAAGCACCGCAGACCTGGGGCTGCGGGAGAGAAAGCAGACTGCAGAGCCAGATACGAGCCTCTCCCTCCCGGGTTCCCCTTCCTCTCCTCACAACCCTTCTGCAAGCAACAGCCCGTTCTCCACCACCCACCCAAATGCCACCTCCTCCACCCACTGCAGCTTCCACTCTCCAGGGTCTGACCTCTCCCCGTGCACCACCTCAGTGACCAGCAGCCCCTTCACAGGCTCTACGTTACACCATGTGGGCATTTAAGCAACATGCCAAATGCTGGACACATTCCTCCAGGGGTAGCAGTGACTTTTACCAGGACGGGGTGTACCTATGGCAGGGGGAGGGGGGCCCTCTCTCGAGTTGACGGCACAGCTGCCACCAACAAAGCAATCAGCACTTAGCTGGTGCCATCTTAAACACATTCTATTTTCATAGGCTGGGACCCTCCTTGAGTCAGCCGCTAAGCTCATCCATTTCTTTATTTCTATGGACACATTTGATCGACGCCTGATAACTTACAGCAACAAGGAAAGGAAAATAAGGCGGTGAGAAAAGATCCTAGGGGTTGTGAGTGGAGGAGGCGCTAGCGATGCTGAGTTTAGTCAAAAGTTTAGTTTTGTGTTCGGGCTTTCCTGGGAAAAGTTCACTGGCTCAGAATTGTTTTGTGCACCAAAGGAGCATACCTCTGTTACACCCCTCACCCCCCACCACCGCCCTGGGGTGCTTTGTCCAAGTAACCCCCTGGCAGACCCAGGTGCAATTAACTGCCTTAGTGAGAACTGAGCCTCAGATTCCCAACTCCGAGATTCTCAGCTTTGCCAGCAGAAAGACGACAGTTCGCATGGGAGACACGTGCCCACTTCACCACACTGAATGATGAGAGCTGAGATGGGGAGAAAAATATCGAAGCACTCACTGCCTTCGATGCCAGATCTAAATTACTCTCCTCGTGTTAACTTTCAACACTTTCTTTTCTTATTTCTTTCCCCTAGGAAGAGATGTGAACTGTCACGAGGGGAGGAAAGTAGAGCCAATACTTGGCTCATCTTGAAGCAGTGGGGCTGACACTGAAAGGGGAGCCCCGTCCAAAAGTGCATCCACTCACGCGTCCGTGTCCATCACTGCTATGTGCAAAAGTGGCACAGGACGCCTGGCAAATCCAACCTGAGCTGGTCATGGGCACCAAAGATAGAGCTGCAGAGCCATCACCCTCACGACTGATGGTGCTACCGTCCATTAAGTCTGTCAAACACTTGCTGTCTTTTTGCAATGACTCATTCCCTCCTATCTGCCCATAATGCATGCCAAGCAGGGGCATGAATCACACTCGGGATGGCCTGTGAAGATGCAAAGAGGCCAACTGGCTCTTTCACACCATTCTGGATCTCAGAGGATTCTCAATCTGCCGCGGGAAGCCACTAAGCTCGGGGATGTCTACTCTATCAGGCAGCCGGAATTCCTAAAGGAAGGCACTGTGGCTGCCATGAGGATGTCACGATCACTATCAGTGATGGAAGAAATGCAATCTGGATGCATTTTCCTGAGCTCACAGCCAACACTGAACCACTGCATTACTTCTGGTCCTTTCGTCCATCCTTCCCAGCTGAATGCTTGCAACTGCTGCATCTCTGTAAAGAATGAATGTGTCTTTGGAGTCACCTATTAGGCATCTACGGAGCAGCTATTACTCCCCAGCCTGTTAGGAGAGACAGAGTCTCGTAACACCCATAAAGCTCTCACAGTCCACGGGGAAATAATCAAAAGAAGACAAGAGTGGACAGTCTAAGTCGGCACAGAGCCCAGCAGAAATATGAAAATGGAATAAACCCACCGCCGGCCAGTGGTTGGCGAGGCTCAGGAAAGGCCTCGGAGGACACGATGCTGAGACTGCATTCTGAAAGAGAGAGATAGGATACAGCGAAGGATTCTAGGGCCAGGGTGAGGTTCGCGCAGCCACTGAGCTAAGGAGCCAGGTGCAAGTAGGAAAATATGCAAAGAGCCCAGGGCACCAGGAAAGAGAGAAAAAACTGGGGAGCAAGCTGAGGCCAGATCACATAGGATCACTGCATGTGCCTTCGGAAGATGCCTGTAGTGGTGCTCCAGCAAAGGACTGACTGCAGTTACTCTGGAAAGTTCACAGTGGCAAAGCGTGGAAGGGTGGATGGTCAGATATGAGGCAGAAAGGGGCAATTAGCAAACCTCCCTGATGATAAAAGTCTTCATTCCACAGAGAGGCGTTGCAATGAACAGATCATCCTTTATTCCTGCCCACAACTCCATCCTCCACTTATTCTGAAAGAGGACCTTCCCCTGGGGGATCCTATCCATCTCCGCCCCAGCACCCGGGCACCCCTGACAGTTGCCAAGTTTCTCCGTGGCACATAGATGATGCTATAGAAGATGGCATAGGGGAGGAAGCGGGGCAGGTGAACCACTCACAGTGCCAGGCTCCCTGGACCATGGTTAACTGGACCCAAAGCGGGTCCCTAACTTGGGACTTTCGGGTTTGGGGCGGAGTCCCACCCATCTTTTCTTAGCCTAGTTGATAAATCTGGGACACATTGGTCATATGGAACAGAGAAGCAGATGGAGTGGAGGAAGAGCGGGAGGGAGGGAGGAATGAATGGATGGGACACACATGGACCCAAGGCAGAGACAGGAAGAAGTGATTGGATTCCCACCCCAGCCACTTCCTGTCCTGGAGCTCTCCAAGATCTCCCGGAGTCTTTCTGATATGTTTATCTTATGGTCCATCTAGTATGAAATTTTGTCATTAAAAAAAAAAACCCAAACCTTGTTAACTGCTTTTTGCAGTGTTGGGGATCACCCCCAAGGTAGTAGCAGACCACTGAGCGACATCTCCAGCCCCTGACCTTTTAACAAAAACACTTCCAAAGACTACAGAAATAGAAAAGGGCAAAGGGAGGGGGGAGGGGGCGGGGAGAGAAAGAAAGAAAGAAAAGAAATGCAAAGAGGTAAAAATTATTTGGTTTGATAACCCTTTGACAAGAGAACTAGAGGAAAGATATAAACATTAAAGAGCCTGTGGCAAAAAGGACTCAAAGGAAAAGTGCCCTGGAAGCCATCCAGTTTCAATCACTTTGAAAAGAGGAGGGGCTGGAGCGATAGCACAGTGGGTGGGATGTTTGTCTTGCACGCGGCGGACCTCAGTTCGAGTCTTGGTTCCCCATATGGTCCCCCAAGCGTGCCAGGAGTGATCCCCGAGCTCAGAACCAAGAGTACGCTCTAAGCATCACTGGTTGTGGCCCCAAACCAGAAGCAAATCTGAAAAGAGGAAACAGCACTCCCAAATCCCAAGTCACAGGATGACAGGGACAGAACATCTTCCATTAAACACTGGGAACACAGCCCTGAGCACCACTGAAGCAAATAAGTGCTTTATCTGCTCCCCTGTCTCTCGGGTCCCTCTGGTATGCCTTTTTCAAAAAGATATTGCCTTCAATACAATAGCTATACTGTATCTGGGTATAATGTTTTCTAACGCTTTCAATTCTGCCAGCAAGCTTAGTTAACTGGGAGGTAGATTAAACACTATAAAGTAATTCCTAATGTTAATTTGTAAATAAAACTAATATTTAAAGAGAACTTCATGGGCTGGAGCAATAGTTCCAGAGGGCACTTGCCTTGCATGTAGCTACTCCTGGATTGATCCCTGGTACCCACATGAGGCTTCCTGAGCACTGTCAGGAGTGATCTCTGGGCACAGAACCAGGTGTGAGTCCCGAGCAAAGCCAGGTGTGGCCCAAGAACAACCAAGCGTGTGATCTCAGGAGCACTGCAGGCAAGTGTGCAAGCACCACAGTTAAAGTGGGTGACCCCTGGGAAGCAGCACAACGTGGGCAACCCCTGGCCCCCATGACAGAAAGAAAGGGGGTAATGAGCTAATCGAGTCCAAAGAATCCGATCATAAATAAGGCAGTATGACAGGTATTCACATTCCTCCACACTCCCCTATCTTTCTGACCATGCAGTACAACAGAGCACCTCTTAGACAGCATCAGAACCAGCAGACAAAAATCAGAGAGTGGGAGCTGGAGCGATAGTACAGTGGGGAGGGCGTTTGCCTTATATGCAGCTGACCTGGGTTTCATCCCTGGCATCCCATATGGTCCCTTGAGCACCGCCCAAAGTAAGTCCTCAGTGCAAAGCCAGGAGTAACTCCTGAACATCACCAGGTATGACCCAAAAAGCAAAATAAAAAAGAAAAGAAAAGAAAAAAAGAAAAGAAATCAAGGAGTGGATTCAGCACTCTAATAGGATGTCTTGGCCAGCTCACTCCAAGGCGTCTCTCTCTTTGCTCTTGCAGAAGAGAGTATGAGTGCTCTGAGGTCACGCATTTCTTCCAGCTCCATAATGTTCACTTGGCATATAAAAAGTGCTAAATAAAAAAACCAAAGGGTAGGGGGGACAGGAAAATGATAACTCATTGCTTTTCCATGTGTGCTTAGCTTGTTCCTAAGGAAGGGGAGGTGTTTGTGTCAGATTAAAAAAAAAAGTGTAGACTATAGACCAAACATGTTGGCCACTTACTACCTGCATTGCAAACCATGACACCCAAAGGGAGAGAGAGAGAGCGAAAGGGAATGTGTCTGCCACAGAGGCAGGTAGGGGGAATGGGGTGGAGGTGGCGGGAGGAATATTGGGAACACTGATGGTGGAAAATGTGCACTGGTGGAGGGATGGGTACCCGAGCATTTTATGACTGAAACGTAATCACAAAAAATGTTTGTAAGTCTGTAACTGCACATCATGGTGATTCATTCAAGCACTGTTGCACTGTCCTCCTGTTGTTCATCGATTTGCTCGAGCGGGTCCAGTAACGTCTCCATCATGAGACTTGTAGTTACTGTGTTTGGCATACTGAATACATCACGGGTAGCTTTCGAGGCTTTGCCATGCGGGCGGGATACTCTAGATAGCTTGCGAGCTCTCTGAGGGGGAGGAGGAATCAAATTCGGGTCAGCCATGTGAGCCATGTGCAAGGCAAGCACCCTACCCACTGTGCTATCGCTCCAGCCCGGTGATTCATTAAAAAAATAAATTTTTTTTTAAAGTGTGGCTACGAAGGGTTGTGTGGGAAATTGGGCTGGGCTTCTGCACACCCAACTTCCGAGTTCGAGAGCATTTCCCTGCTTCCCATCAACAGTGTGCACGACGCATCACGCATGACGAGACCAAGCGTGTCCCTACATGTGTCCCCTCTCTCTGCCACCACCCTTCCCCCCAGTTTATGAAAAGATGGATAAACACACAAGCAACTTCCCCTTCACCTTATCTGCAATCCCTCGTCAACAAAAACCATGGCTCCAAATTACAGTCACCAGATACAAACACGTTTAGTTCAACTCTGAAAAGTAGGGATCCAAGTCTTTTCTATCAAAACTAACAGGAAAACACAAAATGCCTCCACCTCCATCCGCACCCTTCTTATTTGGGAAGACAACTCTAGACACTGTTACGAGCAATGCATAATATGCAACCAGTGAACGAATTATACACTAGGCATGCACTTGATCACTGATGAAATAAATGTTTCTTCACTCAAGTGTACCAATCCATAAAATACGTAAAAGCAAAGAGGGGGAGAATCTAAATATATATAGTTCAGGGTGATTTTTAGAGATAAAAATGTCCGCTGTCATTCTGAAAGGCTATATTCCATAGGCTATAAAAAAAACTTTCAAAAGTCGGTCCAAAGAATATCTACCATTTTTCTCCTCTAACACAACCCTAGAAAATTTCCAAGAATGTCAAGGAACCCAACTGGAGGAGAACCAGCCCCTGTTTAGTCTTTTAACTGACACCAGCTCTAATCTTGTCCTCGTTGCTGTTTTGTTTTCAGGCCACACCTGGTGGTGGCTCAGGGCTACCCCAGCTCTATACTCAGGACACTATCTCTCCAGTCCCTTGCAGCTCTAAATTTTTAATGACCGTCCTTTACTACACTGAGGTGTCTGTTTACTACAACTGCTGCAGTTTAATAAGTGTTGAATATTTTATTAAATGCTTGTTTTTGTTACATCAATGGAAATTATCCCTTTTTAAAAATGCATTAATACGATCAATTTTTCTTATAATCTTTATTTTTCAAAAGAGCAGTTTTAGGTTTACAGAAAAATGGAACTCCAAAATGCCCTCCCATCTTCTCTAGCCCTGTACTTTCTGCTAACTTCCCTGATTATATCTTGCACTATTGGGGTATTTATCTGCATTAACTGAAGAATCAATACTAATACATTATTAGTGACTGAATGGTAAAGTCCATATATCAGGGTCATACTTTTGAGCAGTATAACCCTAGAAGTTCTTGTTTGTTTGTTTTGATTTGGGGACCACACCCAGCGGTGCCCAGAACTTAATCCTGATGCAATGCTCAGTTCTTGAGAAACTGTATGAGTGCTGGTGCCAGGGTTTGAACCCACGTCAGCCATATGCAAGGTAAGTACCTTCCCTGCTTTATTATCTCTCCAGATCCAGCTCTGTTGGTTCTGAAAAAGCATGTCATATATCCATCATTAGAATATTACAGGAATGTTGCATGGTCCTAAAAATACCCTGCACCTCATTTATTCTACCTTCCTCTCCTTCCACTCCTCTTAGCAACTGCTGATTTTTTTCCTCTCTGAAGGCAGTCAAGTTTAAGTTGAATTTTAATTTGGATTTCAAGTGGATATGGCATATTTTAAGTGCAGAATTAATAATAGCTATCATTAATAGTAAAGAATGGTAACAGCATTCAAAGAATACATTTTTAGGGTTGGACATATAGAATGTGAGGTTATTTTCTGCACACCGGTAAGGTAAAAATTCAACCAAATATTCAAAATGACAATCTCCTCTTCCTTTCAATCAGCACTTGTACTTTATAAACTTTTTTCCTTTTCATGTCTTTCTTTCCTCCTCTTTTCTTGTTCCCTTATCAGGTACCTCTCCTCTCCCTGCCCAATTATTTTTTTTAAGTTGCCAGGGGTTAGGGGCTAGGGAGGAGTAGGGAAGTTAATGGAAGGGTGTGCTGGGTTGGGTTAAATCCAAGATTGACACGCCTGCCCGGAGGGGAAAGGGTGTTGCCCCATTCGCCCTCTCCTCTCTGGAAAGAAAGATGGCGGCCGCACGGGAGCCTTGTGGACAGCGGGTATGAGCCGGGGGTCAGGGGCGACAAAAACCTCATGGGAAGGGGATCGTTCCGGCCCGTCCTTCACGCCCTACCGAGGTCACCAGTTGCCCCCCACGAGCGGCTCTCTGGCACGGCCATGACTCCAGAGCACAGAAACCAATCTCTTAATTATCTGACTTTTAGCAGAAATACTTCCAGGGTTAATAAGTAAAATAGCAGAAATCCAAAACATTTAATTCTTGAACCCAGCTGTAGAAAGCAAATCATTTTACAACGCTTTTTCAGCATGTCTGATTTGTGGGGTGGGGAGGGGTAAACTCTAAATAATAATGGTGCATCCTTTATCGAAACAATGAATCTAGTCAAAGTTAACTAGAACTCATCTGCCTCACAGGAATTGGGAGGGGTGGGAGGTGGGGTTCTATTGGGGTTCGTGGTAAAAAATAAGTATTGGTAAAGGGAAATGTGTTTGATATTTACATGACTGAGACCTAAACCTGAAAGCTCTTCAACTTTTACCACAGTGATTCAATAAATAAATTATTTTAAAAAAATCCAAGATTGATCAGACACAAGTAAGGCATGCGACTTCCTACTGAGATACACCCTCAGCCCCTGAAATGTCTTAGTCAATGCACAAAATCCTTATACACATGGTGCATACTGTGGATGGATGTTTAATATCATTTAGTATAATCAAATAATTACACGTGACTTCATATTCATGTGCCTAAACAAGGACCACATGGATATTGCTACTGACAAAAGAATTCACGCTGGAGGGAGATTTGTGAGGTCTATGGGCAAGTTTCCTTTAGAACTGGTCGAAGAGGACCATTGGCCTGATAGTTGGTTCTTTGTAAGAATGGAATCAGGCAAAATAATGCTCTCTGGCTTGGTCTTTTTTTTTAAATTTTTTAATCGAATCACTAAGATACACAATTCTAAAGTTGGTAATGACTAGGTTTCAGTCATACAGTGTTCAGGAACCTGTTCCTTCACCCATGTACATCTCCCACCACCAACATCCCAAGTTACCCTCCTGTCTGGCTTGATCTCTAGTAAAATGATTGTATCAGTGAAGGGACCTCAAGATTTAGAGCAAATTGAAACTCTTTTCTACTAAACTGGTGTTTTTTCTGATCCACTCAACTATTCTAATTTGCTTGTCTTTTTTTTTAAAAAAATGATCACTGTAGAGTAGTAGTAATAATAACATTCTTGTGCAGAATGCCATATAGCTGGAACTATGTAATATGGCATCCTGGCAATTTTCCATTTAACATAAGCATTTAGGAATTCTTGTAATTTTTTTTTCCAGGGCTTGACAAACCATACAATAATTCCATTGTACATCTGTACCAGATTGTTTATCTCTTCACTTACTACATTGACATCTTAGCTTTCTCCAAGTCAATAGGTTTTGGAGATTCTGAATGGGGCTTCAATTGACACTCAGGTAAAGGTGTTTGTACACACTCAAGGTTTCAAATCATATGGGTAAGTATCTTAGAAGCACAACTGCTTGGTCATATGATAAGAGTATGCTCTGCTTTCTAAGAATGTTCCAAAGAGACTGTATCCCTTTCAATTCTCATCAGCAATGAGAGTTCTTAATGCTCTACCAGCTTTGGAACTGTCAGATTTGGGGATTTTAGTCATTCTAAAAGGTATGCTGCTATTTTACGGTGCAATTTCCTTCTGATAAATGATGCTGAGCATATTTTTACAAGCATACTTGCCATTAGGTATCCTTTTTGGTGAGGTGTTTGTTTGGCATTCCTATTTACTCAAGTTGTTTGCTTTCTTACTGTTGACATTTAAGAACACTTTGCGTAGTGTAGATATTAGTACTTCATCAAATGTGTTTTACAAATACTTTTATTTTTTTCACTTTATATCAAGGTCTATGATCCACAGAGCTAATTTTGGGGGTCTTTTTTATGACATCTTATTATCTCATTCCTACTTTGGACAAATTTGCAGGCTGTCGAATATAGCCTGCCCACAGGGCAGAGTCTGGCAAACTCCCCGTGGCGTACCAAATATGCCATATACCAGTAACAATGATGGGTCTCATTCTCCTAAAGAGCCTTGAATATAATCTCAGGGCTAGGATGAAAGAGACGTTACTGGGGCCTGCTCGAGGCAATCGACGAATAACAGGATGATGAAATGAAAAAAATGAAATAACGCTATAGATTCATACACATTTACGTCCAATTCCATCTCTTCTATAATTTGTTTTTATCTTTTCTGCAGATTGGGCTAAAGTGATAGCATAGTGGGTAGGGTGTTTGCCTTGCACACGGCCGACCCGGGTTTGATTCCTCTGCCCCTCTTGGAGAGCCCCACAAACTACCAAGAGTACCTCGCCCACACAGCAAAGCCTGGCAAGCTACCTGTGATGTATTTGATATGCCAAAAACAGTAACAAGTCTCACAAACAGTAAGAACAAGTCTCACAATGGAGGCATTACTGGTGCCTGCTTGAGCACATCGATGAACAACGGGAGGACAGTGCTACAGATTGGATTAATATTCTAGCTATTTATTTTTTTTTTCCTCCAGCTCATTTTATTCTGCTGCTAAACACTACACCCGAGTTCTTAGTTCTGATTTTTTTCAGGTTAGAGTTTCTACTGGGTTATTTTCCAAATATATTTTTGCCATTTTTTAAAAAGTAATTTCTAGGGGCTGGAGCAACAGCACAGCAGGTAGGGCGTTTGCCTTGCATGCGGCCGGCCAGGGTTCGATTCCAGCATCCCATATGGTCTCCCGAGTACCACTCAGGAGTAATTCCTGAGTGCTTGAGCCAGGAGTAACCCCTGTGAATCGCCGGGTGTGACACACAAAAAAAAAGCAAAAAAAAAAAAAAAAGTAATTTCTAGTCCTCTTTGGGGGCTGGAGCAAAAGCACAGTGGGGTCAGCCTTGCACATGGCCGACCCGGGTTTGATTCCCAGCATCCCATATGGTCCCCCAAGCATGGCCAGGAGTAATTACTGAATGCATGAGCCTGGAGTAACCTCTGTACATCTCCAGGTGTGACCCGAAAAGCAAAAAATAAAGAAAAAAATCTTTTATTTTTTGGAACACAATGACAATAAGCAGTTATTTTAGAAGTCTGTGCCTAATAAATATTAGTTTTTTATTTTATTGAATCACCATTAGACAGAGCATTACCAAGCTGTTTATGATTGGGCTTTAGTCCTACAATGTTCCAACACGCACCCCTCCACCAGTGGAACTTCCCAGCACCAATGTCCCCAATTTATAGCACAGCGGGTAGGGCGTCTGCCTTGCACGCAGTCAACATGGCCGACCCGAGTTCGATTCCTCTGCCCCTCTCGGAGAGCCCGGCAAGCTACCGAGAGTATTCGATATGCCAGACACAGTAACAACAAAGTCTCCAATGGAGACGTTACTGGGCCCGCTCGAGCAAATTGATGATCAACGGGAGGGCCTTCTTTAACCACTCCCTACCCCAGCCTGCCTCCATGGCAGTTATGCCTAAGTGTTTGAATATCTGGAACATCCCTAGGTCTGTTTCTATTTTTCATTATTTCTGGCTGGTTTGTGTTTGTTTGGATTTGGGGTCACACCTGGCAGTGTGCCAAGGCTACTTCCCACCCTGGTCACTCATGACAAAGCTCAGAGAGAAGAACTGACTCCTGCACACAAGCACGCACCCGGGCCGTTGGGACACTTCACACTCTCTTGTCCTTACTTATCATCATGTGTGACAGCTGTCTTTCTATTACGTGCTCCTTCATCTTTGGTTGGAGGCCAGATACTGGATTTTAGAAATGAGCTGTGTGATTATTAGTCTTAGGACCGTATTTGCTCCTGCCCGGTTCCTAGAGGCACCCACCTTCTCGAGTTATTTTGATCGGATTCTAGTGCTTATGACTTCCTGGCTCTACAAGAACTTCCAACCTCACTGCAGTCCAAGAGAGAAGTGGGTTCCCCCAAGGCAGAGTCTAATCCACTAATCCCACCATCAAGTGTAAAAGGAGTTTACCCAGGATGTCATTTCCGGCCAACTACGAACTCCACCAGCACTGTTGTTCCCAAGCCCCCTTTGACCTCAGAAAACTGCCAGAAATGCAACTCTGCTTCCCTCTGAATGGCACACACTGCCACACCTGCTCTCTTTCTCGAAATTCCCTTCTCTTAGATCTTGGGTCATTACACCCTCACTAACTTGATACCTCTTCAGTGCCTCTGAACATACATTTTTAATGCTTTCCATAGCCCTGGCTGTCCTCAGCGGGAAGTGCTAATTACTTAATTTATCATTTCTGACTGCAAACATCTGAACAAGACCCTTCGTTCACCAGATGAACTCCAAGTATTCTGTCTCGGCCTCCTTAGTCTAGCTGATTTTACATTATGCATCTGGTCCTTCTTCCACCCCATTGGAATACAACAGTTGGGGCTGATTCCAACAGCATTTATTCCCGATGCAGAATAACAATTTGCTAAACTGAAACAACCAGTCTTCTCTGTTGACTTTGCTAATCACTCCTGTCAAATCTCATCGATTTAATCAACAAAATATCACTTTTAGGTAATTATCATTAAGTACCTCTCCACTTGCTTTCTATATTTAAGCTTCTGCAAGAAAAGGACTGTAATTATTTCAGTCGTGTTTTGTTGTTTTCAAATTCTTGTGTCACTTATTTGATTACAAGACGATCTTCACACTTTCCAGATGTGCATTTGGCACGTGTTTAAATATGCAAACGTGGGGAATTCACACTGATTTCATCTGGGAAAAATTCACGATATTCCCAAGACTAGATACCCACAATTGTAAAGAACAACCTCTCAAGTCGCTGGATTTGACCAGTCAACCATGCGAACTCAATTCTTCTTCCTTAATAAAACTCAGATTTGCTCAATATATACTTTTTTTTTTTTGCTGGAGTAAGAAAGAAGCTGTCCCTTAGAGAGGAGAAGGTCAGAGAAGGGAAGAAATCAAAGAGGGGAAGGAAAAGAAGAGAAACGGAAGTAACGGGTCAACTGGAATCTGGGCTTTGATTCTACTACGATGTGGGAGAGTGTGTGGCTGTATGTCCAAATGCAGACTCGGCACAACTGAAAACATGAGATCTAAGTTGCAACCAGGTAACTTTATAATGTGCCTGTTAAGGTGGGGATGGAGGGCTGGGGGTAGGGATGACATGGGAACACTGGTGCAGGGAAGCTGACACTCCTGGTGGGATTGTTGCTGAAACACTATATGCTTAAAATGCAACTGTAACTTTGCAAGTGTTGGTTCTTTAATTAAACGAAACATTGTTTTTAAAAAGGAAAAGAAAGCAGCTTTAAGGTCAAGAACAACCCACCACTACCTTTAGTAAACATAGAGGGTAAAATTTCACCTTTTAGTAGGTTTCCACACACTGTGAACTCTGATTTACCCCTCCTGACCCCAGGGATGTTAGCCTGGGGGACCCCTCCCGGGATGTCTTGCATTCTGAGGATACCATGCAAGTATGTGCACAGAGCAGGCCTCCATCCCGGCTCGGAAACCAAAGGCAGGAGCAACATCAATGTTGGGGGCTGTAGACTTTCTCCTTCCTCTCGGCACTAAGTGACCTCCTCCCACCCCCCCACCCCCCCCACACACACACTTCATGTGATAACCAGTGAAATATATACCAGTAATAAAAGTGGCGTTCAATTACTTTTTCAGGGGGTGGTCATTCAGATCCCCAGCTTGTCATTTTTTCCCCCCTCCTTGTTTTGTGATTTGATTTTTCACGGGTAAACTTCCCCTGGGCTGGGCACAGCAGATAGGGTGTCTGCCGTGCATGTGGCCCACCCGGCTGACCCAGGTTGGATTCCTCTGCCCCTCTCGGAGAGCCCGGCAAGCTACTGAGAGTATCTCACCGGCACGGCAAAATCTGGCAAGCTCCCCGTGACGTATTCGATATGCCAAACACAGCAACAACAAGTCTCACAATGGAGACATTACTCGGCCTGCTCGAGCAAATCGATGAACAACGGGAGGACAGCGACAGTGACAAACTTCCCACTGAAGGCTGACCAGAGCAAGGGGCTTGGAGATGCGCTCAGCTACTGAGCTCGAGCTCCGAGTGGGTGGGAGAAAGGTAGAAACTGTCTAGCGCTCTCAGCCAGACTCTGAAACAACTCATCCAGTCAGCAGTGACCACACTATTTTCTTCTATGAAATTAGCATTTTTTTTCTCCCACTGTCTGTGATGATACTACAAAAGTTCTAGTTCCTCTACTTTCCCCAGCTGTAGTGCTGTCACTGTCACTGTTTTCCCGTAGTTCATCGATTTGCTCGAGCGGGCTCAGTAACATCTCCATTTAAGAGATGTTAATATTCCCTATTCCGCTGCTCTGGGCCTGGGCCCAACATGAAGAGAAGAGGCCCTTTCAGGCCGATGTGTTTGAAGCAGGACCAGAGCATTCACTCGGAGACTGAAATCCTGTACAACGATGTTGGTAAATGCATCAAATTTCACATCACTACCATTATGAAATGCTTAAGCTTTAAGCTTTGCACAAGAATATCCAATTTTTCTCCTTAAGAGGAGACACGTTTCATAAGGGCGAGTCATTGTGATAGGAAAAAATAAATTCTGGCTTGCAGCACACTGAGTCAGTATGCATGGCAAATGCTGTGTCAGTACTTACCTTGGGAGGCTTCCTTCATGGGGAAATCAAAGTGTTTCAGCAGCAGAAGTAGACAAGGCGTCAACACAGCGGCCGCGTCAGAAGAGGCAACGAAAGAAGAGGGAAAGAAAAAACAAACACAAGAGACACTCAGCACCTTGGTGGGTAACATGATCAATAGAGATTCTACTTTACAAAGTTCCAGTCACATCCACTTTACTGCCTGAGATAAATATTTCCTCAAAAACACATTTCTTTCCTGGGACCAGGAAATATGAAAGGGCTGGAGGGCACATTTACATGTGGGAGCCCCAGGTTTGGGTCTCAGCACCTCAGGGTCCTCCAACACCATGCCAGGCATAGTGGCACCACCACCCCCAGAACAGCTCGGTGTAGCCCCAACACAAACAACCCCCCCCCAAAATGAACCAAAGACCTACACACATCCCCAACGCCAATGCAACCGAATTTCTTTCCTGGCTTAATAAACTGGATCTAATCCTTGAGAGGTATTTTTTAACAACTCTAAGAAGTGTCAACAGAAGAACATCAAAATAAAAATGCTGCAACTGGATCGTATATGGACAAATGCTTCTTGCTGGAGGCAGTTTTGAGGGGGCACAACAGCAGCTTGCTCAGGGATCATTCCTGGGTTGATGCTCAGGGGTCACTCCGAGCTCAGACACTCAGGAAACAGAGTCAAATACCTTGAAATCAATTTTGTACTTAAATTTCTCTTAAGTTTGTATGACATATATGAATTTGCCTTTGATAAATACTCTCATCTATGTAGGATTTGTTCTCACTGAAAAAAGCCATTGTTACAATGACAAATAATGGGGATACGCCTGGATGCTGATGCTCTTTTGTTTGTTGTTTGTTTTTGTTTGTTTGGGGTTTTTTGGGATTTATTTTTTAAAGAATCATCGTGAGACACAGTTACAGACTTACAAACTTTCGTGATTACGTTTCAGTCACACAATGATCGAGTACCCATCCCTCCACCAGTGCCCATTCACCACCCCCAATGAGCCCAGTATCCCTCCTGCTACAACCACCCCATCCCGGGCCCCCATGTGTGGTGCCAGGGACCAAACCTGGGTTTGCTGCATGCAATGCCAATGTTCTACCCACTGTGTGCCGTCACTCCAGATGCTGGACACTGACCCTGTAGAGAAGAGCTTACACTCTTAGGAAGACCAGGTGGAACCCCAGACCCCTCTCCACTGCCCACCCTCTCTCTCAGCCTACAAAAAAAAAATCTCTGAGTTTAGTGACATGAACCTCTGGTCTACCATAAGTTTGTTTTTATATTCTAGAGAAATTAGCTGAACACAATTAGCACATCATTATTATTATTGTTGTTGCTGTTGGTTTGGAGACCACATCTGACAGTGCTCAGGGATTACTCCTGACTGTGCTGGGGGTACCATCTGGGGTGCTAGGGATCGAAACCCCTCCAGCCACATGCCGGACAAGTGCCTTATCCCCTCTATCCTATCTCTTCAGCTCATCCCAACTTGACACTTTAAAAAACCCACAAAATCATCGTGTTTCTGCATCCTGGAACGAGGAAGTCCAGTTCCAGAGCTGAGCTCCACTCTCAGAACATGAAAAGGTCCCCAGAGCAGCACCTCCAGGCCACTGCTCCAGGTGTCCCCCCACTCAGCTCAGGTCATTTCCAGACTTTATCTCACTTCCACCTCCAGGCCCTGCACCTCATCAAACATTCCATGAGAAGCTCAGCCCTTCCTTCACCAAATGCTCCCGATCTCCTTGATCATCCATCACCTCCACTACTTTGTCTCTTCTACTTGGTTTCCTGTGCCATGATGACTTAAGGGAGGGGGGCGGGGGGGTGGAGCCTGGGGCTGGGAATGGACAGGACTCTGGGCCTCTGGCAATCCCTGTGCTAATCCCTAACCTTGACCCCAAATGGAATGATGACGACAGCATCAACTGTAGGGTGAGAGCTGGAGGCAGAGGAGCTTGGGTGAGGAAACTCCCTGTTCATACAGTGACAGGAATACTGGGAGAAAAGACCCCTGTCCAGCGGTCACTCTCTGAGGATGACATCTGGAAGTATGTCCTAGCTCTGAGAACTGGCCACACACAGACTGATATTGCTCCTGGGGAGACAGGGTTCTGCCTCCCCGAAGAGGCGGACCCCACACTTGCCCTAAGGGGCAGAAGGCCAAGATGACTCCTTCCTCCACCATTGACTAAAGCACCAGTCTCTGACAAAATAAAATTATAAACGAAAAAGATACAGTCCTTCTAAAAACTCTGTTTTAACACTGTTGCCCAGAAGCCAAATACAAGAGTCCATTTTCATTCCGATATGAAAACCTAAAATGAGTATATCCACAATAACTATTAATCCAACATCACGGTGTTCATATGGTGTATAGACACACACATACACACGCACACACACACACACACACACACACACGCACACAACCTTCAAAATCAAAATGGGTCCACAGGCAAACAAAAGTTTTACAACTTATCTCAGAAGCTTTCTAAGTTATCCGACCCTTCCATATATACTAAATCTCTCCCAGGGACCACAGGGACACCTCCAAGGGCTGGCGCACAGGCCCTGCAATTAGGAGGACGGGGTTCTATCCCCAGCACCATCCGACCCCATGGGCACAGAGCTGGGAGGGCCAGGTGTGGCCTCCCAACCACACAATTCATAGTTTCTCCTTCGCTCGCTTTAACAACAAGGAAATGTGAAGGAACGTTCGCGCCTGCGCTGTGCTGCCCAGCGGACCCACAGTCAATTTCCAGCGAGGGGCAAAGGCACGCGCGGTCTCGGGAGCCCTGGCCAGGCCCCCTCCCGGGGCTCCGCTCCTGATCGCCATGGCTGCAACTCCCAGCAGACCGAGCCTCACCAGAACTCACGCTGGGCTAACCCAAACAAAAGCGAGCAGGCGAGCACTGCTCTTGTGTCATTTTCTTGCTGCGCGTCTTCAGAAGGACTGTGCAGAGAGAGAGCTTCCCCGCGCCTCCCGCCTCCCCCAGCACCCCAGCCCAAAAACGCAGTACACAATCTTTTTTTTGGGGGGGGGGGTCACACCCAGCAATGCACAAGGGTTACTCCTGGCTCTGCACTCAGGAATTACCCCTGGCAGTGCTCAGGGGACCATATGGGATGCAAGGCAAATAGCCAAACCCTCTGTGCTATTGCTCCAGCCCTGCAGTGCACATTCTTGCACGGGCCCAAGAATCTGAGCATTGCTGTGAGGTCACTCTCAGAGCTCTCAAAAGTACACGCGTGGGATAGGCCACCACGAGCCACGGCTCCAGTAAACACAGCTCTTTGGAAGGACATCACAATGAACTCGCTGCTTGTCCCCGCGTTTCCAAGACGAATTTTCCATTGATGTCAGAGTCGGGTCCTGGGCAGTGTGTATTTATAGTAAGCCTGCTGGAGCACAGCATAAACAGAGCCGAATCCGTGGGCCTGCGACAGAGATCACGCATGTGCAGAGACGTGAGCTGAGCTATGCCCTCGGTCCCTGCAGACCCCGACCTGGTATGCGAGCCAGCCTGTGCCACGAGCAGCGGCCTGAGAGCAGTCTGGTCCAGAGGCCAAGAGAGGGGTCAGCAGTCATACCCCCGGGATCCTCTTCCTGCCTCTACCCCCTAGATGGGACCACAGAGATGCTGAGAGCTCTCAGCTCCCGGCCCAGCAGAGTCGGGAGGGGTTAAATGAATTCCTAGACATAAAGCGCTGGAAAAGCTCCCACATATTTCACCTGGCATCTCCTCCTTTTCATCTGCTCTGGAAACAGCCACCGTGGCCGGGAGCAGTTGCGTGTGGACTGTCAGAGCAGACAGCACCTGCCGCTCCCGGGCTGTGGGGCCCAGAACACCTGACGCGGTGGCACACGGGCGCTTTCCGACATCTGTGCCAAATGCCTCGTTTTAAAGGCGCGGTGAGGTGACGGAAAGTCACGTGGAGATGATGATACCAAGGAATCGCACTTCTTTTATGAAGGAGGCAGAACCTGAAAAACCTTCCTCAGAGATAGCAACGAGGAGCCATTCTAGACCCCGGACACGCCGAGAAGCATTGTACGCATAGAGAGGGAGAAGCAGTCGAACTCAGGCATTTGGGGGTAATAAAAATAAATGCGTCGGGATATAAAGATGGACAAACACGTCAGTGTCCACTTGCCCGCACCCACAGTGTCCACCAAAATGATGGGACTTGGGCTGTTTCTGCTGATCAGCGGAGCAAAGGCAGCCTCTGACAAGAGGATGCTGACAAAGGTGGGTGTTCTGTGTATCTGGGGGCAGGTGGGTATGTGCTAACTCTCCGGACCTCCCCACTTTGTTATAAACTGAAAATCACTCTCAAATGGCTCTAACTGATATTTTAAACTCCTTCTCCTCCGCCACTGAAATGTAAAGGAACTTCTTTTTTTTTTTTTCTTTTCGGATCACACCTGGTGATGCTCAGGGATTACTCCTGGCTTTGCACTCAGGAATCACTCCTGGCAGTGCTCAGGGGACCATATGGGATGCTGGGAATCGAACCCAGGTCGGTCACATGCAAGGCAAATGCCGTACCCGCTGTGCTATCGCTCCAGCCCCAGAAATGTAAACAAACTTCTAACAACCCAGTAGAATAAAGAAATGGGAGGAAACATAGGCACTTGCCCTTGGTCCAAGCACTCAACATTTTTCCTTCCTACAGGACTAGCCCCATCCCAGGGAAGAATTAACCACAGACACAGGAATCTGCCAGATTCCTGAAGCTCTACGATGGCCAAGAACGAGGTTGCAATCAGGCTGCAGATTCCGTGGAGACGCAGCCATGTTCAACCATTTCTCTTTTCCCCTGCCTGTCCCCGCCCCACACCCACTAAACAGCATTTTCTTCGTATTATTCATGTGGCTTTAAAAACAAAAACCTCCTGCCCACTAGACTAACTCACCACATGGACGTAAGGGGCACAGCCGTGAAAGAATTCCCCAGAAATGACTGATCTCCTCAAAGTTATACAATGATGATACTTAGAGATCTGGAACAGAGGCTGGAGCGACAGCACAGCGGGTAGGATGTTTGCCTTCTACGTGGCCAACCCGGGTGTGATCCCCAGCATCCCATATGGTCCCCCGAGCACTGCCAGGAGTAATTCCTGAGTGCAGCACCAGGAGTCACCCCTGTGCATCGCCAATGTGACCCAAAAAGCAAAAAAAAAAAAAAAAAAGGAACAGTAAACAAGTCCAGAAAGTCTGACAGAGGGAGAAATTTCTTTACTCAAAATGAGAGTCTGAGATAGGAAACAAAAGGCATGAAGATTAGCTGATCATGTCTGAGAATTATTAGTGAAATAACACAGTAGTCAGGGCTGGGGAGATAGTACAGTGGATAAGGTGCTTGTCCAGGTTTCATTCCCCGGGACCACATTTGGTCTCCTGCGCCCATCCACGAGTGATCCCTGAGGATAAAACCAAGAATAAGCCCTGAGCACTCAGGGTGTAGCTCCAAATCCAAACAAACAAAGAAATAACAGCTATAGTGCCTTACCATTTAGTTCTCTTCTTCAAAAGGTTTCAAGACAAAGGGAAAAAAAAATCCGTTCTAGACTAAACATAGCATCTCAACTGCAACAAGTTAATGTAGTGAAACCATAATTCATCCAAAAGTGCCACAACTGGACCCTGTCCCCCTGCCCACTGTGTGTGGCCCCAGGGCCCTGTGATGCTATTACCAAGGTCACTCACCCGAGAGATGGTGCTGTGTCTGTGACTCTGGAAGGAGGGAGACGGAGAGAACCAACATCTGGAATAAGTACTACATGTTGCATGTGGTTCTATGATGTTTTGTTGGTAAATGCACTCAGGGCTCACTCCTGGGCTGGAGCAATAGCACAGCAGGTAGGGCATTAGCCTTGCACGCAGCTGACCTGGGTTCGATTCCTCCATCCCTCTAGGAGAGCCCGGCAAGCTACTAAGAGTATCCAGCCCACACGGCAGAGCCTGGCAAGCTCCCCATGGCATATTCGATATGCCACAAACAGTAACAGGTCTCACAATGGAGATGTTGCTGGTGCCAACTCGAGCAAATCAATGAACAACAGGAGGACAGTGCGACAATGCTACAGGGCTCACTCCTGGTCTGTACTCAAGGATCACTCCTGGCAGTGCTTGGGGGAAGCAGAAAGGTGCCAGAGAGAAACTCTCCTTCAGACACCTGTAAGTGAAGAGCCTTACTTACTGGACAGCTCTTAAGGCATCAGGTGTCCCACAGGTCTGGGCTCAGCCGGCCTGCATGTCTGATGGACCAGCCACTAGCAGCTGCGAATGCCTGGCTGGCCCTGGCCCAACCCCTCTGGTACTTTTATCCATGTTCCATCAACCTGTGTCTTCTTTAGCCTGCTACCTCCGCCTCCCTCTGTTCCCGTCTCCTGAGATGCTGCTCTGCGCCCGCCACAGTGCTCTTCACAATCATGTGTCCACTTCCAGGTCAGTCTACACATCCATCTCCCTCAATCTCACATGGGGGAAACCCGAATTTTGAGAGTCTGGTGTGCCTTCTTCCTCCTTTGCATTGGCATGCAAGCATTATGGAGCTACCATCGTCCCCGCCACTTGCAACTTGAAGACTGCTCTTCACTTTCAGAGAAACGGTCCATAAGCCGCGAGAGGTACTCAGCTTTGACTTGTGTTGGGTGGTTTTTCCCAGGATGCTGAGCAAATTCGGGCAGGTGAGGCTGAACTGTGAGGTTCAGGTTAGGTGTAGGGAACATCCTGTCAACTTAATATTTTCCATGCGGGATGTGTGATGCCAATGTAACAACCCCCCGAGTCTGGGGAGATCTATGTGGATATGAAATCCACTGAAAAAGGACTTTGTTTTTATCCCTGTTCTCTCCCCTTTGCCTAGAAGTTGTCAGGGACCAAAGACTCTGTGTCTATTATGTAAATGAATGAATGAATGAATGAATGAGGTCCATGGCTCACACCACCCATTTACTAGTAACTAATTTACTAGACACATTTGAGAGGACATGGATGTTTCCCTGAATAAGTCTCCTTTTTGGGTTTGCCTGAAGAGCAACATATATATAGAGATAGATAGATATAGATATATATCACACACACATACACACACACACATGCAGTGTTTTAATTTTACAAAATCTTCTTCAGGGAAAATGTCAAGCCTGGAAAAAAAAGGGGAAGGGAATGGCATGATACAGCATCACAACTGCCTCAACCGTCTCAGATCATCACAGCCAAGACTCAGCCTCAGCAGCTATCAGTGTAGTGACTTAGCGCTCCTGGATTGGGGCTCTCTCACGGAACCTTCCAAGCCACAGTCAATCCACATTCAGCTGGAAAAATAATTTACTAGATTATAAACTTCCAGAGGACTCAAGCAGGTTTCCAAGGGGTCTAAGGATCCCGACTCCTCTTTCCAGAGACCTCAGGCATCCAGGATGGAGAAGCAAGTCTGCCAGGACCGGAAATTGGTGTCTCTTAGTCCCCAGGGGGCAGTCACATGTCAGTCTCGCCAATTCATTCATTTGGTGCTCATTCCGCTGGGCTCACTCAGTTGGGCAGTCAGCTTTGCTCTGTAGTTATTCTGGTTTGGGGGCCGCACTTGGCAGTGCTCAGGGGTCTCTCCTTACTCTACATTCAGACATCACTCCTGGTGGGGCTCAGGGAATCATATGGGATGCCAGGGAGCAAACCCGGGTCAGCCACATGCAAGGCAACCCCCTTCCCACTTGGTTATCTAGTTTGGGGCAAGCCTCAGAATTGAGTCGGTGTGCAAGGCAGTATGGGAGGTGGCAGCAGGCTGGAGCTGAAAACGCAATCCCCATCCAGAGACCCAAAAGAGAAAACCAGAAGTGACCCCAGGGCCTTTGCCAAGAGGAAAACAAGGGCTGCTCATGAGGCTGTGCGACAGTCAGCTTCCCTGGGAGCACGTGGGCTGAGTGTTTGTTAAGGACGAGTATGAGAAGGCCGCTCTCGGGCAAGCCAGGAAATGAAGAAACTCAGGGAAGCAAGACGTGAGCAGCAAAAGTGAAAAACAAAATAAATGTTTGCACGGGATTAGAAGCTATTTTAGTTAAGGGCTGTGCCAGTTTTCAAGGATTCAGAATTGGTTCTTGTGTTAGAAGTTGGCTTAGAACAGAGTACTTCATGTCAGCCTGCCTTTACTTTAAAATCTAGAGAACATTGCACAGCACTGGCTGAGAAAACACACAGCCCACAGGCCAACATGAAATCTATGGAGCACTCCTCAGCAGCAGGCCTCATCCCTGTCAGAAAATATACATCCTTGTTGAAAAGAGAAGTTAAATCTCTGTCCCTGCCATCATCCCCTTTGTTTCTCCCCACGTATCAAAAAGGGGCGCAGAAAGAAGGAAGAGAGGAAAGGAGGGAGGGAGGGAGGGAGGGAGGGAGGGACGAAGAGGGAGGGAGGGAGGGAGGAAGGAAGGAAGGAAGGAAGGAAGGAAGGAAGGAAGGAAGGAAGCTGTATTCTACAACCGTTGGCAAGAACTCTGCTTGGAGGCTTTCACCAATATCAATTTTGGTTGGGTCTCTTTTGTTACTCTCCTAGTTTTGCATCATATACTTTCAAGAACGTTCAATAGACCTTAACAATGACATTTTATTTTTCCCGTCAAGTTATACCACTATCTCCGTATACTAGCACTAGCACTATCCTCTCGTTGTTCATCGATTTGCTTGAGCAGGCCCAGTAACGTCTCCATTGTGAGACTTGTGGTTACTGTGTTTGGCATATCGAATACGTCACGGGTAGCTTGCCAGACTTTGCCGTGCAGGTGAGATACTCTTGGTAGTTTGCCAGGCTCTTTGAGAGGGGTGGAGGAATCGAACTCAGGTCGGCCAGGTTGGCCTTATGCAGGGCAAAAGCCCTACCCATTGTGCTATCACTCCAGCCCTTCAGTATACTATTCTCACAAAATACACACATACACACACACACACACACACACACACACACACACTGTCTCGAGTATATATTCCCAAAATACATTTGCTTTTAAAGATTCACATGTACCCTCAAGATAGATGGACAGATCTATCCAGGACATATCTATCCCGGACATATCTATACAGGACTTATCTATCCAGAGGCTTTAGAAAATTCCACTATAATACTGAGACCCAGGGAGAGGGAAACAAATGAAAATAACAGAAAATATGTTGATGATGCCTTTACCCAAAAGCTTTCATTAAGAAGCAAATTTTCAATAAGAAGCAATTATTGCAATATATACTAAGAGATAGTACAAGTACAGGAGTTACAGTACCTACCTTATATGTAACCAACCTAGGTTTAATCCCTGGCACCAAATAATTCCCCAGGCACTGCCAGGAATGACCCTGAGTACTGCCAAGTGTGACCCCAAAACACAGCAAAAAGATCTATTTCAAAATGAGGGCAGGCACATCCATCAAACCTGAACACCTGCTTCAACCAGGACCCAGTGCTAGACTCGGTTGTATCTGAGGGGAGAATCACAGAACCACTCACACCCATTCAAAGACAGACAATTCGCAAGTAACAGTCAGTCACTGACTAATACAGAAACATGCTCACCCTCAACTTCAGGAAGGAAGGAAAAACTCTGACTCCATGGTGAAGTCATTCCAGAAACTCTTCCTAAACGTGAGAATAAAGAGAAGCAGCTGGGCTTTTCTCCTATGAGCCCTTCGTTCATCTGCACGGGGGGAGCGCCCCAATCCTGACACCCCCAGCAGCGGGCACATCACCTGACCTGGGCCAGTAACTGAATGAGAAAGGAGGTAGGGAGGGGAGAAGAGGAGTGGGGACACGGCCCTGCAATGCTCTTCCAGGGACCAGCAGGAAGGAATCTCCATGCCTTCCTCTGTGAGCCCAGGCTGGTTCTACTTACAGCTGGCCTGCACGGCCAAGAACAGCACCAAGAACAACAGTCTCCACAGCAGGGCCAGGAGCTCAGGGAAAGGCTCATCCTCAAGACCCCATCAAAAGGCGGCTTTCCTTCCAGACCCTTAAGAGGTGAGGAGTTAATCCCAGGGGCCAGGCGTGGGGGAGGGCAACTGGAGACTCAGCCCAGAGGGAGGGGCACTCACTAGCCTTGCTCAAAACCAACTCCCTTGTCACATGAAGCCCATTCCCAGGTCATCAAAGATGAGAATATTTATAGAGCTGCAGCTAAGGACAGCAAACCTACTTGGAACCTCCCTACCCTGACTCGGGGCAAGGGGCTAGAAAGGGTCAACTCATCCAACTCTCAATGGCAAGGCGCCTTGCTGATCTGGGGCCTGGACTTGGTCTGCCCAACACCAGGGAAGAAACAGAGCAGGAGGTTGGAAGCACAAACGGGGGACCCACACCAGGCAAAAACGACAGCAAGGCAAGTCCAGGCACTGCAGCAACCCGGAGTTCAACAACACGACGAGAGAAGCAAGTCCCCATGACCAGTCAGGTTCCGAGTCTCCATAACAGAGTCAGTCAGATCCAGCAAAGAGAGGGTCGAACAATACAATGCCTGGGGAGACACAGAAAAGTGTCAAACGTTTTCTTGAAAAAGAAAAATTAAGGTACAATGAGCACAGAATCAGGAGAGAGAGATTATGAGAACAACTCTCCTTTCTGGAAGATCAGATTGCATCCTAGGCTGGAAGGAGTGTGTGAGGGCATTCGTTTTATTCTTAAATGCTATTATGCATGTTTTATACACTCTTATATATACACATTTCACAATTTAAAAAAAAATCAATGATTCTCTGGGCTTCAAAAAAAATTTTTTAAATGCAAATGAGTTGAGAACCTTGAGCAGAATATAAGGTCCTCAACACTCAAAAGAAGGTCAAAAGAAGCTG
Source organism: Sorex fumeus (assembly GCF_029834395.1). Taxonomy (NCBI): domain Eukaryota; kingdom Metazoa; phylum Chordata; class Mammalia; order Eulipotyphla; family Soricidae; genus Sorex; species Sorex fumeus. The sequence goes on from NW_026606151.1 coordinate 10,423,442, forward strand.
TGGACTCCAATTAAGGGTTTGCAACTTTGCAATTAGGACAGGAAATTCCATGACACCTTCTCTGTTCCCACCTGGAGGTTGCAAGTCCTGCAAGAAAGACTTGTTCTTTCTTTTCTCTCTTTCTCACCCTCTCCCCCCACCTTTTTTGTAGGGCGGGTACTTACCCCCTGCAGTACTCAGGGCTAACGCTTGGCTCTGTGCTCAGTAATCACTCCTGGAGGGACTCAGGGAACCATAGGGGGTGACAGTGATTGAACGGGAGTCAGCAGCATCCAAGGCAAGCGCTTTGACCCCAAATCACACTCTCTCTCTCTCTCTCTCTCTCTCTCTCTCTCTCTCTCATAATTGAGATTACTGGGAATTGCATGCAGCCGACCCAAGTTCAATTCTTCCGTCCCTCTCGGAGAATCTGGCAAACTACTGAGAGTATCTCTCTGTCACGGCAGAGCCTGGCAAGCTCCCCAGTGGTGTATTCGATATGCCAGACACAGTAACAAGAAGTCTCACAATGGAGACGTTACTGGTGCCTGCTCGAGCAACTCAATGAGCAAAGGGAGGACAGTGCTACAGTGCTACAGACCTCCCTCACAATTACTGCATTAAAGATCACAGGTTTTGAAATAAATAATTTTAACATGTAATAGGGGAGAGCAAAGATGCAGCAGATAGAAATGCTTTCCAAGCTGCAGTGAAAGGATCATAACAAAGGCCAGCGCCCACTCCCATCCCCCTGCCCCCGGCCCCCTGCAGCCCCTTCCTTGCCCAGGTCAGAGCTGAGAGCGGCCTGGTCTCACTTCTTCCCTCCGATGTCAGTCCCAATGCTCAGACTCTCCTAAGGTTCATCAAGTGAGGAGCCCTGGAGGGGAACAACCAGTCTTCACTGCAAAGGGCTGGAAAGTCGGCTGAGTCTCACTCCTGGGGCATCGTCTGCACCTGTCACAGTGCCCAATATTCGAGACAGTAATCTTTCACTTTAAAACAGGATTCTAGGGGCTGGAGAGAGCACGTGCAGGGGTAGAGCATTTGCTCTGCAAGCAGTTCAACTCCAATTCAATCTCCGGTACCACACACATCACTTGAGCACTGTGAAAAGTGAGCCCCGAGCACAGAGACAGGAGTAGCAGTTAATCACCACTAGGAGTGGTCCAAAACAAAATGATTCTAGAGTTAAAAGTCTATTTTACTTCATTAAAATATTTCATTCTTTCTAAAATGTTCAGGATCATTGAATATGTGCGTTAAAAACTAAAAGATACTGTGCTGGAGAGATAGTACAGCAGATAAGGCACTGCCTTGCATGCAGCCAACCCAGGTTTGATCCCCCACATACCACATATTCCCCTGAGCCTGCCAGGACTGATTCCTGAATGCAGAGCCAGGAGTAAGCCCCGAGCACTGTCAGGTGTGGCCCCCAAGTCAAAATAAATAAACGAAGAAAATAAAACGGAAAGATATCACGGAGAGAAAAGATTGTGTTTCTAACTACATAACATTTAGAATACATTAGCACACTTTAAAAAGTCACACACTGGTGCCCACAGGTCCTGGACCAAGTTTAGACTGTTTTTCTGCCATTAATTACCATCCTGACAGAACTGCTTAGAAAAGGAGACATTTCCAGGTTTTTCTGCACAACTTCTCATCCTGGAGTTTTGCTCTGGGCCCTTAGGAGCTTAATGCTGTTAACTTATAAAAGTTCATCGTTCTAGCGTGCTTCATTTTTCTCCTGTCTATTTTAAAAGGTTAAAATTCTCCTTGCGTGAATCAATACAATTCTGTTTATAAATAGCTTCTGTACATGTTTAGTCACTCAAGAAATAGACCTTCACAGGCGAAATGTAGTCTTTAAACAGTCCAGCCAAGCACAGCCTCTCATAAATAAAATTTATGCAGACATAGGACTAACTATGATTTTGCCAAACTCGCACTTGCAAAACATCACAGAACCAGGGCAAAAGTTATATGGGAAGGACAGTGTTCTGCTAAAAGCAGAGAGGATGGGAAATGCTACGAGGGAAATGGAGGCTAAGAAGCAGGCAGAGGAGGCCGAAGCGATAGCACAGCAGGTAGGGCGTTTGCCTTGCACGCGGCTGACCTGGGTTCAATTCCCCGCATCCCATATGGTCCCCCAAATACCGCCAGGAGTAATTCCTGAGTGCAGAGCCAAGAGTAACCCCTGAGCATTGCTGGGTGTGACCCAAAGAGCAAAAAAAAAAAAAAAAGAAGAAGAAAGAAGAAGAAAGAAGAGGGGGAGGAGGAGGAGGAAGAGGAGGAGGAGAGGAGGAGGACGAGGCTGCAGCTAGACAGCAAGCTCGTGACAGAGATGGAAGGTGATACACCCTTCTGATTACATTCCAGCGGGGTGGCTTCTCTTCCCGAGGGTTGGATGTGGTTTTCAAATGAACACTTAGCTGGCGCAGAAGCAACAGCAAATTCCTACAGACTTTGGGTTAGGGAGCATCCCCTCCCCCTTACGACACACACTATCACTACTTGATCTAGGAAGACAGGAGACAGCTAGGGGTGGCCTTTAGAAAAAAATGTACCATCTTTGCACATAAACTCTCCACACTAGAATCAAGTTAAATTCATCCCTCTCTCAAAATATGCTTCCTGCCACCAAAAAAGAGAAGAAATCGATAAAACTTGAAATTCCTCCCTCAGGTAACTGGAAGAGGACGCAAGGGCAAGGAAATGACAACTGCAGACACACTCAGACCGGTACACGCTTGGGGTGAAGAGGCTCAAGCTGACCACGTCGGGGCATCTCTGAAGTGCAAGCCCAGGTATCTGCAGGGGAACTGATGTGAGGTGCGCCGGTGAAAGAGAAATCAACAAGAAACCAACATTTCACACCTGACCAGGAGGAACACTTACGGAGTGATATAGTATAGCGGGAAGGGTGCTTGTCTGGCAAACGGCGGACCCGGGTTCGATCCCCAGCATCCGCTATGGTCCTCTGAGCACTGAAGGAGGGATTTTTGAATGGAGGTCAAGAGCAGGCCCTGAGCAGGCCCTGAGTGTGGCCCCCAAAGAGGAGTAAAACTTTTACTGTAGTTTAACTCTGACTAAAATGTAAGGACTGGGAAGAGCTAGTGAGGTGGAGGAAATCAGCATGAGGTTTCCAACAGGCCAAATCTGAGATGCCAAATAGACTCCAAGTGGCAACAGTCCACACACGCAAGGGCTCAGCATAACGAGGCCATTTTCAGCAAGGTACTGGGACGGGCTGTTTAATACCAATGTCTATTAGACATGAGCTGCTCTTCATGTTTGTTTTTGTTGTAGAGCCATACCTGGCTGTGCTCAAGGGGCAACGCTGGGCCCTGTGCTCGGGGATCACTCACAGTGGTGCTCAGGGAAACACGTGGTCCAAAGGATCAATCCTGAGCCCCCTGCACGCAAAAGAGTTGCTCTGTCTGTCTGTTTCTCTCTCTGTCTCCTCTCCTCTCTCTCTCGCTCTCTCGCTCTCTCTCTCTCTCTCCCCCCCCCCCCCATGATGCCAGCTGCTTCTCTTTCCCCATACTTTGATTATAGTTTAGGTGGCATGATTATAAAAGGTAAAGGTAAAGGCCCTCCCGTTGATCATCAATTTGCTCGAGCGGGCCCAGTAACGTCTCCGTTGGAGACTTTGTTGTTACTGTTGTTAAATTTTATGGTATTGATTGATGTACTTATTGTACCCATCACCACCAGAGTGTCCACAGCCCTCCATTCCCCACCCCCACACCTTGATGTCACCTAGATCTGACCTTGTTGTGGCGGAAAGGTGGGTGGGGCACACTGAGCAATAGTCAGGGATCACACTGGTGGGGCTCTGGGGGGCTGTATGTAGTGCTGGGGACTGAGCCAGGGTCAGCCATGTGCAAGGCAAGCACCTGACCCACCGGACTCTCTCTCCAGCCCTAGACCCTAGTTTCATTTTGCTGTTGTTCACAATAACGTATACAGTCAATATTCCAACACCAATCCCACCACTATTACACCTTCCCACCGTCATTATTTTGAAATTTCTCACCACCACCCAAGCCTGCCCCAACGGCAGATCCTAAATAATTTATTTTGTATTGCTTGTTATGAATAATTCACTAAAAAATGATCCAAAAGGTTTCCTTCGAGGAAAGTGTGTGAAGATTATTGTATCTTACCCTGTAGTCATTAAACCCTTGTATAAGAGATTTACTAACATGTTGTTACAGGTCAAGCCTTGTGTGCTAATACTGTTTTTTCAATCAATATCAGATGCTCTCTACTTTATACTCCATCAAATGTGATCCTAGTTTCTTAAATTATGAATCCATATTGTTGCATAACGGAATTTAAGGTGGTATGAAATAGTACAAAAATGTTTTATTTTATTTTGGTGTCTAGGGAGCTTGGGCCCACACCTGGTAGTGCTCAAGGGATCACACGTGGTGCTGGGGATCAAGTCAGGGTCATCTGCATGCCAGGCCAGTGCCTAAGCCCATGGACTAGCTCTCCAGCCCCTAAAATTTGTTTTAAAATTAGGGGTTGCAGAGATATACAGCAGATAGGGCATTTATCTTGCATGCAGTTGATGCAGGTTTGATTTCTGGTATCTCATATGATCCCCTAAGGCTGCCAGGAGTGATTCCTGAGTGCAGAGGTATTGCTGGGTGTAGCCCAGAAAAAAAAATTCTTTTTAATTTCTGATGATCGGCAAATGTTTGATCTGCAGACCTAGACAGACCTACTCAAGATCATGAAAAAATTGAGAGGCAGGTAAAAAGGGGTGGTGAGTGGGAAAGTCTTAAACAGCTCTAACCTAGACATCAAGAGATAAATACACTCAGTTTCTCCATCACTTCAAAGAGACAGGCTAACGGGCATTTCCCCAAGAGGAAGCCAAAGATTTCCTGTGCACTTTACTTAGACTGTAACGTAAATCACACTCTGGGCGGGGCAGAGGATGGGGAATGTGAATCCACATGGACCCGCGCCCTCAAACAGAACCCCTCATCTCAGCCTGTTTCACGGCCATCACTCATGGTGAACACAGTGTCCCCAGATCACGGCAGGGGTGAAGGCATTTTCTCAGAAGCAATCACACACGAGTCAAGATACTGAGATGCCAGTTTGCTCTGGAAACTGCTAGTGAAAAGCATCCCAAGAAACACAAATCAGAAGGGGGCGGGGGGGGAATCTCATGAGCAATACAAAGAATTAGGCTTACCCAAGATGTCAGTTTTTCCACCCCGCCCCAAACCCAACCGTTAGCGGCATGGGCCGTGTCTGCCGTGGCCAGAGGAGCTTGCCGTGTTCTGAGTGTCCCTGTGGAAACGGCTCTGCTTGGCATGAACACAGACTCCACCATGGGATGGAAGCGGTCGCTCATCATGTCCAAGTTCTTTTCATTGTAGGACATTTTGTGTTTTAAAGCTGGCTGTGCTCAGACCCCCAATGGTCATACCTGGCAGTGCTGGGGGAACCATGCAGAAGGGGGAAGGGACACTGGGACTTCCTTAACACAAGCCAAAAACAAGTCAGTCCCCCTCGCTGCCTCCCAGGGCTCAGCGCTGTAAAGCTGACTAGAAGTCAGTTCTGCTAAAGACCCACGGAGCTTCAAAATCTACTTCCTGCTGTCTTTCTCAGAACACATTTAGGGTCTGTTATTTACAAAAAAAGAAAAAAAATTCCTTAACTACTTCTTGGCGGGCTGGAGCGATAGCACAGCAGGTAGAGCGTTTGCCTTGCACAGCTGACTCAGCCAACACAGGTTTGATTCCTCCGCCCCTCTGGGAGAGCCAGGCAAGCTACCGAGAGTATCTCGCCTGCACAGCAAAGCCTGGCAAGCTCCCCATGACCTATCTGATAAGTACAAACACAGCAACAAGTCTCACAACGGAGACATTACTGGACCCGCTCAAGCAAATCAATGAACAACTGGAGGACAGTGCGGTGCTACTTCTTGGCTAGAACGTAGCCCCAGGGAAACTGAGAAGACAAAGGCCTAATAAGGAAAAGGGAAAATGAGTATAAAATGAGTGTGATAAGTGGAGATTATGTCTGGGAACCAAGACCTAGTTTCTGAAACGGTAGGTTGCGACCCTCCCCTGGGTGGGTCACAGAACTAAATTGAGGGGGTGGTAAATTCATTTTGAAATAACTGTAGGACTTATTATTGGTACATGTTTGATGTAGATAGCAACTTCCTATGCCCAGGACTGTGTAAAAAGTACTCGGAGGGGAAAAAGGATTTGCGGGTGGAAAAAGTTGAAGAAACTGCAGCGAGATAGATTCGAAGGAAGCCCACTGAACAGATGTGGGAATGGAACTTAAATGGAATGGAGACCAGCACATCACTCTGGCAGGGTCCACACCCGAAGCAGGCACCCAGTAAGGTTGTGTCCATCGAGTACACGGCTACATAACCCATGATGACCAAATAACAGCCAGACCTGGGAAAGATTAACACCTGTTAGAGGATGAATGGATGAGCAACATGGAACAGAGACACACAGCGATGCTTTTCGATGTTGAAGAAGAAATCCCGGGGTCTCGTTTGTTTGGCCTTTGTTTTCGGGCCGCCCGTGGAGGTGGTCAGGGGACCACGTGATGCCAAGCAACGGCCCCAGGACTTCCACATGCAAAATACATGCTCCAGCCAGCCAAAAAAAGAAGTCCTGATATGTGTTATGATGTCGCTGAGCCTGGAATAATGCTCGGTGAAACAAACCAGGCACTGAAAGACAAAGGTGACGGACCAGCTTCCTGAGAACACTTGCTCAAATCTATGCGGAAGGCGAGCAAGAGGGAACACAGGTGGAGGAAAGAGGCCATGGGCAGTTACTGATGACGGGGAATCCAACTTCTGTCCTGGATGATGAGGGGCTTCTTCAAGCGCTATACTCCCTTGAGCACTTACCTTGCCTGCTTCTCTCTTGCCTCTGAGCGTGCAGGCTTGCTGTTTCAACTCGTGATCAAATTCAAATCTTTTCATCAGAATCAAGAGGCTCTTCGGAGACCCCAGTGTCCCAGGCAGCTAAAGCCAGGCATCTGGGGCAACTGACCGGCTAGTGTTGGAAACGCTAGTTTGGCTCAGGATCTCAGAGGCTGCCACCCTAGGGCAACTGGACAATGGAGTCAGAATCCCTCACACTCACTGGCCATCATGGCACTTACATATGTAGGGGCGCTTAAATGCTGATAGACTAAGGTGACAGGGCCAAAGGAAAGCGAGAGTGTCTTTCTCTCTGCTACGCAGCAGTGCAAAGTCTTCCCACGGACACCTGCTCTGGGTTCCTCCATCACGCTGCCCTTTGGCACGTTACCGGTAACACAGAGCAAAGAAACAATCTCTACTTCGCTATCTGAGTTGGGTTACTGGTGTTGAGAAAGCAGATGATTGCCAGCCCAAATGTGCCTCTTTGGCAAAAATGGAAAAAAGCAGGTGTAGAAGTTTGGAAAAGAAACCGGATATATGTGAAAGGCCCTACATGAACTGAGAGAGGAAGACTCCACCTTGAAAAGACCAGGGGCCGGAAAGAGAGCAGCACTGGGAAAAGTCCTTGCTGCACATGTAGCCACGCTGGGTTGATCCCTGCCAACACATCTAGTCCACCAATTCTGCCACGAGTAGCTCTGAGCATAGGTGGGGGTGCCCCTGCCCCACCCCAAAATATCTTCACTGTACCAGGAAGGAAAAAAATGACAAGAGACAACATGAAGGAACTCTCCTGGGGACACAGGCACTGGAATCCACACAATGAGCCTCACCCTTCCTCTCCTGGCAACCCGCCCGACTCCCCCAGCCCACCCCCTTTGTCTTAGCTGAAGAGTTAGGGGGTGACACTGGCCACACTGCAGAGACACTCGTCTTCTCCCCGCCCTGGTGCATTTCCTGTGTCTATGTGAGCATACTAACAAACTACTTTGTTTTTCTCTTACTACTTTTTTTTTTAATTCTTATTATAGAACGTGATACCAAAGAACTTAAGAAGAATGGAAATGATTTTTCATCCCCTCTGGTATAAAATGTCATCTTAAGCATCCAAAAAGTCAGAAAATTAAAAAAACATAAACGAAAAAGACGCTACAAAGATCTTTGGCAATATGCATAAAGTCCTAAACTTCAACTTCAGAATAACTGGGACACACTGGTATTTTAAATGTGAACTACAACTAGTAATTTACCATAGGAAGGTTAACAGAGTTTCATGGAAGATCACAGGGACTAAAAATATAAAAGACAAATGATGAGATTACACACAATCACACAATTTGATCTGGTGAGCAATCCAGACGAGCTCCGGGTCCCAGGCGGTAACTCAAAAGAATTTCTCCAACAAAGGAGTTCTTCAAAAGCAAGGTACAAAATGCTCACGATTGAGAGTTTAAATCATCAACTACTTTGGAAGATTAGAACGTGTACATATTAGGCTAAGAGCCATCATGTAATCGCAGAGTATTTCCTTTTTGAGCTTTTCTCTTACCAGAATGGGGCTGATTTTCAAACAAATCACTCGCATGAGTACTTAGCGAACCTGCCTGAGGAAGTGAACCCCAAAGCCCCATAAGGGCACAGAGGGAAGATCCCAGACCACTGTGGAGTCATTCCGCTGGGACTCACTCCACCCTCCGAGAAAAAAGGGAATGAAAATAGGTGTCGTCTGCCCTGCTAGAGTCCCTCAGAGGCCCGGTGTGAAGAAGTGAGCTTTCCTCTTTGCCTCGACAGAGCAAACACACTGAGGTGCCATGGCAGCTCAAAAGCAGAGCAAAACAGCCTCTTTCCTGGAATCCTTTTATTCGGAAGCGTTCACCGCTGCCCATCACCCCATCAGAGAGCGTTTTATTTACTCGGGGAGCAGACAAACTCAGTGGCAGTGCAAAGGGGTCCAACAAAGCGTTGTCTGCCTCTCAGAGAAACACTCTCCAAGGCCTTATTCCCGGGCTTCTGAACCCAGGCGTTGAACAATGAAGCAGCAAACAAATTCCTCAGGTGAGAGATCATTTTTTATGTAACCGACTTCATGCATCTCCATGGCGACCGTAAGTACTCTTGCTTCCTGGAGACGCCAGCCCTGGCGAGGCCCTCGGCGTTATCGGGAAAAACACTGTTCAGGAACTGTCTCATGGTTCCTAACGGTGTCTGACTTCAGAGTTCACACAAAGGCTGAGGGTCACTGCCAAACTGGCAGGCGGCATGGGAGATGGACAAAAACCCGGATCAGCCTCACTTTGCTAGAACTTTCTCCAAGATGAGGCTCCCTGTAAATTTCCACCGTGGACCGGATCTGGGACAAGAAGGGGAGTGGAGCCTTAGGTCACCATGGCGGGCGGTTTTAACGGGGTGCTGATGCCAAGTAGCGACTTAATTTCTTTTTTTTATTATACTTATCGCTGTGCATTTGGACCAGACCTTGGTTTTTATGAGGGCCCCGCCCAAAGGAGTTTGGGGCCACTCAGGGGCCCTATGGTAAGGAGGACTGAACAAAGGGCCACATTCTCAGCAACTGATCAGCTTTCTTCGGAGTTGGCTCACTTGATCTCTGCAATAATCCAAGTTGTCCTGGAGACTGAACTTCCTCTTCCAAACAGGTACCACATAAGTAGCATCTGTAAGTATGAAACAGGCTCCCTTTGGGTAGTAAGGAAAATGATCGGACATCCAGGAATCTGTTGTTTTCACTAAAAGAGCATTCACTGTGTTTGGCAACCACAACTGAAATTAAAACTCTACGCGACAAATGGGCCCTTTCTCAAAGCTCACATTTTCAGGGAGAAAAAGCAAAAAAGCAAGAGATGGAGAGAGACAGCACAGAGGTTGAGGCAGATGCCTTAGATGCAGCAGGCCCTGGTTCCATCTCCGGCACCGCGTCGTCTCCTGAGCTCTGCATGTACTGCCCTGGAGGCCTTGGAGCACTGCAGGACCCGAGCATCTCCAGGGGAGCCCCGAGGCCGCTAGTGCATGGCAAGGGAGCCCCACTCTGCACACTGCACCCCCAATAAAAAAACAACCATGGTCTACCAAAGAGTCATTTCAGTGTGTGTGTGTGTGTGTGTGTGTGTCTGCGTGTATGTTGGTTTTAAGGTCACATCCACTGTGGTCAGAGTTTACTCCTGGCGCTGCACTCAGGGAATCACTTCTGGCAGGGCTCAGAGGACCACATAGGGTTCTGAGGACCGACCCCAAGTCAGCTGTGAACAAGGCAAGCACATGCCCTACCTGCTATATTATCTCTGGCTCCTTTTTTTTTTTTAATTTTTATTAGTGAAACACCATGAGGTACAGTTGTAGACTTACAAATTTTTGTGCTTGGGTTTCAGTTATACAATGATCAAGTACCCATCCCTCCACCAGTGCCCATTCTCCACCACCACTGATCCCAGTATCCCTCCCACCCCCAATCCCGCCATCCTACCCTACCTCTGTGGCAGGGCATTCCCTTTTGTTATCTCTCTCCTTCTGAGTGCTGTGGTTTTCAAAAGAGACACTGAGTGGCAATCATATTCGGTCTATAGTGTACTCTCATCACGCATCTCCCATCCTGGGAGGAGCCTCCCAGTACCCTTTATTTGGTGCTCCCTTCTCTATCTGAGCTGTCTGGCTCTACTTTTTACATAAATTTTAAATTGAGAGATCACTGTTTCCAACAGTATCAAACTTATTTCATAGCTGCAGAGCCGTGACACCGGTCCTTCCACTACTGTCCATACTCCCCTTCCCTCCCCCTGGCCTCCTCAGTTCCCAGTTCTACTGATCATCAAACACAACACACATGAAGTGGCATTTGGGGGCGGCAGTAGCATCAGACTGGATGAGAAACCAACAGAAGCATTCCGTGCTCATAGTTTTTCCATTTTTCTTCTGATGAGGGCAGGAGCACACTCAATCACAGGGGGTGTCGTGGAGGGGAAATAAATGACAGAAAAAGTACAAAAAGAAAAAGTAATCGAGATCCAGCATACTCTGCTGTAGACCTGACTCCCTTCTGCATGACACAGAGCCGTTTACATACCAAATGCAGTAAGCCAGAGTAATGCCAGAGTCAGCCAGACGACACACTGAGGGCTGAATAAACAAGTCATTTAGCTATGTGGGATCTAAGGAAATCCATTTAAAAAAAAAAAAACCTCTGAGTAGTTACATAAGGCTTTTAGTTTTTAGGGTTTTGGGTTTCTGTTGTTATTGCTGTTGTTGTTTTAAACACTAAGGAACATCTGAGTTAATTTCCCTCTCCTGTCTGCTGTCTATTTTGAGGTTACTTAGAAACTCGAGTTTGCTTTTCAACATCCAGCAAACCATCCCCTGGACTATGATGCATCTAATTTGTGTCCCTTCTCCCGCTCGGAGAGCCCGGCAAGCTACCGAGAGTATTCGATATGCCAGACACAGTAACAACAAAGTCTCCAATGGAGACGTTACTGGGCCCGCTCGAGCAAATCGACGATCAACGGGAGGGCCTTTACCTTTACCTTTACCTCCCGCTCCGTAGGAGACCTCTGCTGCCCAGATTCCTGGCATCTCTACAAACTACACCAGCTCTGCAAGTCTGTACGCGGGCCAGGGGGCTAGGGTCAGTAACAGAGGGAGTGCGGAAGCCCCAAGGAAGTCAGGGAGGACAGACAGAAAAAGAAGAAAACTGGACTAAGAAGCACCGACATCCCAATCAGGTTTTGCCAAATTCTTTCTCCAGTGTGTATCTTGAAACTATCTGCCAGCACCAGGGAAACCATAACGAAGCAAAACAGTGGGAAAAAGCTAAACTTCATATCTGCCCAAGGCGAGCCAACAGGTTCTTACACTGGGTGAGAAAAATCAACTCCTGGTAAAGTGAGATCTCAAATAGAACAGACTACTTTCGAAGAAGTAAATTCTGTGGGCTCGGGTTTGGGATTAAGCTTTCCTCAGCCTGTGTTTTCTTCTAAAAGAGGAAAGTGATAGGAAAAGATGAGATAAAGAGTTTCCAAGTGATATGCAGTGGAAATGGCTCAGAGGGGTAGAGCATATTGCCTGCCTGCTGGGGTCCCAGGTTCATCCGGGTTTGACCCCTGAGTATGGAAGGAAGCAACCCCCCAAACACCTAGCTAAAAGCACCACTGGGTATGGCCATAAAACTGAAACAACAGCAGCAATAAAACCCAAAGTGTTGCCAAATGACACCAACAAAGAAAACAGAGAGAAGAACACAGCGGTTAAGGTGCTTGCCTTGCACACGGCCAACCCCAGTTCATTCCCTGGCACTGCAAATGGTCCCCCAAGCTCTGCTCCGGGTCACTCCTAAGCACAGCGCCTGGGATAGGGCATGAGCCACGTAGGGTGTGGCCCCAACCAACCTCACCAACAAAACACACACAATGGAAACCCAAAAAAGCACAGCTAGAACAAGATTTAATAGAATCTGTGAGAGATTTGAGAGCACTGTATCTCTCGGTAACAAACAAGAGTGCGCTCCAACTGCATGCTCCTTCCTCTGTGACACACCTCATGGGCGGTGTGAGACGCAGCATGGCAGGCCTGGGGATTAAGGCCTCCGGGAGGGTCAGTTCATGTGTACGGGGCCAAGGGGTCAGGAGGCCCAGGTCACAGGCTTCATCCCACTGAAACTTAGTATCCTCCCTTAGGAAACTGGATTAACAAAATTTGTGAGAATTACACGATTCTATAAAAATGTACAGAAAAAAATGCACATTAAGAGCAAATGAGATGCCACCTCACGCCTGTGCGGATGGTTTACATCCAGAGCAGCCAAGATGAGTGTGGGAGGAACAGCATGGAGACCAAGTGTGGGGTGTGGTGGGAATGTAAATTGGCAGCAAGCATTTGGGGAAACCTGAAGAAACTGAAGACAAAGCTGAGAGAGAGAGAGAGAGAGAGAGAGAGAGAGAGAGAGAGAGAGAGAGAGAGAGAGAGAAGAGAGAGACAGAGAGAAAGAGAGGGAGAGAGAGAGAGAAGTCTCAAAGGCAGCAGGCAGGAGGCCTCATTTGATCCCCAAGATTACAAGAGTCCCAGGTACGACCTGGAGCAATGAACTGGGAGAAACACATGAGTACAGCCAGATGTAAAGTAAAAGTAAGTAAAGGCCCTCCCGTTGATCGTCGATTTGCTCGAGCGGGCCCAGTAATGTCTCCATTGGAGACTTTGTTGTTACTGTGTCTGGCATATCGAATACTCTCGGTAGCTTGCCGGGCTCTCCGAGAGGGGCGGAGGAATCGAACTCGGGTCGGCCATGTTGGCTGCGTGCAAGGCAAACGCCCTACCCGCTGTGTGCAGGGGCTGGAGTGATAGCACAGCGGTAGGGCGTTCGCCTTACAAGCGACCAACAGGGCCGACCCGAGTTCGATTCCTCCGCCCCTCTCGGAGAGCCTGGCAAGCTACCGAGAGTATTCGATATGCCAAACACAGTAACAGTAACAACAGCCAGATGTGGCCTCCAAAAAAAAAATACACGCACACATATATATAAATATAATTCAATTATCTTGTCAGTATTATCAGCAATACAAACATTTTCAATGATTTTTTTAAATTGATGAAATTTAGCTTATTTTTAATTTAAAATTTTGAATTGTTTTGGGGGCTATAGCACAGTGGGTAGAGCATTTGCCTTGCACACGGCCAACCCGGCCGATCCGGGTTTGATTCCTCTGCCCCTCTCGGAGAGCCCGACAAGCTGCGGAAAGTATCCCACCCGTACAGCAAAGCCTGGCAAGCTCCCTGTGGCACATGCCAAACAAAGTAACAACAAGTCTCACAATGGAGACGTTACTGGGCCCGCTCGAGCTAACTGATGAACAACGAGAGGACAGTGCTACACTGCTAATTCACTGGTCCCTGGGTGTCATAACTGACAACTCTGGGGTACCCTCGGGATGGGGGCTAGCCTCGTCCCTGCCCTGGCAGCCGCAACCACACCCCACAGCTGCTGCCATGCCAAAGCCTGATTCCTACTAACTCACAACGACTCCTCAGAGAAGACAAACTGTCGAAAATTCCAGGTACACCAGTCTTCAGGCTGAGAACTCTGGGGTCGGGGGCACTCACAGGCTCATTAACTGAGATCCTCAGTCAACAATATTTAATAAACGATATTACTTCGAACCAGTAATCAGCAAAAGGAGAAGAACAATGTTCTTTGCTCAGATGCCTAACTCTCTTAACCTATCCGAGTTAGGCTTTTACATATCCAAGGGCCTTAGTTTATGAGTCATCTGTGTAATGGGCTTTCTCCCGGGGACATAATTCTGGGAAAAGAAGCAGAGACAGAGCAGTTCCGGGGCCCGGCAGGGGCAGCTTTCCATCTGCACCGCCAGCATTGAGGGTGAAAGGTCCCGTACACCCCCAGCCAGCCCTTTCTAGCTGCCCAATGGCAATGCTTGCGGCAAAAGTTACAGTGGAAGCTCAGTGATGGCTTTAGGATGCCGAAGACCATCGGCCACTTTCTGTTTCGATGTGAAGCAGGAAGGGGTATGTGACCAGGAGGGTCTCAGGAAGTCGGAAGCAAGCTAGGGCATGGATGGATCACCTTAAGGTCCCTCTGAGGGACCTCACACAGAGGCTAAGCTGCCCAGAAATAAAAGAAAACCTGCAGTGAAATCGTGCTTTGCTTCTGAGTTACAAAAACAGCAACCGTTTAATTCCATCTTAAACTTCTATTTTCCTGTTTAATTGCAGATTCTGTTCTTTAAAAGTAGCCATTTCATTTCACTCATAATAATGCCAAGATGATAATGTTGGACAGAATCCATGTGCTGGCATCAAAGTTAACGATGCCCTCACTGCCCAAGACACACATAGCCAAGAAATGCCCCTGAGAATGCCCCTTTCCTCAGAAATAATTTCTTCAGCAACAATTTTGTTCCTCTTCCTAACCTAAGGTGGTACCATGGAATTAAGACTTTTATTCGTGGAAAGCTGTTTTATTTGATTCTACAATTAAATATTATTTTGATAGTTGTTTTCATCCTGTCATATTATTCCACAGTAAGGAACTCGATGCCATACACGATTAAGTAAAAGAAATTCCTGAGTGGCTGGAGCAATAGCACAGTGGGGAGGGCATCTGCCTTGCACACAGCCAACCCAGGTTCAATTCCCAGCATCCCATATGGTCCCCCAAGCACCGCCAGAAGTAATTCCTGAGTGTAGAGTCAGGACTAACCCCTGTGCATCACCGGGCGTGACCCAAAAAGCAAAAAAAAAAAAAATCCTGAGAATCACCTAGAATGGCAATGCCCTATAACACAGGCAAATCATGGGTATGGAACTTGTGCCAAGACTGGCCGCGGAGAAAACTGCCTTGGAAGAAAGAAACCTGAAGGAAAGAATGATCCCAAGAACTGGGTCTCTGCTCCGAAAATAAAGTTTTTAATATATTTTGTGTGAAATGATAAAGGGCTCTACTTTTGACTCAGTAGATATGAGCTCTGAAGATATCACAGGCAAAATATGGAACAGCAGAAATATTATACTCTTCTAAAGACAGAAACTTAATCAGGTTTCCCACCCTCTTGGCATTTAATTTTATTAATATGCCCTTATCAATTGATGACAGCAAAAAGAAATTATATCCTTACCCATGGGGGGAGGGAGGTTAAAAAATGACAGAAAATAACTTCAGTTTCCTTGCAAAGCAGAATAATTATTCTCCCAAAGAGCAGATTTTAAAGGAAATGAAAATAAATGAGATTAACCATTTCAAGAATGGCAAAGCCTCACTAATACTGGAAACTCCCCCAAAGTCTTGGTGGTGTTTATGTTCTCATGCATCATGTATAAAAATGCAGCAGGTTGATTGTGATAGTCAGCAGGGAGAGACGCTATGAAATTCTAATCAGCCCCCAGAAAGCAGAATAAATTAACCTAGAATTGTATTGAGTCATGCAAACAGGCTTCAGTTACCGACTCCAAAAGCGATGCAGTTGCACTGGGGCCAACAAGGCAATGAGGGCCTCAAGGTACAAGCCACCAAGTGAGACCCCAACTGTGTCATTTTGTGGTGGGGGAACGGTTACTCCTGGTTTGGAATCCTAATACCACAATCTCCTTCTATCTTTTTCAGTTCACGGTAAAATTTAGTCAATAAAACAATTTAGCCAGCTTCAGGATAGTTCTTTTTCACTGTTTTAAGAATAAGGAACTTTTCAACTTAGAAAACATCATTACCAGATGCTTGGATCAGTCCCAATCTAGTTTTCAAAGTTCTCCGGTCACAAAATACATACAATAACCATTAGATGCTTTCTCCGCCTCCCCACTATTTAAGTGCTATTTAAAGGTAAAGGCCCTCCCGTTGATCGTCGATTTGCTCGAGCGGGCCCAGTAACGTCTCCATTGGAGACTTTGTTGTTACTGTGTCTGGCATATCGAATACTCCCGGATAGCACAGCGGGTAGGGCGTTCGCCTTACACGCGGCCAACATGGCCGACCCGAGTTCGATTCCTCCGCCCCTCTCGGAGAGCTATTTAAATAAGAAGAATAAAAGAAATAAAACATTTGAACCAAGTAAGATACACAATTGACACAAAATCTCTAGCCTCGGGGCTGGAGTGACAGCACAGCGGACAGCCGGTAGGGCTTTTGCCTTGCAGGTTTGATTCCCAGCATCCCATTTGGTCCCCTGAGCCCTGCCAGGAGTGATTCCTGAGTGCAAAGCCAGGAGTAACCCCTGAGCATCGCTAGGTGTGACCCAAAAAGCAAACAAACAAACAAACAACAAAAACCCTTTAGCCTCTAGCACTAGCAGTCTTGGAATAAATAACATTAAATGGGAACTTAGTAGCAAACAGAAGAACCAAAGTAGCAATTTGTATTTTTTTAAACTTTTGTATTGATTGAGGTATTGTGATTCATAATACTTTAATGATCATTTTCTGAGCCCGTAATTCCAGCATCACAGCCATCACCAGTGCACCCACCTCCCTCCCCAAAGAACCCCAGTGCCCCTTCCTCTAAACTCCCTTCCCCCAGACTCAATTCTGTAGATTAACTCTCCTGTCACATTGCCTGTGGCTCCTTATGCTACCTTGCTGTGTCTCTTTAAGTCCCCAAAGACCAAAGCACCTGCAATTTTTTTTCCTTTTTGGGTCACACCCATCAATGCTCAGGGGTTCCTCCTGGCTCTACACTCAGGAATTACTCCTGGCGGTGCTCAGGAGACCATATGGGATGCTGGGAATCAAACCCGAGTCAGCCACATGCAAAGCAAATGTCCTACCCGCTGTACAATCACTCCAGCCCCACAACTGCAATTTTTAAAAGACATCGATTTTCTGCATGGGTAGGTGAATTAGGAACAACTCTAACAACTTCTGCTTCTGGATTGTGGTGAAATATAAACTCTCAATTCAGAGGCAAGTTTCCTTGATGCAGTTTTACCTTGGATACAGGGCCAGGGAAACAAGTTCTCTTTCAACAGGAAATTTCCACCACTGCCACCTGTCCACTGATCCCGGCTGGCTCCCGGAGCGCCTTCCAGATCTCCCTGTTGGTCCCCCTTTATCTTGTTACAAAGCGAAGTCACTATGGAAACGTGGGATGGAGAGTGTCTCTCATGAACACAGAGGCTGCCTTTGATAACTCAATCCCATATAAAGTGTGTCATTGGGGGTCATTTTCTTCCCCTCTTTTTTGCACTTGCAGATGACTCGGGCCTAACAAAAACCAGAGACAAAGAAGGGCTGACCAGGGCCCAGTTCCTACTCGGAACCTAACTTCCCCCACCCCCCCACCCCCTGCCACACCCCCCGGCACTGCATGCCACAGCTCTACAGTCTGTGACACAGACTCAGAACAAGCACTTTAGTGCTGTCAACCCTGACAGCCCAGCAGTGGCAGCAGAATAAGAGACATCCAAAAGCCATATTCTTGTGTGAACGGCAGGCCATACACACGGCTGCTGTCCAGTGCAGGCTGTGGTCCACATCCTTCTCCGTTTGCTAAACACACGCCCGGATCGAAGCAGACGGGTCTGCGGGTATGAAGATCCCGGGACCTGTACCCAGATGGCTCTCAGGTAGGATCACGGGCTGGAACACCTGAAGCAAGGTCCCTGACACCTTGTCACTGCAGTGTAAGCCCGAAGGTCTGGTTCCATGGCCACAGGAGGGTGGGGGTGGGGGTGGGGGGCTGTTGATCCAGAGACAGGAAGACAGGGAAAGAACAGCTTTATCAGTCAGGCACTGGTGGGTTGAAAGATGCTTTCTTTTCAGGACGTAAATCTGTTTGGTCGGTGTGTCAGGCAACCCCCACTGGCCCACCGAACTAGTCATTAAGTCAACATGCCACACCTGAGCTTCTCATGCCAATTCGGCTATCTTCATCATTCTCCAGGGGTGGGGCAGGCCACTAAGGACCCATATGGAGTGGCATGACCTCTCTCCGCTGAGGGACTGCTTCACCTATCCATATTCATATCCATATCCATATCCATAGATAACCCGTTTAGGGTTATCTATGATGAACATGTTAATGCCTCAGGCATCCTTTCTTCGAAATTGGCCCCTGTCTTGCATAAAAGTCAAGATTCTGGGGCTGGAGCAATAGCACAGCTGATAAGGCATTTGCTTTGCATGTGGCCAACCCTGGTTCGATTCCCAGCATCCCATGCGGGAGTAATTCCTGAGTGCAGAGCCAGGAGTAACCCCTGTGCATTGCCGGGTGTGACCCGAATACCAAAAAAAAAAAAAAAAAAAAAGTCAAGATTCTGAAGGATGATGTACCCCTCTGTTCCAAAGAAAGGATCTGAACTTCCCCTCCTCCGGCCTTGAAAGATGAGTCCTGTAAAGGTGGCCAGTTTGAAGCCCATGGTATTAGCAGCAGAAAAGCATGCGCCCCCGGGGACAAGGGGGGGAAGGAATCTCAGTTCCAATGACCTTGGCTCTGCTCCAACTTGGGGGGGTGGTGAGGGTGCATGGAAAACCAGGCCTCTGCCTCCTGCAGGCAGTGGTCCCAGGTGTCAGGCTCTGGCCAGAGACAAGCAGCTCTTGACAGTTGTGATCAGCAGCTCAGAAGCTCTGGGCTGGACCTGTGCAGAGTTTTCCAATCACCTAGGCAATAAGTGACTATTGCTCCCATCCTACTCAGAGGAGTTTAGGGTTCCCTGAGGCCCTAGCCCCGGGGGAGCAGGACTTTCCATTTCCTTAAACCTCTGGCTCTCCCTCCCTCAAGGCCCTCCCTCAATCTGTTAATTAGGAGGAGGGTGATGGGGAGAGGAGGAAGACATCCCTGTCTGTTTTCTAAATGAGACCTTATAAACCAAATGCTCATCTTCTTGGGTTTATGTTGGCGCATAACAAAAGTTGAGTAAAATCATTACAAGCTGACTTAGGTTACACTGATTTGTACAAACGAAGCTTTCAAGAAGATAAATGACTGACTCCCAGCCTGGTTCTTGGGTCAAGATTAAGTGTGAAGGCTTACTTGGCTTTAAACAGATATTGAAATCACAGTCTCCGGCTACTCCTTAAATCTTGCCTTCCTTCATCTTAGGTGAGACTGAACAAAGGTTACTTTGGAATAAAAACAAAAAATTCCTCCCCCCCACCCTGCCCCCCCCCACACACACACCAGTGAGTGAGAAGAACACAGAAGATTCAGTCCAGTGAGTTGTGCAAATCAAAGAAAAGAATTCTAAGTACAGAGAAACACTGAGAGAGTAGAGGAAAAGGCAGCCAGCCAAACGAGCTAAAGAACACAGGAGGTGAATTTAAAAATATATAACGCAATTAATATAAATAATATAGTATTTTACAATATAAAATAATTAATATGAATAAATTTATTTTAAAATAAATATATCAACTTATATTAATTATATTATTTTATTCTATTGTATTATGTATTTTATTATTACATTATATAATATATTATATTGTAATATATTATACTATAATTATAGTATTCATCCGACTATTAGTGATGCAATAGAAGTACAAGTTATAGTCTTCAAAAGAAAGAATAAAGAAGCAGTAACTTGGAGGGAGGGTTGGGGCCACATCAGGCAGCACTCGGGGGCTTCTCCTGGCTCGGTGCTCAGGGATCACTCCTGGCCGTGTTTGGGGACCCGATGTGGTGCCGGGATCAAATCAGGGCCAGCGGCAGGAAAGGAAATGCCTCAGCCACTGCACTGGATCTCAGGCCTAGAAGCATTGACTTTTTTTTTTTTTTAATGTAGGAGTACTGCTATTTATTCAGCCACTGATTAGCTGATCAAATGGGGCATGAACTCCACCTTACTTTTTTATTTTCATAATTTTATTTATTTATTTACTTTTCTTCTTACATTTATTTATTCAATCACTGTGGGAAAAGTTACTAAGCTTTCAGGTTTAAGACTCGGTCATACAATGATCAAACACCTCTCCCTTCACCAGTACTCATTTTTCACCACCAAGAACCCCAATCTACCCCCCTCCCAACCCTCCCAATGCCTGTGAGGCAGATGATTTCCACTTAACTCTTTTATACATTGATTACATTCATAGTTTCGACAAAAGATGCACCATTATTGTTTAGAATTTCAACCCCCCCCCTCAACAATCAGAACTGCTGAAAAGGCATTGTGAAATACTTTGTTTCTATAGCTGGTTATGAGAATCATATAATCTTGCATGGCTGCAATAGCGGCCTCGTGATTTTGGATTTCTGCAAAGAGCCAGATAATTACGAGATTGGTTTCTGTACGTTTGGTGTTATTGCTGTGCTGGAGAGCTGCTTGTGGGGGGCAACTTGTGACCTTGGTAGGGCGTGAAGGACAAGCCAGTACCGTCCCCCTTCCCATGAGACTGCAGTTGCCCCGTCACTGCCAGCTCATACCTGGCTTTCCTATAATCTCTGAGGCAGCGGCCACCTTGCTGCTGGGGGGGGGGGGGGGAGGGGGTAGAAGCATTAACTTTTTGTGATTCTTTTGTTTGCTCTTCTCACGGCTGACTCGCAGCTCTGTGCTCAGGGATCACTCCTGGACTGGGGACTGAACCAGGGTCAGCCACATGCACAGCAAGCACATTAACCCGTGAGCCATTATGAATCCCGGCAATAGCTTTTAAAATCCCTTCCTTCCAGAAATTTGGCAAGCATGTCTCACTGAAATGTCAGAAACCAGTATCTGAATTTTCTGAGTTAAAATGGATCCAATATGGCACTTAAAAAAAAAAACCAAAAAAACACAATCTCGCTCCTCAATCCTCTTTCCATATGTAGGTTTTTCCTGGAATCTTTATTGTGGCGCTGAAATTTTCTAGATTTTTATCTCCTTTGTAGGCAATGTTTTTCCCCAGCAAATACATGAAGTGTTTCTTACAGGTAGGACGTACTCAGTCTTCATTTAGTGGCTCTGATAAAAACAGCTCAGCATAGTCAATCTCATGAAATTTTATAACCTTGGATGTCAAAAAGAAAAAAAACCTCACGGATATAAAGACAAAAGACACTTTATTTTAATACATATGCAACTGCTATGCAAGTAAGTTGGCTCAAATTCCCTTTTCCTCAACACTCCCATTATTCGTTCCAATAGAACAAAAATTTCGAAGAGAACTTCGTTCAAATCCTGGAGAAATTCTGAGGTGCTCTGGGATGTCTTCCCATCCTCCTCAAGCCTCTTTCCCCAAGCACCTACCAGGTGCCAACGATACTAAAACAACAGATGAGCGCCACAAACAGCATTTCCTGCAGGGAAGACATAAGACATTCTGGTGCATATCGGAGGGACAGACGCTTTCGTGCACATGAAATCCAATACGCAGCAAAGCGAGGATGAGCTCTGCCTGGGACCCTAACAAAGGAATCCCAGTTAGACTTGATCTGTTTCCACTCAGAATAGTTCCTCAAGGCCATGCTAGCTCAGGCTCATTTTCCACCTCTCCTGCTGTCAGTGAACACAATCTTCTTTAGAATCTGCGAGTCAGAACCATTTGAAATGGAAATGAAGGTTCCAGAAGCTGCATTGGAATGCCACACACACTCACCACACTCACAGAGCAGCTAACACTAAACTGGCAATTATCGAGCCCAACCTCCTTCCACATGAATCTCACTCGCCCAGGTCTGGCGGACACTCCACGGTGGACACAAGCGGAGCCTGGAACAGCCACTTAGAACAAACCCTCAGACACAATGGCCAAGGCCACGGCAGCTTCCCTGGCTCTGGACGGGGCAGCTTCTGTGAAACGAAGCATCCCTGATGAAAACCTTCTGCAAGGTAGTTCGGCCAAAAGCAACACAAGGAAAGAGAAGGTGGCGCATACCTGTTCACTGGCCTGCAGGCTCGGACATCTTCTGTAACCATTCTGTGCTGGTTCAAAGAGGGATCTGGAAACATGGGTGGCTTATGTGGTGGGGAGCTATGACATCTAAAGTTACAGTCAAACGTGGCTCCTTACACAGTGATGCGTGACCTTTACTATTCACTGCCACTCCTGGCATCCTCTGAGACTAGGAACCCACCGTCTGGTGACAGTGGTGGCAGCGATGCTAAGGCAGTGATCCTGGTGAAGGACAGCAATGACTAATGTCAAGGGACTGAAGTCAATGGGAGCAAGGGAAGGTTCAGAGGGAAATGAACTAGACAGGCCTCCGGGGCTCTCTGGACACCAGTGGTGTTTAACCTTGTTCTAACTGTGGAGGGTCCTTTTTGGATCACTGGTTTAGGCCAACTGAGATCATGCGGAATGAAAAAAAAGAGACAAAAATCTACAAGGGGCATTACTTTTAAGTAAAATAAATAAATAAATAAATAAAATCCAGTGCAAGGCCAGCACTAGAAGGAGCTGGCCCGCAAGGCTGTGGTGGTCTTCGATGAGGCTCACAATATTGATAATGTCTGCATCAACTACATGAGTGTCAACATCGCCCACCAGACCCTCGACCGTTGCTAGGGTAGCATATAGCTCACAGCTTGCCCTGGGTCCATCCAGTCCCTCCTTGGGACCCTGCTTTTGGACCCTTACTTTCAGTGTTAGAAAGTAAGGGAAACTGAGGCTTAAGTCCAGAGAACAGAAGTCCTGGGGTGAATATCATTCAGCGTCAAGTTACAAAAGCATAGCATTAACTGTCTTCCTGTGTCCATACAAAAAGGACACTGCTCTGAATCAACTATGCAAAGAACTTACAAGAAGAGAAAAACAATATTTACAAGTCAACAGAGCACAAAGAAAAAAGTTACAAATAAACACAGAAGAATGGGAGCACTGTGATGGGAGTAACTCAATAAACCTAAGCTCCCTGTGGCAAGGCGGAAAGGACAAACCAATGTTATCCAACACGGAGCGGTGACTTACACGAGATTATGTACACAGAAGCCCTGGGAACCTGGTTCAGTCGCAGATTTGGACTCACTAAATCTGGGGGGGGGGGGAGAGTCGAACCCTGTTATTCTCGCATACTCACAGGGTATGCGGACACTGTGGGTCCAAATAAGCAACCAGAGATTGAAGCTGTGCAGCCGTGTGCTCCAGAGAAATGAGTTCTGTTTGACAGCTTGAACACAGGCGAGGAAAACGCTATTAGGAAACTGACAGACTCAACCTCACTGGCAACCAAAGCTCCATCCCTCTTGTCCTTCTAGGAGAGTTCTTCCCTTTCCGGATCTACCAGCGGGCCTCAGCCAGATCTCCCCACGCCTCGGCAGCCACAGCTGAGGAGTTTACAGAAGCACATTCCACAGAAGAGCAGATGTAAAATCCTGCTGAACGGGGCCATGAGTAACGGCTGCATAATTAACTGGATGTAAAACAGGATTATTTGCATCTCAAGTCCTATAAGATTTCGCCCTTCATAACAAGAATTCTTGTTGTTAGCAGTTTTTTTCTATGACAAACTTTTTAATTGGTTAGGATTAACATATGTAACTCTAAATCATCAAAGAAGTTTTAATTGGTCTTTGAAGGATGAAATCCATTCTGCTCCCCTAATATATGACTCTCCTAAAACCTATTAAGAAGCCGGTTTGCTCTCACCTGGATTTTAAGAGTCGGGTTCCATAAACTCTGCTCTAATTAGATGAAAGAAAAAGAAGTCAACATCATGTAAGTCTTTAGGACCTTGACCTTGGAAGGAAAAGGAAATCGGCTAAAAGCATCTTAGGACTTGCAACAGGCTTTATTACGTTCCCCACCCAATCTCCTGCGTTGACCTACACAGACCTAGAATGCCACTCCAGAATACTGGAGATCTGTTCTTCAAGGAGGCAACAGAAGAGGAGCAGGAATGCAGCTCAGGGGTGAGGGCTTCATCCCAAGTCCTGCCTGGTGACCCCAGAGAACCATCAGGGATAGCCCTAGTGGTCCCCACAATAATAAAAATAGTGTTTGATCTACACAATGGAGTGCTATGTAGCTGTTAGAAAAGATGAAGTCATGAAATTTACATACAAGTGGTACTACATGGACAGTATCATGCTAAGCGAAATGAGTCAGAAAGAGAGGGATAGACATAAAAAGATTGCATTCATCTGGGGGACATAAAGTAACAAAATAGGAGATTAATACCCAAGAATAGCCAAGATCAGTACTAGGAGGATTACTCCATGGCCTACAGGCCAGCGGGGCATTCTAGGGGAAGGGGCAGCTCAGATAGAGAAGGGAACAGCAAGTCAAGGGTGTTGGGAGGATCCTTCCAGGATGAGAGATGCATGTTGAAAGTAGACTATGGACCGAACATGATTGCCACTCAATGCCTCTTTTGCAGACCACAACACCCAAAAGGAGAGAGAAAACAAAAGGGAATGCCCTGCCACAGAGGCAGGGTGGGATGGGGGGAATGGGGGTGGGAGGGATACTGGGATCCATGGTGGTGGAAAATGGGCACTGGTGGAGGGATGGGTATTTGATCATTGTATAATCGAAACCCAAGCCCCAAAAATTGTAAGTCTACAACTGTACCTCATGGTGTTTCACTAATAAAAAAAAATAGTGTTTGAAAAGTTGTCTTAAGACTGGGGGGCGGGGAGGGTGTCTCAATGACAGAGCACCTGGCTGAGAAACACACACACGGTTTCCTGAGCACCACCAGGAGTGACCCCAAAGTGCAGAGTCAATAAAACAGACTCACAATTCCTCGGGTAGAGCCCCCAACCCAAAACCCAGAGAGGCATGAAGGCCAAAGGCAGCCGCAAGGGGCAGAAATGCATACCTCCAGGCCCCAACTACAGTCCCTTAGGAAGTCATCTGGAGGACCCTACCCGGAGGAGGCTGTGCTCAGTCCACAGGCATCACAGGAGAGCCACTGGGAGCCACAGAGCGAAGAGCTCTCTCCAGGCTCTGCCTTGAGGAAAGTTTCCAAGAATCCAGCCCTCCCACACCTGAACTTCCCACTTCCAGCCTCTAGGACTGGATGAAAAAAGGAAAACAAAAACTAACCCTTCCTGCAGTAGGGAACAAGCGTTACAGGAGTCCTGGGAACCCCATCTCATGTTTGCTCTCACTCTCCATTCAGAAACTCCATTCAGAAACCCATTTTTTTAAAAAAAAGGAAAAGAAAAGAAACCCCAACCCAGGCTGTACAGACTATGTATCAACTCACAATAAGGAGTTGATATTGGAAAGGGAGAATGACAATCTTATCTCCCCTGGGGAGGAGCGGCCAGGGGAAGTCAGTCATTTGCAGGATGCTTCATCAACTTTTCCTTTTTGCTGTTGTTCTTTTTGTTTTTATTTTGTGTTGTTGTCATTGTTTTTGCTTCATGGGTCACACCAGGCGATACTCAGGGGTTACTTCTGGCTCCGCAACTCAGGAATCACTCCTGGCAGTGGGGGGCCATATGGGATGCCGGTGATTGCAACCAGGTAAACGTCCTGTCCTCTGTACTATCACTCTGGTCCTGTTTTTTGTTTTTGTTTAAAAAAAAATTAAAGAACCCCAGTTTTCAAAGTTATCAATAACTGAGTCTTTGGCATCTAAAGTCCTCACACCAACCCCACCAGTGTTCCCGGGTTCCCTCCCGCCTTGCCCCCACGCCCCAGCCGACCCCCTCAAAAAGCCTATTTCCACATCTGGTGGTGGTAGTCAGTTCACACTTTCAGTGTTGGAGTCGGTACCACTCGTGCACATCACCAGTACACCCGAGGCCCCTGACGCCTGCTCCTGGTTATTTCCCTTCTTCCCTCTTCTTCCTCACCACCCCGACTGCTCGCCTTCTCTGTCCTTCTCCTCCCTGCACTCTGGGGCCAAGGGTCAGTTAGGCCTCCAGTGTACTCTGGTGCAAGCGCTTTGGAGAACAGTGTGGAGAGTTCTCAGTGAAAGTACAACAGACCAGGAACTGCACTTTGGGATGTCTACCCCCAGGAACACAAATACATTGTCCAAAAGGACTGTGGCACCTTAGCACTGTCCTCCCATTGTTCATTGATTTGCTCAGGCAGGAACCAGTAACGTCTCCATTGTGAGACTTGTTGTTACCGTTTTTGGCATATCGAATACACCAAGAGGAGCTTGCCAGGCTCTGCCGTGCAGGCGGGATACTCTCGGCAGCTTGCCGGGCTCTCCGAGAGGGACGGAGGAATCGAACCCGGGTGGGCTGTGTGCAAGGCAAATATGCCCGACCCGCTGTGTTATTGCTCCAAAAGGACATACACACATTATTTTTTCCTCCATCCTTTCCAACTACTCTAGGCAGCAGGGCACTGAGGATTGTCTCAACACAGGCGGGGTGAGTGCTGGGGGTGAAATTCGGCACCAGCAGGTGCTATTAGCCACAGAGCCCTCACCCAAACCAAGCTACTTCCTTTCTTCCTTTAATGGGGGTCCCTCCTACCCCCGCACAAGGATGGGGATTTAACTCAAGGCCTTGCACATGCCAGGCTTGCTTATCTTCATCCCCGGCATTACCTGCCCGGCCCGTGCCTGCTGCTCAGGGCAGGGCTCACCCTCCTATTTTAGCGTAGTGGTTCCCAAGTGCTGGCTTGCTTCTCAAGCCCATGGAGGGGAGTTTACACGCTGCAGACTTGTGGGCTTTAACGCCAATGTTCCTGATTCAGCATGCAGGAATGGGGAGGGCCCAATAATCTACATTTGTAACAAGTGAGGTCAGCACTGTCTACCTGGGGGCCTCACTCGGAGAACTGTCCTCCACGGACCACCTTTTTAAAACGCATCTTTCTGTTTGTTCGCGTTGCATCCATTGGCAAAATCTTTCACTGAATCGCAGACTCAAGGACAAACATTGCTCGTGCTTCCAGCTTCCAAGTCCGTGAGGATAGTGGAAGTGCTTGGGGAGTCAAAAGGCATGTGCACAGAAATTCAGCTTGCCAGGGACATCAGCTGACTCATGTGACTTGGGTGCAGCAAGCTAGGGAGGGGCTGGAGCGATAGAACAGAGGGGAGGGGGCTGGCCGTGCATGTAGCCAACCCGGGCTCAACCCCTGGCACGGCGTAAGTTCCCTGAGCCCCCTCGGGAGTGATCCCAGAAGACAGAGTTGGGAGTAAGCCCCAAGCACAGCCAGGCATGGCCCCAAAACTGAAAGAAAGAAAGAAAGAGAGAAAGAAAGAAAGAAAGAAAGAAAGAAAGAAAGAAAGAAAGAAAGGAAGGAAGGAAGGAAGGAAGGAAGGAAGAAAAAGGAAGGAGAGGGAGCACACAAATCCTGCTTAGCGGGAGATGGGTTAAGAAAACTCCCAAGGCAATTATGTGAGCACTTCTCACCTTCCTGCTTTCTCAACCCGTGGAAAAAGAGAATCACTGAGCCAGAGAGATTTTTCTAATTAAACATATACTTCCTAAAAATTCTTCTCTCTATTCAGCATCTCAGGTTATGATGAAATTAGCAGGTGAGTTCTTTTAATCTGTAGGTAAACAAATTCCTAGTGAGGCTTCCCAAGTGAGCCGTACAGACTTGGCTACTGTCATCTTCTGAAAACACATGTGATGGCTTGTGGTTTAAAACTGGGGGGTCGTGTGGGGGAGGGCGAGGAGAGAGCTCAGAGACTAGAGGACGTGCTGGGATTCCAGAGGCACGAGCTTAGTCCCCTGTCCCCCGGTTGGGGGGGGGGGGCAGCATCACAGAGCCAGGCCTGAGCACAGAAGCACCCTATCCACTCAGGGCCAGGTGACCAGAGGGATCCCAGGGCCCAAGGGATCGGCCGAGAGATCCTCCCCACCCCCACGCAAAACAAACCCAACAACACTTTTGTGACTTAAAACTTTCTCAAGGGGCCAGAGCAATAGTACAGTGGGGAGGGTGTTTGCCTTGCACGGAGCCGACCCAGATTTGATTCCCAGCATCCCATATGGTCCCCCGAGCACGGCCAGGAGTAATTCCTGAGTGCAGAGCCAGGAGTAACCCCTGAGCATCATTGGGTGTCACCCAAAAAGAACAAAAAAAGAAAAACTCTCAAGAAACAGCAATGCTTTCTGGCAGGAATATCGGTTGATTTCTATACCCACGTGTCCTTCAGAAGTAGACCCAGGGCAGCAGGACAACCGTGGTCTTCTGGGCTCAGGAGGCCCTCAGTCTATTGTCAGGCAAAATGTTTGCCAGAACACAAATCAAATCACACCTCTTACATCTTTCTTTTTCAGTCTTTTTTCCTTTATTCACTTTGGGGCCATTTCCATTAACACCCATGGGACCCGACAGTCTTGGGAATTGAGCCCAGGGTTTCCACATAAAAAGCCTGAGTACCAATCCTTTGGAGCTTGGCCCTAGCTGGGTTTTCTTCAATTTCATGAATTAGTATATTGGGGTGGGGGCTCCCCAGCAGTGCTCAGGAGGTGCAGTGGCCCCACTGGCAATGTCTGGCCAACCAGATCAGTAGTTTAAGAGGAGCCGCTTGGAGCCTGAGGAGCTGGGACTCTCCTCGCCCCACCCCAGAGGGGCTTGAGAGCCTCTTACCTAGTGATGCTCAAACACCTCCTACATGTTCTTGTTCTATTTGGGGGGGGGAGGGGGCAGCAGGCCACACTTGACAGTGCTCAGGATTATTCCAGGCTCTGCACTCAGGGATAACTCCTTGACAGGGCTTAAGGGACCATATGTGGTCCCAGGTTGGCCACATGCAAAACAAGTGCCTTAATCTCTACAGCTTCTCTCTGGCCTCTCTTAGCTTTTGAATGAATATCCAGCTGCCCCAATCATCCAAGAGGAGATGAATTGTGGTGACCTGTCAAGATCCCGTGAAGAAGATTCATCTTCAGATGCAGTGAACAGAGACCAAGACAAAGCAGCGCCACGACCTGAATGCCTCAGCCCCCACAGTGGAAGTCCCCCTCTCCCTCTCCTCTGTGTGAGCCACAAACGCTGCAAGGCAGCGTGGACGGACGGTCAAAGTACAGTGGACAGTGCAGCCCCACTGCGCTTCCAATCCCCAAAAATGCCTGATTTGTAAAATACATAGCCCATGATTTTTGGTTCCAGCCTGTTTTATGCTTATTTCTTAACAGTTCTTAAATGAAAGCTACATAAAGGCTGGGAAACTAGCCAACAACAACAAGAAGAAACTAAAACTATCATTAGCACACACCATGACCATCCTTAAAGAAAGCCCAGAGAAATCTTCGAATCTTCTGGTCAGAATTGACCAGAATTTAGCAAAGTTACTGCCTGGAAAGATGAGTTCCTATTAAAGCCAACAGTGTTTCTCAGCTAAAACAAAAGACTCAGAAAATGAAACTTAATGTGACTCCTATAGTCACACAATTGAATATTATACAGCAAAAAGAATGAATAATTTAGAACTATTACTAGATGATCTCACACACAAACACACATTGAACAAAAGAAGCCACATACAGAAGAACACATACTCTGTGACTCATTTACATAAAGAACAAAAACAGGCCAAAATGACCCAGGCTTTTACAAGGGAGGGCAGAAGGAGTCCTGGGGGGGGGATGGGAAGGGTGGGAAGGGCACTGAGGGATGGCAATAAGGAACCACTCACCCTCCTTTATTTCTCTAGTGCTGGTGCTGAGTTTCAAAATTCTGCAAACTATATGACATTCGTACCTACAGACCTGACTGTACACACACGTATATCTCAATGAAAATCTTTATACCAAACACAATCGCAAAACAAAAAAAAATAAATTTAAAGCAGGTACACATCTAACAAAAGATGTGCTTCTGAAAGCAACATATCCTATTGCCAAGTTCGAACATTCAATATGATAAAGATACTGAATTTTCTATGATATCAGTTTTTCCCACATCAAGCATTCCCTCCTGTGCCATCACAACAGAATGTCTTAACAGAATCTCTAGGAAGGACCAAGCTACCCGATGGACGCAGAACAATTTAGAGAAACTGCCTAAGGGACAGACACACAGAACACCAAGACAGAATGCAGAGCCCAGGAAAACATCCTCGGTTACATGGAGACTGAACAGAACAAATCAGTGAGGGAGCCTGGACTATGCAGCCAACGGTTCTGTGGTGCCAGGTTATGTACATGCAGGAAAATAACGCCTGACCTCATACCACACGCACAAACATTTAAACATGAAATGCAAAATTTAAAAATCTGGTAGAAGAAAATGCTAGAGTGTTTTCATGACTAATAGGTAGTAGAGACTTTAAACAATGACCCCCAAAATTGATATTTTTGGACAACTGATAAAATTTTAAGTATTTCTCTTGGAAGTGTTTTGGGGTGGTGAGTCACCCTAGAGACACTCAGAGGTCACACCAGGCAGTGGGGACCGTATATAGTGCCATGGAGAAAACTGGGGTCTGCTGCATGCAAACACAGCTGACCTTATACTTACCCTCTATACTATAAAAATAATCCCCAAAAGAAATTAAATCCAAACATAAAGAGAAACCTTAAGTTGGGAAAAGATGTGTATAGATACAGATAAGTAATATGCAGTTACATAAGAAATTCCTAAGAGTCAAGTAGAAAAAGTGAAAAATGAGTCATGCGGGCAAAAACAAAATTAGCAGAAAAAATTTATAGTTTTTTTACTTTTTCTGCTTTTCCTGCTAATTTATAGGCTATCAAGCAATGCAAATAAATATCTACAAGAAAAAGTTGCTTATTGGGGTAGTTATGAGGAAAATGCAAATAAAAACCACAGTGAAGCAGTATTTTGCCTATTCCACTGAAAAAATATTGAAGTATGATAATATGATTTTTTTTTTTTTTTTTTTTTGCTTTTTGGGTCACACCCGGTGATGCACAGGGTTTACTCCTGGCTCGGCACTCAGGAATTACTCCCAGCGGTGCTCGGGGGACCATATGGGATGCTGGGAATCGAATCCGGGTTGGACGCGTGCAAGGCAAACGCCCTACCCGCTGTGCTAACACTCCAGCCCCAATATGATCATTCTAAGTGGGTCATTTTCTCATAACCACAGGGCTTACTGCTGGCACTGTGCCGAGGGTTCACACCATATGCAATCAGGGGACCATATGCAGTGCTGAGGACTGAACCAGGGTGAGCCATATGAAAGGCTAGAGGTCTACCCACTGTTCTCCCTCCCTGGAGCCTTCCATGTTTTCAAATATGGTTACTGCACTGTAGCACTGTCCTCCCGAGCATCGATTTGCTCAAGCAGGCCCATTAACATTTCCATTGTGAGACTTGTTACTGTGTTTGGCATATCGAATACGCCACGGAGGGGGGGGGGGGAGGGGGGGGGCTTGCCAGGCTTTGCCGTGCAGGCGAGACACTCTTGGTAGCTTGCTGGGCTCTCTGAGAGGGGTGGAGGAATCGAACCTGGGCCGATCGGGTCAGCCGTGTGCAAGGCAAACGCCCTACCCACTGTGCTATTGCAGGGCTCAAATACGGTTAGCATTATGCTTGCAACCTGCTTTCAAATCGTTGAAAAGTTAAAGTTCATGTATATTTGTAATGAGATAATGAAAGAAAGAAATACAGCAAAAGTGTAAAAGGTGGAAATTTGCTGTTCTTATAACCTGAGCGTTAAAGCAAAACAAACCAAAAAGTGACTGTTGCCCAAGAAGTGATTAAAAGTAAGACCAGGATTACGGGCCGGAGAATAGTGCAGTGGGTAGGGCATTTGCCTTGCACAAGGAGACCCGGGTTTGATCCCGGACATATTGTTCCCCGAGCACCACCAGGAGTGATTCCTGAGTGCAGAGCCAGGAGTAAGTCCTGAGCACTGCCGGGTGTGATCCCCCAAAAGGCAAAAGAAAACCAAAAAGTCAGAGCCGGAAACACCATTTGCCACGGAGGAGACCCCAGCTCGTTTCTAACTGCAGTGCCTTGCCAAGGTCTTGCCTCCTGGCTCTGCCCTCGGAGCTACTGGGCGTCATTATCAGAGAGTCCAAGGTGACCAAGTAGCGAAGCAGCTTCATCTACCACCTACTGTCTTGGCACTTGGAGAGTGGACACTGAAGACAAACTCTTTCCTTTTAAAAAGAATCACTTTGGGGAATGAGAATGAAATACAAGAGCCAACACGTCCCCCCACCTGCAGAAACAGTGCCAGACAGACAGCAATACTCTCAACTCTGGATTCTGGAATGCAAAACTCAAAAGGGTGCTGAATGGACCCAGAAGGGAAATGTACTCCCCCCCCCCTTTTTTTGTTCCCAAACTTGTCCCACTTGCAAAGGGAGTAACTGCAAGAATGGGAGAATATGAAATATAAACTCTTGAGAGTAAAATCCAGCCCCGGATTCTTTTCAGTGAATGACAAACAGCCTCTTGCCTTAGTCCCTACTCAATCTGAACGCACAGAGGTGGGTCCGCAGTCGGAAACTTGGCCCCAGGAAACTCAGCAGCGGGTAGGGTGGAGTATCTGTCATCTCCACTGAGAGGCTGAGCCTCACCCCCCTCCCCCATACATACCGTGGGTGTATGAGAAATTTACATTAGCCTCCTCCAGGTCAAAAAGGCACTTTGCATGGGAAAATTTATTGGGCCCTGCTTTGCCCAAAGTATAAATCTTTTGGGAAAGAATCACCAGAGTGAGCCATAGCTCATTGACAAGTTAATTACTAGTGAGACAAGGCGAGGGACCCGTAGCTTTGGGGAAGGTTTTGCTTAATATTTATTGTAGCAGGCACAAAAGCCTCCCTTGTCAGGAACCACGGCACCCCACACCGTTCTAATTCTGGCTGACGAGTGATCCCACAATCGGCAGCTGCCCATCTAGTTCAGCCCGGGGGCATCGGCAAGTGTGCCATGCACAGCAGCATCAGGGCATGGCTCGGAACACAGGGAGGGGGAAGTGACCTAGACAGAAAACGAAAAATGATCCTAAGATACACCTAACACCCACGCTCCTGGCTTTCTAAAGTGGCCAAAACCTCTGAAAATGTTTTTGCTTCCTTATTGTGTAGGGCAGTCAAACCAAGCGGTGCTCAGAACTTCCTCCGGGCTTCGTGCTCCGGGATAACTCCTGGCAGTATTGGGGAGATGGGGGAATTGTATGTGACATCAGGAATGAAACCTGGGGCAGCTGCATGCAAGGCGAGAGTCTTAATGTCTGAAACGAACCTCGCAACGATCTCTCCAGCCCTTACATTTCTGAAAAGGTGATCAAAGAGAAGAACATTTACCCTCGGAAACTACACATATCCACAAAACACACCATTTTACACAACTTAAAGGGGTTTACCAAACCAGATTAAAACACCTGCAATGGGGCTGGAGTGACAGTACAGCGGGTAGGGCATTTGCCTTGCACGTGGCAGACCTGGGTTCGATTCCCAGCATCCCATATGGTCCCCCGAGCACCGCCAGGAGTAATTCCTGAGCGCAGAGCCAGGAGTAACCCCTGTGCATCAGTGGGTGCAACCCAAAAAGCAAGAAAACAAAAAAATATATAATAAAACACCTGCAACAGACTGAAAAATAAGTACCGACAGAGAAGATTTTTTTTTAAGTGTCACCTCAAGTTTTCATGCCTAAAGATAAACAAACTAGGGGCTGGAGCAATAACACAGAGGGTTGGACGTTTGCCTTGCACATAGCTGACCCAGGTTCAATTCCCAGCATCCCATATGGTCCCCCTGAGCACCACCAGAAATAATTCCTGAGTGCAGAGCCAGGAGTAATCCCTGTACATCACCGGGTGTTACCTCCCCCCCCAAAAAAAGCAAATACATAAATAAATAAACAAAGATAAACAAACTACAAGGTCAAAAGTTGTTAAAACAGGAGATGACAAGCACACACTTTAAATGTAATTATTTGAACTGCTTCTCTGTGCACAGAACTCAGGTTAACTCATCTGGCACATTCGTACAAAGTACAGCCATATTTTAGCTAACTCCCTCTTCCCAATCAAACACTTACACTAAGACCATTATTAATTACGACCAATTTGCTGAGCACTCACAATGCAAGAGACTGCTGAAAACAAAAACTATTGACCCAAATAGTTTTCCAAGGAAAACTGTCTGAAGCATACAGCTTTAATTGTTTAATTTACTCCTTGTTCTTTTCTAAATCCTGTTCAAATGTAAATCACCTCTGGCAGAGTTTCAGAATCTGGAGTATCTATCTGATCTTTGCTGTTGGTCTCAGTAAATAAAAAATTACAAGATGCCTCTTCCGAACTTGTAAGGAAAAGAAGGGCTGAAAGCAATCTGATTCAATCAGAGCAAACCAGAAGGGATCTCAACAAATCTCATGGCAAACTTAATATTTGATTAGAGAAGCCTAAGATTAAAAATATAATTACTCAAACACATGTGCTATTATGAAATGATTTATTAATGGATTAGCTGAATAGAGTGTTGTAATTATGGATTTCAGTCATTTATCTTCTCACACTCTTTTCAGGACCAAGAGGTAGGCGGATATATGCACACAAACACACATTCCTTTCTCATCCCCTATTTTCTGGGTGAGTGCACCGTGGAATTTTAACAAAAGCATTATTTATTCAACAGCTGAGCATCTGACAAAATTACGAAGCAGTAGCTCTCTCTCAACCCTAGGAGTCTAACTGCATTTGTCTAATAATCCTCAAATACACTTTTATTCAAGCTTAAACAATTCCAAATGAAATGTTAAAAAAAAAGTTTTAAGATTAGAAATACCCTTCAACCACTCACCTAGAAAAACTAGAGGACTTTCAATTTTATTTTCTTAATGTAAAATTCAAGAACGTCGAAGAAATAGCTAAGGGGACGAAGAACCTCCGGCTCTGGGCACATCTCTTTGATTCCACTGTTCTTCCTGCATTAACATATGCCTCAGAGACCTGGGCCCTACACAAACAAGATGAGAACGCTATTCAGGTCTCCCAAAGAAGAATAGAAAGAGCTATGCTTGGAATATCACGTTTCACTCAAATGAGAGAAAGAATCCGGAGTTCCGACATCCGTCGAAGATCAAGAATCAGGGACGCTGTCTCATATGCCAAGGTGTCGAAAATCAGATGGGCTGGTCACGTAATGAGATTTAAAGACGACCACTGGACTAGAGCTGTTACTGACTGGATTCCACGGGATGTCAAAAGACCGCGTGGGCGCCCACCTACCAGATGGTCAGACTTCTTCGTCAAGATCATGAATGATAGGTTTGAGGCTCTTCATGTTCCCAGAGCGAACAGATGCCATTGGGCTACACTAGCACGCGACAGCGACAAATGGAGACATTACTGGTGCCTGCTAGAGCAAATCGATGACTAACGGGAAGTTAAGTGATTAAGTGATTAATGTAAAATTCCTAAAAGAATACAATCTTACTGGCTGTGAAGGACTCTCAACAGAATGACCAGAAACCCACAGTAACTGCATTTTGCCAACCACTCATTTTTTATCCATGTCTGCTATGAGGCAATTCACCACAAGTTTCAACTTTTCAAATGACAGCTTTATTGAGATAACGTCTACACACCACACAACTCACTCACAGTAAAGTGTACAATTCATAGTTCAACACAGAATGGGTGGAGTGGACACTACCAAAATGAACTGCAGAACACCTCAAAGAATCCCTTCCCATTTGCAGTTACTCCCCCATGAACATGGTCCCAGCGTTCTCCAGGCTCCTGCCAAGCCTGTCCTCTCTGTATCCATGGCCGGGGCTGCTCTGGGCATTCCCCACACAAGGGAGTAGACGCGGGTTTTAATGCTGGAGTCGTTGGCTCTGACCATGCTTTAAAGATTTCTCCGTGGCTGCATGGCATACAAATCTTTTGTATTGCCAAATTCTATTTCCTTGTCGGATAACACAAGGAAATTTATTTATCTCAGGGCAGAGGGATAGCATGGTGGGGAGGGCACTGGCCCACTGGGGTTCAATCCCGACATCCCAAATGGTGACCCCCAAGCACTTGCCAGGAGTGATCCTTGAGTCTAGAGCCAGGAGTAAGCCCTGAGCACTGTTGGGTGGCCCAAAAACAAACCAAAAAAACCACAGAAATGTATTTATCTAGTCATCACTTGTTAACACTAAGACCTCATTTTGATTAAGTCTTTTTTTCTTGATTGCATGTGCAAGGCCCTGGTTTTGATTCCTGGCATTGCAAAAAATAGTAATACATACACACACACACACACACACACACACACACACAAATGTATGAATGTGTGTGTGTGTGTGTGTGTGTGCACGCGCGCACGCGCTCTCTGGAGGGCTATTTATTATGCTCCTGGAGTACTATTTTCTGAGGGAAAGTATTCATCTACACCCAACAATAGGGGATTGAGTAAATTATCATTTATTCATATAATGAAATGGAACTAAAAAGAATGAATCCGGGGCAGCAGAGACAGCTCAGCAGGCTAGAGAGCATGCCCTGCGTATGGGGAACTGGAATCAATCCACCACCACCCCACACCACCCCTCCCGGCATAGACAGGAGTGACCCCTGAGCACCAAGCCAGGAATAGTACCTACACACCACCAGCTGTGGCTCAAAGAACAAAAAGGAGAAGTGGAGAGGTCAGAGGGACAGTACAGGGATTAAAGGCTCTTGGCTTGCATGCAACCGACTCTGGTTTGATCCCCAGCACCACATGTGGTTCCCCCAAGTACTGCCAGGAGTGATCCCTGAGCAGAATCAGAGCACCACTGTGTGTGGCCCAATCCTTCCCTCACCCCCTCCCCCCAGAAAAAAAAGAAAAGAAAGAGAAAATCCAAAATAATAAGGTAGGGATGGGGGTGTGGCTCGATGGTTCAGCACATGCCTTGAATGCCTGAGGTTCTTGGTTCAATCTCTAGCACCGCAGCTACAAAAAGGCAGAAGGTGAGTGTGACGATTCCGAGTGAAAGAAAGGCATTCTGTTAAGAAACAGATTTGAGGGACCAGAGAGATAGTGCAGAGGGTAAAAAGCCGATGTTGCGTGAAACTAATGCCAGTTCAACTCCTGGCACCACAGGGTTCCCCACGTACTACTAGGAGTAATCTCTGAGACAGGAGTAAGCCCTGAGTATCTCCAGGTATGGCCAAAAAAAAAAAAAAACAATAAAACAGATTGGAGAAGGACAATGTAAATGATCCTTTTCATGGAATACTAAAAGCCTAAATATTTATGTATCATATATGACTGACATCTGAATATACCCATGAACACCCATGTGTACGGATACACATACTCACACCCAGGGGTCTGCGTACGCATTAATATTCCTTCTCCCTGAGAGCATACTCCCAACCGTATTGCATGGCTGGCTTTAGAGAGTCAAGGTAAAGAAGGAGGTTTCTTATTTTTTCATGTTTCTCTCAGTAAGTGGGCTTCCGGGGACTAAACCTCACGAAGATGTGAGTGGTGCTAAAGATGGAACCAGGGCCTGCATGTGCAAAGCATGGGCAAGAGAATTAAGTCACATGCCCAGCCCCAGAAACAAAATCTTGAAAGGAAGTCCCGATAGACACGTATCACTTGACTGAAAAATTTCTTAGAAACTAGACAGACAAACCCTATTTCTGAACAGGTAATAAGTGCCTGCAATTCCTGAACTAATCCCCCACCATTCTGCAGGCGGGCAGGAGGGTCTGAGGTCGTCCCCAACCCCTTTATCCCTCGCACTTGGGACAGCTGCTCACTAAATGTGGTTCCAGACATGCTGCCAGCATTACAGTTTAAAAACGACATACAAGAACATTTGAAACACAGCAACAGGCAGCTCAGAAAAACTTTGCTTAGCATTCACGCATCCTGGTTTTACATTCTTTCCAGTACTGTGTCTTCCTTCACGTATGCTTGAGACACTTTCACTGAAGGCAGAATGATACTGATTCCGTGAGTCAACTGGCATTTTTACAAGGCCTTTTACACAGTCCTTTAAATTCAGAATCACTAAACATAAGAAGATGGAGATTTAATCTTGCCCAACCCCTCCAGGGCTAATTTCTGCAGCTGCAAAGTCACCTGCCCAGGTCCCTGAATTAATGGACGAGCCAGCACTGGAACCAAAAACCAACATTTCCACCTGTTTTCACTTGAACGTATCAGTCTGTTTTACCAATTCCTTTCAGTCATTTCTGCATTGTTTTATTTCCTAAGTATAGCAGGTCCATCATTTGTCTCAAGCTAGGTAGAAATAATCCCAGGCAACACTTAATGAGAAGACATTATTGAGGACTTATTTCAGTTATGTGTCAGTTCACCCAGACCCACAGTTTCCAAGAACCTGTCAAAGGTATTAAATAAGGACTTACTATACTCAGTGAAGCAACTGATACAGGCTAAATTCCCTCCTACCTGGATATTTAACTAATATGCCACAGGAAAATTTTCTCTATTATTTTCACAAATACACTTCCCCTCAAGTGCTTTTCTTTTTTTGAACATATAGAACATTTTTTGAACATATAGGGCTGGAGCAATAGCACAGTGGTAGGGCGTTTGCCTTGTGCACAGCCAGCCCGGCCGAGCCGGGTTCGATTCCTCTGCCCCTCTCGGAGAGCCTGGCAAGCTACCGAGAGTATCTCACCCGCACAGCAAAGCCTGGCAAGCTCCCCGTGATGTATTCGATATGCCAATCACAGTAACAAGTCTCACAATGTTACTGGGCCCGCTCGAGCAAATCGATGAACAACGGGAGAACAGTGACAGTGACAGTGATAGAACACTATAGAAATTGCTTTTTCTGGGTCCACATCTGTCTTCAGTAAAATAATGGATTTAATCATAAGGACTGGTCATATGGATGTGATAACAACTGAAAGTATTGAAATGAAGGATTGATTAAACCCACAAAGTCCTGGATTAATTGTATAGGGTGGCAGTTCCCCCTTTATTCTGACACCAGGCACTGTTTTCAGGATAAGGTTCTGCCAACTCAACACAGCTAATTTCTACACTATCCTCTTTGGTCAAAGTATGTCAAGTTGGTGTTCACACACTCATATTAGTACTTAAATATAGACAAATGTGTTCACCACTTCACCTATGGTATTTTCCATTTAAAGATTATGCCCCCAACAGTAAATGCTATTTATGTATGCAAGCTGTTATCCCTGGACAGACAACTACATTTTCCAGATCCTACAAACAGTTGATGGTCAAGGGCTGGGCGAGAGGTCAAGGAACTGAATCGCTTTGCCCAGCTGAGAGAAGCCCCTGAACTCTGCTGGGTGTAGCCCAGCCCCACGCCCCCAAACTAATTAAATTTTTTAAAATTCAAAGCTCTCTAGTAAAGCAGGTTGATGGGGGACAATGAACAGAACACACTGGCTGAAGTCCAGTGTCAGGCACTTGTCCGCCCTCTGCAGTGTCAATGCGAGTGATCCATGCGATCCTGAGGTCCCCTGAAGTGGATCCTCTCACCCCATAAATGAAGAAGGCATGGAGAGGTCGGGACACTTGTCCAGACTCACACAGTCATATGTGAAAATGCTGGCATCTGAAAACTCAGCTGATTTGGCTTCTGAATTTGTGTCCCTTAACCTTCGTACAGTCCTTTAAAAATGCATCTACTGTTGAAAAACCAAAAACAAAGGTTGGAGCCTTTTTGTGTGAATATCAAAGTCAGTCCTTTCAAAGGCTGTCTATCATCCACATGGCTTCGAGTCCGACGTGTTTGTGGGCCTCCCCTTCCAAATGAACGGCAGAATCTTTGACCTCATCTACTCTGCACCCAGCACTAGGGGCAGGAGTCATAGTCCGGGCATTAGCACACGGCACTAGTGCACAATGGACCTGGGTTCGGTCCCTGACATCCCATATGATTCCCCTGAATACCACCAGGAGT
This sequence comes from Sorex fumeus, assembly GCF_029834395.1. Lineage (NCBI taxonomy): Eukaryota > Metazoa > Chordata > Mammalia > Eulipotyphla > Soricidae > Sorex > Sorex fumeus. Next base: position 10,463,460 of record NW_026606151.1, read on the forward strand.
ATATCCTGAGCATGGGTGGGTGTGGCCCCAAAATAAACAAACGAAACAACAAACCAGCACTAGAAGGCAGCTCAGATGTCTGGAAACAGGAAACCTAAGGATCTCAATATGCAACAAGTTTCCAATCAGGAGTTGCCTGAATGAAATGATGAGGGAGGTGGTATTCGGGTAATCCACAACACTTGAAAACACTCTTAATCTGAAAGGAGACACCAGCTAGACATGGAACGGATTTCTCTCCCTGCTGACTGCCATGAAGCTCGGCAATACAATGGCTTCATCCCTGGGATCAAAACGTTTTCAGAGAACAGTGAGGGCTTAAACATCTTCATCCAGAAAATTCTTTCAACAGTGAAATGTCTCTAAAAACTGTCACTGGCCCAGCTACTGAAGCCACCTTCTGTTGGATAACCTGACACAGAAATGAAAAAGTTCTTTGCAGAATAAACACCTGTCTCTCCAAGCCACTACGTTTTCATCCTGCGACAATATACCTCCTGCTCAGCCTGAAACAAACAGCAGACATCAGTCATTCGAATCAATTGCAATTTGTCTTTAATGACAATAACTTCATCTACACGCTTCAGATATGCATCAAATCCACCTAAATTCCTCAAAAGACACGTAGGTGGTGGCTGGCACGAGCTCTTTCCTACAAAAATGCATCTCTGGTCCTCCATTTTCTTAACAGAACATGTTTTTTGGACTAGAAAAATTGTAAAGGCACTGAGGTATTTGCTACCGGCTCCATGTATGGTCCCCAGAGCATCGGGGAGTGACCCCTGAGCACAGAGATTGGAGAAGCACCCAAGCACTGTCAGGTGTAATCCCAAACTTTCGCTCCCCCTCCTCCTCGCCTCCGCAAACAGAAACATTTCTTGCAATGAAAGGTATTCTGCACAGCACACATCTATTTAGGGTAAAAAGCTCTATCAGACTTCTGAGGATCTAAAGTTGTTAAGAAAAATGTCTATAAATATCCCAATACATAGTTTGTTACTTATAACATTCATTCAAGTTAAATATAGCAGGCTACTCTCTATAAATGTAATACAGCTGTTATTTAAGTTTTGCGAGGCAAGGGCTAAAACTATTACGGCATTCTGAAAGCAACTAACCCTTTCCCATTAGCCACATCTATATTTTAAGTTAAAATTTTTTACCTAATTTCCTCTTCTTCACCTCAAATGCATTTAAAATTTATTCTTAGACTTTATTCTTATACTTCAATTTTACTCACTGCATTAATCCACTGACATGGTCTCATGCATCCAAACATGGAATCGGTTTTGATTCTCTCCTATGTCCTTACGTGGGTAAAAATCCAACAATACAATTATGTAGGCAATGGTACGATTTTTATGTCAATTACCTCTAAATAAAACATGGATAAGCTATGGGCAAGTAGCAGTGCAAGGAACTATGCACATCTTCTGTTTCCAGTAAATCGATGCAGGTAAGATCCAACAAGCAAGACTGCCACAGTGCCTCAAAGCTGCAAGGAAGCTTCTAGAAATAGTCTCACTTGTGTTTCCACACCTGCATGGGAAACTCAGCCATATCCATCCCAAACCATATTGTTTTATGCACATCCACAACGTGCCCTTTATTAATTGAGCTGCACTGTCTGGAGTCTGATGAAATCATTAGTAGCCACCAAAAATAAAAACTCCAAAGACCAGCTGTTTCTCTGGACAAACACATACAACCCAAGGGTCGGAAAGCAGGAAAGGAAAGAATGTATTCTTAGAAAAATAAACTAGCCGGAAAGAGGCAGCCACTATAAATAACCTGAAAGAAGATGATCTCAACACCTTTGTTATCAGCCGCTCTCTCCCCAACAAGCAGAGACCCGCACACAGGGGGATTTTCAGGCACGTTTGAGCTCATTTGCAACTATGTCACACCTCCACATGATCCTAAAAATGAGAGACATCTATAGCAGCTAACAGCTCTCGGTTACCAGGCCCCAGACTCATCCCTCCCACTCCAATGTCCGACCCCCAAGACTGCTGGGTATAGCCCTCAGATATGGCTGGGGTGGCCCACCGGGGAGCCAGCACCACTGGGCCCGGGACGCACTGCACTGCTGGGCACGACCACTGAAAACCCCAGCATGGTTGGCCAAGTAAGTATCAATGGGGATGACCCAGGGCCCTGGGTACTGTCTGGGAGGGCACCCTCCCCCACCAAAAACAAAAAACAAAAAAAACATAAAACCTGTTTCTGGGCCAGAGCAATAGCACAGGGGGTAAAGCATTTGCTTTGCATGCAGCTGACCCTGGTTCAATCTTCAGCATCCCATAGGTCCTCCAAGCACTGCCAGGAGTAATTCCTGAGTGCAGAGCCAGGAGCAACCCCTGAGCATCACCGGATGTGACCCAAAAAGCAAAAGAAGAAAAAACTGTTTCCACTAACTGGCAAGCCTTCTGCCAAGAAACGACGAAGCCCTAGAAACCCCGCCCTGAACTTTCCCTTTCCGTACTTTCCTTTCCCTCCCTCCCACTGTCATCAATGTGATGAAGGGAGCGACCTTCCAGCGGCGGCTGAGGTGCTCCCTGAGCACTCACACTTGACTTCCCTGCAGGATGCTGCTGGGTGCCGGAGGTGGTACCCGGAACGGACCCCCTGACTGACGCTCTCCCGGCAGAGAGGCACTCTACTGCCTCAGAGTCTTGTTTGGAATGGTGCTTCCCATTCCCCGATTGGCAGAGAAACCTGGAGCTCATCCTTCACATGCAGGAAGTCCAGGCTCGGGCCCCGGCACTGCATAAGGACCACCAGAAATGACACTCGAGCACTGAGCCGCGAGTAGCCACTAAAGACTGGCAGGAGCACCCCTCCCCTAGGCCCCCTTGCACACACCCAAATGGTCAACAATAAGGGCCGAGGAGAGAGCTCAAAGGACTAAGGGATGACTTTGCCTTCTAGGCTCAGGTCCAAACCCTAGAAACTGGGATCCCCAAAACCGCCAGTGCAACCTCTGAGCACCGAGTTGGGAGTAAGTAGCCTGAGCAACATCAAGTGTTTCTCAAAAGTCCTCCCTCCTTAAAAGACAAACAAACCCACGGGGGCAGGTGAGAGGGAGGGGTGGGACAAGGATACACTGTGATGGGTGTGGTGTCAGAACAATGTCCAGAAGAAACCGTTATTCATAGTATTGTAGTCAGAAATAAATATCTATTTCTTAAAGCCAATCTGTCACTGTCACTGTCCTCCCGTTGTTTGATTTGCTCAAGCGGGCCCAGTAATGTCTCCATCGTAAGACTTGTTGTTAGTGTGTTTGACATATCAAATACGTCACTGGGAGCTTGCCAGGCTTTGCCATGAGGGCGACATACTCTAGTAGCTTGCTGGGCTCTCCGAGAGGGGTGGAGGAATCGAACCCGGGTTGGCCCGGTCAGCTGCGTGCAAAGCAAAACGCCCTACCGGCTGTGCTATTAAAGCCAATAAGCTACAAAATTGGGAAAGTCTGCTTTCTATTTACATCTTTCTTTTTTCTTGGGGGGGGGGGGTCACACCCGGCGATGCTCAGGAGTTAGTCCTGGTTCTACACTCAGAAATTACTCCTAGCAATGCACAGGCAGACCATATGGGAAGCCAGGGATTGAACCCGGGTTGGCTGCATGCAAGGGAAAAGCCCTACCCACTGTGCTATCACTCCAGCCCCCAAGTTGGGAAAGTTTAAATGAAAAAATTCTTCAGGAGAGGCATCCATGGAAAATTAAGTGTGGGATTTGCTTTGACCAGGAACACAAATGACTCTTCCTCTGGGCTCCACTGTTGACTGAAAAGGCAGAACAAATGACTAATAATGTTAAAACATCACAGAGCTAAGCTGTCAAAACCAAAGGGTGTGCGGTAAGCCAAATTCTCGCCACAAGTATCTTTTCTCCCCCCTCATACGTCCTAAACATGCCCTGGAGACTGTGACCAGGCCAGCCGATGAATGTGTGACTGCTGTAGCGTCACAGGCTTCAGGATTTTTGCAAGAGAGGACAGTCCCCACTCAATTATGCAGTAGGGAGGAGGGAGGGCACTCGCTTCCTGGGGATCTGAGAGCTTCCATCTCACAGGGCAATGCCCATCCCGGGGCTGCAACTGGTGTGGACGCTGTTAGGGCTGGGGTTTGCACACGCGTGTGCGGCTGCGGGTTCACACGTGACTCGGGCAGAAGACCCAACTGACAGCACCACCAAGGAGTGAAGTCAGAGCATCTTGCACCATTCGCTCACGCACGACCCACCCGCAGTTCCCAGGGCTGGAAGCCGATTGCACACTTCCGTATTAACAAATTACCCTCAGCGCAGTGCTCGCCTTTCACAGTGGTGCATGCGTCTGGGCTCCCCAGGGCTCCCCCTCTTAGCTGAAGCACGAAGTTCACACTCCAGCTCCCCACGGTCCTGGTGAGCCCGACCCCTTTTCATGGGCTCACACGCACTTGGCTGCGGTGGGGGTGGGAAGGGCTTTGCTGTATCAGAGACTGATCTGCTGTGTGCTGACATCAGCACAGCGTGCGTGTTCTGCATGTGGGATACCGGGGGTTCGAACCTGTGACCAGGGGCTTAGGAGGCAGGAGCTCCAAAGCCCTGCACTTCCCCCCCCAGTCCCAGGGTGTGGTATTTTTAAGTGATCCCAGAGGAGCTGTGGGTTGAAATGCTTGAGAAATGCTGGGTCTGCCTTTCCTCAGGGGAGGAAAGTCATTTCAGAGGAACAGGGGGAAGGAAAGAATTCCCAGGACTGGGTAAGTGGTGGATTCCAACGGAGCTGTGGTGCCCTGCACACAGCAGGGCACAAGGGGAAGGAGCCGGGCAGAAGACCCAACTGACAGCACCACCAAGAAGTTAAGTCAGAGCATCTAGTGCCATCTACCCACTCCCAGTGTCCCAAGGGCTGGAAGCTGATTATACACTTCCATACTAATGAATTACTTAAAACCAATGAACAGGGCAGGAGTGATAGTCCAGCGGGTAGGGCATTTGCCTTGCATGCAGCCAACCTGGGTTGGATCCCCAGTATCCATGTGGTCCCCCACGCACCGTCAGGAGTAATTCCTGAATGCAGAGTCAGGAGTAACCCCTGAGCATCACTGGGTGTGACCCAAAAAGCAAAAAAATAAGATAATAGCAATAAAAACAATGAACAGGTCATGATAAGGCAGTTAAAAAAGGGCTGGGGCATAGGTCACTGGACGAGTGCACGTGTGCATGAGGCATTAGATTTGACCCCCAGCACCCGTCCCCCAAAAGACCTAAATAACAGTTAGTCAGCATGATGTTAAGAGTCAGAAAACAATTCTTAAAGGAAAATCTATTTTGCGTCACCTAAGAGGAATTCCTGACGGCTGAGTGAGTGGAGGGAGGCTGGGAAGGTCTTTTGGACGGGAGAATGGTGTCAAGAAGTGGACGCGGACAGCAATAAGCAAACAAATGGTGTTTGCCGCACTGGGGGCCAGGGGGAAAAGCTGAGATTTCAAGGTAGCAGAGAGGATCTGAAGGCAGGGCAATAAAGCAAATTACCAGGGTGCACAGTCGTAGCAAACCAGTCAGGGGCCTAAGCTCCACGAATCCTGCCTTACACACAGCAGCCACAGGTGAAACGCTCACGGCGGCAGTGCACAGGGCCAGAGCAGAGAAGCAAAGAGTATTCGCACCCTTTGACTGTCTACCGGCAAGGAAACATCCTCCCAAACACCCACCCAGTCCGAAGCACTGAACTCACCAGTTCTGGGGCTGATGTACAGCAGTGTGGCTATGATGAGTGATAATGTTTTATATACCTGAAGGCCGCCAAGAGCAGATTTTCAATGGTCTTGCCACAAAAGAATCAAGTTTTGGAAACTAGCTTACAGAAATGAATTTAGCAAGGGGGCCAGGCATGGATGAAAGGGGACCCTAAAAAGCGGGGGAGGGATGTGTACAGGCTGGGGAAGGGTACAGAGGGGGACTGCTGGATGCTTAAAACCCTACCAACTGTCACTGTCACTGTCACTGTCCTCCCGTTGTTCATCGATTTGCTTGAGCAGGTCTAGTAACGTCTCCATCGTGACACTTATGGTTACTGTGTTTGGCATATTGAATACGTCACGGGGAGCTTGGCAGGCTTTGCTGTGCAGGCGAGATACTCTCAGTAGCTTGCCAGGCTCTCCGAGAGGGGCAGAGGAATCGAACCTGGGTCGGCCGGGTGGGCCACGTACAAGGCAAATGCCCTACCCACTGTGCTATCGCTCCACAGTATTGGAAATCATGGTGCTTCGAAGAAAGACAGATTTTTTTTTTGAAAAAATGGTAATTATGTGACTTGGTGAAGACACGTTGGAACTTCCACATCCCGTGCTCGCAGTCAACCAACCCCAGGTGTAAATTACGCTGCATCTGTACTAAACACACACAGACCCTTTTTCTTATTATTATTCAGCCAACAATGCAATTTTAAAATACTTTACATAGCATGTACATTGTGTTTGGTATTACACGTACTCAAGATTTGAAACATATAAGAAGACTGTGCGTACGTTACATGCAAATGTTATTTTCTTTAGCTACTTGAGTACCCATAGATTTGAGTATCCCCAAGGGTAGCATCATTTTGCCTTATATAAGTGCATTGAATCAACATGTGAATAACGCCTCAATAAAGCTAAGGGAAACAGCTGTATAGAAAGAAATACAGAGAGGCAGATAGAGGTGACGATATAAATGAGGTGACTGTTCACAAAATCGCAACATAAGAGCTTAAGAAGAGGTTTCCCAAGCCCCAGCAACAAAAACAAGCTCTGTTCCTCTTGAACAGCTGTCTCCATCCCCCTCATCCACCCGATTAACTGATATTGCTCCCTGCAGAGGCTACTAGGATGCTCCAAGCTTTGCGTCTCCACCTCCGGCTGGTCTACAAACTTCACCGGGTAAACCAGATGTCCTCCCCGTCACTCCAACCACTTCTCTTACTCTCCCCGCACCCTGAACCCTCCAACCCTTCGCCCCAGTCTGTGCTCTGGAGCACACCCGGTCAGGTGGGTGATACGGTCGCAATTTATCTCTGCAGAGAGGAAACGCAACTTCCAAGGCCAAGTTTACGGTTTTTCCGGCCACAGTTTGGTGGCACCCAAACACTGAGTATCTTATCACCGAGAGCCCTTTAGAGGCCATGAAAATAAACGAAGAACAGGCTTGGGATAACTGCAAAAGATCAATCCTTCCCTGCAAAGGCTGATTCACAGGAGAGCAGCCCCACAGGGGCCGTGAACAGGAAGGGTTCGTGCAGGGCGGGTGTGTGTGGGGGGGGATCTGAGGACACACCTGGCTATGAGGGAACAAACAACATCACTGCCAGAGGTGAGCAGAGGTGGGGTTCAGAGAGGCTCCACACAAGGCAGGCTGGGGCCAGGCCAGGCTGGGGAACTGTGTGTTTTCGGGAGTCTGGAGGGCACCAGGGGCACTGCTAGCAGCTCGGCCCCAGGGGCTGCTCCATCTAGCCACCAGATGAGCTCCTCGTGGCCCTCCCTGTCGCCCTGTCCTCCAGGGGAGTGTACGATGCAGCCAATTTCCACCTCTGCCCTCCATGGAGACCTCCCTCCACCTCCTCCTCCTCCTCCTCCTCCTCCTCCTCCTCCTCCTCCTCCTGCTCAGCCTGCTTCCTCCCTTTAAAGCTCATTAAAGACGGGTGCCGGGCAGAGGAAGAGCTGGACCAGGTTAGGAACCAGCTTCTGCGTCTCCTGCACACGCAGGCTTCAATTATTCACACTGTGGCCCGCCTGGCCTTTCTCTCGCTGTGCTGTCAGTCACCTCTCAGCTCACAAGGACAATCAGGCAGCCCCGAGAGACCACGTTACCTAACCCCTGGGCACCAAAGGGGTTTGCTTCCCTTTCAACATCGCAGCCCATAAAAATGGAGGAGAGAGGAAGGAACAGTGGCGGGGGCCTGGGGGATGCAGGGGGAGAAAAGGTTTTACAATATTAAAAATATATTACAGATGACTGCAAAAGGGCCCCAGAGACCCATCTGGGTGATGGAAATGTTTTTCTCTCTCTCTCTCTCTCTCTCTCACACACACACACACACACACACACAAAATGGTGGTGGTGGCGGTTGCTCTCTCACATACAGGTGAAAACAATCGTAAAAACTCATGAAAATGTGCACGGAAAAATGGATGCATTTTATTATGGGTATATTATACTTCCCTAAAGGTGATTTTTTCAAAAATAAATCCAGGAACGAATTATTCCGTCCCGAGTAAATCAATGCAGACCCTTCTTCTTGAGGGGCATGCATTGTAGCCACCTGATTCTCGTCAAGTACACCTGAAAGACAGTAGCAAAAATGCAAATGCAAATGTGGGACCAGTGAGCCCGCTTTCAAAAATCTATAGTCATTCATTGGCCTCAAGGGATGCTTTAATAATAAATGGCGCTGCCCCTCCAAAGGTGACAGCGGGAAATTATACATTCCTTATTCTTTACCGCCTTCAAATGCGGAAAAGGCAAAGAGGTGTTGAAGTCTGGATCAAGTACAAGTGCATCAGCCGCAAGAGCAGAAAGTGTCAGCGTGGGGGGAAGGGCAGGAAGCAGTAGAATCGCTTCCAAGCGGCAAATACACTCAAGATGCTCTTTTGTCTTTTCTTTTTCCTTTTTTTTTTTTTGTTTTTGACAAGAAACCTGAAATCAATGGCAAAGGAACTTTCTCACTGTTTCAACATGTATGAGACAAAAATGATACCAGCCTGGCAGCTTTTTAAGGTGCTTTTAAGTGATTACCGTGTGCAAAGTTTTGACATTCCTTGATTCTGTCCCAGAGAAATATTTTTAGATTTCTCATTGATGTATAAAAATCAAAGCAGACCTGCCCCAACCATTTTCTCTCATGTTTTCACCTTCAGTTCTGTTATATCTCTGGCATGGTTTGCCTGCCGTTTTAATTAAGTAATAAAGAACTATTTCTACCGGGCCAGCCATACAGGTTGTTGAAAGCTTGACTGTTGATTGGTGTTGAAATACTGAATGCCTGTAACAAATCATCATGAACAACTTTGTAAACCACAGTGTTTAAATAAAGTGTGTGTGTGTTGTGTGTGGGAAGGGGGGTGGATTTTACATGTGTTGGCCTTACCTCTTTTATGTAAACTCCAAAATATATTAGCCCAGAATTTTTTAAAAGTTTGATTATGATTGTTGATTGATACATGATTATTACCACAATGAGATTCAAGTACAAAATAAAATTTAACACAATGTATTCCAGATACTGGAGTTGAAAACTTACTTATGTAGTGAGATTCAGCATTTTACTCTCTTGTCTTAAATGGTTTTAATTTCCTTATTTACATAGGTTAAAAACTATATAGCAATTACAAATTGGCTTTGCTGATTTATCTTCTGGGCATACTATTTGCCGTTTCTTTAAGTTTTGTTGGAGCAGCAAGCAATGTAAAGTAAATATGCTGTGTGACTAAGGCTAGGGTTGGGAGGGAAATCAGGGACACTGGTAGAGGGAAGATCACACTGGTGCTGTTGGAATATTAGATGCCCGAAACAACTGCATCATGAAAGATTTTGTAAATCATGGTTGTTTTAATAAAGTGTTTTTTAATTAAAGCAAAAATAAAACTTGACTCTGAAAGCAATACTCAGATACAAAAAACATAGGTGGAAAAGCTTAAAACTTTGGTTTATTCCATTCAAAAAGCCTAAACTTCAGGGCTGAAGCGATAGTACAGTGGGTAGAATGTTTGCCTTACACATGGCCAACCCAGGTTCAATTCCCAGCATCCCATATGGTCCCCTGAGCACGGCCAGGAGTGATTACTGAGTGCAAAGCCAAGAGTAACTACTGAACATGGCTGGGTGTGACCCAAAAAGCCAAAATAAATAAATAAATAAAATCCTCAAATTCTTCTTTTTTTGGGGGGGGTGGGCTGGGGTGAAGCACACCCAGTGGTACTCAGGGCTTACCCCTAGTTTTGTGCTAAGGAATTATTCCCAGGGCTCAGGGTGGTGCCAGGACTTGAACCTCGATCAGCCGTGCAGCAAAACAAGTACCCACTGGACTATCTCTCTGTCGTCCTGAAATTCATTTTATTGGCCAATATTTCAGACATAATTAAGAGAACTTGAAAGAACACAGAAATGGGCTCTCGGGTCCTTACAAAATCTCACAGAGCTCGTACTGAGTCAAAAGTTCCATTCCCTTTATAGAAGCAGGAAGGAAAAAAATGATTACGAGTGACTCAAAGCTAAGTAACCTAGCCATGCTTCATTAGTGACATGCTTCCAGAGCACAGTCACTGGGGCCGACGCTGGTGGAAAGCCTATTCCTTAACCCGATGCTTTACTGGCTGGGTTGATAGAGTCTGGGTTGTTATTTTCAGTTTATCTTAGGGTGATAGACAACATCATCTTTATTCATAATTTTAGATTAAGAGAAAAAAAGACATAAGTTTATCAAAGTTTAAAAGAAGTGCATGTTGGGGCCAAAAAGTTTTTTTTTAAAAACCCCTCACAACCTTGTAAATAGGTAGCGAGTAGGACAAAGGTAAGATCAAAGTGAAATTTATCCATGTCAACTCATAAATTTGTGTATTGTTAATTCTCTAAGGTGGCCTAAAGTAACATAAAAAAAATGACCCGGCGTACCCGCTACAATTTGTCTCTTCCATAAATGGATTTATATCTCGAAATAGTAAGTATTCAAGAGCCGGGAACATATTTTTATTCCAGTGAGCAAGTACGATTCCAGAGATGCTTAAGGACACGCTTGGGAAGATCCCGCATCGTCAGTCAAGACAAGGCGCTGGGGGCACGGACGAGAAAGGGAAGAGAGGAGGATTCATCTTCCGGTTCCAACCAGACAGGCTCCGGGAGCACTCCCCATTGCTGGCAATGCCGAGGATTCTCAGCACGGCTGCTCTTAGCCTCAGCCCCTCCCTGAGCACGAAGAAGTAGGTCCAAGCTTCCAAATTGGTTATTTACTGGGAACTGGGAATTATTCTAAGAATAATCAAAGCGCCAAAGAAGACACTGTCTAGTTTACACAGCGTTGGAAATGCAGACACGGTAAGACCAAGTACTGGGCGCGGTGAAAGCCAAGAGGGGGTCAGCTTTAACGGGCCACAGGGCTGGCGTGCATGGCCTCCAGTGCCCAGCCCCACCAGGTGCAGTTCTGGTGGTCCCCAGTCAGACAGAAGCACCTCCAAATACAAAACAGAAATCCACACAGCAAGAAAACACGGGTACCAAAATTCACATCCAGGGAGCCTAGACTCTGAAATCAGTGCTCCTGAAACTGCTTCTATCCATCAGGGTGGGAAAGCCTAAATATGATCGTGGGAAATTCTGGCAGACCACTTCTTCTGCTGCTAAACACCTTCTGGGGGAAAAGAGGAGGAAACAGGGGTGGGGCGTGGTGGGGGCGGGCAGAGACTGAAGAGAAGGCAAACCAAAGAGGGAAAAGGCCAATGAGAGACCTTTGACTGCGGGCTGACACTAAGCTGAAATCAGAGGTCTACAGCTTTAGATAATGGTATGCCCAGAGGTAATCTACAGGTGCTCTGTCTTCATAACTTGAAGGAGTAAGTTATCCAGGCTGCAGAGGTAACTTAATAAATGGAGAATATTGTTTTATAACTCAATCCCGAGTACAGAGATTGGAGTGGCCTCCTAGTAATTTTTTTTTCTTCTTTGGTCGCACCTGGCGATGTTCTGGGGTTATTCCTGGTTCTGCACTCAGGAGTTACTCCTGGCGGTGCTCGGGGGACCATATGAGATGTTGGGAATCAAACCCGGGTCGGCCGCATGCATAGCAAATGCCCTACCCGCTGTACTACTCTTGCTCCAGCCTCTTAAAAAGTTTTAAACCCAGGGCTGGAATGATAGCACAGCGGGTAGGGTGTTGGCCTTGCATGCAGCCAACCTGGGTTCGATTCCCAGGATCCCATATGGTCCCCCAGCACTGCCAGGAGTAATTCCTGAGTGCAGAGCCAGGAGTAACCCCTGAGCATTGCTGGGTGTGACCCAAAATGCCCCCCAAAAATGAAAAGTTTTAAAGCCCAAGATAATGATATAACAATATAAGCAATGCAGGAAGAGGAGGGAACTAGACAAGAGGGCTGGAGAGAAAACACGGCAGAGAGGGTGCTAACGTCGCATACTGCGAACCCAGGCTCAGTCTCCAGTACTCCATACGGTGCCCCAAGCATCCCCAGGAGGAACTGCTGAGCGCAGAGCCAGGAGTCAACCCTGAGCACCTCTGGGTGCGGTCCTTTCAAACTGAAACAAATAAGAAACAGTATCAACAAACGAGGAGGAGAGAGAGCTGGAGCCCTTCCCCAGCTCGCTTAGCTGCTGGAAAACTCCACTTGCCACAGCTGAGAAAACCGAGACTGCGGTGGAGAGTGGAGAATGGTCCACTCCAGCCTGCTGTGGGTTTGCTTTCCCCCAGAGACACCAGAAACTGCCATGAGCATCCCCCCTGCCCCCCCCTTCCTCTGCCCACAGGTGAGCGCTTGTTTGCTCCGCCCTGGGGTAGCTGCTGAGCTGCCTCAGAGCTTCTATGGTCCGCCTGTTGTGGTTCCCCAGCCAACAACGGCCAGAGGCCTGGGGCTCATTCCTGTCCACTGACACTCAGGGATGCCAAAGTGCTTCTTAACTGGAGTCAGTGATGGCTTTACTTAATGAAGCCTGGACGGGAAATGGGTGGGGGGGGGGGGGTTTACTTTGAGGAGACAAGGATCAAACGCAGGCATCCATGCTGTCCCTAAGCTATTTCTCCAGCTCTGAACAGCTACACAGTATTTTTTTTTTAATTGAATCACCGTGAGACACAGTTATAAGCTTTCGTGTTTGAGTTTCAATCAAACAATGATCAAGCACCCATCCCTCCAACAGTGCACGTACTCCACCACCAATGTCCCTAGTATCTCCCCCTCCCCTTTCCAACCCTTTCCCTGCCTCCATGGCAGACAATTTCCCCCATACTCTCTAATTCTGGGCTTTATAGTTTGCAATATAGAACTGAGAGGCTATCACGTTTGGTCCTTTATCTACTTTCAGCAGACATCTCCCATCCCGAACAATTCCTCCAATCATCATTGTCTTAGTGATCCTTTCTCTATTCCAGCTGCCTTCTCCCCCAGCTCATGAGGCAGGGCAATATTCCTGGTCCTTGACAGCTACAGAGTCTTGATTTTTAAAAATGTTTTGAAATCAAGGGCCAGGGATGGGGCTTGATGGCTGAGCACGTGCATTGCCTGTGAGGCCTTGGGTTCAGTCCCTGACACTGCAAAACAAACAAACCAACCAGAACCTATTAAGTCCACCATGGTTTAGTTAGAAATACTTCAGGGCCGGCGAGAGGGTACAGTGGGGAGGGCATGGACCTTGATGCAGCCAACCTGGGTTCAATCCCCAGCACAGTCTACAGTCCCACATGCACACCAGGAGTGACCCCTGTGTGCGAAGCCAGGAGTGAGACAGAGTTATAAGCAGTGAGCCCTGAGCACGGCCAGGAGAGGCCACACAAAAACAAAACGAAACAAAATCTGTTCAGACATCTAGAAAACAGGAGCATTACTCTCTGCCCCATGTAAAGGCCCCACAGCGTGCCTTAACTCTGGCTTCTCATGACTCCACAGCTCTCCCAAGGGCAGCCTGGGACATGCTAATGACACAGCACCCCAGGGACCAGCAAGAAGAAGCTGCCACGACATGGGATGGCAAGGCGCCCAGCACAGACCCTGCCAGTGCCCCAGCATCACCGGGTGAGCACGGGCAGGAGAGGCTAGTTAGGAAGAAACAGCTTGGGTGGGTCAAACCCTGCCTGGTCCATTTTGCGTGCGAGAACAGAGAACTCAGTCCAACTCTTCTCCCCCAATACCCCGCTCCTGTTACCCCCCAACTCCACAGGGTATGGAGAGCTGAGTCACAGCCGCTCAGGCAAACGCCTACCAGCAAGCTATGCTGGGCGCTCTGCTGGGCCTCTGCGCCACTCTGCCTCTGTACAGGGCCCCATTTCCAGTCACATGATGCTTCTACTCAGCATGTGTACCAAGGCACAACCCTGACGGCGCAGGGGAGCCTTCTGCCCCCAACACTCAGGGCGTCCAGGATCTAGACTGAGAAGACAAACGCTGCACTGGACCTGTTCAATGCAACACCAGGGAGAAGGGCACACACCAAAACACCTCGAAACAGCCAGTGGTGCTGGGGCTGAGGTGTGAATGGGTCCCTCGGCTAATGTTGGGGCGATGCTCACTGGCTCAGTCTCTAGGGAAAGCAATAAGGAAAGGACATCTCTCCAAACACCGGGAAGAAAACTAGCATACAATCCAGCGTGGTAACCCTTCTTAGCATCTGTACTCAATAAAACAAAACAGGGCTGGAGCAATAATAGCACAGCGGGTAGGGCGTTTGCCTTGCGCGTGGCCGATTCAGGTTCGATTCCCAGCATCCCATATTGTTCCCCAAGCACCGCCAGGGGTAATTCCTGAGTGCAGAGCCAGGAGTAACCCCTGTGCATCGCCAGGTGTGACCCAAAGAGAAAAAAAAATTACTTCCAAGGGATATGTGCAAAAGGGATTATAGGGCCAACAGTTCCATGTTTGAAACTGCACCCATAAACTGCACCCTGCTCCTAGAACAACAGGCCAGATACAGAAACAACCAAATGCCCAACTCCAGACAGATGGATCAAAAAGTTGTAGTCCATATACCCAACGGAATACCACACAGCTCTCAGAAAGACTTTAGCACTGCATTGTCCTCCAGTTGTTCATCGACTTGTTAGAGCGGACCCAGTAACGCCTTCATTGTGAGACTTGTTGTTACTGTGTTTGGCATATTGGATACGTCATGGGTAGCTTGTCAGGCTTTGCCGTGTGGGCAAAGATACTCTCTGTAGCTTGCCAGGCTCTCCAAAAGGGGTGGAGGAATCGAACCTGCTTGGTCAGGCCAGCCGGCCATGAGCAAGGCAAACGTCCTACCACTGTGCTATCGCTCCACCCCTCAGAAAGACTAAAACCAGCAATTTGCAGCAACACAGAAGGAACTAGAAAGCATCAGGCTGAGTGAAGTCAGTCAGAAAGGGACAGATACAGAATACTCTTTCTCATATGTGGAACTTTTTTTTTTAGGGGACCACATCCGGTAGTGCTCAGAGGTTACTCCTGGCTCTGCACTCAGGAAACACTCCTGGCGGTGCTTAGGGGACCATATGGGATGCCAGACCTCGAACTTAGGCTGGCCACATGCAAAGCAAGAGCCTTCCTCACTGTACTACTCTCCGGCCCCTTATATGTGGGACTTAACAATACACAGCAAGGCAGCAACCAAAGGCAACACAATGGGAGAATGAACCACACAACTGATGGGTTTGGGGAAGCAGAAAGAGTGGGCACTGGCATCCCTGGGTGAGGGCGGTGGGTACACTGGTCATAGATGTGCTGTTGGAATCATATGCATGAGAAATCTTTTTTTTTTTTTTTGTTCTTCGGGTCACTCCTGGCAACGCACAGTGGTTACTCCTGACTCATGCACTCAGGAATTACTCCTGGTGGTGCTTGGGGGACCATATGGGATGCTGGGAATCGAACCTGGGTTGGCCGTGTGCAAGGCAAATGCCCTCTCCACTGTGCTATTGCTCCAGCCCTGAAAAATCATTATTAACAGCACTGCAGCTCACAGAACTCACTCAGTACGAATAGACAGAACTGTTAGAACTGCCTGCCAGCCAGAGGGATATTGTGGGGCCAAGCATGTCATCCTGGGGCCAAGTGAAATAATGGCCAGCACACATGCTTGGCATGCAGGTGGCCAGTGTTTGATCCCCTGCAGGTTAAAGTCCCTGAGTACCCCTGGGACTGACCCCCAGGACAGAACCAGGAGTAGCCCTGAGCAACACCAGATGCTACCCACCGGCCCCCACCCCATGCACTCCTGGCAAATGTAAAAAAATGAGGTCAAATCTCGGGTACCCTAACTGAGCCCAGGGCGATCCTGGCAGGTCTGTGGTCTGATCTCGACAAGCACCACAGTGAAAAGAAGCAGGAGTGACCGGCCAGAATGCGTGACCGACGGCAAGTGTATGCACACGCCTGACAGCCGAAAGGCCACACATTCCCATTCCCACATGGTCCAGGGGTGTGTGTGGCCCATGGCCATCACCACCATGACCAGAACAGGGAGAGAATGGGCAAAGGATTTTATATTTTTCTTGGCTTTTTGGGTCACATCCAGTAATACTCAGGGGTTCCTCCTGGCTCTACACTCAGGAATCACTCCTGGTGGGGCTCAGGGGAATCATAGGGGGTGCCGGGAATTTAACCGGGGTTTGCTGCATGCAAGGCCAATGCCCTACCCGCTGGACTACGGCTCCAGCCCCAGGCAAAGGATTAAAGGTTCCACAGCTCCATGTTTGAAAGCGTGCTTGTGAAGTGAAGCCCACGGCCCCCAGTGTGACGGATCTGACCACCCGCCCGGGCCCCTGGGACACTGAAGCAGCCTGAGATTGCCTCTCTCAGCACCTGAGACCCAAGGTTCCCTGTAGCTCGGTACCACCCTTAAGGACACATGCCTGGGATGTCTGCCACCTGCCCTGGGCCACAAGGCCCCTCCAGCCCAACTAGACTGGCCGAGGGGAGTGTGAGGAGGTCCTTTCAGGGGGCATGTGCCCCTGCAGCTCCTGGACAACGTTCTCGGGCTGGAACAGCTGAGCCTGACCCCTTGGGTCACCTGCTCCACAGCTGGCCTGGCCATGCTCTTGCTGAGGCTTCTGGTCAGCTTCCTGGCTTCTGACCTGCTCCACAGGTGCGGCGACCCCCCAAGCCCTCCCCGCCCATGCTGGCATCCTTAGGCATGTCTGCATCCAGGATGCTCCAGCTGCTCCCAGGAGCCATGGCCTGCCCCTACCCCTGCCCCCCTCCTGCCCCAACAACCCTGGTTCAGCCTGCCCTTCTGTCTCCCCGCTCCAGCCTGGGGGCCCCAAAGAAGCACCCAGCACCACACAGAAACCACAGGCTCTGTGGCTTCAAAGAAAAAAAAAACATTGCAGCAGTTCAGCAGTGAGGGTGAGCGCATGTGGTCCCCGCTTCGTGCTCCGGCTGTTTCCAGATCCACCAAGATGTTCGAACCCAAGTGTTCTCCTTCCCTTCACTCTCCCTCCTCTGACCTCAGGGTGGGGTATGGGGGAGGGGGGGCGTGGGGGAGGGATATATCTACCAGCCAGAACTGGGGAGCAGAGCTGAGGGCAGAGAGGCAGAGGGACAGGTGATGGAAACCCAGGCAGCCCCTCCCAGCGACACAGCAGGCAGCCAAGAATGTTGAGAAGCTTCACAGGCAGAGACAAAAGGGAAAGTGAGCCACACCCTTCTCATCCCTTCCTGTCAGACCTTCTCCTTCCCTTCCTCCTTGACATGTGTATTTCAAACTTTCTGTTCTTGTTTGTGTTACATATGAAACTAGATCAACTAAAACTTTCTTTTTCTTTTTTTTTCTTTTTTTTTGGCGATGCACAGGGGTTACTCCTGGCTCTTCACTCAGGAATTACTCCTGCTCAGGGAACCATATGGGATGCTGGGAATCGAACCCAGGTTGGCTGTGTGCAAGGTAAATGCTCTACCCACTGTGCTATCGCTCCAACCCCAATCAACTAAAACTTTCTGAAAGGGTTCTACCACTCTCCCACTGGCGAGAGACACGCATGCACTTAGTCTGGCAGAATTAAAATTTTGGAGGAACAAAATGTAAGAAAATTGCTATAAATGCAAAAGAAATTAGAATGTTTCTATGAAACTGCCAAAATATGTCTGCTTAATGTGCCCATGAAATAATACCATTTATTTATTTATTTATTCTTAGAAGCCTCTGTTCCGAGGTGGGGGAGGTCACTGGTTCCCGGGCACCGCCAGGAGTAACACCCAAACACAACGCCAGGAATCAGCCCTGAGCATTGACCACTCCTCCCACCAAAAAAAAAAAAAAAAAACCCACCATGTACAAGGAGTTCTTAAGAACCATAGCGCAGCAGTGCCCACATTTACTTAAAATAACTAGAAAATTCGCAATCCTCAAAGCAAAAAACCTAAGGGGCGGGAGACAGAGATGAAGGCTGCCACACAGGCTGGGTGTGCATTAGGCCCCGGGTTAAGTGCCACACTGCCCACTGCCCTGGGCACCACTGGGCACAACCCTGGAGGCTCCCAGCACCTCACACCTGCAGGCCAACCACTGAACTAGACAGTCCGTGTGTCACCTGGGGTGCCAATGCCACTTGGAACCTCAGGGCCCCTCAGCACTACTGAGAACCACTAAATAAAAAAGAAAAAGAAAGAAGAAACTAATGAAGAAGAGCACAGAGATGTCCTCCTATTACTGCCCTTGTGAAGTATTAACCAAAACCCACATTCTACGTCAAAGAGCTTCAAGAGTCACACAGAAGCAAAATTGGGGGCATCGAGGCTGGAGAGATAGCACAGCAGGTAGGGCATTTGCCTTGCACGCAGCCAACCCGGGTTCGATTCCCAGCATCCCATAGGGTCCCCTGAGCACCGCCAGGAGTAACTCCTGAGTGCAGAGTCAGGAGTAACCCCTGTGCATCTCCGGGTGTGACCCAAAAAGCAAAAAAAAAAAAATGGGGGATATCACCAGCACTGAGAATATGGCCTGGCCACTCGCGTCCCAATCCTCATGTCCCCGAGAGGCGAGACTTTTATTAGCCCACTCCCTGCAGGAGAACCAGGCACAGAGGGCGAGGGGCTGGCCCGGGGCTACACAGCCAGGAAGCTACAGAGCCAAACATCAGCACTCTGAGCTGCCCCCTTGTCAGAGCCCACCATCCTGTCACTGCTGCATCATCCTACAAGTACCATACTATCCTATCATCCTGTCACTGCCTCACCAACCTGTCACTGCCTCGCCATGTTGCACCATTCTGCTAGTGCCACATCATTCTGTCACTGTTACACCATCCTGTCACTGCTGCACCATGCTGTCACTGCCCCACCATCCTGTCAGTGCAGAACTATTCTGTCACTGCTTCATGTTCCACACAACCAGTGATTCCCAGCCGACTGATGGCCACAGGAACACCACAAAAGGCAAAGGAAGGATTCCTTTCACTGAAAGTTTCAACTGGTGGGGCCAGGGAGCACACACCAGCTGACTCTAAAGGCTGGAGCACACACTCTGCATGAGGGAAGCCCAGGTTTAATCTCTCTGCTCTACCAGGAATATCCCCTGAGCACTGAACTGGGAGTGGCCCCAAATCTAAAGAAAATCAAACAAACAAACAAACAAAAAAGATAATCTATAAAACTTATAAAAATGTAAGTTCTGGGGCAGGAGAGACAGTTCAATAGTGTGTAGGAAGTCTCAATCCTCCATATCACATGGTCCACAGAAGGGACCTCCAAACCTTGAGCCAGGAGTAGCCCTTGAGCACAGCTGACTGCGGCTTGAAAAAGACAACCAAAGAATTTTAGTAACATCATACAAATTTCACCTCAGGTCAATTTCTGGACATGGCAGAGAATTTTAATATATTAAATTAGAAAAAATGTAGCCTGTCATTCAAAAATTCAATTATACACACAAATAAACAATCTATTCAACATTTGGGGGAGGACCCTCCCAAGCAGTGGTCAGGGAGTCTGGGACCCCTTCCAGAGCTACCTGGCCTAGCCACGGGGAGGAAGAGGTCAAGGCCACAGCCTGACAATACGGCACTGCTCATGCCCAGTGAGCCCGACAATATGGAACTACTCACACCCAGTGAAGTCAGCGACCACTATCACCACAGCTGGAGGTGTTCGGGGGCCAGGCGAGGGCTGGAATGTGAGGTCCTACACGTACAAGGCAAGAACGCCAGCCCCGTAAGCCAGCTGGTTTGAGGACGGGAGGCTGAGTGACCCCCAGTGTGCTCAGGGCTCACTCCTGGTGGGGCTTGAGGGACCATATACAGTGCCAGGGAATAAACATTTACTGTGCACAAGGCAAGAGCCCAGCCCACTCCAAAGAACTATCCCTTAACAATTTTTAATAGGGCTGGAGCCATAGCACAGCAAGTAGGGCATTAGCCTTGCACGTGGCCAACCCGGGTTCGATTCCAACACCCCTCTCAGAGAGCCCGGCAAGCTACCGAGAGTATCTCGCCCGCACGGCAGAGCCTGGCAAGTTCCCCGTGGCATATTCGATATGCCAAACACGGTAACAACAAGTCTCACAATGGAAATGTTACTGGTGCCCGCTCAAGCAAATCGATGAACAACGAGAGGACAGTGCTACAGTGCTAC
Organism: Sorex fumeus; assembly: GCF_029834395.1. Taxonomy (NCBI): domain Eukaryota; kingdom Metazoa; phylum Chordata; class Mammalia; order Eulipotyphla; family Soricidae; genus Sorex; species Sorex fumeus. The sequence goes on from NW_026606151.1 coordinate 10,483,738, forward strand.
GTCTGGGCCAAAGACTCCAAGGGTCCAAGAGGCTGCAAACTCTAATGTCTGACAGTGAAGACCAGGAGCACCGACTCGCACGAGACCGTCCAGATGCCACCTGAGGAGGCATTTCCATCAGGGACCAGCAAAGGAGGCGGGACCAAGGTGCATAGCGTTTTCCCAAACCAAATGCCCCCACTGTTCCTGTGCTAAGTCTGTCCTTCCAAGTCTGATGCTCAGATGATGGCCACTTTATTAGACACGCCTCAAGATACAAGCCGTGCCCAGACAAGACTCGGAAGCACACGGAAAAAAAGGTGGGAGCTCTGTGTACGGAAACATTTGTTTTTACTGACTTTTAAAAAGTGATTTTCCAGTTTGGAAACCAAAGGACAGAGCTAGCTAGAAGTTCTCTCTAGAAAAAAGAAAAACGCATTAAATAACGACCTGGCACAAGGGCTATTCTTTTGCAAGGTGCTCAAGGGCTATTCTCAGCTCTGTGCTCAGGACTGACCCAAGGTTCAGGGACCACCTGTGGTGCCGGACATTCGAACTGGGCCTTCATCTCTGCTCTTATCTGCGTGGACCCTGTTTTCTGTACGATCTGTTTTGTTTGGGTATTGAAAGTCCCTCAGGTGTCAGGGACATGATGTCCATGTGGCAGAACAATCTGCTGGATGTGTGAGGCACGGGGTCCAATTTCCGGTACTATATGCCACCATGTCCCACCACAACCAGTGCCGCAGGGTGGGGTCCTGTTGCTTTTGCCAGGAGCTGCTGTCTTAGCCCCCCATCATGCTTATAAACACTGCTAAAGTTCTTCAGACAGCACTGTGTGCTGGCTGTCACTACAGCCGAGATGCCCAGGGTGGCACACCTGCACGCATGCCCGGCGCGGTGCTCACAAACTCTCTTCTTCTTCTTTTTCTTCTTCTTTTTCTTTTTTGCTTTTTAGGTCACACCCAGCGATGCTCAGGGATTACTCCTGGCTTTGCACTCAGGAATCACTCCTGGCAGTGCTCAGGGGACCATATGGGATGCTGGGAATTGAACCTGGGTCAGCCGCGTGCAAGGCAAACGCACTACCCGCTGTGGTATCACTCCAGCCCCTACTCTCTTCTTTTGAGGCCCGCAAGTCATGGCTGCAGTGCTGGCCAGGGATCCCTGCAGTGCCCACAACAGAGGCCCCAGGGGGTCCTGACGCGCCCACACTTCCTGCATGGGCGGTGTATCCCTTTGGGGTCCCCATGGTCCTTCCTGCCATGGGTGGTGGCAGGGACCACATAAGGCAGAGCTTCCAGGGTGGTGCGCTGGAGGCCACCCCGGGGATTTGAACTCACGACTATAAGCTGCCACGCAGGTGTTGTAAGCCCCTGCGTTCTTCCTCCAGGCCCCAGTTTTCTTCTCTCACAGATGAGGAAATTATTTCCAATGTATAATTCATCACAGAAATGCAGATGAGGTTGTCACCAGAGGAAGGAAAACTATTCTAAGTCATCAAAGCCAGCCAGGAGACAAGGCTTTAAAAAAAAAAAAGCCAGTTAAAGGTACCATTACCATGCTAATGTTACCTATTTCCACTGTAACTCTAGATGCGAAAAGCAGATGCTTAAAACTGGATAAGGCTGCTCAAATTTAACACCATTATCTTGATAAGCTTTCCCTACCACACTCCTCCCTACTTATTCAAAACAGCACCCTGGAAAGGAGTAATTTGAAGGCTCTTTCTCAATGTAATAATGTTACCATTCCCTGTTACAATTTGTATCGGGAACACTAAACTTTAATTAACTATATAAATAGAAGTAGTTAAGGATAGGGAACAAAAAAGCCAAGCAAAACAGGGGAGAAAAAAAAAAACCCTAACAGTTTGTTATCCAATTTGGAAATGGGCAGCTACCGCGGGGCTGCTCGCTGTAATTCTTCCTGCTGGGACCACAGCGGGCTGAGCTGACAAGCGTCCCAGCAAATCACAGGCCGGAACTCGCATGGCTGTGCTTCCCAACTTGGGGACAGATGTCCTTTGAATACCGGCAACTGAATGCCGGGCTCTTGGTGCCCTTTGACAACCTCTGCCCTTTGCGACTTTTCTCTGAGATTCAAGAAACTAAGGGGTGGGAGGTTGGGGGGGGGGCTTCCTAGTGGGTGCACAATCCAGGGAGTGTCTCCCCAAGACAACGCAAATAGCCCCAGGCTAAGTGTCAGCTTCCCTTTCCTCAAGGGCTTCCTTCCCGTGCACTGTCTAAAAGGAACACCCCAGGCTCGGCTTGGAACCTCTCCCCACCATGGGGCCCGCAAGCTCCAGTTTCCCTCCTACTGCCTCTTCTAGAAGAACCTCACCACCACACAGTCCCCTCAAGGCGGCTGGCCCTCAAGAGCTCGGCTTTCAGTCAGAGGGAGAGCCGGGGGCTTAACTGTAGGTTCCTAAGATTGCACCCAGCCCATAGGAACAAACTTCAGGCCAACACCCTCAAAACGTCATTTCTCCACCACTCTGAGACACCCGTACAGACATCTAAACCTTTCTTTTCAAAAAAAAAAAAATAGCTGGACGTCTCTGACGCAGAGCTTACAACTCTAGTCTGTCCCGGACACACAACAGGAAGCGATGAGAGCTTTTGGAAGGTGTGAAGCAGACAATTTACAAGACCCTGCAAACCCAAGCGGGTAGGGTGTTTGCCTTGCATGTGGCTGACCTGGGTTCGATTCCTCCATCCCTCTCGGAGAGCCCGGCAAGCTACTGAGAGTATCCCGCCCGCACAGCAGAGCCTGGCAAGCTCCCTCATGGCGTATTCAATATGCCAAAAACAGTAGCGACAAGTCTCACGATGGAGATGTTACTAGTGCCCGCTCGAGCAAATCAATGAACAACGGGAAGACAGTGCTACAGTACTACAGTGCAGACCCAGGCAAAAGCTGTGACCCAGAGTTGAGGTGGCAGCTCAGGGCATGGGTGTGGGTCCAAGGGTGGTCATGTGCAGATCCGGTGCCATGTGGCTGGTTTCTTTCACTTGACACCTCCAATCCTCACATCAGCCATGGCAGTGAAACAGTCCTCCCAAAGCAGTGACCCAGTGACCCTGGCCCGCCCTCGTTCTCCCAACAGGCTCACTGAGAGTCGAGTCGTTACAACACACCACACTGATAACAAGTGTCGCCCCTTAAATGGTACCTACTTAAATGGCACCTCCTGACTGCAAGTGACTCAAGTCTGCATTTAAGTAGTTAGGCTGGTCCTTCATTTCAGAGCTTAAAAATACCTCACAGCTTATCTAGTCCCGACCTTCTCAAGCTGCAGACTGCAAAGAAGTGGAGAGCAAAAGGAAAAAAAAAAAGGCAACCATAAAAGATTTCTGGAACACATAAAGACCAAAAATGAATTCAAAATCAAATAAGTAATGCATCAAAAGTAGTTGGAGACAGCGCTCACCCAGGCGAAAGGGGTGGCAAGTAGGGAAAGGTTAAGAAGCTCTCATCGAAAACGTTTCCCCTCCATAACCCTGTGCCCGCGACCTCAACTGGGAAGGTCAGAAGTGGGGGGGTTGGGGGCGGGGTGCATCCTCTCATCTGGGTGTGTGACTGCATTAAGTTCCACTGTGCTTACTGCATACATTTAGCCCTTGATTTTTTTTTGCCTGCAGCCACTGTTAAAAATTACAGATCTAGGGCTGGAGAGAGGGAGCAAAGGTTAAAGGGTGTGTCAAGCCTGTGGCTGTGACTGTGACCGCTGTCCACTGTCCACATCCTGACACCATCAGGCATGGCCCCTGCAGAGTCAGGTGTGGACCAAAAGCAACCGAGAAACTGACTCGCAGTCATGTTTAATAAGCCAGGTTCAGGGGCTGGAGCAATAGCACAGCGGGGAGGGCAGTTGCCTTGCACGCGGCCGACCCGGGTTCGATTCCCAGCATCCCATATGGTCCCCCAAGCACCGCCAGGAGGAAATCCTGAGTGCAAAGCCAGGAGTAACCCCTGAGCATCACCAGGTATGATCCAAAAATAAAAAATAAATAATTTTTTTAAAAAAATAAGCCATGTTCAGTTTCGTTTCATGCCATATGTGTTTTTGATGGTAATCCTGTGTGCAAATTCTTCTTTCTCAAAGTGAATGCCTGCAAGCCCCATAAAACCCAGCCTACGTGTTTGCAGGTCAACCTGTGGAATGATAACAGGGACTTTCTGTGCCCAGGTGTGTAATAGTGTGAAAGCAAAGCCTCAGAAAGCAAAACCAAGCCTCCCCCTACAAATGGTCCATCTCCCATTCCCTGGCCAGGGAAGAGAAGCCGGAAGCTTCTCTTCACTGCTTTTGCCTTGAGTCAGGCCCTGAGGGAAGGATGATCTCCAGCATCTGCTGTGGGGCCCAAGCCTGTTTCTCCACCTGGGAGGCCTGGGGACCACAGTTCAGGCTTCAGACCCAAACCTGGCCACCCTCGTCTGTGCCGGTTGCATGGTAGTGTTCCCTGGGGCGCATCCATCACAGGATCTGCAGAGTGATGAGCCGGGGGGGGCAGTCTGGGTGGCCCCTGGTGCTGCCCTGGCTCCAGCTGTGTCCTAGAGCCCGCCCTCCATCCTTTCCCACTCGAGCTGCTTCCATCTGGAAGACGGTAAGCTGGACTAGGGCGGCCACCTTCAAATCGAGGCCTCCTCAGGCTCCACAGAGAAAAGGAAATTGTTAACTTACATCTTCATATGGGGGAGGGGGGAGACTATTTTTTTGGTTGAGATCATTGGAAGTTACACAGAAAAGCTATCTGGGGCAGGGTCGAAGCAACAGGACAGCGGGGAGGGCGCTTGCCCTGCACACAGTCAAGTTCAATCCCCAGCATCCCATATGGTTCTTCAATCACTCAGGAGTGATTCCTGAGAGCAGAGCCAGGAGCAAGCCCTGAGCATTGCTGGGGAAGCCCCCCACACAAAATAAATAAATAAAAAGAAAGAAAAGAAAAGAAAAGAAAAGAAAAGAAAGGAAAGGCTATCTGGGGTTGGAGAGAGAGTGCTTGCCTTGCCTGCAACTTAGTTTCACCCCTGGCACCTTAATATGGTTCCACACATATTCCATGGGTGACCCCTGAGCAGGTGTGGCCCAAACACAGAAGGAAAGAATGAAAGAAAAAGGAAAGCTGTCTAGCATAAGCTTGCCATGATTTTCTGTTTTATTTTACTTTTTGAGGAGCCAGAGATGGAACCCATGGCCTCATACACACATTGCAACTGCTCCGCCACTGAACTATGTCCCCAGCCTTGAGAAAGAAAGAGAGAGAGAGACAGAGAGAGAGACAGAGACAGAGAGAAGAAGACTGAGAGAGAGAGAGAGAGAACAATTAATTTACTAAACACTTTCTGTGCACAGGGCATTCTTGAATGGAGACAGAGACACTAAGATAAACCATAGATAGTTCTGAGTCTGCAGCAGCTACACTTTTGAGAAAAGTCCTTCCCATGGAAAACAGACCAACACAGACACACAAGACAATTCACTTTGGGAAGACGGAGACGCTGAGTAGGAGGAAACTATCATTAATGTGCCCAGAAAGAGGGAAATACCACGCTCAAGAAAGAAGAAAGGAGCTATTTGTTAAAATCAAGAACTAAACAAAAGAACTCCCAGATTAATGACCTTAGAGCCGGGGGCCACAGAGAGAGCCCAGTGGGCTGCGCACAGTCTCAGCAGGCCAGACATATGGGTTGATCCAGATACCACATAGCCCCTACCAACACACCCATGAGTGACCTGGGAGCCACTGAGTGCCACTGGGCTTGGCCCATTATCAAAAGTAATTACAGCAAAAAAAAAAAAAAAATTTGAAAGATGAAACAGAACTCAACCGGAGGACAGATAGCACACACATACACACACACACACACACACACACGATGAAAAGCAGTAAGGAACATAGAATAATTAATGACCAGTTCAGGACACCCCAAGTCCTAATAAGTGAAAGGACAAAGAACAAAGAACAAAATAAATAATGAGGAGAATCTGTTACTAAGTTAACTCAATAACTGTTCTTCAGAGCTAAAGGACCTAAGGTCACCAGGTTTACAGGTTCATTATGGAGGGAGAGAGGGAAGGAGTGAGAAAAGAAGGAAGGGAAAGAGGAGGGAGAAGAAAAGAGTATTTTACAGAGGAGAAAAAATTAGGTCATATCCCCCAAATCAGAAATCCAAAGGACTTTGAACTTTTCAGCCGACTTCTTGGAAGATTAAAAAAAAAAAAGGACGCTCAAGTGGGTCTGGAGAGACAGTACAGCAGGTAAGGCACCACCAGGAGTGACCCCAGGACGCAGAGCCAGGAGTGGCCCCAAATAAACAAAAAGGCATGGATGGGCGTGAGCGAGTATGGGCAGAACCAACCTATTTTTCCGGTTTCAAAACTTGTCTTCCTCAGCGCCCTTTTTCATGGAGCCTCAAAAGAGATGTTGCACAGAACTGAAGTCATAAATCAAGAAAGAAAAAAGGGACAAAAAAGACAAGAATGTCCCACAGCAGTGAGGTGACGCACATCCGCGCCACAACCGGGAAATCCCAGATTCTCCTGGCCAAAAAGGCTGCCGGGTCATAGAGTAACATCGAGCAGAAACGCCACGCCAGAAGAAATCAAGGGTGGGCATGGAGTGATAGTACAGCGGGTTCTGCATTTGCCTTGCAACGTGGCCGACCTGGGTTCGATCCCCGGCATCCCACAGGGTCCCCCAAGCACCACCAGGGGTGATCCCTGAGTGCAGAGCCAGGAGTAAGCCCTGAGCATCACCGGGTCTGGGTGAATGTCGAGAGAGGAAACTGACAGTGGCACAGATAATGCTTTATTAGAGTCAGTTCCGGCACCTCCACTGGCAGCCACTTGGCTTCCCACCCAGCAGAGAAGTCACCAAGGTCGCCCAGGTCTCCCAGGTCACCCGCAACAGGCTATTCTGGGAGAGCCACGGGCACTTAATCTTCATTACAGGGCTTTGTTAAAGGTCCCCTATTTTGGGCTGGAGCAATAGCACAGTGGGTAGGGAGTTTGCCTTGCACGCAGCCGACCCGGGTTCAATTCCCAGCATCCCATAGGGTCCCATGAGCACCGCCAGGGATAATTCCTGAGTGCAGAGCCAGGAGAAACCCCTGCGCATCGCCGGGTGTGACCCAAAAAGCAAAAAATAAAAAAAAATTAAAAAAAATAAAGTTCTCCTATTTTATGACTAGTCGTTCCTCTCTTACGGTGCCTCCTTTTTTAAGTTAAGCTGTATTATAAATATATGTATAGGAAAACAAAACCATCGTCTACACAGAAGGCTGAGCCACTAGCTGCAGTTTCGGGCAACTGCGGGGAGTCATCTAAACATCTGCTCCACGGACCCGAACGACGACACACACACAGTAAAGCAGCAAATTAAAGGCCAAGGAAAGAACAGAAACAACTGTTAACGCAAGGGAGAACAGAAAGTTCTGCAGGAAAGGAAAAGAGATCAGAGAAGGCGCACGGCGCAACAACTGGGTGCTATGGTCCTATAAATTAAGTAAACATTAAATATTGACACATCCAAACTCACTATAGGACTACAAAGGGGAAGTGAGGAGCCTGAAGAATTGGGAGGGGGGGTGCTAGGATCAGGTGCAGAGAGAGAACAAAGGAAGCAAAGGAAAATCGAAAATGGAGCACCACCAGCAGCTTAGTCAGAAACACGGAGTACGCCAGAGAGAGAGCGAGCACTCATGACAGAGGAGGTGTTACGTTCCAGCCTTGCATACAGCAGATCCTACTGCTCTGGAATGATCGGTAAGCACAGAGCCTGGAGTCGCCCCAGCACCACTGGGCATCACCCAAAAGAGAGGAAAGGGGAGGACGAAGAAGGGTAGAAGAAAGAGAGAGAGAGCAGGAGAGTTAAGGGCCAAAAACATTGCACAGAAGACAAGGTTAGGACACTTGCCTTCCATGCGGCCAAGCCAGGGTCCATCTCCTGCCATCCCACATGGCGCACTGAGCATTGTCAGAAGTGATCTCTGAGTGCAGAGTCAGGACTGGTAACCCCTGACCAGCACCAGGTGTGGCCCCCCAAAACAAAACAAAACAAAAACAAAACAAAAAACAGAAGGAAGGAAAGAAAGGAAGAGCTAAAACCATTATTCATGGTTGCCCATATGGAAAGAAGTAAAAAAAAAATTTTAACATGACCTCTTTAAATTATAAAACCACTTTACACTTCATGTTCATTAACTTCAAAAAGTATATACATGTGTGCGCATGTCAAGTCACCGACCACCTGCCAATAAAGGTTTTTCAAATTATAAATCTGTGGCCCATTCGTATGCTGTGAAATCAATTCAATTAAGTCACAATCTCCATTTCTAAAAATCAATGCCAACAGAAGGGAGAGTGATTAACAGTGCCACTGGGCGGTTTGAGTTTTTCACGAAACCTTCACACACACACACACACACACACACACACACACACACAGAGTTCATATGCAGTGTCAAAATCCCAGCTCTAACCTACACTGTATTCATAATTACATTTAGTCTTGTTTTCAAGTGTACCTTGATTTTTAAAACAGAAAATGTAACAGCTAATGAAAATGTTCTTTATTTTACATGGCGAATGAAGGACGGTCATGCAGATACAAGTTCATGCAAGTTCACTCCTATACCAGTAAAGCCTAAATCCTCGGTGCTTTTAATGAGCAACTCTAATACGCGAGTCCAAAACAGACTAACAGCACACACCCAAAAACAGCATAGAATTCAGTCACCCAAATAATTTTATAATGTGTCGTACTTCCACTTCTTAAGTGACCTTTTTAAGTTGTCACTCTGACTAATTTTCAATTTTCTGGTGCACAAAAACACTTAAACAGAAGAAACTATTTCTAAACACAGTCTGGAAACTAAAAGTTCCAACATGCAATGCATGCACCAGAGACCATGTACAACTGGGGACAGCACCATCCTCCACTTTCAATATTTTACAAGATTCCCCCCCCCCACACACACGCACACACACTTTGCAGAAAGGAAAAACCAGGCAAGAGGCTACAACTTTGATGTTCTTCTCTGAGGGCCCAAACTTGACCCATTTTTTCTGTTAACTTAGTAGGATATACATGAATACTGCATTAGATGTTTACCCTACAATTCTTTTCCATACAAGAATCTAGAACAAAAACTTGGCTGGAGAGATTAAGGGTTAAGGCACGCCTGCCTTGCCCACAGCTGATCCTGGTTTTATCCCTGGTACCACATCTGGTTCCCCAAGTATGACCACAAGTCATCTCTGAGCACAGAGCCAGAAGGCCTGAGCACCACCAGGCGCGGCCCCCCTCTTCCCTCAGGGCCCCCCAAAAGCATCTGCTTTTGTTCAGGAGTGTTTCTGTGTGTCCATCTGACACGAGAAATGAATGAGTGCAGTAGCTACTTCTGGTTTTTGGAGAGGTGTGGGCAGGGGCCAAGGAAAATTGAAAGGAAGACTTCATTACGTATCTGTTAAAAACCCCGCTTTTTAAACTACTGCCCATTCTGACCAAGTAAAGGGTTTTTTGTTTGTTTGTTTTTGTTTTTTGTTGTTGTTTTGCTTTTTGAGTCACACCCCGCCATGCACAGGGGTTACTCCTGGCTCTGCAGTCAGGACTTACTCCTGGTGATGGGAACTTACTCAGGGAACCATATTAGGATGCTGGGAATCGAACCTGGGTAGCCGTGTGCAAGGCAACCACCCTACCCACTGCGCTATCATTCCAGCCCCCAAGTAAAGGTTCTTATTCCCTTTCGCCCTCACTCTACACCCTATCCTGGAAGCCTGCTGGCACACCCACAATTACCCCGAAGGAGTTTGTCACAGGTATGCTTTCACTTTCTTCGACAAAAGATTTCCTCCAGGTCTGCAAACAAGCCCTGAGGGCCCACAGGGTCCTTTCAAGTGCCTGTCTGCAGGTGGCCACGTGTCTGGGTCACTTGGAGTCCTTGCTTCCCAAAGCCCCATCCCTCTTACCAAGGGCCCACACCAGCTATGAGCCATGTGCCCTTCAGAGGCTGCAACACAAAGGAAGTCAAGGAACATGGGGAGGAGCCAGGCAATTAGCAAGGAACATGGTACAAGTGAGGGCAGAAGTACCATCTACACCATCTACTGCAAACGGCGCTTCATTTTCTCCTCACAGCTTCCAAATGTCAGAGTCTCTGGCAAAGATTCCTGGTTCACAGTTATATCTTTGAACCCCTGAGCTAAGCATGATATCCACGTGGCCTGAATCTCTGAACTTCCCGTGTGGCAGTGCAATGGTATTTTAAGAGCCAAATTCCGATACATCTACACCTTTCACAGCAGCAACCAGTACACACGTGAACTATTAACCTGGAGTTCTGTGGTATGTCACACAGGGCTTAGAAGATTAAATAGAATCTTAGCATTTCAGGAGCCTCATGATCTTTCAGTCATCAAAATGCAGACATAGCTTTGATTCCTTAAAAGAGGAAAAAATTGAAAGCTAAGCCTGTCTGTTCCTTCTCCCAGAAATCAAAGCCCTTTTAACTTAAGTGACTGAAAAGTTCCCCCCTCACACCCCAGTCACTAAAATTTTCTTATTTATTTATTTATTTTGGTTTGGGGGCCACACCGTCGATGCTCAGGGTTTACTCCTGGCATGCTCGTGACACCATATGGAATGCCAGGGACTGAACCCGGGTTGGCCATGTGCAAGGCAAGGGCCCTACCCACTATACTATCTCTCCGGCCCCTCACTTTAAAATTTCTATTAAGGCAATTTCAGGGAGTTTTCAGAAGAAAAAAAAATCCTAATTTTCAACTTGACACAGGTTTGCCAAAATCCACTTACAGCCCTCTGCCATGTCAAACCTCAGACATCCGAGGTATAATAATATTCCAAGAAATAATATTGTCATCTTGCCCTGCGCTCTATCCCCAAACAAATGGTCAAAATGAACTGCAAACACAAATGGAAGCACTGTTGCAATTAATCAACCCAGAGCCCCAGGGACTATTTGTTTCTATTTTTAAACCAGCTATCTCTTTAAGGGAAAGTCTGGGGAAGAAATATGAAACCCAGCTGCATAATGAAAATCAAAATGCATTTGGTGTCTCCATCACTGCAAAAAGGGTAACCCTCACCTACAAATAGCCCCCATCCTGTTGATTCTTTCTGCAAAAGGAAAGAACAGGCAGAATGCCATGGGAAGGGCCCTTCCAACGCTCAAAGAATCCTATCTGTCAACAGAGGCCCTTGGCGCTACTCTTAAAACTCCAGATAAAGGGAAACTCCAACAAGCAAGCAGAAGGATAAATCCTTCGATCGCCCTCCAAACGTTTAAGGCTCCCGATGGGTGACTGAAGCCCTGAAAAATGATCAACCGGTTATTTACAATTTCTCACCAACTGCCTCCTGCTCTCATTTCTTTCCAAATTCCACAAAATTAAATCTGCTTCGCTCCACAAATGACAAAGCTCCATTTCATTAAGTAGTAGCAAACAGTAGAAGCTCCTTATGGTGAACGAGCAGGGGCCAAACCATCAAGGAAAAAGGGAAGCAAAAGCTATAAATCAGAGTGAGAATTTGCCACCTGTGCACTGGACTTGAAAGTGACCTCACAGGCTTAGATTGTGTTGGGGGGGTAAAAACCTTGGCCATGCAGGCATCCATCCATATTTTACCGGATGTATTGACTATTACCCTAACATATATGACTGCCGTGCAACAAATGTATCTAAAATACTAGAACAATTTAAAATGTATCTAAAGCATTAGATACATTTCCAGGGGACATTTACTAGATGCAATCATTTATCCAATTCTTACAGGACACATTTACAGAAGGCAGCCAGTACTGCAAAGTATCCAATGTAGCTTTTGACTTATTACTGACACCTGATGCCCCTAAGAATCAGCATCAGGTCCTCCCACCCCAAATATTTACAGATTTTAGAAATCCAGGAGCTCAGCCCCCCCCCATCACGTGACACTTCATACTATTCATGGCAAGCAATACAAAAGAAATTATTTTGCATCTTCTAAAGGGCAGGCTGGGGTGGTGGTGGGAAAATTAAAGTAATAGTGATGGGAAGGTGCAATGGTGGTGGGATTGGTGGTGGTCAAATATTGACAGTAAACAATCATTGTGAACAACCTTATGAAAAATTAAGGAATTTTGAAAAAATTAAAATTTAAAAAAGTAATGTGGAGTTCATCATACCTGCTTCAATCAGCTTAATCTGTGGCTGAATAAACAGCAGTACTCCTACATTTAAAAAAAAATTGCAGCAGGTAATGGAATATTCATATTCGCAAACTGGATAAAAATATTTGACCTTCACAAAAAAAAAAATCCCCACTCTTACCTACTGATAATCCTTTCTTCCCAATTTAGCAAAACTGTGTGTGATAATACTGCATGATTACAAAAATGAAAGCATGTGCTTCCTTAATAAAGCAACAAGTCCAAATTGAGAGTTTCCAGTGAAATCTCTGAAAGTTTTTTTTAACCACTAAATTGCAGTGCATCAATCAACAGGTGACTTTTACAAACACACCCACATGCTCATTTCCAAGTGGTCTTAATTTAGTGAAATCTCCCGGGTTTCTCCCCCCCCTCCACACACACACACACACACACACACACACACACACACACACACACACACTCTTCTCTATTTTTACAAGTTTCCGCATTGCTCTGTTTAATGAATTCCGACCCTATGTTTGGGGGTGGGGGGCTTACTCGAAAAATGCCAAATATTCTAATTATTTTAGGGCATTTTCCCATAGAACAGAATTAATAAGGCTCCAACAGTTACCACTTTTCAAATGCAAATCTGTTGCCCTCCAGTAAAAGGAGCCCCCTTTTAAACATCCGCCCAATGCCTACACAACTCCCGTGCGACTTTTGTTTCCTTAAAAATGAAAATTCACACATTGCATTGCATGCATTCTCTCCAGGCGCACCATCAACAACAAAAATTTCGACTGATCCAAACCTGAACTTGCATCGTATAAAACTGTTTTCTCTGCTTTCTTAAAGTCGGAGGGGGAGGGGGGAGCGACTGTCGCCCGCCCCTCGACTGACACAAAAAGTTCCTCCCCCAAAACAGTTCTAGCTACTTGAAGCTCAACGGTGCAAAGCGCACTGAGGGGCTAGGTTTTGAGAGAGTCAGTTTTCTCATCTGTAAAATGTGGCCGCGGGACTCATGAAGGGAACCCAGCGGGACCTCCTCCTGGTCTGGAGGCCGCCAAGCCTGTGCCAGGGGCCCTGCCTAAATGCCACCCAGGATGGGAGGGGACCCGGAGGGGGGTGGCGCAGTGGGAGGAGAACTTGGACTTGCAGCCGCTTCACCCAGGAACAGGCAACAAACTTGAAAGCGTCGCTCGTAACAATGAGGGGTGGGGGAACGTGGGTTTCGGCGGGGACCTTGGGATGGGGGTGGGAGGATGCTAGCGAGCCCTCCCCTCTTTCCGGGCTCAAACTTAGCCAGGAGCCCGACGGACCCGACCCCCCGTCCCCCCGCCTGCCCGCCCTCTCGGTGCCCGTGTTTTACCTTTCTCCCTGTTTGGTATTGGAAGGAGGCGGGTGCAGGACCGTTTGATTCCCTTCCATCTCCACCACGCACTTGGTGTTCAGTTCCAGTTCTGAAAAGCCACAAATTTAAAAAAAAAAAAATTGGGGTGGGGTGTGGAGCGGGGGTCGAGGGGTGGGAGTGAGCCGGGAAGGTGGCCGAGTGGAGCATCCGCGCGCCCAGCCCGCCGCGCCCCGCGCCCCGCGCCCAGTGCCGTGCCCGAAGCCCCGCGCCCCGCGCCCAGGGCAGTGCCCGAAGCCCCGCGCCCCAGCGTCCAGCCCCAGCGCCCCAGCCCGGCGACCCTGCGACCCTGCGACCCTGTGTCCCCGTGCCACGCCCCAGCCCCGCGCCCCCCCCACCCCGCGCCCCCCACCCCGGGCCCAGCCCAGCCCAGCCCCGCGCCCCCGCGGCCCGCGGGGAGGCGGCGGCCGGGGCGCCCGCCCGGAGCTGCCGGCCCCCGGCGGGCAGGGGCGGGCGCCGCCTCCGGCCCGGCCCTCGGAGCCCCCGGCGCGTCCCCGGGGGCGGCCGGCCGCCGAGCGGGAGGAAGGGGCCGAGACGCCGCGCGGAAGGCTGCTCACCTCGCCGGTTCAGGGGCCGGACGCGGACGGCAACTTTTACCTTGGTGCCCGACATGGTGGCGGCCCCGCGCCCCGCCGCCGCCCGGGAGCTCGTGCAGGCAGCGCCGAGGCGCGCGGGCCATCCCGGGGGAAGCGGCGCGACGCGGGGCTCGTCCGGGCCCGGGGAGGGGCGGGCGGCGGGGCGGGGCGCGGCGCGGCGGAGGCGGCGGCGGCGGCGGCGGCGGCGGCGGCGGGAGGCGGCGGGAGGCGGAGGCCGCGCGGGCGCCCGGACGCTGGCGCCGCTCTAGCCCCGCCGAGCGCGCCGCCGCCCCGGCCCTGCGCCGCCATGTTCCGCGCGCCCCGGCCCGGCCCGGCCGGCCCGACCCGACCGCGCCGCCGCCGCCGCTGCCGCCGCCGCCTCCCGGGTCTCCCCGGGCCCGCCGGACCGCGCCGACCCGCGCACGGACGCTCCGGGCCCCGCGCTGCAACCCCCCCTCCCCCGCCGGTGCACCTCCCGCGGAGAGTGTGTGTGCGTGCGCGTGTGTATGTGTCTATACGTGTGTGTGTGCGCGTGTGTGTGCTCCTGCACCGCCCGCGGAGTGTGTGTGTGTGTTTGTCAACAAATACTCCCGCGCTGCCCCCCCCCCGATGTGCACAGCCCGCGGAGAGTGTGTGTGCGTGCGCGTGTGTATGTGTCTATACGTGTGTGTGTGTGCGTGTGTGTGCTCCTGCACCGCCCGCGGAGTGTGTGTGTGTGTGTGTGTGTTTGTCAACAAATGCTCCCGCGCTGCCCCCCCCCAGATGTGCACAGCCCGCGGAGAGTGTGTGTGCGTGCGCGTGTGTATGTGTCTATACGTGTGTGTGTGCGTGTGTGTGTGCTCCTGCACCGCCCGTGGAGTGTGTGTGTGTGTGTGTGTGTTTGTCAACAAATGCTCCCGCGCTGCCCCCCCCGGGTGTGCACAGCCCGCGGAGAGTGTGTATGCGTACGCGTGTGTGTGTTCCTGCACCGCCCGCGGAGAGTGTGTGTGTGTGTGTGTGTTTGTCAACAAATGCTCCCGCGCTGCACCCCCCTGGGTGTGCACCGCCCGCGGAGAGTGTGTGTGCGTGCGCGTGTGTATGTGCGTGTGTGTGCTCCTGCACCGCCTGCGGAGTGTGTTGTATTGTGTGTGTGTGTGTGTTTGTCAACAAATGCTCCCGCGCTGCACCCCCCTGCTTGTGCACCGCCCGCAGAGAGTGTGTGTGCGTGCGTGCGTGTATGTGTTCCTGCACCGTGCGCAGAGAGTGTGTATGTGTATGTGTGTGTTTGTCAACAAATGCTCCCACGCTGCCCCCCCTCCCCCGGGTGTGCACCGCCCGCAGAGAGTGTGTGTGTGTGTGTGTGCTCGCGTGTGTGTGTTCCTGCACCCCTGGGGAGTGTGTGTTTGTCAACAAATGCTCCCAGGCTGCCCCCGGGCGTGCACCGCCCGCGAAGACAGACTGTGTGTGTGTGTGCGCGCGCGCGCGCGTGTGCATGTGTGCACGCATATGTTCGTGTATGTGTGTGCACGCGCGTGTGTGTGTTCTGCACCGCCCGCGGAGAGTGAGTGTATGTGTGTGTGTTTGTGTTTGTCAACAAATGCTCCTGCACTGCCCCCCCCCGCCCCGTGCACCTCCCGTGGAGAGTGTGTGTGGGTGTGCGCGCGCGCGCGTGCGTGCATGCATGTGTGTTCCTGCACCGCCTGCGGAGAGAGTGTGTGTTTGTTAACAAATGCTCCCCCGCTGTCCCCCGGGGCGGTGGTGTGTGTGTGTGTGTGTACAGATGCTCCCACGCCGCGTCCAGTTTCCCTTCCTGTCACTCTTCCCTGGCGCTCGCCGCAGGCCCCAGTAGTGCCCAGTGCGCCGGGACGTCCCCTCGCCCCTTGACCAAGAATTCCAGAAAAGCCACCGTTTCGGTCCTGCTACTGCCAGCGGGGAACCCGGTCAGAGGAAGCTGGTGGAGGGCCCCGCGTTCGACAAGTGCTCCTGGGGGCGCCAACCCGCTGCCACTCTTTTTTCCCCCCATTTTTCTCTCCCACTCCTCCCCCCACCCCTGCCCCGACGCGTACAAAAGTCGGGGGTGAAGGTGGAGCCTTGCATGTGTGGGAGCTCTGGGTGCCATGGCTGGGCCTGGAGGAGAAGAAAATCCGAATTCCAGAACTTGAATCTTCCCGGGAGGTTGAAATGTGGCAATGCAAGCTGGCTGAGATCTCTTTAGAGGGCCGCTGCCCCCAGTTTGAGTTCGGCCCAGGAGTCAGGTTATCCATCCTGCACCCCCACCCCCGCCCCTCACCCCTCACTTGCAGACACTCGCCCTCCGACATCTGTTGCAACGCAGGAGATTTAGTTTTGTCTCTTGCAATGCAGGAGATTTGGTTTTGTCTCCAGAGGAACCTGTTGTGAACTTGACTTCCTGGGTCTTTCTTCCTTTATCTTTCCTCAGGCGGGCTTAATGCAGCGCCCCTGTGAAAGGTCTGGGCATCGTTGCCCCCTACACAGTGCCACTACCAAAAGCCAGCCCGCCCCACCCCGTCATTTCACCTGTTCCACGGATGCGCCCTCAACACCTGTCCTGGGGAGGCGCTGTGCAGGCTCATTGGTGCCGCAGTGCTGAACTTTAATGTTCGTAAAAGGATCCTTCTTCTGAGCCCCTCTCCTCGCTGTACCCGAATTTTCAAGCTTCTACTTCTCTGAACTCTCAATATTCAGTTTCCAGATTGATTTCTCATGATATCGATTTTTTGTTTTGTCTTGTCTTGGGGTCACACCCAGCAATATTCAGGGGTTGTTTTTTTTTTTTGCTTTTTTGCCTTTTGGGTCACACCCGGCAATGCACAGGGGTTACTCCTGGCTCTGCACTCAGGAATTACTCCTGGCAGTGCTCAGGGGACCATATCGGATGCTGGAAATCGAACCCGGGTCATCCACATGCAAGGCAAACACCTTACCCGCTGTGCTATGACTCCAGCCCCACTGGGGTTATTCCTGGCTTTGCATCAGGAATTTCTACTGGTGCTGGGTGTGGGGGGACCAGATGAGATGCCAGGGATCAAACAAACCTGGGGTGGGAGGATGGGGGGTCCCCTGTGAAAGGCAAATATCCTACCCGCTGCACCATAACTCCAGCCCTGATACCGATTTTGATTCTTTGATCATGCTTGCAATTCCATTGTTAAAATAAAAAAATAAGCCCTCCTCGGTTACCAGAGAGATAGTACAAGGATTGATTGAGGTGCTTGCCTTGTACGTGGCCAACTCCTGTGTCATCTCCAGCACCTCCCATGGTCCCCAAAGCAACTGCCAGGAATGATGCCTGAGCATCATTCCGCCATTACTGAAAGTTCTTCACCCAGTCACAGTCTCTTCTCATACCACATTCCATCCCTGTGCTAAGCCTTTGTCCCCTAGTTTATACCAAGTGACTACAGTGGATGGAATCATGCCTCCCAAATCTACATCCTAATGCCCCAGGCCCTGTGAATGGGACCTTATTTGGAAATAAGGCCTTGGTTCTAGTTCTTTTATGAGATTGAGTCCTGGTAACAAGAATCAAGAGCCCTGAGGCTGGGGTGATAGTACAGCGGATAGGGCATTTGCTTTGCATGTGGCTGACCAGGGTTCAATCCCCAGCATTCCATATGGTCCCCCGAGCAACACCAGGAGTAATTCCTGAGTACAGAGCCAGGAGTGACCCCTGTGCATCGCCAGTGTGATCCCAAAAGCAGAAAAACAAGAATCAAGAGCAGGAGTCTCTGAGAAGGCTTCAAATCTGTCCTCTTTTGCAGAACCTCAAAGTTTTTTTTTCCTGGCATGGTAGGAAGCTGCCACGCCCAGCACATGGGCTAGGATGCATGAATGAACCAGCGCAGCCTAGCTAGGCTAGTGGAAAAGGACATTTGTGAAAATCTCCTGCAATATTAACAGAGCTGCTGGTAAGATGGCAGGTGTGTCCGTGTCTGTTTCTTAATTTGGGTAGAGAAACTTTGTCTCTGTACAAGTTTAACATTATGGAGTCTGGGTAAAGAGATCCAAGATCTCTTGCAACTTTTCTAAGAAGCTAAACTCACTTTTGTTTTGCTTTTTCAAAAGAGGGTTTAATGAGCTGTTTGTTGCAAGTTGAGCCTTCTGTGTTATTGTATTCACACATTGAGCTTAGTGGGCATCTGTGCTACTTTCCCATCAAATTTGCTGTGCTCCCACTGGACTGTTAGTACAAAGAAATTTGGAGGTGCCCCTCAGGTTGTAATAAACAATATAAAATAAACTACTCAGTTCCTCCTAAGGGGGAAGACTTGGAGGGTGAGTAGGAAACTGGGGACAAGAGTTGGAGGAAAGGTCACACTGGTGGTGGGATTGATGTCGGAATATCGAATGCCTGAAACAACTGAGTTATTAAGGACTTTATAAATCACAGTGTTTAAAGTTCATGATCACGATCATCCTATCATTCGTCGATTGCCTCGATCAGGCATCAGTAACGTCTCCTTTGTCCTAGCCCTGAGATTCTAAAAGTTCCACATTCAAGGCTCTTTCAGGGTGAGGAGAATCAGACCCATCATTGTTACTGGTATTTCGCATATTGGGTACGCCACGGGAAGTTTGCCAGACTCTGCCATGTGGGCAGGTTACATTCGGTAGCCTGCCAGGTTGTCCAAAGTTAGAATGAGATAATAAGCTTCCAGGAGCTGGTTTTTATAGTCTCTGGGTCTTGGCCATTGATGGGATTGCACTGCGCAGGGGGCCAGTTGGTGGGTGTGACCCCGGCCTACTGGAAGATGGAGGATCTGGGTGGAGGATGCTCAGCCCCGATCTGACCAGGCTTGGAGATCTCAGCCCCGGGACCCGCATGCCTTTGTTCCTCTGCTGGTACCTTCATGCGTGTGGAGAGTGGTCTCAGCATGGTTGTGGCTGGTTTTGAAGGTCTTCAGCTGCTGGGGCTCTGGTCCCAGGGCTGAGATCTAAGTAAAGTTAGAAAGAAAAAAAAAAAAGAGGGAGACACTAAAAAAGTAGCAGCAGAAGCAGTATAAGCTGTCATAGCTCCTCTTAAAAGTTCTGGAAATGTGGGGCTCTGAGGAACTCATGGATGCCTGATAAAAATACCTCAGGGACCCTGGAACCTCCCAATATGTTTCTTGGTGTGTGTGTGTGTGTGTGTCTTTCCCTTCCCTTTGTTGCTGCAATAACCACCACATACATGTATAGTTTGGGTGCTCACATAATTGGCTACAGTGCTCAGCAGGATCCTCCAGTTTAATTATTGTGCTCACACAGCTGTTTGCTGGGGGTCACACCCATTTAGCCATAAAGCCTGGCATGTTCTAACAGTGGTGCTCAGTGGAGGCTGCACTCCTGGCCACAGAGTCACACAGCCTTAGTTGCTGTTCTCTCACACATCTGACTGGTGTGCTAGAGATTCCACACTCCGTTACCACACTGGAGTCCTAGACAGCAGAGCTGCTTGGCACGTGGGGGTGGTCCCAGGGATCAAACCCAGGGCCTCTCTCACTCTCTCAGGGAAGTTGCTCTAAGCCAGCACTTCTCCACGGGGGAGCAACATGACCCCCTCTGGGACCCAAAGATATTCCAATAAAAATCATTTACATGGGACCAATGCATGAAACTAGAGTGCCAACCTGTAAGGCAGGGGTTTCATAGGAGGAGAACAGGTTGGAAGGGGGCCATGGTTGGCAAAAGGTCAAGAAAGACCACCTCAGGCCATTATCTCTAGTCCCCTGGAATCATCTGATTTCTGAAAGGCACAATTCCAGTCCTAAGTGAGCCGCCAGCTTGAAGTAGAAAGAGCTACGATCCACTTCTACAGAGGGTCCAGGGATCATCTGAAGCAAATAAGTAACTAAATATGAGAGTCTGGAGAAATCTATTTAACAACTGTATCTGTCACCCTAGGTAATCAATATGATAATCAAGAGCTTTCAAATCTCAGTGGCTTGAGGGAACAAGGCCGTCTGGGCCGGGACCAGGCTCAGGGACCAAGAGCAGGCAGTCCTTGGGTTCCCCCTAGCAGTACGGGAACCCCAAGATCTACCACGAGGGACTTTCCAAGCACTAAGCTGGGAGTAGTACCTGAGCACCTCCAGAGAACAAATAAATAAGTAAATAAATCTTCGATTCAATTTTGCTTAAAAAAATATTAAATTGGGGCTGGAGCAATAGGGCAGCAGGTTAAGTACTTGCCTTGCACACAGTTGACCTGGGTTTAATCCCCAGCACCCCATATAGCCTCCGGAGCACTGTCAGGAGTGATCCCTGAGCTCAGCCAGAATTAAGCCCTGAAGACTGCTCAATGTGACCAAAAAAAAAAAATACATTAAACAATAATAGTAAGGGGCTGGAGCGATGGCATTTGTCTTGCACGCAGCCGACCCGGGTTCGATTCCCAGCAACCCATATGGTCCCCCAAGCTCCACCAGGAGTAATTCCTGAGTGCAAAGCCAAGAGTAACCCCTGTGCATTGCCGGGTGTGACCCAAAAAACAAAACAACAATTAAAAAAATAGTAAAAGTGAAGCTTGTGTCCCAATCCACATAGCCCATTCGAGCCTGGTTGTGGCTCTGGTCTCTTCATTTTCCTTCCAGCTCCCAGCCTGGGGAAACAGCGCAGTGCTGGGTCAGTGCCCCGCTGATGGGGCTGGGGACAAGGATCAAGTGGCAGAGTCACACAAAGGCTCTTCAAACGTTGACTCCTAAATAGCACCTATAGCTTCTCAGTCTTCACTGGACAAAGCAAGTCTCGTGGTCCAGCCTAACCCTGGTTGGCCGGAGTGGAGGGTGGGAAGTGGGGGGGAGGGGGGCAGCAAGAAATTCCCCCCATGGAGAATGTGGTGTTGTCATCTGATGAGAAGCAGACACACGAGCGTCTGTCTAGGCGCCCTGGCCTCACAGCCCCTAGAAATTTCATAATCAAACTGCACGATTAGCGCCTGTGGGCACCTTTTGTTCTCTATTTGGTTTTTGTCCTTTGCTGCCGAAATAGCTCCAGATACGCTGAAGGTGAAATGAGGTAATTTTTTTAGACAAGCATCCAGCTAACCACAGGCTGGGGGCTGGTTGCCAAGGAAACCTGGGATGTGATCAGAGGAGGGTACTCTCAGCCGGCTGACCACCACCCTGACCTGGGGGAGGGGACAGAGGCCTGAAGGCATCAATCACCTGGAGCCCTGGATTTAATGAATCATGTCCATGTCCTATCGCCTCCATAAAAAAATAAAATAAAATAAATGCTTGGGAAGAATGTGCTTCGGGGAGCTTGCAGGCTGATGGCTCTGTGTGGAGGGACTGGGTGCACGAATGCCCAGAGGGGTATGACAATTCACACCCCCTCCCAGACACACCCCCCTCAGGGCTTCCTTCTTTTAGCACAGCGGGTAGGGCGCTTGCCTTGCACGCGGCCGACTCGGGTTCGATTCTTCCATCCCTCTTGGAGAGCCTGGCAAGCTACCGAAAGTATCCCACTCGCACGGCAGAGCCTGGCAAGCTCCCCGTGGCGTATTCAATATGCCAAAAACAGTCACAACAAGTCTCACAATGGAGATGTTACTGGTGCCCGCTTGCTCAAATCGATGAACAATGGGAGGACAGTGCTACAGTGCTACTCACCCAGCAACTCTAGGGGACAGAGGGAAGGGGCAGGGCAATGCATGTGCCCTCCCCTTTGAACTGGACCAGGCGACAGGTCCCTGAACCCACCACCATCTAATGCAAAGGCAGGTATGAGTGTCAGAACTGAGTTAAACCAAGGTGGGGGGCCCGGCAGGGGGCCACCAGCTGTGTTTCCTACTAAGTGAACAACTGCTGGGTACAGGAAGAGAATGCACGTGGAGCACAGAAGTCGCCAGTGAGGAGGAAGTAGACAGAAAACAGTGTTTCTGCTCTTAAAAGCTGGGGCTCACTAAGACATTTCTATTTCCGCTTACTTAGCAGCAAAGAGATAGTGGATGAATAGATAGATATTAAATATTGGGGGGGGGTGATAATGAACCATGCCTGGCAATTTTTTAAATTTTTCAATTTCGGGGGGATTATTTTTGGGTCACAACCCACTCCCCTCAGTGATGCTCAGGAGTTGCTCCTGATTCTTCACTCAGGAATCACTTCTGGCAGTGCTCGGGGACTACATGGGATGCCGGGGATCGAACCCTGGTCAGCCACGTGCAAGGTAGATGCACTCACTGCTGGACTATCACTCAGTCCCCAGCCGAGCAATTCTTAGGGCTTACTCTAGACTCTGCGCAGGGAAATATTCATGGCAGTGCTCAGGCAGCAAGAGGCGTTGAACTTGAGTCAGCCAACCGCAAGGAAGTCCCCTGTGCTAGCTCCCTGTCCCTCACAAGTGGCAAATATTCATTAAACATGGACCATTTATCCAGCCCAGTTCCAATCATAAACTATCACCGGGCCTCTAAGAGGTATTATGAATATTATTACTCATGACACTGATCAGTAAAAGCTAAAGATGTTTTCGTGACTCACTCACAGAAGCATTCCTGGGGAGAGTGGAATGGGAGAGGATGGGCGAACAGCCTTACTTCCGAAGCAAGGAGCGGTTTCACTGTAGGGAATAAAGGATTTGCCCTGACTCGCCTATATTCTTCTGGCAAACACACAACAGGAAGATAGGACAGATATGGGCAGAGAGATGGTTCAAAGGGCTGAGAGCATCTTTCCCTGCAGGAGTGCCCCAGCCCTGCCGAGTCTACCCTGAACCCAGCCTATCCAAAGAGTTTGACGTCCTGTGCTCTTTTTTTATTTTTATTTTTTGCTTTTTTTTTTTTTCCTTCGGAAGGGTGTGGTGGTCATACCTGGCAATGCACAGGGGTTACTCCTGGCTCTGCACTCAAGAATCACTCCTGGCGGTGCTCAGGGGACCATATGGGATGCTGGGAATCGAACCCGGATTGGCCACCTGCCAAAGCAAACGCCCTACCCGCTGTGCTATTGCTCCAGTCCCATCCTGTGCTCTTTTGTAAGTCATCTTTGGAGTCCAGTTGAGTTGTTTATGGCTTCAATCTGAAAAGGTTACCTGTCACAGCCATTGTGTATATTGTTTGTTTTGTTTTTGTTTTCCATAGGGCTTGGGAGCCTCTCCCATGTCTGTGCTTGGGGGACTCTGCCATGTCAGGGATGGCACCCAGGGTCCTGCCTGCAGAGCGGGCACTTAACCTTCCACCCAGCTCCCCGATCCAGCCCTGCCCGCTCAGAGAAGAACCCGTGATGGGCCAGAAAGAGATCTGGAGACTCAAGCAATTAGCAGTCACACAGAGCCACAAGACAGTCTTCACAGTGACCTAGCCAGGGATCCCCAACCCAGATGACCGCTCTCTGCAGCCTGCGGAAACAGGGACTCTGGGATCTTTCTGCAGAGTGGCCAGGGCGAGTCTGGTACTTGGCTCATAGGCAGCTGACCCTTGGCACCTCATAAGGTCTCCCAGGCCCCTTTGGAGTGAACCTGAGCTCAGAGCCAGGAGTAAGTCCTGAGCTCTGCCTAAAAAAAAATAAACAAAACCAGCAGCAACAAAAAAGCCCAATCTTCCCACAGATAGTCAGAAGGTCTGGGCGGGGCTTATTCTGGAAGGGCACTCGCCTGGCCTGGCATTGTGGAGACGCTTGGCAAGGTCCCCAGGCCACCCTGGCTGTAATCTCCACACTGAGGGTGGAGGGATCGTCTTGGTTCTGTTCCACGCTGCTTTCATGGACGGGGTTGGTACGAGCCAACATGGAAATAAAACAAGGAGAGAAGAAGCCCAGCGAGCAACAGCGGCCTTTCCTGGAGACTCATGCAGCTGTGAGGCTGGAAGTCGTGTGGGGGAAGAACCAAAGAACCAATGGCCAGTTTCTCTGTGTGTGTGTGTGTGTGTGTGTGTGTGTGTGTGTGTGTGTGTGTGTGTGTTGGGAGGGGGAAATCAGTGCATTTAGCTATTTAGCTTTGGGGGGATACCAGTGATAGAAAGCAGGAAAGCCCCCCTGGCTGGTCACTCGTGAATCCACTCGTTTTTAAAAGCTGGACTGAGCCGCTGGCAACAGCGCAAATATGGGGCTGACTGAGCATCCGGAAGCAGGCTGGGAGCTGGGAGCTGGCCATACATGCAGGGAGAGAGGGGAAAGAGAGAGAGAGAGACAGAGACAGAGAGACAGAGACAGAGAGAAACAGAGACAGAGACAGAGAGAAACAAATGTCGTCTCTGCCCTAAGAGAAGATAGAGAGGAGGAGGGAGAGAGACAGAGAAGAGGGAAAGGGAGGGAGAGAGAGAGACAGAGACAGAAAGACTGAGAGAGGAACAAACATGGCCTCTGGGGGTTGGAACCATAGCGCAGTGGGTAGGGCGTTTGCCTTGCATGCCATTCCCAGCATCCTATACAGTCCCCCGAGCACCACCAAGAATAAATCCTGAGTGCATGAGCCAGGAGTAACCCCTGAGCATCTCTGGGTGTGACCAAAAAGAAAAAAAAGTTGTCTCTGCCTTGAGAGGAGAGAGAGAGAGACAGAGAGAGAGAGACAGAGAGAGAGAGACAGAGAAGAAAGGGAGGGAGACAGACAGAGAGACAGAGAAATAGAAACAGAGAGACAGAGAGAGAAAGAGAGAGAGTGGGAGAGAGAGAGAGAGAGAGAGAGAGAGAGAGAGAGAGAGAGAGAGAGAGAGAGAGAGAAACAAACATTGCTTCAGCCCTAAAGTTTCCCTAGGCCAGGGGTCAACAGCTAGAGGCACGCAAAGGAGGCTGGAGGGGGGGTAGGGGGCACGGAGAGGGGATACAGGCAGGTACTGAGTGGACTGGTTAGGAGGGAGACAGCGACTCCATCCTGGGAGAGACTCCACACGGGAGAGACATTTGAGCAAACAGCCCTCTAAAGGCCGGGGGGGAGGGGGTTCTGTGCCAAGCAGGGGAGTGGGCAAAGATCCCCTTTTCTTCTTTTCCTTCCCTCCCCTCTCCTCCCATCCCGCCCGTCCTTCCTCCCCCCCCCCCCCCATCTCCTTTCCCTCCTGCCCTCCCCTCCCCTTCCTTTCCCTTCTCTCCTTGGGGCTTCCCTTCTTGCCAGGCAGTGCTCAGGAGCCACTCCCAGTGCTATACTCAAGGAGCATGCCTGGCTGTGCTGGAGGGATGGTGCTGGGGATCGAACCCGGACCGTCTCCCCACCCCCCCCCGCCCCGCAGAGCATGCTCTCAGCCTACTCAGTCCTCTCTCAGTCCCCAAAGAGAAAGTCTTTTTATTTCTTTTCTTTTCTTTTTTGCAGGGCTGAAGCGATAGCACAGCAGGTAGGGCGTTTGCCTTGCATGCGACCGACCTGAGTTCTAGTCCTCCGTCCCTCTCAGAGAGCCCGGCTAGCTGCCAAGAGTATCCCACTCGCACAGCAGAGCCTAGCAAGCTCCCTGTGGCCTATTCAATATGCCCAAAACATTCACACAAGTCTCCCAATGGAGACGTTCCTGGTGCCCACTAGAGCAAATCGATGAACAATGGGAAGACAGTGCTTCAGTGCTTTGGCAGGGGAAAGAGCAGTGCTGGGAATTGAACCCATGGCCTCTGGCAGGCAGGCGGGTGCTCTCCTGCTGAGCCTGCTTCCCAACCTGAGAAGCTCTGAGTCAGGAGTCAGCGGGCTGCGTGAGACAGAGAGAGGCAGCAACTGGCAGAAGCAGGAGGAGAGGACTGTGGGGAGAGCACAGCTCCTGATGCAGCCGGGGCCCCGGGGCTGGTGAGGACCCCACCTTACTGCCGTGTCTCCTTCGTGCCTTTCAATTTGAAAAGGAAAAAGGCCCCTTCCCTTCTCTGGTCATTGCTGCGATGCACGGGGGACGGTCCTTCAGCTCCTCATGCTACATCCTTGGCCAAGGTTGCTTATTTTCCTTGTGGTGCTTGCATGCGTTCAGATTCCAGTGTTCACCAGAGGGTCACGAGTGCCCTTGCACGGTGCTCACCGAAGATTGCATTAGAGGTTTTGGCATTCGAATATCTTTGTTGTTGTTGTTGTTGCTGCTGCTGCTACTGTTTTGTCTTGGGTCCACCCCCAATGGTGCTCAGGGCTTACTCTTGGCTCTTCACTCAGGGACCACTCTTGGTGTGCCCAGGAGACCCTGTGGGGTGCCGGGGATCAAACCTGGGTCAGCCACATGCAAGGCAGATGCCCTCCTCACTGTCCTATCACTCTGTCCCCATCTGAATATCTTTCAGTTGCATTGCTTGCCAGTGGTCGCTCACTGGCCTTGTCAGGACCATGTTTGGAGCACGTGGGTGGCACTGGAGATCAAACTCAGGGCCTCACACCTGCAATGCTGCCTCTGTGGGGCATCCCTGGGGCCTCAGGTTTCCTTTCCGCTTGGTAGTCTTTTACCTCTGATGTTTAAGCAACTCTGTCTAGAGGATTTGGTATACAGGGAGGAAGGCGGACGCCTTCTTGGTCCACCTCCCAGTGACAGCTAATGGGGAGCAGCAACTAATATTGTGGCTTCAAAGTTAATTGAGATCCAGTAAAGCCAATGTGTGTGTGTGTGTGTGCGTTTGTGTGTGTGTGCGTATGTGTGTGAGACACACACGATGCATGCATGTGTATTTAAGAGAAAGAGACTGTGTGTGCATGTAAGAGGGAGAGAGAAAGCTGAATGGGGCAGGGCCAGTGATAAAGAGGAAATAAAACTGTTGACAGACTGAAAAGAGGATGAGTCAGTCTGCAGGAGTGTGTGCAGGGGAGAAGAGGGGAGAGGGAAGTGGGGTCGGGAGTCAAGGGTGTCGTGGGGGGAGACGTGGTGGCTGAAACTCGGAATTGTCAGAGCCCTGGGTATCAGGGTTGGCAGTTACTTTTCCCATCACAGTGGGGATAGTTATTACAACACACACACACACACACACACACACTCTCACACTCACCCACACACTCACATATACTCAGACACACACACTCACACTAACTCACACTCACACACTCTCACACACTAACACACACTCACATACTCTCGCTCACACACACTCACACATTCTCTCACACACATGCGCGCACACACTCACACACCACTCACATACACACTCAAACTCACACTCTCACACACTCACATTCACATACACTCACACACATACTCACATGTGGTCACACACATACTCTCACACACATGCGCACACACACTCACACTTTCACACGCACACTCACACTCTCTCACACACATGCACACACTCACACACATGCACACACACTCTCACACACGCGCCCGCGCGCACACACACAGAGTTATCTGCTGCCGTGATTCTGGGAGGAAGGATATTTTCTTTCCGTTGCCCAGAAAAAAAACGCTGACTCTCTCCTGCTCCAACTGTAAGCATGAAATCACTTCGTCAGATTCCAGTCCTGACTATCCTCCCAGCTGCTTCCCTTTTAGATGCAAATTGTGTGGTGTCCACCCCACTGCAGGCCATACTCTAGGCTCCTGGGACACGAGGTGCCTGGGCTGGTCACACCTGCGGGTGCAGCACAGTTAGTTCCTGGCGGAGGGGCAGAGGTGCGTGTGGAGGAAGAGTTTTGGCGACATTGTCTGGGGACAGAGTAGGGGCAGAGGCTCATCTTGGGCTGCCCTGTCACTCCTGGGCCACTTGCAGACACACCCTGGACTAGGAGTCTAGCCCCTTCAGTGAGCCAGACCAGAGGGCGAGGGGCCCAGGAGAGGCTGAGCTGGAGAGCTGGCTTTGGGGGCCTTGTTCCTCTGCACTCTCCCGCCCGCCCCCCTTTGGCCACCCCACGCCTTGTCGTCTCTCTCTGCAGGGACTCTCATCCTTTATTGGCTTCTGGACCTCCTGGGGTTAAACTACCCCCTATGACTCAATGGTCAGAGATTGTGGAGAGATTTAAAAAGTCATCAGCCCCTGGCACCAGAGAGATAGTGCAGGGCACATACCATCTGGGTGCGAGCAGCCACCCTCCCTTCAATCCCTGGCCCCGCATGGTCACCTGGTGTAGCCCTGGAAGCCCCCTGAGCTTTGTGAGGGTGGCCGGGTTGTCCACAGCATCACAGGACCTGGGGGGCACCTTATCCTTGGCCCTTGGGAGAAATACAACAATCTTCACACACTTTCCTCTAAGAAACCTTGTTTTTGGAGCATTTTCAGCAGTTTATTTATTTATTTTTGCTTTTTGGGTCACATCCGGCACTACACAGGGGTTACTCCTGGCTCATGCACTCAGGAATTACTCCTGGTGGTGCTCAGGGAACCATATGGAATGCTGGAAATCAAACCCGGGCTGGCCGTGTGCAAGGCAAATGCCCTACCCGCTATGCTATCACTCCAGCCCTCAGCGGTTCATTTATAACAAACAATACAAAATAAATTATTTTCATTCTGCTTTGTGGCAGGAATTAGAGTTCAGGATGAAAACATTCAAAATATGGTGGTGGGAAGATGTAATGGTGGTGGCATTGATGTTCGAATATTAAATGTAATCAAGTGTCATGAGCTACTCTATAAAAATAAAATAAATAAATAAAAATAAAACGAAAAAATTAAAAAATTTAAAAAGTAGAAAGAAGGAAGGAAGGAAGGAAGAAAGAAAGAAAGAAAGAAAGAGAAGGAAGAAAGGAGAGAGAGAAGGAAGGAAAGAAAGAAAGAAAGAAAGAAAGAAAAGAAGGAAGGAAGGGAGAGAAAGAAGAATGGAAGGAAGGAAGGAAGGAAGGAAGGGAAAGAAGGATGGAAGAGAAAGAAAGGATGGAAGGAAAGAAAGAAAGAAAGAAAGAAAAGAAAGAAAAGAAGGAAGGAAGGAAGGGAGAGAAAGAAGAATGGAAGGAAGGAAGGAAGGAAGGAAGAAGGAAAAGAAGGAAGGAAGGAAGGAAGGAAGGAAGGAAGAGAAAGAAAGAAGGATGGAAGAGAGAGAAATAAAGGATGGAAGGAAAGAAAGAAAGAAAGAAAGAAAGGAAGGAAGGAAGGGAGGGAGGGAGGGAAAGAAGAAAGGAAGGAAGGAAGGAAGGAAGGAAGGAAAGGAAGGAAGGGAAGGAAGGGAGGAAGAGAAAGAAAGAAGGATGGAAGAGAGAGAAAGAAAGGACGGAAAGAAAGAAAGAAAGAAAGAAAGAAAGAAAGAAAGAAAGAAAGGAAGGAAGGAAGGGAGGGAGGGAGAGAAAGAAGAAAGGAAGGAAGGAAGGAAGGAAGGAAGGAAGGAAGGAAGGAAGGAAGGAAGGAAAGAAGGAAGGAAGGGAAAGAAAGAAAGATGGAAGAGAGAGAAAGGACGGAAGGAAAGAAAGAAAGAGAGAAAGAAAGAAAGAAAGAAAGAAAGAAAGAAAGAAAGAAAGAAAGAAAGAGAAAAAGGCTGGAAGAGATCTCGAAGATCATTTAATCCAGCTGGCTTCCCTGGCACAGATCCATCAGCCCCTGAGACCTTGGGTGACGGGACCAAGGTCACACAGATGATGGGTTCCAAGGTCAGGAAGTGGGCCCCATCCTCAGGAAGAAACTAAAGTCACGGGTACTCAAGGCTGGAGGTGAGCTGGGCAAAGTGTTTGTACTGTGTTGGTTGGTATACAACTGGGGTAAGATACAGAGAAGGGGGTTCCAAGAGAAGAATCCCCAAGCGTTAAGATGTCACGGGACATGGACACTGGCTTTGAAGGGGAGTGTCCAGCCCTCTGTCTCTCAACACCAGAGCTTCTCACCCCTGGCCATGCCACATGTTTCTCATTTAAAACTTTCTTCCTGGAGGCTGGAGTGATAGCACGGCGGGTAGGGCGTTTGCCTTGCCCGCGGCCGACCTGGGTTTGAGTCCCAGCATCCCATATGGTCCCCTGAGCATCGCCAGGAATAATTCCTGAGTGCAAAATCCAGGAGTAACCCCTGTGCAATGCCGGGTGTCACCCCAAAAGCAAATAAATAAATAAAAATAAATAAATAAAAAGTTCCTAAAACTTCCTTCCTGGGACCAGAGCAATAGTACAGTGGGGAGGGTGTTTGCCTTGCACGTGTCCGAATGCACCTAGCATTCCATATGGTCCCCTGAGCACTGCCAGGAGTAATTCCTTACTGTGGAGCCAGGAGTAACCCCTGGGCATCACAGACTTGTGACCCAAAAAGCAAAACAAAAACAAAAACAAAACACAAAACAAAAAAAACCTCTTTTTTTTCCCATGTGGAGTGCGTACTGCAGTGATCCTAGCTGACCTCAGTTCCAAGCCTCCCACCTTTCTCCTCTCCCCCTCCACAAACACACTGCTTGCCTCTGCCCTACAGAAGATGAAGTCAATGGCTTCATTTCTCCCCGTTTTTCCCAACATAGCCCAGTACAGAGCCTTGCTTGAGAGACATAGGAAGGAGGAGAATTCGTAGACTCCAGGATGGCCCAGGCGTCAGGTCTTCACATCTGACATAACCCGGTGAGGAAAGACTCCAGCTGGCACTTACCCTGCGCCCCTAACCACTGTGTCTGGGCTTCGTGTCATCAGAGTTAAGAATATCCCCAACCTCCCCGCCTAGGCCCCGTTCCCCGCCTCTGGGAGCTGTTCGGTTGTGACATTGCTCTTGTTAGTGAAAAAAGGCTTGGGACACTTGTGATATTTGGTGGGGGGTGGGGGGAGTGTTGTTTTGCTTTTTTCTTTTTTTAAACTTTTATTTATTTTGGGAGGGCCCCCACGCGGTGGTGCCTGGCTCTGCGCTCAGGGAATCACTCCTGACAGACTCAAGGGGGGTCTTATGGGTGTCTCCAATTGAACCCCAATCTGCTGCAAGCAAGGCAAGTGTTTTACCCATTGTACTATCTCTCCAACCCTGTTTTTTTTTTAAATTGGATTACCGTGAGATACAGTTACAAACTTTCATGATTACGTTTCAGTCATACAATGATCGAGCACCCATCCCTCCACCAGTGCACATTTTCCACCACCATTGTTCCCAGTGTCCCTCCCGCCACCCCCACCCCATCCGAACCCCTTGCCTCTGTGGCAGGTGCATTCCTTTTTACTCTCTCTCTAACTTTGGGCGTTGTGATTTGGAATACGGCTACGATGAGGCATCATGTTTGGTCCTTAGTCTACTTTCTACTTGTCTCCCATCCTGAACAATTTCTCCAACCATCATTGACTTAGTGGTCCCTTCTCCATCCCAACCGCCTTTTCCCCTGGCATGTGAGTCTGGCTTCCAAACCATGGAGTGATCCACCTGGCCCTTATCTCTACTGTCCTTAGTTGTTAGTCTCATAGTGTGCTACTTTATATTCCACAAATGAGTGCAGTCATTCTATGTCTGTCCCTCTCTTTCTGACTCATTTCATTTAGCATGATACTTTCCATGTCCATCCACTTATATGCAAATTTCATCTCTTCTAACAGCTGTATAGGATTTCATTGTGTAGGCGTACCAAAGTTTCTTTAATTGTTCTCGGGCACTCGGGTATTTTCTAGATTCTGACTATTGTGAATAGTGCCGCAATAAACATACAAGTGCAGATGTCATTTCTACGTTTTTTTTTCATCTTCAGGAAATATTACCAGGAGTGGTATTGCTGGGTCATAAGGTAAAGGTAAAGGCCCTCCCGTTGATCGTCAATTTGCTCGAGCGGGCCCAGTAACGTCTCCATTGGAGACTTTGTTGTTACTGTGTCTGGCATATCGAATACTCTCGGTAGCTTGCCGGGCTCTCCGAGAGGGGCGGAGGAATCGAACTCGGGTCGGCCATGTTGGCCGCATGTAAGGCGAACGCCCTACCCGCTGTGCTATCGTGGAAGCTCAATTTCTGGGTTTTGAAGGAATACCTATATTGTTTTTCAAAAAGGCTGGACCAGTCGGAAATCCCACCAACAATGAATGAAAGTCCCTTTCTCTCCACATCCACACCAGCACTGGTTGTTCTTGTTCTTATTGATGTATGCCAGTTTTTGTGGCATAAGATGACACCTCATGGTTGTTTTGATTTGCACCTCCTTGATGATCATCAATATAGAGCATTTTTTCATGTGCCTTTTGGTCCTTTGAATTTCTTTTTTGAGGAAGTTTCTGTTCATTTCTTCTCCCCATTTTTTGATGGGGTTGGAAGTTTTTTCCTTGTAAAACTCTACCAGTGTCTTGAATATCCTGGATATTAATCCCTCTCCAACCCGGTTTTTTTGTTGTTGTTTATTTGTTGTAAGAACAGAGCAGTAATAGTTTAACTAAGTTAATATCAAGACAGACAACTAGTTAAATGTTCCTGAGGAAAGTCCAAATTAATCCTGTTTGGAGACTATTAAAAGCAGCTGTCCGGTTGTGTTTATTTCATAAGGCAGCTGTAAATTGAACAAAAGTTCCTCCTTGTGGAAGTCAAAAACCGTTTCCTCCTTCGCCAGAAGACTGAGGGGCCTTTGGCTCTCTGCATTCCTCGCTTCCAAGGGGCTCATGAGCTGCTTTCACAGATCTTTGCTTGAAGATGGTAGTTGTTATCGCCATCCTCCTTTTTTTTTTTTTTTTCTGTTGGGCCACATCCAACAGTGCTCAGGCCTTACTCCTGGGGGAGCTCAAGGGAATTTTAAGTGCTGCTGAGGAAACTGAACCGAGGTTGACTGCACGCAAGACATATGCCCTCCACACTCCCTCCCACTGCCCCATGGCTCCAGCCCCCACCCCTGAGTCTTTCCAATGACAGGAAAACATGAACTTGAGCCACTTTCTCCCAGAAGTGCCTTCATGAGAGCCAGGGACTTGGGTTCCACCCAAAGTGCTCGTGGGAGAGACAGTTTCTTCCCAGTCTCCAGGTACTGCAGCAGATAGAGCGTCATTGTCTCACAAAGCATTTCCAAAAGACTTGGCCAGAACGCTGAGTGGGAGAAGTGATGGCTTGAGAAATGGCTGGTTCCGTTTGAACAAGAAAAGCCCACATTTTTGTAGAGAGAGTAATGCACTGTAGCAGACAGATGTGTTTCCAAAAATAGTTGGTAAGGCAACTCCTGGGACTCGGAAACCTGGCTGTGTGCACGCTTCCGCCGAGGGCTCAGCTAAGTTCAAACATGGATTGTCCCGAAACAGGCTTCAGCCCCGGGTGTGTAGGTTGGCTAGAACATCATTATCATTAAGGCCAAATATCATCTGGAATTTGAAGGAGAAAGAGGAGTAACGATGCATTTTTCAATGGGGAAGCGGGAGGGAGACATCAGGGAAATTTCAACATGGATTGGGTGTGGATAGCATTAAGAAACTATTCTCAGGCTGGAGCAATAGCACAGCGGGTAGGGCATTTGCCTTGCATGCGGCCAACCCAGGTTCGATTCCCAGCATCCCATATGGTCCCCCCGAGCACCACCAGGGGTAATTCCTGAGTGCAGAGCCAGGAGTAACCCCTGTGCATCTCCAGGTATGACCCAAAAAGAAAAAAAAAAAGAAACTATTCTCATCTTTGGGGCTGGAGAGATAGTACAGTGGGTAGGGCACTTGCCTTGCACATGGCTGACCCGGGTTTGGTCCTTAGCATCTCATATGGTCCCTGAGCACCACAAGGAGTAATTCCTTAGTGCAGAGTCAGGAGTAACCCCTGAGTATTGCCTGGTGTGACCCAAAAAGGAAAAAAATCTATTCTTATCTTTGGAGATGGAGCCATAGTACAGCAAGTAGGGTGTTTGCCTTGCACATGACCAACCCGGGTTCGATCCCTGGCATCCCATACGGGTCTCTGAGCACCACTAAGAGTAGTTCCTGAATGCAGAATCCCTCGGTATCACCAGGTATGGCCCAAATACAAAAACAAAATTTTTCTTGCCTTTGCAAAGTAGGAATAATAACATTCATTTGGTTTTGTAATTAAATGTTATTTTTAACACCATGCTGACATGCTTAAAGGCAAATATCATGATGTCTGGGTTTTGCTTTACATATTTTGTGAAATATACATGACAGATAATTCCAAATGAATGTCAATTATAAATATAGGTGATTGTTGTGATGGAGCTTGTTAGAATAGTCTCTGGATTTATAATATTTATAATGTATCACAGCAGCTGGAGCTATAGTTCATCTAGTAAGGCACTTGGCTTGCATGACCTAATTCTATCTCTATACCACCAAGAGTGGTTCCTGAGCACAGAGCAAGGAGTAAGCTCTGAGTATGGGTTTGACTGCTGGGTATGACTCTCCAAGAAATTATCATAATACAATACTTTAAAATAAACATAAATACAATTTTAATTTTGTTTGTTTAGGGGTCACACCAGGGATTGCTCCTGGTTCTCTGCCTAGTGGTCATTTTTGGTGGTGCTCAGGGCACCATATGTTGTGCTAGAAATTTGAACCATGGTTGGAGGGAAGCCAGGCAAGTATATTACCTTCTATTCTCTCTCTCTCTCTCTCTCTCTCTCTCTCTCTCTCTCTCTCTCTCTCTCCTCTCTTTCTCTCTCTCTACCCCAAATACAAATTTTAGAAGAAAGGTTATATAATAAAGGCCATTTTTCACATAATAAACAGATGCATTTCACAAATGCAAATAATGATGAAACTGAATTAGGTGATTTGCAAATTTAGAGCAAAGTCAATTAAGTTTTTCAAAGAACTTTGCCAATAATTCATGATCAGACACAATGAAGATATTGAGCATAGGAGCATGACCCAACCCTGGTCTAGAAATCAGAAGGTTTTAAATATGTAAAACAGGTTCCACTCACATTAACCCCCAGATGCACTTTTGCATTTTTATTTTTTTTAAATTTTTTTTTCTTTTTTTATTAGTGAAAAACCATGAGGTACAGTTATAGGCTTATAAATTTTGTGCTTGGGTTTCAGTTATACAATGATCAAGTGTCCATCCCTCCACCGGTGCCCGTCATTTTTATTTTTAAAAGATCAGCTTCGTTTTTAAGTATTTTTGGTTGATTTGTAATGAAAATTGTGCTCATCCAGATCCAAATGATCTACAATGCTAGTATTTCTAAAGTTGATAGCTTTTGTTTTTGATTTACAGATTCTTTACTTTTATAAAACTATAAAACCATCCTATGTAATTTTTACCAGTATTTGAAGCCATATATTATTTATATGTACAAATATATAAAGATAGTTGAGGGGCTGGAGTCATAGTACAGCGGATAGAGCATTTACCTTGCACGCGGCCGACCTGGGTTCGATCCCCAGCATCCCATATATTCTCCCCAGCCAGAAGTAATTCCTGAGTGCAGAGCTGGGAATAACCCCTGAGCATCTCTGGATGTGACCCAAAAAGTTAAAATAAATAAATAAATAGATAGCTGACATTTTCTAATAATGACTTCATGGACGATGGAGGCAGTGGATGATGTGTAATTCTGTTTCAGTGGCTCTAACCCAGTTGTAAGATCTCTCACAGACCTTCCGGTGATGGATCCGCATAGGCTGGAGGTCGAGGGACCTCCCAGAATGCATCAGAGAAGAACACTTTCTCACTACCACCTTCCTATAAACTGTGCTGTCGTGGATTTTCAGTTTAAGTCCCAGTTTATCCTTCCTTCCCTTCAATTGCTCTTGTGTTAATGGGGTATTGGATCCTGCACACTTTCCACAGCAGAGCTCTCCAGGCGGTGCTCACATTTGTTGTGGTGTGCTGGAGATTGCATACTCTACTGTGGCACTGAGATCCTAAACCACAGTGCTCTCTGCACTAGGATCGCCCTTGGCCAGTGAGCAGCATCAAGGACCCAACTCAAGGCCTCCTGCTTACAAGGAGGAAGCTTTGTGCTGCCCAGAAAGGTATTGTTGGGGTTTGCTTTGGGCCACACCTGGCAGAACTCAGGAGGGACCCCTGGAAGTGTCTGGGTGCTGAGGATCAACCCAGCATGGTGTCATAACCCCTGTACTCTCTCTAGCACCCCTTTGTTTGTGTTTGTCCTTTTTTGTATTGGCTCCATTATCTTTTTTTTATGAACTTCCAGTATTTCTTTATAGTTTAGAGAAATCAGAACTTTGTGAGTTGTAAAAATATTGCTCACAATGTATGTCTTCTGCTTGTGTTTAAGTTTTTTTTTCCTCCCTCCTACAGAAAAACTGCCTTTTGGTTAAATTGATTTTTCATTTCTCTTGTGGCATCTGGGTTTTGTTTCACATTTTGAAATTTGGCCACTCCGAATATTGTAAAAAATCTTCCATCAGCGCTTTTATTTTATTTTTAACATTTACATCTTTAATCTTTCTTGAATGTATTCTGCTGCCATGTATGAGGTAAGAATCCAAATCCGTTTCCTTCCAGATGGCTACCAGTTGTTTCAACACAATTTATCAAATAATTTTTCCTGACAAATTAGAAATGCCGCCTTTATTATGTGGTAAGTTTTCATTTGCATTTGGGTCTCCCCCACCCTTTTTTTATTGAATCACAGTGAGATACACAGTTACAAAGTTGTTCATGATTCAGCTTCAGTCATCTAATGTTCAATGCCTGTCCCTTCACCAGTGTATATTTCCCACCACCAATATCCCCAGTTTTCCTCCTGTCTCTGTACCTCTTTTTCTCTCTGTTGTCTCTCTCCATCTGCCTCCCTCCCTCCCTCCCTCCCTCCCTCTCCTTCTTCCCCCTCCTCTCTCTCTCCCCCCCACTTTTTGGGCATTATGGGTTACAATACAAATTCTGAAAGGTTATCATGTATGTCCTTTCATCTATTTTCCACACTCAGTTCTTGTCTACAGTGATCATTTCAAACTATTGCTATCATACTGGACTCTTCTCTATCTTAACTGCTTCCTTCTTTGTGTTCATCTGAGTCTACTGATCTGCCTCAGAGAGATAATTTTTCCTATATTTTATGACTCAATACGAAACAAACATGCAATATTGCAAACACACATATAAACAGAGAAATCTTGAGTCGGGGAGGGGGAGAGAGAGAGAGAGAGAGAGAAATAGACTGGAGCTCAGAATTCACATGCTATAGTCCTGGGTTCGATCCCTGGCACAGTTGCCCCAAGTACCGCAGGGAGCAACCCCAGAACAGAGCTGGGAATAGACCCTGAGCACTGTGGGGTGTGTACCCTACCCCAAACAAAGAAATAGATCTAAGATCTAAGGTAGATCTAAAATTTTTGCATATTTATTCAAACTTCTTCCGGAGAAATCAACAGATGAATTGTTCTTTGAGTGAAATTGCTTCTAATTGTAATAGCCTATATCTTCTAAATTCAGTGCTTCCCAGGACAGTAACATAGTACAGAGGGTAGGACTCTTGCCTTACACATGGCTGATCCACATTCAATCCTTGGTGCCACATACAGTACCCCAAGCACCAAGGAGTGATACCAGAGTATAGAGCTAGAAGTAAGTCCTGAGCACTGCCGGGTGTGTCCCAAACCCAAAATGAACAAATAAATGAAATAAATCAAATCCAGGATTCCCCTTCTTCTAAGGCTAATGCCAAGAACCATAATAGCTATCAGACAATAAGTGTTTTAATAGAACAAAATAGCTAGCTAATCTGACTTTTGTTTTTGTGAATCATGTAACACACTAGTTTATGTTCATGAAGGAAAAAACTGACATTTCTCTGCTTTCTCCCCAAACCTGGCTCTGGTTTTGACTTAGTTCATTTTTTAAAAAATTATCTGCCTTCTGAAAACTTTGTAACTTTTCCCACAGTGATTCAATAAATCACGATCACGACCACCCTGTTGTTCGTCGATTGCCTCGAGCAGGTGCCAGTAACGTCTTCTTCGTCCTAGCCCTGAGATTTTTTTTTTTAAAGTGCCATATTCAAGGCTTTTTCAGGGTTAGGAGAATGAGACCCATCATTGTTACTGGTATTTGGCATATTGGGTATACCACGGGGAGTTTGCCAGACTCTGCCGTGTGGGCATGTTACATTTGGTAGCCTGCCAGTTTGACCAAATTAGGAATGAGATGATAAGATGTCGCGTGGCCGCGAATGCTGAGTGTGATGATCTCTGGATCCTGGCCGTTGTTGGAGTTACACGGCAGTTGGTGGGTGTAACTGTCTAGTTACTGGCAGGTCCAGTCCCAAACTGTGCAGGCTTGGAGATCTCAGCCCCGGGTCCCATATTCAATAAATAAATTTAAAAAAATTATCTGCCTTTATATATTCAATTTATAACCTTACCACAGCCGCCCTTTTCTTCACGCTACCGGGCTTTGGTTTGTAGGCAGTTTTTATTTTTATTTATTTATTTTTAATGCAGGAGTACTGCTATTTATTCAGCCACTGATTAGCTGATTGAATTGTGCATGAACTCCACCTTACTTTTTTTTCATTTTTTATAATTTTATTTATTGAATCACCATGAGAGCAGTTACAAAGCTTTCGGGTTTAAGTCTCGGGCATACAATGAAACACCTGTACCTTCACCACTGCCCATTCTCCACCACCAAAAACCCCAGTATACCCCCATCCCACACTCTCCCTCTACCTGTGGGGCAGATGGTTTCCACATTACTCTCTCTCTACTTTGATCACATTCAATATTTTGACACCAGACCCACCATTATTATTTGGAATTTTTACCCCAACACTCAGATCTGCCAAAAAGGCAAAGTAGATA
Source organism: Sorex fumeus (assembly GCF_029834395.1). Classification (NCBI taxonomy): domain Eukaryota; kingdom Metazoa; phylum Chordata; class Mammalia; order Eulipotyphla; family Soricidae; genus Sorex; species Sorex fumeus. The sequence continues at coordinate 10,522,277 of NW_026606151.1, forward strand.
GTTTGTTTTCTATTGCTGGTTATGAATAACATATGATATTGCGTGGCTGCAGTAGTGGCTGCATGATTTTGAAAATCTGAAATTTTAACACTTAAATTTGGAGGGATTTCTGCCAAAACCTGCTGGGTTCTGAGATTTGTTCCTGAGTCTCTTGGATCATGGCTGTTAAGCAGCTTGATCAGGAGCCAGAAAGGCCATTAGTGGGCAGCAACCAGGGGTCTCGTTGGGATGGAGAGGAAAGGGCCGGCTCCATCCCTATCCCGTGAGGCCCCACATGTCTCATCACTGAGGGCCCAAACCTGACTGTCCAATGGCCTCTGGAGGATGGCAGCCACCAAGCCACCTAGGGGAGCAGGTGGAGGGACAGCACCCTTTCCCCCCTGGAATGGCCAGGCAACAGTAACCCACTACACAGTCCACACACATTTCTGCCAAAAGTCACTGGGTTCTGACATGTTTCTGAATCTCTGGGATCATGGCCTTTAAGCAGCTTGATCAGGAGCCAGAGAGGGCATTCATGGGCGGCAACTCAGGGTCTCGTTGGGGTGAGGAGGAAAGGGCCGACTTCACCCCCATCCCATGAGGCCCTGTGTGTCTCATTGCTGCGGGCCAAAACATGACTGTCCAGTGGCCTGTGGCAGATGGCGGCCACTGAGCAGCCAAGGGGGAGCAGGTGGAGAGACAGCACCCTTTTGCCCCTGGGGTGGCCTGGCAACAGTAACCTACTGAGCAGTCCGGATGCATTTCTGCCAAAAGCCTCTGGGTATCGAAATTTGTTTCTGAGTCTCTGGGATCATGGCTGTTCAGCATCTTGATCAGGAACCAGAGAGGCCGTTCGTGGGCGATGACTCGGGGTCTTGTTGGGACGGGGAGGAAAGGGCCCACTCCACCCCCATCCCGTAAGGCCCTGCGTGTCTCATCACTGAGGGCCCAAAACTGACTGTCCAGTGGTCTCAGGAGGTTGCTGGCCACCAGGCTGCCAGGGGGAACAGGCCAAGGCATGGAACCTATTCCCATCTGGAGTGGCCCAGTGCCGGTAACCTACTGCTGTAGGCAGTTTTTAAACAGTCCTGACACTGCGGTACAGACTTTTGATTCTGGTTTATGTCACTTAGCCGAGTCCCTAATGGATGATAAAATCCACTAAACTCATGTGCTAAGACAGTCTCCAGAGAACAGTGTCCAGCTAGTTTGTAAGGAGAGCAAAGATACTGTGGCAGAACATCCTAGAAGGCAGGGTATACCTTACATGACTGACTCGGACTTCTGGTCTACCCCATAGCTTGTCTGTGTCTTCCTGGGAGTATGTAGCAGTTGAAGCTACCACCCCTCCCCCAAACACACACACATATACACATACACACCACCACCACCACCACCACCATCACCATCACCTTTCTTCTCTCTGTTTCTTAGGGTCATATGTGCAGACTGTTGAGAGTTCTCCCACTCACTGCCTTCCCCTCACTTTCTCTCCTATAGGTTTTTCCTTCTATAATCCTTGCCCGTTCAATCCCCATTTGCAAAAAGATTCTTGGAGGACCTGCATCAACACAAACTTCCTGTTCTTAGGGCTTTTAAATGTATCCATTGATACTTTCCTAACACACTCTCCTAATTGTACTTTGGATCCTTGGCTCTTGGCCACCTGCTTCTCTCTGCACTAGGAATAGCTCCTTTTTGTTTCTGACCAACACAGCATCCTGCCTCTTAACCACAGCAATACAGCCAGAGAGCGTTAAATCTGGATGACAGTCAATTAGGGCTCTGAAACTCTAGAGGTCAACAAGGATGAATAGAAGACCCACTCTGAGAGCTTGGTGTCTGGCTTCCCAGAAGACAAAGAGATGGCTTTAACTTGAGCTTCCTAGGGGATGTATCCAGCAAATAAAAATGCTCTTGGGGTGGGGTGAGGGGGTGATAGTATAGTGAGTATGGTGTTTGCCTTGCATGCCCTTGACCCAGGTTCAATCTCCTGTACCCTATATGGTCCCCAAGCCCTGTCAGTAGTGATCCCTGAGTGCAGAGCCAAAAAGAATCCCTGAGCACTGCTGGGTGTGGGGTGGAGGGAACCTGTTCTTGGGGGCTGAGCTCACCTTTTAGTCTGTTGGTGAGGGAGGGCTTACCCATCTTCTTGATCCACCCATCTGGTGATGAATGGATCCACCCTTAAATTTAGTAGAACATCCACCCTTCCGGCTTTCACCCACTAAAATTCAGTGATTTCCATGCTAAGGTCTAATTTCAGGTATTCTTCCTTCTTCCAGCTTCAGGGATTTTGATACTTTGAGTGGATTACCTGTCCTTTCTTGAGATCCAAGGTGAGAAGAGCTGTTTTTAAACATGAAGCGTCCTGGGAGAGCTGTTGGTTTTCGTCCTTCCCAAACCCTTTCACCCTTCGATGAGTCTAATGCACAATCACTTTGGCATGTGTCATGCCAAGATGACTCCAGCAGGTGAGTGTTCCTGCTGAGTAGTCTTTGGGGCTAGACCAGTCACGTTCATTTCGATGTTGATGAGGGGTTTGGCTGCAAAAGAATTTTTCCATGGTGTTCTTTTCCTTTTTATTTTGGGGCCACACCCAGTGGCTTATTCCTGGCTCTGTGGTCTGGGATCTCTCTTGGCAGGGCTCAGGGATCCACTGGTAATGCCAGCGATCAGATGGCGGTCAGCGCATGCAAGGCAAATACCTTGACCCCTGTACTATCTTTCTGGCGTTCAAATAGTTTTCTTAACCACACTGATGAGCATTAAGTCTTTGGATTGTCAAGTGTCAGTTACTTGATTTACTTTAAGCTCTCATTCTGAATGATCCCTGCCCTTTCCACTGTGCAAAGAGAGATGTACATATTTTTAAAATGTTGGGTGGAGTTGATCTGGGAAGGAATGTAGGGAGGAGAAACATTTAAAGGGAGAGCCTGAATTTTTATCAGGCTGCCTCACTAATTTTTACCAGGCTCGCCTCAAAGGTCTCTTATCTGTTTACTCCCACTAAGACGATGTATAATCTAAATGCCATTCTCCCCTCCCCTCTGCCCCTACCTTTGTGCCTCGGTGTCAGTGGGATGTACTTATCCCAGACTAAACCCTCTCACAGGGTATTCTCCTGATCTGGGGCCAGCTGAGTAATCCTGTACTGTGGGCCGCCAGTGCCCCCAGATGTCCCCTAGGATGAGTCATTGCCACTTATCATTAGATCTAAATATTAATGAAAAGACCAGCCATCCTACAATTGCTCCAGAACTGGGACAATCTGTCAATACATCCATTTTCGTATGTAATGAAGAATAGACTCCAATTCAAAACTCCACCCAGCTTCACATCAGCTATTAAATGTCTGTTTAATAACAGTGGAACCCATTTATGCAGATTGCCTAATTGAATCAGAGAGTAAATGGACTGTGCCCTACTTTATTTTTTAATTTGTTTCAAGACTATGCTATTCCCGTGATGTTACTTTAAATAATCACATAATATCCCATCATTTATAGTGTAATTTATATAATGTAATCGGCCTTAACTTTTTTCACACAAGTCTTTGATTTGTTTTTGTTTGGGGGCCATACCTGGAAGGGTTCAGGGCCCAGTCTCGGCTCTGTGCTTGGGATTGGCTCCCAACACTTCTTGGAAGACCATGTAGAGATCGAACCTGGGCCTCCTGAATGCAAAGCCTGCGCTCAGCCCACTGGACTCTCTCCAGTCCAAGTCTTTGATTTCCCCCCTCCCCTTAGTCTTGCAGCCACACCCAGTAGTGCTCAGGATATACATGCAGTGCCCAGGATGGAACTGAGGTTAGCTACATTATAGCCAAGCTCTTTAACACCTATACTATCTCTTTGGTTCTAAACCTTTGATGTTTAAAGCTTTGTTAATGCCATTATAAACATCATTCAACACAGGCTCTCCCCCACACACACAGCAGGTGATCCACCACTAAGCCACATCCACAGTCAGTGACAGACTTGTAATTCTTGTTTGTGTGTTTGTATGTTTGTTTGTTTGGGGGGGGTCACACCTGGCAATGCTCAGGGGTTACTTCTGGCTTTGCACTCAATAAATACTCCTGGTGGTCCTCAGGGGACTGACTATATGGGATGCCAGAGATCGAACCCAGGTCAGCCACATGCAAGGCAGACGCCCTGCCTGCTGTCCTATTGCTCCGGCCACAGACTTGTAATTCTGACCCAACTACAGTGCAAGTCGGTTCCAATGACATGAACTAAATCCCCAGGAAAATAAGGACTAAGATATAAAAATACTTTGAGGGAACATTGTCCCCTAGTTTGGATGGAGTGGAGCAGTCTGGGCTGCCTCTTGCTTTTCCTGCCTGCATAAACTGCATGGTGACCTGGCAGAGGACAAACCATGTCCACTGGACACCCCCTGCCCTGGACACCCCCCAGATGTTGACACGTGCCTGGATGAGCCCAACATGTTCATCTTACTGCCCAAAAATCAATAAGAAACAACCCTTTCCAGTCCTTTCCTCCAATGAAAAAGTGAGATGAGACTCAATATCCTTCACCCTCAAAGAGTTCAGGATGTGGCATTTCAAGCTTAAACTTCTGATCTCTTCGATGTACCTTTCATCATTTTACTTCTCTGTAATTTCTGTCTTCATTCTACATAAATATAGAGCGTGGTATATTTGTGTTGTCTTTCTTGAGGGGCTTCCCTAATTGCACAAACTCCCCTAATTACGTAAAATTGCCACTGGGATCCCACACTGATGAAGTCGGCAAGTGGATCATCCTTCCCAGTTCCGTGGGGACAAAAACGGGCAGCCCTGGCTCCCAGCACCCCGCTGACAGTTATGGGCACTCAACGAGCTGTTGAGAATTGGCCTCTTTAGCGATCGTGCACATTAAGCACTTGGCAAGTAGCCCTCACTACATGGAGTTTTTTATGAATGAGCTGCTGGAAAGAGAAAGAAAGATTAAGTGTCCCCAAAGACACTTATATACAGAAATATACCAATGTAATTGGTTTTTAATGCAATCACTGCCCATGAAATCCATTCTGTAGTCTTGGAGCAAGTGGTACATTTACTTCTGGTTCTGCCCTCGGGGTTCATTCCTGGCAGGCTCTTGGGACCACATAGGGTGCCAGAGATTGAACCCAGGTAAGCTTCATGCAAGGTAAACCACCCTATCTACTGTACTATTGCTCCAGCCTCCCTTCAAAAAAAGTTTTAAAAAATCGGTTTTTTTTTGGGGGGTGGGGGAAAAGGTTCACACCTATCTGTGTTCAGGGCTTATTCTTGGCTCTGCACTCAGAGATCATTCCTGGCCATGCTCAAGGAACCGTATAAGGGTTCCAGAAAACAAACCCAAGTCAGCAACATTCAAAGCAAGTGCCACACACTGCACTATCACTCCAGACACCTTTCTTTCTTTCTTTCTTTCTTTCTTTCTTTCTTCCTTCCTTCCTTCCTTCCTTCCTTTCTTTCTTTCTTTCTTTTTTTCTTTCTTTCTTTGTCATACCCAGCGTGCACAAGGGTTACTCCTGGCTTTGTACTCAGAAATTACTCCTGGCAGTGCTCAGGGGACCATATGGGATGCTGGGAATCGAACCCTGATCGGCCGCGTGCAAGGCAAACGCCCTACCCACTGTGCTATCGCTCTAGCCCCACACCTTCCTTTCTTAGAGTCAATCCCTTCCCTCCTGGAAATTTGCAGCTTCCTTACCTGCAAGAGCTCAACAAAAGGAGCTTCGGTGCAACCTCGACCACATCCGAAGCTCTCTACAGTGCTAGTGGAATGACGAAGGCAGTGAGCACTCTGGGTGCTATTGCTTACGAGTAGGGAGGAGTTTTTCACTGTGATCACTGACCTTTGTTTTATAGTAATGATGGGGAGGGTCAGGGCTTCTAATGAAGTTGATCAGAGGGCGGTTGGAAGAGAGGAACAGTCGTGTGTGTGTGTGTGTGTGTGTGTGTGTGTGCGCGTGTGCATGCATTCTTTGTGAGAGCTGCCCCTCAATGGGAACTGCAGAATCCCTGGGAGTCCTCATTAACCATGACACTCAGTGCCTGAGCAATTAACCGGGTGAGCGCCTCTGGAGCCAGCGCCTGGGAGAGGCGTGTCTTCTGCGCTCTGCCCTCCACCTGCTCCAGGGGCCTTCCTAGAAGGCGGCCCCCTGCCCATCATTATAGTCAAGAATGGCTGGAATGCGAGGAAGGCTGGAGCTAACCCCTGCCTCAGCTTGTCTGAGTCTTAACACTGCCCCATTCTCGTGAAAGGAAGTGAAAGCGGAGGGCCCGCCAGCTGAGACACACTGGGGACAAGACGCCAGTGCCATCCGCCGCTGGATGGGAACACTGGACTATTTGTCACACAGAGCCCCATCTGTTCCACGCAGAGGAATGCGCTTGGCTTGGGGACGGAAGGAAGAATTGCGAGCAATATTCGCTAGCACTTTTCACTGGAGGGTTTGAAAAATAGCCTTTCGAAAGAAAGACACCTTTATATTCCAACTGAGTTATGGGTTTCAAAGCAGCACCAGGTTGCGGTTTATAACCTGCTTTAGTTCAGCCCTAAGACACAGCAGAATTCAAAGGATTTCCTTTGGGGATTCAGTTTTGCGAATGCATTCTCTGAATCTTTGACAATAGCTTTCTATCAAAGAACAACAAAGGAATTTGGGGGCTGGAGTGATAGTACACTATTGCAGGGTATTTGTAGGGCATATAGTAGGGAATTTGTCTTGTATGTGTCCAACCTGAGTTCAATTCCCGCAACCCCATATGATTGCTTGAGCACTGCCAGGAGTGATCCCTGAGCACAGCTTGGTGTGACTCCCGCCCGCCCCCCCCCCCAAAAAAAATAGAAGAATTTGCTTTATCATCTTATAATGAATAGAATTCAAAGGGTAGATGGAAACAAAGTGGTCATGACTTTAAAATAAAATGCCTACAATAGGGGCTGGAGAGATAGCACAGCGGGTAAGGCGTTTGCCTTGCACGCGGCAGACCTGGGTTCAATTCCCAGCATTCCATATGGTCCTGTGAGAACCACCAGGAGTAACTCCTGAGTGCAAAGCCAGGAGTAACCCCTGTGCATCACCAGGTGTGACCCAAAAAGCAAAAAAAAAAAAAGCCTACAATGTCATCCAAGGCTCAACTTTAAGGACTGAGGGACATCTAGGTCTATCTCAACAAGAGAGATTCCATAAAGGCTGGGGCACATCCTCTGCATGCGGAAGGCCCAGGTTCAATCCACTGCACCTCTTGGTCCCCTGAGCTCCACCAGGAGTGGTCAACATAAGCCCCAAAGATTAATTTGACCAAAAGACCAGAGAGAGCTCAAGAGCATCTAGCATGAGTGAGGCCCCAAGTCCACTTGCTGGTATCGTTATGGCCCCCTGGGATACCCCCTACCCCAGGTTGCACTGATGGTCCCTGAGCATCACCCCTGAAGGGGATGTTCTCACTGTTCTCTATGGTGGCTGTGAAGTTACAGTCCCAACATCACCATACAAACGCCCCATTGCAGCCTTTTGTCCTCTTGGAGACAGGTATGAGGCCACATCTCACTGGTTTTGATCTGTATTTCCCTGGCGTTAAATGATGTTGAATATATTTTAGGTTCTCCCATGGTTGACACATAGTTGTTCTTCATGGTCTCTTGAGATCTTTTCTATTTGTGTGGTATTTGCTCCAATGCCTCCTCTTGTAATTTTGCTTATTGGAGTCTTCTCATTTTTTTTTTCTTAGAGAATTTTTTTTAGATATTTTAATTTTTTGTTGAATCACAGTGAGATACACAATCACAAAGTTGTTCATGACTGGGTTTCAGTCATATAATATTCCAACACCCATCCCTTCACCACTGTACATTTCCCACCACCAATGTCCCCAGTTTCCCTCATGTCTCTCTGTCTCCTTCCTGTCTCTGTCCCTGTCTCTCTCCCCTCGCTCCTTCCTCCCTCCCCTTTTGGGCATCATGGTTTGCAATGCAAATACTGAAAAGTTATCATGCATATCCCTTTACCTACTTTCAGCACCCAGTTCTTGTCCAGAGTGCTTATTTCTACCTAACATTGTCATACTGGTCTCTTCTCCATCCTAACTGCTCTTTGCCCCCACACACTTCTGGCAAACTTCCAAGTATTAACAGTGCTTCTGATCATTTCTTGTGGGATTTGGCTAGATGCTGTCTATTTTCTCTTTTCTTGGCTCCTATTTTTTCCTGTCTTGTTGTCTTTCTCTGTGTAGTTATTATTATTTTTTTTTTGGCTTTTTGGGTCACACCCAGCGATGTACAGGGGTTACTCCTGACTTTGCACTCAAGATTATTCCTGGCACTGCTCAGGGGACCATATGGGATGCTGAGAATCAAACCCGGGTCGGCCGCATGCAAGGGATACGCCCTACCACCTGTACTGTCACTCCAGCCCCTCTGTGTCGTTTTTTTTATCTTTGTTTTTGAGGTGGCAAGCTTTCATTCTTCTTTTCCTTCATAGATTCTCTACAGGAGTTTTTACCAGTCTTTGCCATGAAGCTTACACTCCACACTTTAAGGGGCTCAGAGATGTGGCTCATTGGTTGGGAGGCCTAGCTCGGTGCTCAGAAATCATTCCTGGCAATCCTGACATGTGGGATGCCGATGTTTGAACCCGGCAAGGCAAACATCCTGCCCTCTATCCTATCACTCCAGTCCTGAGTGTCTTATTCTTACAATGAGCAGATTTTTTGTAGAAGAGAGTGACTAGCCCACACGTCACCACGTCCAGGCCCATGCTGGCCCCCAAGAAGAGTTGACGCATCCTGGCATGAACAGTCAAGGCCACGGATACTTGTGACTTCCAGAGTGCTAATTGGGTGTGACCGAGAGTAAATTGGAGTGACAGGTCCTCTTCCTTGGGTCAACGCTCTCAGACTAACTCCCCTCCAGAGCTCAACTGCCCACAGTGAGCACGCCTCCCACCTGGGGAACCCCTTTGGAGCTCAGAGACTGGAAACCCAAGCTAGATCAGCTTTCTATTCAAGCAGTTGCCTTCTTCCTCTGGCGGGTTCCCTCGGACATGCCTCTCCTTGTCTCTTCTTGCCCCTAGCACTCAGAGATCTCCAGCACCGATCTTGAAACTCAAGCAGGAATAACAAATGGGTTTCAACTTGTTCCCCTACTCCAGCTCAGAAGGACTCGGCCCCACCAGCGGTGTGGGGAGGGAGGCCCGGGGCTGCTCCCTGCATTCAGGGGCTGGTGGTCAGGCCTGCCTCAGGGTGCAGTGCTGAGGCTTGGAGAGCTCTGGCATCAGCAGGGTCACTCCTGAACGTGCTGGGGGGGGGGGGGCGGGGGCAGGGGCTGGCAGCTGTGCAAGCATTATACCGGGAGTGTGGGGCATACAAGCCAGGTGCTTTACTTACCACCTGAATCCTCTCTCCGGCCCCTGCAGTTGGCTTTCTTTCCATCCCTCCTCCCATCCTAGATCTGCCTGGCTGTGGTGCTCTCACACTCAACTGTGATCTACTCTGAGGTTTGCACCCTTTAACTGTGTGGTTTTTGTCTTTGTTTTTTGTTTGTTTGTTTTGTTTTGTTTTGTTTTTGCTTTTTTGGGTCACATCCAGTGATGCTCAGAGGTTACTCCTGGCTCTACGCTCAGGAATTACTCCTGGCGGTGCTCGGGGGACCATATGGGATGTTGGGGATTGAACCTGGATCAGCCGCATGCAAGGCAAATGCCCCACCCGAGGTACTATCGCTCTGGCCCCTTGTCTTTGTCTTTGAGGTGACAAGTTTCATTTCTTCGCAGGTTCTCTATAGGACTTTTCATTGGTCTTTACCATGAAACTTACACTCCACACTTTACAGGGCTCAGAGGTGTGGTTCCCGGGTAGGGAGGCCTGGCTCTGTGCTCAGGAATCATTCCTGGCAGTGCTCATGGGACCATTTGGGATATGACCAGAGGACCATGTGGTCCCAGTCCATGGGCTCACCCAGGGCTGCCCTTCCCACTGGTGCTCACCCATTTTTTGTTTTGCTCTTTTCAGGCCTAGTGTTGGCCAGGCATTCCTCTTCATGGTGCTTCCATTTGGCTCTGGGGCAACTGGAAGTCACTAGCAGTTCCCAGGATGGACAGGCAGCAGAGGACAGCCCGTGGACACCAGATCACATGCTGGCAGGGCAGGCATTGTTAGCGCCTGCATTTATGCCTCTGGGTCCCTCTAGTTGTTTTTCTGTACCTGCTTGGAAGCCTATTTTGAGAAGGATCCTTAAGAATGAGCCCAAGCTTCATTGCAAAGCAAGAAATTTGATTATTAGCAAAGATCCTGACACGGGTACTGTTTTAGGAGCAACAGACTCAGAGACCCAGAGACTTGGCTGCAGGAGGTTTCTTAGGGGTGTATTTGTGGAGAGAGAGAGAGAGACACGGCGATGGTGACAGAAATCTGTGCAGTCTCACAGGGATCCCAGCACTTCGGCTGGCCCAGACGAAAAAAAGGGCCAGACCTTTGCCCCAATCCTTTGTCCCTGGCCCTCCCAGCATGGGCCTGGCGAGGCATTGGGTAACACAACTCATCCCCCCAAATTACTCTGGGACAAGGATAGGCTCATGACCCCTTAAGGCCACTACTCCTGGCATCAGGGAATGGGCAGATGAGCTCTGAACAGGACTTCTGGGTAGCAGATCTCTCTGTCCCCTGTAGCCACAGATGGGGCGGTAGCCAGGCATGAGAGAGACAGTGTCACTCTGGCCCAGGACAGAAGCTGAAGTTAGTTTGCTGCCGCCAGGGTGAGCCTGAAGCCAGAGAAGGAAGATCCAAGCAGACCACCTCGAGCCCCCTGGAGGACAAAAGCTTTAGGACCGAGTAATCTTTGTTAGGTCGGGTCCCTGGTCTTGTTGCCTCCTGGGTGACAACAGTGACCGAATGGAGTCTTAAGAAGGTGGTACACCTACGGTCAGTAAAGATAAGCGTCAGGAGGATCATTCCACAGCTTGGAAGCCGGTCTCATGTGCTGGGGGGAAAGGCTGCTGGGATAGAGAAAGGACCACTAAGTAAATGATGCTTGGAGGGCTCACTCGGGATGGGAGATGCATGCTGAAAGTAGACTATGGACTGAACATGATGGCCACTTAGTACCTGTATTGCAAACCATAACACCCAAAAGGAGAGAGAGTAAGAGGGAATATGCCTGCCATACAGGCAGGTGGGGAGCATGGGGTGGGGGTGGCAGGAGGGATACTGAGAACATTGATGGTGGAAAATGTACACTGGTGGAGGGATGGGTACTCGATCATTGTATGACTGAAATGTAATCACGAAGGTTTGTAAGTCTGTAACTGCACATCATGGAGATTCATTTTAAAAAGAACAAAAAATTTAAAAAATTAAAAAAGAAAAAAGAATGTGGTGCTCTGAATCTGGACCCTCTCGGTCCATTCCACATGGAGAGCCGGGCCCAGCCCTTCACTGCCAGTTCATGGTACCCTTGAGACGGTTCTTTGTTTATTTCCATCTTTCCTCTACATTTCCACTGGAACCTGTCTGTGTGGAGATGGGGGACTGGGGTAAGGGGGGGCGGGGACCAGGGCTCCAGCCTGGCTGTAAGCAGAGTCTCCATTGATTATAGAAGTAGTCCAGGCGCTGGTGGAGTCTGAGCCCCAGAGAAGGGGACATTCAAAGGCCCGGGGATCTGTAGCACGGTTTCTTCCCAAGCTCCATCCTCAATTTCTTAAACCTTCCCTTACAACAGTAATGCTAAGATCACTCAGCTAGGGCCAGAGAGACAGCTCAAAAGGCTGAACACAGACTTGCAAACAAGGAACCTTGGTTCAATCCCCAGTACTGCATGGTGCCATGAGAATGGCCTCTGAGCACAGAACTGGGAGTCTACCCTGAGCACTGCCAGGTGTGACCCCACCCCCAACACCCCCCCCCAAAAAAAAGAAAAATTTAAAAAAAGAAAGCAGAGAAGGTCAGGCTAGTGCTGGTCTATGAGGTCAGAGTTAGAATCAGAACGTTTTATAGACGCAGAGCTGGTTTGGCATCCTGGGGACGTTATCCCATGTCCCTGCCCAGACCTTGGCTCCCCCAGCCTTGGAGTGGAACTCACAAGTCCTCAATCACTTGCACTTGAACTTGCAATTACTGTTTGGGTAACTTGAAGCCATCTTCTTCCAAACTTTCCTTTTGGGTAGTTTGAAGTCATTTTCCTCTGGGTGATTGCTATTATTATTAATATTATTATTTTTAAAGACATGATTGTTCATCGAAAGATAAAAAGTAAAATTCTAAACACTTTAGGGAAGCATTTCTATTACTTTGGGATAAGCAAAATTGCTTCTTCTGGTGTGTGGGCTGGGGGGGGGGGGGGTCAGTGGGAGGACTCTCTAGCGGGGGCCCCCGTTCATCTGGGGTCTGGGGACCATGTTCATGGACTTCGAGCTTGGAGGCAGCCGTACCCTCTGAGGGAGCTCTCCCATGCCTAAGGAGGTGAAGGCTTCTTTAATTTTTTTTTTATTTGATAAAGTAGCACTGCACCGTAGCACTGTCCTCCCGTTGTTCATCAATTTGCTTAAGTGGGTCCAGTAACGTTTCCATTGTGAGACTTGTTGTTACTGTGTTTGGTATATCGAATACATCATGGGTAGCTTGCCAGGCTTTGCCGTGCAGGTGAGATACTCTCAGGAGCTTGCCGGGCTCTCCGGAAGGGGCAGAGGAATTGAACCTGGCTTGGCCCGGCCGGCCGCATGCAAGGCAAACACCCTACCACTGTGCTATCGCTCCAGCCCAAGTAGTTCACAATATTTGATTACATTTAATATTTAAGCACCAATCCCAGCACCATTACAGCTTTCCATCACCATATTTCAGGTGTTTCCATCCAGAACCCCAATCCCTGTCCCAAAGCAGAACCAAAATAATGTATTTTGTATTGTTTGTTATGAAAAACCGCTAAAAATGCTACAAAAAATGTATACTTAGAGAAAAGAGTGTGAAGACTGTTGTATTTCACCCAGGGACCTTTAAGATCTTCTATAAGAGATCAATCACTAACAGGTTGTTAAAGATTGAGCCTTGTTGCTTTTTATATACGTATCTGTAAAAAAAAAAATGTATATTTGGAGGTGAAGACTTCTTAAGCAAGACATAAAGGTAAAGGTAAAGGCCCTCCCGTTGATCGTCGATTTGCTCGAGCGGGCCCAGTAACGTCTCCATTGGAGACTTTGTTGTTACTGTGTTTGGCATATCGAATACTCTCGGTAGCTTGCCGGGCTCTCCGAGAGGGGCGGAGGAATCGAACTCGGGTCGGCCATGTTGGCCGCTTGTAAGGCGAACGCCCTACCGCTGTGCTATCGCTCCAGCCCAAGCAAGACATAAAACATAAAAGGGAGAGAAATATCCCTAGGCCCTAGGTTCAATCCCTGGCTCTATAAACCAAGACAAAGCTCAAGGAAACAAACAAAAACAATAAAAGGTGGGACATAGTACAGCATATGCGTAGCACACACATGACCTAGGTTCAATCCCCATCATCTCATTGGCCCCCAAGCACTGTTGGGGGGAGTCTCGGTAAGCCCTGACACCCCAGCATCACCACATCCTTACATCCTTGCCCTACTGACTGAAAATTGCAGCTGAGAGCCCTGGTCTTGCTGCGTACTGGTTGGGAGGCCTTCCCCCTGCAAAACACAAACACAAGCAAACCAAAACACAACCCTGATGGCATAGAGGACAAGATTCAAATGAGACTTCATTGAAATTTAAGACCTCTGACCATCAAAAGACAACATTAAGGTAAAAAATATAAATAGACTTGCAAGAAATATTGATACTATTTCTATACATATTTGACAAGGGATTATTTTTATACCCAGAACACACACACATACGCTCATATTGAAATTTTTTACACACCATTAATCATTTTATTAAATAATGAGCAGCAGATTGGAACAGCACATCAGAAAACAGAGATAACCGGAAGGGCATGACGCATGTCAGAGGCTCCTTGAAATCAGTATTCATCAGGGAAATTCAAATTATAATCACAATGAGCTCTCACCGCTGCACATCTAAATGGAGAGAAACGATGAGGAAGATGACAATGCCGAGTGATGGACAGGATGTGGGGTGATGGGAATATGGCAGAACTTGATCCTAAAGATGGTCATTGGAGTGACAGTATGGGGGTAAGGTGCTTGCCTTACATGTGATGAATTCCCGCTCCATCCTCAGAACTCCATAGGGTTCCCAAGTGCCACCAGGAGTGATCCCTGAGTTCAGAGCCAGGAGGAAGCCCTGAGCATTGCCAAGTGTGCCCCCTCCCAAAGAGAGAGCGAGAGAGAGAGAGCAGGGGGCAGGAGTAAGAAAAGAATATACAAACATTGAATGCCTTAAACGCTGGTATTGATAGCTTTGTAAATCATGGTGCAGTAAAAAGGGGGGGACTGAGGGAGAAAAGAAAAATATACAAGAATTTAATGACGTGGGATAGGAAAAACATGTATGTACTCTGTTCTTATTATTTTGGAGTAAATCTGTACTCTTGTTGGAATAATTGCTTTTCTTTAAGACTAACAACAAAGCACTTTTTTTTTCTTTAAAGATTTTTAGATTTTTGATCACACCCACAGATACTCGGGTTCTTCTTGACTCTGCACTCAGGAATTATGCCTGGCTATGCTGAAGGGATCATCTGGGATACTGGGGATCAAGCCCGGGTCAGCTGTGTGCAAGCAAGCACCCCACCCGCTGTACTATCTCTCCAGCCCCCAGCAAAGGGCGTCTGCCTGGCCCTTCTTATCCCTTCATCTTTCTCTGTCTGTGAACTTGTTCAATACTTTCAGCCTCCGAGTTTGAAGCTCTCTGCTTTGAACTTAGCCATTCTAAGTTGAGCGAAAGAGAACTCTCAAAATGTTAAAAATAATTTACTATGAGAAAAATATTGAAGATAAAAAACAGAACCGTGGGGCTGGAGTGATGAATGTACTCGCTGAATGCAGTTTGAACCTGAAAGACTTGGACTCCGTTTCCTACATGACCTGGTCCTCTGAGTACCATAGGGAGTGACCCCCCACCCCCAGTACAGAACCAGGAAGAGCACTGCCAAGTATGCTCCAGCCCCCTCACGGTCCCCCAAAAGGAAAAGGAAAACCAGAATAGTGTCATAGCACTGAGCGACTTAAATAGCGGTTGCTCATAAAGCCCAAAGGGAGAGAGAGTGTAAGAGGGAAGGTGCCTGCCACAGAGGCAGGGGCTGGAAAGGGGTGGGGGTGGTGGGAGGGATACTGGGAACATTGGTGATGGAGAATGGGCACTGGTGGAGGGATGGGTACTCCGCGATCATTGCATGACTGAAACGTAATCACAAAAGTTTGTAAGTCTATAACTGTATCTTGTGGTGATTCATAGAAAGAAAGAAAGAAAGAAAGAAAGAAAGAAAGAAAGAAAGAAAGAAAGAAAGAAAGGAAGGAAGGAAGGAAGGAAAAAAGGAAGGAAGGAAGGAAGGAAGAGAAAGGAAGGAAGGAAGGAAGGAAGGAAGGAAGGAAGGGAGGGAGGGAGGGAGGGAGGGAGGGAGGGAGGGAGGGAGGAAGGAAGAGAAAGGAAGGAAGGAAGGAAGGGAGGAAGGAAGGAAGGAAGGAAGGAAGGAAGAGAGAGAAAGAAAGAAAGAAAGAAAGAAAGAAAGAAGGAAAGAAAGAAAGAGAAAGGAAGGAAGGAAGGAAGGAAGGAAGGAAGGAAGGAAGGAAGGAAGGAAGGAAGAGAAACCAAGCCTTCATCTGGTCTTCTTGATGAAACAAAACAAATAAATAATAAGTAGTTATTGCTTTCTTCTTTCTCTTCCTCTCTATCTCTTTCCATTTTCCTCTGGACTCTTCCTTTTGGGAAGTATTTCTAAACAAATTTCAAACATTGTCTCAGTTCATTCCCATAAACCTCAGCATCCAGCTCAGACTTGACGGACATTTACGACAGACATTTACATTTTTTTAACACACTGACATTGGGACCCGAGAGATAGTACAACAGCAGGGAAGGCGCTTGCTCTGCGTGCGATTGACCCTGTACCACAGGCAGTCAATCCCTCATTCCACATGTGGTCCTGTGAACACCACCAGGAACATTCCCTGAGCACTTCAGGTTGTGGGTATGACCCACAACCCTTCACCCAGTCAAAAGAAAAATCAAAACCCACACTGAAGCTGTAACAACTAATTCTGTTGTGTCCAAAATATATTTAATGTCTCAGAACTCTTGATCTATTTATTGCTTCTCTTTGAATTTTCCTTTTTTAAAAAACAAAAATCACTGTCTATAAAGAAAAGCTATCCTTGGGATTAAATGCACCAAGATGGCATTTTTGTTTCTAGGTGTATGGGTGACTAGCATCCCAGCACTCTTCTCCACTCCATGACCAAAAAATTCTTAGAATTTTTTCTCCGGTTAAAAATACAGATGTCTTTTTTTTTTCTTCTCTTTGACAATATGAGCTTTTGTCTTGGGTCGATTCAAAAGTTCCACTTCAAACTCGTGTTGGCAGTGGAGGAGAATAAAGTCATGTTAGAGAAAAGTAATCTGCCCTCGAATCATTTCACCTCAGCGGTGCAAGGGTTTTGTTTTGCCAAATGGAATAGAAATAAAACCGGTGTAAGTCAGGAAGATGCTCCCACTGACTTTTCAACGATTCTTTCACACGGCTTCCTTTCCTCTGAGAAACTCTCCACCAGTTTAAACATGAAAAATCCCGTGCTCTGAATAATTGCAGTTGGCAGTTCCTCTCAAGAAGCGTACACAGTTTCCCAGTGTTTTCTGTCAAAGAGGCACAGCCCTTTGGCACCTTACCAATGTTCCCCAAATTGCTTTTCTCTTCTAAGGAGATTAATATTGACCCTTTCCCTGGACCCCTCATAAAAGGAATTAAGGGCATTTTTATGAAAAGGGGGGTTGTCAACCAATTACAACTCATGTTATGAGAGGATCAAGGAGGACCGGTTGCCTGACACATACAAGGTTATTTTCTCAGAGGTATCTTTGTTCTCAGGGACCCCATGTCACAACTTCAATACCTGTGTCTCACCACATAATCATCACACCCTGCTCATTTTCCTTCAAAAACTTGTTTTGGACCTTTGGCTGTGTGATCCTCCTGGGGTGTAATCCTGTTTGTCACGCCGCTTAAAAGACAAACAAAACAGCCATGCGTTCGCCAGTGGTATACAGATGCACCCACATTTTTTTGGTTTGGCTTGTCTGGGCACCATATCCAGTTGTGCCTTGGGCTTAATACTGGCTCGGTTCTTAGGGGTCACTCCTGGCAGTGCTGGAAATCAAACCCAGGTCAACCACATGCAAGGCAAGCACCTTATCCACTGTACTCTGGCCCTGCGCCCTATGTTTTTGCAGGGGGGAAAACATTGGCATAAGGCTGGAGCGATAATACAGCGGGTAGGGCATTTGCCTTGCACGCGGCTGACCCAAGTTCAATCCCCGGCACCCCATATGGTCCCCCAAGCCCCGGCAGGAGTAATTCCTGAGTGCAGAGCCAGGAGTAACCCCTCAGCATTGCTGGGTGTGACCCAAAAAGAAAAAAAAAGTTGGCATAAATTCTGAGATAACTGTGCAGTGAAGCACTGTAGCACTGTCCTCCCATTGTTCATCGATTTGCTCCAGCGGGCCCAGTAACGTCTCCATTGTGAGACTTGTTACTTTGTTTGGCAGATTGAATACGTCATGGGTAATTTGCCAGGTTTTGCTGTGTGGGCAAGATAATCTCAGTAGCTTGCCAGACTCTTCGAGAGGGGCGGAGGAATCAAACCCGGGTCAGCCAGGCCTACCGCTTGCAAGGCAAACGCCCTACTGCTGTGCTATCGCTCCAGCCCACTGTGCAGTGAAATACAGTTTATTAGAAAGTACTCTTTGCAGGTCCTGAGATTATTATTTTGATTCAGGGGCCACATTTAATGCTACTCGGGGGCTACTCCTGACTCTGTGCTTAAGGGATCACTACCGGTGGTGCCAGAGACGGAGCCTGGGCGTCCTACAGGCTCGTGTGGCCGCTTGTGCTCTCTCTCCTGTGCTCCTGAGTCAACTGGGAGCAGGGTCAGGTCAAGATCCTGCATCTGCCCATTCACTGAGAACTCGGCTTGTGAAAACAGAGGACAACATAGGACTAAATATTTGGAAAGGGCAAAAGACAGGAGAATATTCTCAGTAGGGGAGAATCCAGCAGGAGGGAAGAAAAAGGATTTTATCCAGGATTGAGCTGCCCTGGAGCGGTAGCTCAGCGATTAGGGCGTTTGCCTGGCATATGGCCAACCCGGCCGACCCGAGTTTGATTCCTCAGCCCCTCTTGGAGAGCCCGGCAAGCTCAGCAAAGCCTGGCAAGTTTCCCAGGATGTATTCTATATGCCAAACAAAGTAACAACAAGTCTCACAATGGAGACGTTACTGGGCCCGAGCAGATCGATGAACAACGGGAGGACAGTGACAGTGAGCTGCCCTGGGAACAGCCCTGGGCTTCCCCTTCCACAGCTGCCACTTCACACCCTTTGCCTTTGCCTCAGAGCTCAGCCAGCCACCAGGGCAATTGTAAAAGGCAACTTTTTCTGTCTTTGTTTTATTTATTTGTTTTTTGTTTTGTTTTGGAGCCACATCTGACAGTGCTCATGGTGTACTCCTGACTCTGTGCTCAGGGCTCACTGTTGGCAGGGCGTAGGAGACCATGTGCAGCGAGGGGGATCGAACCAAGCATCAGCCACGCACATGGCAAAAACTCCTTCATCCCTGACCACCTCCTCCCCACCCCCCCACCCCCGACTCTTCTGGCCCCTGCGACTTCTTCTGTCCGAAAGCAGTGAAGCTTCCTCATCTGTGCTGGGCTTCACGGGCTCTTGAAAACCAGCCAGGCAGCTCCTCCCTGCCCCATGAATGACTCTCTTTCAACAAGACAGCCCGCGGGCCCCCTCCTGCCGACTCTGAAGCCCTCCATTTATCCTACTTGTTTGTTCATGCTGAAACGAAATCCTTGACAAAGCAGAGGAGCTGGTTCAAGTCTCTGGATGGAGCAATAGTTCCTTCCACGTCAGTCAAGCGGGGGCCCGGAGGAAGGGGAGGAGCCACCGCAGGGTTGAGCAGAGCTAGGGTGAGGAGACTTGAACCCCAACACTTGCCCGCCTTCTCGAGCCCTTGAACTCTGTGTATTTAGCCGAGGAAGAATGAGTCATTGGCATTTCTTTCTGCTCTAGTAGTCACCTGCTTTTCCATCGGAGGTGTGAAATGCTGGCTAGTTATCATTCCGGTGTTGACAACAAGAAAATAGCTGAATATATTTTTTTTAATCAATGACTTAAAAATCCAAGATGTCTGAAAGGGCTGAAATACATGCTTCGCCTCTACTGAGCACTGAACCAGGAGTAGCACCTGAATACTACCTAATGTGGACCCCAGGCCAAAAATGAAAATCAAAGTGATTTTTCTTGGGCCTGTCAGAGAAATGGGCTCAAGGGCAAGCTACTGCCTTGAAATCTGGAAAGGGAAGATGGAGACTAGTTCTGCTGAGCTTAGCTGGAGCATAGCTGATAGAACCGTATAGAGGTTGGGACGGTTGGGACATTTCAATGATTTTAATGAGTGACTAGAGGCTGTGTAGATAAGCCAGAGAGTGAAGGACTTACAGGCTGTCCATCTCGAGATATTCACACCTTTGTGGGTTTTACCTCCAGAAACACCACCAAATTCTCAAGATGAAGATATGAGAAGAGACTCATTGTCTTTTAGCAAGAGGATGAGAGAAATAACCATTTGAGGTTTTGTTATTGACTGTGTGTGTGTGTGTGTGTGTGTGTGTGTGTGTGTGTTTATACCATACCTGGCATGCCATACAGAGATTGTGACTCAGAGGATGGATCTAGGGCTCAGCCACATGCTTGGTTGCCATGCTTGTGGGTCACACACTTGGGTGTGATGCTGACATTTGGAGATGGGTACCTGCACACACCTGGCTGTGGAGTGCCAGAGATGGCATGTCTTTCTTTTAGTTTCATGCCAGGGAACCCCCTGCACTCAGCCTGTGCACTGTGCACAAAACTCAAATCCCTGAAAGCCCAGTTCTCTACCGCTAAGCTATGTTGAGGCCCTTCTGAAGCCTTTTTGTTCTTTGAGATCATACTTGGTGGTACTTTGGGGTTGATCATGGCAGTGTTGAGGGAACTCGGTGCCAGGGACTGAAACTGGGTATCCTGCATGAAAGCAGGAGGGCTCAGGGCTGGAACAATAGCACAGCAGGTAGGGCATTTGCCTTGCACATGGCCAACCCGGGTTCGATTCCCAGCATTCCATGTGGTCCCCTGAGCACTGCCAGGAGTGATTCCTGAGTGCATGAGCCAGGAGTAACCCCTGTACATTGCTGGGTGTGACCCCCCCCCAAAAAAAGAAAGCAGGTGGGCTCTCCTCTCCAGCCCTCCCTGTTGTTCTTCTAAGACAAACATCAAGTTCCACTGTCGAAAAAATTATAAACCATATTAAAACTCTAAGAAAAACAAACTCTGAAGTGATAAAGGAATCAGAATTAGACCAGAAACAGGCTTGGGGGTTATCAGATATGGAATTTGGAACAAGTATGATCTGTATGTTAACAGCCTTAATGAAAGATGCAGACAATGATCTGCATTTGCAAATGCAGAAAAAAATCAATCTCTCTCTTTTTTTTCTTGATTCACTGTGAGATACAGTTACAAAGCTTTCATGTTTGAGTTTCATTCATACAATGATCAAACACCCATCCCTCCATCAAACACACATTCTCCACCACCAATGTCCCCAGTATCCCCTCCCGTTTCCCACCCTCCTCTGCCTCCATGGCAGACAATTTCCCCCATACTCTCTCTCTACTTTTGGGCATTATGGTTTACAATATAGATACTGAGAGGTTATCATGTTCAGACCTTTATCTTCTTTCAGCACACATCTCCCATCCTGAATGATTACTCCAACCATCACTACCTTAGTGACCCCTTCTCTATTCTAGCTGCCTTCTTCCCCGGCTCATGAGAAAGGCTTCAATTATGGGGCAATATTTCTGGCCCTTGTGTCTACTGTCCTTGGGTGTCAGTCTCATATTATGTTAGCAAAATCAAGCTGTTTGTCACTGCTTTCCATTTGGAATGAGAAGAAAATTGTTTCCTTTTTATTTTATTTTGCATTTTGGGTTACACCCGGCGATGCACAGGGGTTACTCCTGGCTCTGCACTCAGGATTTATTCCTGGTGTTGCTGGGGACCATATAGGATGCTGGGAATCGAACCAGGTCGGCTGCGTGCAAGGCAAACGCCCTACCCACTGTGCTATAGCTCCAACCCCTTGTTTCCTTTTTATTTAAAACAATTTCTTATTGTGTGGAGTGTTGGTTGGGGCCCTACACGACTGTGCTCAGGGCTTACTCCTGGCTCTATGCTCAGGGATTGCCTCTGAATCCCAAACAGCAGACCCCTCAGGACTGTCCTCAACACATGTGGGGTGACAGGGGACCAAACTTGCCGGGCAGGTTCTTTTGATCACAGAGCCACTTCTCCTCCACTTAAAAAAAATATTTTTTTTTAATTGAGGTTTTGTGATTTACACAACCCCACCAACACAGGTTGTTTTCAAACTTTTTGACATGTGTCATTCTCAATGAGAAAAAAAAAATTCTTAATTATTGTTAAGGA
This sequence comes from Sorex fumeus, assembly GCF_029834395.1. NCBI lineage: Eukaryota > Metazoa > Chordata > Mammalia > Eulipotyphla > Soricidae > Sorex > Sorex fumeus. The sequence goes on from NW_026606151.1 coordinate 10,543,925, forward strand.
GGCCGGAGAGATAGTACAGTGGGTACTATCCACTGTTAGTATTCGATTCCCAGCACCCCATATGGGCCCCCAAGGCCACCAGGAGTGATCCTTGAGCACAGAGCCAGGAGTAAGCCCTGGAGCACCACCTGGTATCACCGAAACCCTCCCCAAAAAATTATTGTTAACTTGGGGGTAGGGAATTTCCCAAGCAATGCTCAAGGGAGCCAAACGACCAGGCTCAGGAATCCTTAGTCAATCCAGCCAATGGGACCAGACCTATTGTTGGGGCCCAGAGCTATTCAGAGCCAAGGGGCCACACCCAGGAGCGCTGGGCAGTAGGAAGGGAGAATCACGCAACGCCAGGGATTGAACTTGGGCCGGCACAGACAAGGCATGAAGCACTTCAGCCCCTTTGAGCTCTCTCCCAGGCCTGCAAAAACTCCCTTCCTTACCTTCCTCTTCCTTTAAAAAGATTCTATTTACTTATTCGCTTTTTGGATCACACCCTGCGATGCACAGGAGCTATTCCTGGCTCTGCACTCAGGAATTACTCCTGGCGGTGCTCAGGGGGACCATACGGGATGCTGAGAGTGCGGGGTGGAACGCAGGGTAAGAGCTCTGCCCTGATCCGCATCCCAAACCAGGTCCTCGCTGGAGCCCCTTAGGGCCTCCTGTCCGCCTGGCTGCTCCCTGCCCTGCTCCCAGCCTCGACCTGCCTTTATTTTGCTTCAGCAATGACGGGGCACCTGCCGTGAGCCAGGCACTGCCCTGGATGAGGTCAGAGGCGCGGCTCCGTTGTCCGGGTGCTCACAGCGCTCCGGACATCCAAACAAGCGGGGACGGATTCGGAACAGAAGAAAGGAAGTTCCCGGCACAAGCTGTTCGCCCAGCGCTGCGTCTGTTATCAGGCACATGCTTGGGAGGGAGAAGACCAGACCGGCTCTTTATCTCTCTCCCCGGCTCTTCCTGCCTCGGCTGCCTGGGAGAGGCCTCGGCGCCCAGAGGGCAGTTCCCGGGGACAGCCGAATGGGCTCCGGGAAGGCACCAGCCATCCATGCAGTACCCCAAGTTAGGAAGGTGCTGCAGACCCTGAGAGTACCTGCTCATTCACCACGGGGCCTACCAACCTCTCCAGTTTCCTCCACTCCTCTCCTCCCCCTTCCCCTCCCCTCCCCTTCCTTCTCCTCCTCTCCTTTTTTCTCCCCCTCCCCTCCCCTTCCCTCCACTGCTCTGCCTTCCTCTCCCCTCCACTTCCCTCTTCTCTTCTCCCCTCCCTTTCCCTCCCTTCCCTCTACTCCCCTCCCTTCCTCTCCCTCCTCTCCCCTCCTCTCCCCTACACTTGCCTCTCATTTTCTCCTCTCTCCTCCTCTCTTCTCCACTCCCCTCCGTTGCTCTTTCCTCCCCTCCCCTCCCTTCCTTTCTTCTTTCCTTTCCTTCCCCTTCCCTTCCCTTCGCTCCCCTCCCCTCCCCTCTCCTCTCCTCTCCTCTCCTCTCCTCTCCTCTCCTCTCCTCTCCTCTCCTCTCCTCTCCTCTCCTCTCCTCTCCTCTCCTCTCCTCTCTCTCTCTCCTCTCTCCTCTCCTCTCCTCTCCTCTCCTCTCCCTCTCCTCTCCTCTCCTCTCCTCTCCTCTCCTCTCCTCTCCTCTCCTCTCCCCTCCCCTCCCCTCCCCCTCCCCTCCCCTCCCCTCCCCTCTCCTCTCCTCTCCTCTCCTCTCCTCTCCTCTCCTCTCCTCTCCTCTCTTCTCCTCTCTCCTCTCCTCTCCTCTCCTCTCCTCTCTCCTCTCCTCTCCTCTCCTCTCCTCTCCTCTCCTATCCTCTCCCCTCCCCTCCCCTCCCCCCTCCCCTCCCCTCCCCTCCCCTCCCCTTCTCTACACTGCCCTCCCTTCCTCTCCCCTCCATCCCCTTCCTCTCCTCTCCTTTCCTCTCCACTCCTCCTCTTCTCTAGTGCTCAGTGTTCTGGGATGGGTGGGGTGGTTCAACACTAGGCCCTGGGACCCAAGGCCGTTCCGTCCTACCTATTATGTCAAGACAACCAGGGAGCCTGTCACCAGTCACCTAACACCTCTTTGAAGCTGTTACTTCACCTGTAAAATAGGAGGAAATATTTCTGCCTGTGTAGTATACAGTTAGTCTGCACTGGATCTGGTGTTGGAGGGGAAAGTGGGGTGGGGAGGCTAAGGGCTTGACAGAGAACCGAGGGCCTCTGACTCACAGCTCCGTGGCCTGGGGCCAATGCCTGGGGGGTTCGGGCTGAGCGGGGCTGCCATGGGTACCTTCCTGCATGGACACTGGCATCCCACCACCCCGCTCGGCAGCTGTGACCTCAAAAAAAAACCCAAAAAAAAAAAAACAAACAACAAAAACCGACATTCAAAAGAGAACGTGCTGGGGCTGGAGCAATAGCACAGCGGGTAGGGCGTTTGCCTTGCACACTGCCGATTCGGGTTCGATTCCCAGCATCCCATATGGTCCCCTGAAAACCGCCAGGAGTAATTCCTGAGTGCATGAGGCAGGAATGACCCCTGTGCATTGCCGGGTGTGACCCAAAAAGCAATAAATAAATTAATTAATTAACTAATTAAAACAAAACAAAACAAAACAAAAGAGAATGTGCATGTCTCCTGAGGGGAGAGGTGAGGACATTCTAGAAAGTCATAGAAAGGAATTGGCCTCCCAAGTTGAGGCGAGGGGACCCCAGGATGGAGAGGCACCCCTCTTTCCAAGTTCTCTTGACAGGGCTGTTCAAAGCACTCAGGGCTCTCTGTGTGGCGAGAGTGTATTGCTAGGGACTCGCACTGCAATGTAGCACTGATCTCCCATTGTTCATCAATTTGCTTCAGTGGGCACCAGTAACGTCTCCATTGTGAGACTGGTTGTTACTGGTTTTGGCATGTCAAATACACCATGGGGAGCTTGCCAGGTGGGCGGGAAACTCTCGGTATCTTGCTGGGCTCTCCGAGAGGAACAGAGCAATCAAACCTGGGTCAGCTGTGTGCAAGGCAAACACCCTACCAGCTGTGCTAGGGACTTAGCCAGGGGAAACTTGGCATTTGGGGTGGTCCTCTCTTTCACTCCTACGTCCCCTCCTGGAGCCTTCCCTTCACCCTCCTCAGGGCAGTGAAGAGCCCATTAGATTCATATCAGGCCTCGGGTTCTCCCTTGGGCTCCTTTAGGCTCTGTGTGTGTTGCTTGTCTCCTTCCTGAGAAACTGTCCACCCCACCTGCTGGTGATGCTGCAAACTCACAATTACTCTCAACAGCAGCCCACGGTGCTGATGGAAGTTGTTAAAAATGAACCGCGTGACGGATCCACCTCTGGGTGTGCTTCTGTGTACAACACAAAGCCCATAGAAATAGTAACTAAGGGCAGAATTTGGCCCAGGGCACTTCACAACAACACTTAAAAAAAAAGTAAAAGAGCCAGAGCAGGAAAAGAAATCAAGGATTTTGTTCAAAGCAGAAAAATTTTAAAGCAGCGTTAACACTTGCCAAGGACATCTCTAGGAGGTGGATCTCTCGGAGGGAAATTGGGAAGATGGGGGCGAGCTTCAGAGAGCCGCAACTGGGAAAGAAAACGCTTTCATGTGATCCTCTTCCTCCTCCACCCTGACTCAGGACTTCTTATCTAATCAACTGGAGACACACTTCTGAACAGTCCAACAATAAAAAACGGGATACCGTTTAAATAGAGATCCTTACAGAAGCCAAAGCTTGCTTTGATCAGGATAAGATCGGGATAAGCCTCCAGGGTTGGCCGGGCTCACTTTCATTTCTAAAAGAGCTGCAAATCAAATGCCATTCCTGGATTTGGGAATTGTTTTATGATTAAATCTTGGTGGTAGCTCGAAAAATGGCATGAAGTTCACAGAACCAAGCCCTGGAGCAAAGTTTACGCTCAGTTCTCCGGAGGGGACCTGGCCAGGGCTCAGTGGAGTGCAGGAGGTGGGGTGGGGTAAGGGGGGGTGGGGGGGGAGGAGGAGGAGGAGGAGGGAAGCATTTCAGCCACTCCCAGTTTATCCAACTTGGACTCGGGTGTGCTAGAAATGTTGAAATGCGAGAGGTGGGTGGAAGTCCACTTGGGCTAAGTGGTGGTTGAAACGGAATGGGGTGCAGGGTATTGGAAAGCACTAACTACTTGAATTAAAAGTGAAAAAAAAAACCTCGCAGGCAATAGTTTGAAATTAATAGAGATGATCCAGAGTTGGTGAGTAGACAGAGAAACACGAATCCTGTTGCCTTATTGGTCAGAACATACACACATATAGCTGCAAACAAAAGAGGATAGTTTTCCCCCAGATGATTAAAAACGAGAACAATTGCCACATCGTGCCACAGTGCCATCTTGGGTCACGTATTCAAAAGAATTGAAAAGAGGATTTCAGGGATGAGAGCGAGAGTACAGTGGGGAGGGCATCTGCCTTCCATGTGGCTGACTCAGGTTCAATCCTCGGCACCCCTTATGGTCCCCTGAGCCTGCCAAGAATGGTCCCTGAGAACAGAGCCAGGAGTCAGTCTGAACACAGCTGGGTATGGACTTCCCCCCCCCAAAAAAAAGAATGGAAAGCATTTTAATCTTTGTACATCTAGGTTTAAAGCTATATTATTAGCAACATCCAAAAGGTGGAAGAAATCTATTGATATTTGGATATTAATAGATTTCTAACATCAAGAAATATTATAATTCATCACTAATATCAAGAAATCTATTGATATTAGTGATGAATGAATTATTGATGAATGGATTAAAAAAAGTGACGTGTGTGTATGTGTGTGTGTAACTATGGAACACACACACACACACACAATGCACAGCTTACAAAGGAAGGAAATTATATCCCTTTTCATTTTCCTCCATTGTACTTTAACACCAAGCGTCAACCTTCATTTGTTGAATTTTGGTGTTTGTCTCTTCATGGAACTTAAGTCTAATATTCTGTTACTTATTTTGGCCATCACCATTTAAAAATTCCTTGGTACCTTGCACAGTGTTAGTACACAGTAAAATTTCTCTCAATAGTCATTCACTTAATTGAATGATTGGGTGGCCATAAAATGCACTTGTTTTTAAAGATAATCGATTATAACTGCTTTTAGCCTAAATCTTTTATCTGCGGGCACTTATCCTGGGCTCAGAGGAAAAACTGCAATACAAGCCTTTCTTTGTCTTTGCTGCATGGGGTTTAATCTGTACTCAGAGCACTGCTTGCTGGTTTTCAGTTGGCACTCTCTCTAATCTCCTCTTGTCAAGGAGGAAAGCAAAGTTCAGGTGGGATAAGCGCTCAATTATGTCTTTAGATGATGTTGTGTAAATATATTAGAGGATACGTGTAATTAATTTCCACAATTACCTAGCCGATTGCTTTTTAAAAAGTCTATTGGTTAGGCCGTACCTGATGGTGCTCGATGAGCTATTTCTGGCTTTGTGCTCAGGACTGACCCTTGATAGTGCTTGGGGGGACCATCCGCAGTGCAGGGATCTAACCAGGGTCGACCACATGGAAGGCAAGCATTTAATTCCCTGTAGTTTGCTTTAAAATTGCAGCAACTATTCCTGCTGAGTTGCGGAGTATGTTCTGGTATGAGTCCTGGTTTTTTAGTGAGTTCCTTTCCCGACACTGAATTGTGAATCTTTCCAATCAGATAGGCAATAAAAATGGAACCTGCAGTGAATGTCTCTATCTGTCCTTCATGGATTCACACTCTGGTGGTGGAAGGGGTGTTTGGGGTCACATCCAGCAGTGCTCAGGGACTTCTCAGGTCCTACGTACCCGCAGAATACTGAGGAAACCAGATGCAGTGCTGGGGATCAAGTCTGGTTCTATCATATCCAAGGCTAGCACTTAATCTTGGCCAACCCAGGTTTAATCCCAGACACCACATCTGAGTGGTGTAGGAGTAGGAATTAAGTCTTGAGTACTGCTGGGTTTGATCCAAATCCAAAATTAATCTTTTTCCTTCTGGTTCAAAAGTACCACTGGTTTTTGTGTTAATTTTGTAGCCTGCAACTTTGCTGTATTAGTTTGCTTCTAAGAGTTTTTTGTTTGGTGCAGAATATTGAGGTTTTTCTATGTATATCATATTACCTACAAATAGAGATAGTTTAACTTCTTTTCCGACTAGATCCCTTTGATTTCTTTTTCTTGTCTGATTCCTATGGCAAGAACTTCCAAAACCACTTGATGCCATTAATCAGTTTAAACTCCCAGTTCTTTATTTCCTTAAGCATTGCTTTGATGATTTGTTCTCCTCTCCTTCTGCAAAACTGTTTGCATATGTGTGGGGTCAATGTACCTTTTCTATGTCTCTTACATTCTTCTGTTTTTCATTCTTATTTTTCCTACTTATATTTCAATTTGAATATTTCATATTGATCCACCCTCTACTTCATGGCTGATTTCCCCCCCCCCCCCCTGCATGTTTGCTTACATCCAGTTTGTTGCTTCATTTTAGTTGTGTAAATTCCATGTGGGCTTCAACATTTCAGTAAAGTTCTCCATCTTTTTTACTAATTTTTTTTAACATGTTCATCATTCTTTTTTTTTTTCTTTTTTGGGTCATACCCGGTGATGCACAGGGGTTACTCCTGGCTCTGCACTCAGGAGTTACTCCTGGCGGTGCTCAGGGGACCATATGGGATGTTGGGAATCGAACCTGGGTCGGCCGCTTGCAAGGCAAATGCCCTACCCACTGTGCTATCTCTCCAGCCCTGTGTGTTCATCATTCTTAGTGCTTTTTTTCTTTTGGGGTCATGCCCAAGGATGCTTGGAGGTTACTCCTGTCTCTGAGCTCAGGATTTACTCCTGACAGTGCTTGGGGGACCATATGGGATGCCAGGAATTGAACCCAGGTCAGATGCATGCAAGGCAAATGCCTTACGCACTGTACTATCGCTCCAGCCCCATTATTTTTTCTTTTGATCTTTGGGCCACATCCAGCTGTGCTCAGAGCTTGCTCTGTTTCTGTGCTCAGTGATCACTCTTGGCAGTACTTTTGGTACCATATGTGGTGCTGGAGATCAAGCCAGGGCTGCCATGTGCCAGGTAAGCGTTAACTCTGGTACCACCAGCCTCTCATTCTTATGTTTAAGTCCTCTTCAAACCTCCAATATCTGGTCACCTTTGGTCTCTTTCTCTTGACTGTGTTTTCCTCTGGGTTTTGAGGCATTTGTTCTCTTTCCTAGCATGATTGCTAAATCATTGCTAAATATCTTTTTTTTTTTTTTTGCATTCAGACACTAGGTGCAAAGTTCTAGAGGATCTGGATGGCATGACCTCTCTTAGGAAGATTCGCTTTTCCCCAGAATGCATTTAGAGTGCAAGCTAAGCACATTGGTCCAAGCAGAGGTTGAGAACATTTCAAGCTTAAGCTCCGAGCTTTGAGAAGGCCAGTCTATTTCTTGTGTTCCTTAGTTCTAGTTGTTCTCCACTAGAAATGTTTTTGGTCCCAGAGGACATTTGGCAATACCTGGGGTCATTTTTCATGGATACAAATTGGGGATTGGTTCTACTGACATCTAGTGGGCAAGGACCAGAAAAGTACATACCCTACAAAGTACCAGATAGACCCTCTCATTCCATCCCCACCCCCCACCCCACTGTTCCCACCAACACATAAACCTAATCCAAGCAAACAGTGCCAAGGTTGAGAAACGCTGCCCTTGGGGCCAGAGAGGTCATACAGGAGGTCAGCTACTTACTTTGCATGTGCCTGCAATGGTAGCATTTCATTTTTTCATTTCATCATCCTGTTAATCGTCGATTGCCTCGAGCAGGCCCCAGTAACGTCTCTTTCATCCTAGCCCTGAGATTATATTCACGGCTCTTTAGGAGAATGAGACCCATCATTGTTACTGGTATTTGGCATATTTGGTAGGCCACGGGGAGTTTGCCAGACTCTGCCCTGTGGGCAGGCTACATTCGATAGCCTACAAGTTTGTCCAAAGTAGGAATGAGATAATAAGATGTCGCGTGGCCGCGAATGCGGCCGCGCGTTTCCGGGATCTCGATTTTATAGTCTCTGAGTCTTGGCTGCTGATGGGATTACACGGCGCCAGGGGGCCAGGTGGTGGGTGTGACCCCCGACTACTGGAATTTGGAGGATCTGGGTGGAAGATGCTCGACTCCAATTCGAGTAGGCATGGAGGTCTCGGCCCCGGAACCCGCGTGGCTGTGTCCCTCTGCCAGTACCTTCATGGGTGCGGAGAGTGGTCTCAGCATGGTGGTGGCTGGTCCTGGAGGTCTTCGGCTGCCGTAGCCCTGGTCGGGGCGGGGAGGAAAGCTCAACCCGCTCCCCTCCAAGGGACTCCGGGAAGGAACACCCAGGCGCGGGGGCAGAGACTGCACTGCTCTCGTCCGGGATCTGGATTTTATAGTCTCTGAGTCTTGGCCGCTGATGGGATTACACGGCGCCAGGGGGCCAGGTGGTGGGTGTGACCCCCGCCTACTGGAATTTGGAGGATCTGGGTGGAAGATGCTCGACTCCAATTCGAGTAGGCGTGGAGGTCTCGGCCCCGGAACCCGCGTGGCTGTGTCCCTCTGCCAGTACCTTCATGGGTGCGGAGAGTGGTCTCAGCATGGTGGTGGCTGGTCCTGGAGGTCTTCGGCTGCCGTAGCCCTGGTCGGGGCGGGGAGGAAAGCTCAACCCGCTCCCCTCCAAGGGACTCCGGGAAGGAACACCCAGGCGCGGGGGCAGAGACTGCACTGCTCTCGTCCGGGATCTGGATTTTATAGTCTCTGAGTCTTGGCCGCTGATGGGATTACACGGCGCCAGGGGGCCAGGTGGTGGGTGTGACCCCCGCCTACTGGAATTTGGAGGATCTGGGTGGAAGATGCTCGATTCCAATTCGAGTAGGCGTGGAGGTCTCGGCCCCGGAACCCGCGTGGCTGTGTCCCTCTGCCAGTACCTTCATGGGTGCGGAGAGTGGTCTCAGCATGGTGGTGGCTGGTAGCAACCTGGTTCAAATGCCCGTCACCAGATATGGTCCCCTGAACACCACTGGAGTGTTCACTGAACACAGACCCAGGAAGAGGCCCTTGGCATCTCTGGGTGTGTCCGCTCCTCCCCACACACACAAAGAAAGAAATTCTTCCTGAAGGCCAGGTAGATAGCTTGAAGGACTGGTGCGTGTGGTTTGCATGTGGAAAACCTGGGTTGGATTCTCGGCATAGCATGGTTCCAAGCACCAGCTGGAAGAAGCCTGGCCATTGCTAGCTTAGATTTTATTTTCTGTCCCAAAATGATACACAAAAGCATTTAAAATAACCCATCTTGCCCCACCTCGGTCCCCTGGTCTGGGGGACTGGGCACTTGGCGAACGCACGCTCGCCTGTGCTTGGATTGGGGGAAATGAGGCTGCCGAAAGGAACGCTCCGATCTGAGACACCCACGGAGAGAATTCGGGGGGGTGGGTGTGGGAGGGTCGCGGAAGACCCGGGCCGGTGCACAGCCCGCTTACTCTGTCAGAGAGGGGCCGAAATGGTCCACGTGGTGTCCCCGCGACGTTCCCGGTGCTCGTGCGTCCTGGACCTCCCCGTCGAGGCGAGTGTGCCGCGCCACTGGTACAGTGTTCCAGCTGCATCCGGTAACTGAAGGATGCAGGTAACTTCAGAGGAGTGGAACCTCCAAGCGAACTTTCCAGGGACGTATAGCCCCCTCCTGTGGGTCCCATTCTCAACCATCACGATGGCATTTAAATACCAGGGCCCACAGCCAAAGTGCTGCTCAGGTTCTGCAGTATGTAGATCACCCCAACCACCCCAGCATTGCCCAGGGGACTCCAGACTGTAATTCTGGGGAACCACGTGGTGCTAGGGATTCCTACAAGGCCTTCACCCGACCTCCTGTACTATCGTCCAACCACTTACGTGCCTTTAAAAAATATATAGCGAGCATTCAGCCGAAGAGAAGGACAACATGGAGGGCGGGATCCACAGATCCTGAAGGAAAAAAAAAAAACAGGTTCCAAAAAGAGCCAAGATCATCGGGAAGCCCCAGATGGGGTAGGTACCGCATCCCGCCTCCCCCAGATGGAACCCCAGTGACCAGAAGCCTCTATAAGCACAGCTCGAGTATGCGGGAACTAGGACTTTTCCTCAAAACCGCATAAGCGGCCGCGCAACATCTCTCTATATACAAAGTGATCCATGGGAAGTAAACCACCCAACGTTTCTCTCTGAAAATTATAGTTAAGTTTGGAGCACGGCCACAGCCCCAGAAACACAAGGACTTAATGCATAACCCAGCAGCTTGGAGCAGAAAAGTGAACGGGCTATGCGTTAATCCAGGCCATCATGACTGTCCGGAGGGGAAAGGGTGTTGCCCCATTCGCCCTCTCCTCTCTGGAAAGAAAGATGGCGGCCACATGGGAGCCTTGTGGACAGCAGGCATGAGCCGGGGCAGTGGGGGTGACTAAAACCTCATGGGAAGGGGGGCGTTCTGGTCCGTCCTTCATGCCTTACCGAGGTCACCAGTTGCCCCCCACGAGCAGCTCTCCAGCACGGCCACAGCCCCAGAAGCACAAGGACTTAATGCAGAACCCAACAGCTTGGAGCAGAAAAGTGAAAGGACTATGCGTTAATCCAGGCCATCAAGTCTGCTGGAGGGGAAAGGGTGTTGCCCCATTCGCCCTCTCTTCTCTGGAAAGAAGGATGGCGGCCGCATGGGAGCCTTGTGGACAGCAGGTATGAGCCGGGGGTGTAGGGGCGACTAAAACCTCATGGGAAGGGGGGCGTTCCGGTCCGTCCTTCACGCCCTACCGAGGTCACCAGTTGCCCCCCACGAGCGGCTCTCCAGCACGGCCACAGCCCCAGAAGCACAAGGACTTAATGCAGAACCCAACAGCTTGGAGCAGAAAAGTGAAAGGACTATGCGTTAATCCAGGCCATCATGTCTGCTGGAGGGGAAAGGGTGTTGGTCCCTTCCGCCCTCCTCCCTCTGGAAAGAAAGATGGCGGCCGCATGGGAGCCTTGTGGACAGCAGGTATGAGCCGGGGGTGTGGGGGCGACTAAAACCTCATGGGAAGGGGGGCGTTCTGGTCCGTCCTTCATGCCCTACCGAGGTCACCAGTTGCTCCCCGTGAGCGGCTCTCCAGCACGGCCACGGCCCCAGAAGCACAAGGACTTAATGCAGAACCCAGCAGCTTGGAGCAGAAAAGTGAATGGACTATGCGTCAATCCAGGCCATCATGTCTGCCCGGAGGGGAAAGGGTGTTGGTCCCTTCCACCCTCCTCCCTCTGGAAAGAAAGATGGCGGCCACATGGGAGCCTTGTGGACAGCAGGTATGAGCCGGGGGTGTGGGGGCGACTAAAACCTCATGGGAAGGGGGGCGTTCTGGTCCGTCCTTCATGCCCTACCGAGGTCACCAGTTGCCCCCCGCGAGCGGCTCTCCAGCACGGCCACGGCCCCAGAAGCACAAGGACTTAATGCAGAACCCAGCAGCTTGGAGCAGAAAAGTGAAAGGACTATGCGTTAATCCAGGCCATCATGTCTGTCCGGAGGGGAAAGGGTGTTGCCCCAGTCGCCTTCTCCTCTCTGGAAAGAAAGATGGCGGCCGCATGGGAGCCTTGTGGACAGCAGGTATGAGCCGGGGGACTGGGGGCGACTAAAACCTCATGGGAAGGGGGGCGTTTCGGTCCGCCCTTCATGCCCTACCGAGGCCACCAGTTGCCCCCCACTAGTGGCTCTCCAGCACGGCCACGTCTCCAGAGCACAGAAACCAATTTCTTAACTATCTGACTTTCAGTAGAAATACTTCCAGGGTCAATAAGTAAAATAGCAGAAATCCAAAACCAACATATAATTCTTGAACCCAGCTGTAGAAAGCAAATCACTTCACAATGCTTTTTCAGCATGTCTGATTGGGGGGGGTAAACTCTAAATAATAGTGGTGAATCTTTTATTGAAACAATGAATCTAATCAAAGCAGATAGAGTGTTAACTAGAATTCATCTGCCCCACAGGGACTGGTAGGGGTGGGGGGTGGGGTTTTATTGGGGTTCTTCATGGTAAAAAGTAAGTTTTGGTAAAGGGAAATGTGTTTGATATTTGCATGACTGAGACCTAAACCTGAAAGCTTTGTAACCTTTCCCACGGTGATTCAATAAATAAATTAAAAAATAAATAAAATAAAATAACCCATCTTGATGGGGGCTTAGTATTAAGGCAAACGCCCTACCGCTGTGCTATCGCTCCAGCCCTGGGCTGGTATATGTATATAATATATAAATATGTAGCACTGTAGCACGATCCTCCCATTGGTCATCTATTTGCTTGAGCAGGCACCAATAACATCTCCATTGCTTACAATGGAGACTTGTTGTTACTGTTTTTGGCATACCGAATATGCCACAGGGAATTTTCCAGGGTCTGCTGTGCGAGCAGGATACTCTCGGTAGCTTGTTGGGCTCTCCAAGAGGGCCGGAGGAATCGAACCTGGACCAGCCAGCACACCATAGGTCCCTTGAGCCCACCAGGAGTGATTTCTGAGTGCAGACCTCGAATCAGCCCTGAATACAGCTGGTGTGGCCCAAAACCCCAAAATTTAAAAAAATAAAATAAATAACAATCTATCTTTAAATATTTGCTCACTATCGACGATTAAGATTAAAACAGAGAACAAAGAAAAAACTAATGAAAATATTTTCCAGTGGATTGTGGTGGAGGATTGTGGTGCTCTGGTGGTGGCTGTGGCATGGAACATACTGCTTTGAAGCAGCTTGAAATGGTCCTTTAAAGCATGTGCGTTCAGTCTCACTGTCCCCTCAATTAAAACACAGGCAAAAAGGACTGGAACCATGTTTTGTGCATATGAGCCTTGGGTTAGACCCCATTACCACATGGTCCCCTGGGCACAAATGGGTTTGGCCCCTCTCATAGAGAAAAGAAAAAAAAAGCAAAAATAACATTTTTAAAAATACTTTGGGATACAGTTATAAAGCTTTCATGATTGAGTTTCAGTCATATAATGATCGAACACCCATCCCTCCACCAGTGAACGTTTTCCACCATTAATGTCCCCATTATCCCTCCCACCACCCTCATCCCACTCCCTGCCTCTCTGGCAGATCATTTTCTTCTTACTCTCTCTCTACTTTTGGGCATTATGGTTTGCAATACAGATACTGAAAGCCATCATGTTTGGTCCTTTATCTACTTTCAGCACACATCTCCCATCCCAAACGATCCCTCCAACCATCATTGACTTGGTGGTCCCTTCTCTTTCGTAGCTGCCTTCTCCCCAGCTCATGAGGTAGTCTTCCAACCATGGAGCAATTTTCCTGGCCCTTGTCTATATTGCCTTTGGGTGTTAGTCTCATATTATGTTATTTTATATTCCACAAATGAGTGCAATCATCCTATGTCTGTCCCTCTCATTCTGACTCATTTCACTTAGCATAAAACTCTCCATGTCCATCCACTTGTAAATAACTTCATGACTTCATCTTTCCTAACGGCTGCATAGTATTTCATTGTGTAGATGTATCAAAGTTTCTTTAACCCATTATCTGTTCTCAGTTTTTTTTCCAGATTCTGGCTATTGTGAACAGTGCTGCAATGAACATACAGGTGCAGATGTCCTTTCTAATGTGTAAAAAAGCAAATAACTGTGAGATTCTCAAGGAAAGAAAACTATTTTCCACCACTAGAAAGCATGCTTCCATAAACTTTGGTGTCATTTCATTCAGTGAGTGCCTAATATTTCGTTCAGGACTACTTTACATGCTTTTATTATTTACTTTGCATTATGATCTTTTAACTTTTATTTTTTGACTCATTCCTTAATTTTATTTTACTTTTTTGGCAGTCATGGTGATGGAACTCAGAGCCTCACAAATGCAGATATCATTTCTACCACAAATATCAGCTCTACCACTGAGTTATATCCACAGCCTAACTTTATCAAAATTTTGTTCATGTTCCATAATATTCACTCACTTGAAGTGCATGATTCAATGACTTTAGTCAATTTCTGAGTTGTACAGCCATCGGCATGGTCCCGTTTTAGCACATTTCCATCCCACCAAAAATCAGGGAGCCTTTCTCCAGGATGAGATACAACAATCTTCACTAACTTTCTCCTGAAGAAAGTTGTTTTGATCATTCTTTTAGCAAATTAAAATGAGCAATATAAAAATAAATTATTGAAGGCCTATTTGGGGGGCAGGCTTTAGGGATGGTTCTTAATAGGTGTCACCAATTAGGGGTGGTTGGGAAAATTGGAGATAATGGTGGTGGAAGGTGCAATGGTGGTGGGATTGGTGTTGGTGTACTGAATGTCTCTCATAAATCATCATGAACAACTTTGTAAACCACGTTTACATAAGTGTAAGGTAGGCATAATTTTTTTTCTTTTTGGGTCACACCCAGCAATGCTCAAGGGCTACTCCTGGTTCTGCACTCAGTAATTACCCTTGGCAGTGCTTGGGGGACCATATGGGATGCCGGGAATCGAACCCAGGTCAGCTGCGTGCAAGGCAAATGCCCTACCCGCTGTACTATCGCTCTGGCCCTGAATAATTTTTTTTAAATAGAGAAGCCCTTGTGGGAAGCCCTCCCAGTCCCAGTCACCGCTCTCAGTCCCAGGCGACCACTCCTGCTCCTGTCTCTGGATCTGCCTGTTCCAAACATCTCATGTAAATCGAAATCTTTTAGGGGAGCAGGAACAGTGCTACTGGTGATGTAGGCAGGGCCAGCCCTGCAGAAAATAGGAAAACAGGAACTAAGGCTTGATAAGACCCTCACCTGGCTCCAGCAACAGACCCAAAGAAGCTTCTCTAGGAACAAAAGGCCAGGAAAGAAATTTCAAAGAAGACCATCACCACTCCCATCCTCCCTGGCAACCTCCTTAGCAACGGGATATTTACCTGGGAAGAAGCCCCACGTGGGGGCAGGTTGGAGGAACCCTATAAAGGCCACCTTGAACAAAGGAAGCTCGAGCATATGCTGCCTGAGCCCATGTGCTGCTTGCGCCCACGTGCCCGAGCACATGAGGTTCCGGAGCACATGTGTCGCCCGCATCTCCCATCTTGAGATGTGTACTTTCATGCTTTCGTGTCTAACTTTACTCTCTCACTCTCTCTCCCTCCCTCCATACCTAAAAATCCTCCAAATAAAATCTATTTACTTCACAGCTTGTGTACTCCTGAAATTCCTTTCTGCGAGGCGAGACAAGAACCCAGCAACCCTGGGTCCCAGGTGGCAGAGGCGGGTAGGGAGAAAGTGACTGTCTTTCTCCTCCCCACTTCACAAAAGTCACCCGTGGGGCCCACCGACATCACTGGTAAGGTACGTCCCGTGCACGTGCCCGACCTGGGGCCAGTAACTCACTGACATCCCATACAGTCCCCAAAGAACTGCCGGGAGTAATTCCAGTGTGCAGAGTCAGGCGTTAGCCCTGAGCAATGCCGCATGTATCCCTGAAGCAAAACAAATTGAAAACCTTCAACATTGGGTTTTTGTGTCTGTTTTCTTACACTGTGTATCATATTTTCAAGGGCCATCCATATTACAACTTGTAGATCATTCATTTTTAGGGCTAAATATACCCTTGTGTGTGCATATAAAGATATGTAGAGACAAACAGACAAATTTGTGTGGATATCGATCAGCGTATCCATATATATTGATCTATGTATCTATGTACCCGTATATAATATTTTGCTTACTTGCTCATCAACTGATGGACATTGTGGTTCTTCCCATTCTACCTAAAAGCATTTTGGTTAAAATAATTTTACTTTTTAAATTAAAATACTTTGAAAATTGTGGGCCAAAGAGATAGCACAAGTGCTTAGGAGCTTGCTGTGCATGCAGCTGACCTCAGCTCAATCCCTGGCACTACATATGGTTCACTGCACACTGCCACAAGTGATCCCTGAGGACAGAGCCAAGAGTAAACCCTGAGCACACCAGGTGTGACCCAAACATACAAAAGCAAAATATTATTTACTCATTTGTTGTTTTGGCTTTGGGGTCATACCCAAAGATGTCTTCAGGCTTCACTCCTGGCTCTGTGCTTATAGATCACTCCTGGCCAGGTGAGGGGACCATGTATGGTACCAGGGATCAAATATGAATCAACTAAGGTACAAGACAAGCTCCTTACTGGCTATACCAACTCTCCAGCCCAACAAAATGCTTTAAACTTAAAATTTTTTTTGTAATCACCATGATTTACAAGACTGTCAATGATAGAGTTCCACGTGTATAACATTCCAACACTGCCCCCCACACCCAGAGTGTCCATTTCCCCCCACCATTGTCTCAAGGTTCACCCCTCATGTCCCTTCCTGCCTGCCACCCCTCTTACCCATAATTGACTCAGTTCTGTAGATCAGATCACAGGTTCTGTTGTTTGGGGCTGTTTGTTGTTCTCTTACTATCCTTCTTTCGATCCACAAATGAGAGAGGTCATTTGTGTAAACACACAAAAAATAAAAAGGCCGGCAGTCAGGCCGTTTCCCCACTCCATGGAGGTCGATGGCGATGGTCAGGCGAAGGAAGGAAACGAGGGCCAGGCTGGTTGGTCTTAGCAGCAGTTTATTACATGGAAGAGATGTATGTCATGGAGGCCCCAGGATCTCTCAAGCACGTGCACCTTTGTTCTCTCAGCTTCTGTCCTCAGCCCCATCTTCCCAGGTTCTCTGATGCACTTGTCCCCCCAGAGAGCCCTGAAATCTCCCTTATATAGATCATAGTACCTCTAAAGGGCGCAATATAGTGATGTCATCAAAAGGAGTTACAGAAAGAACATTGAGGCAAACCATACCTTGTTTCTTTACATCCACATTGTTTCTTTACATCCGCAGGCCAGTAATCCTGGCCTCACCTTTTACAAGCTACAAGCACTTGGATTTGCATCCCAAAGACCAGCCTGGCTAGAGCTGGGAATCTACATCCCAAAGATCAAGCCTGGCTAGCACCTGAGTTCTGCATATCCAAGACCAGCTAGGTTTCTGTGAGAAAAGGGAAACTGCCTCAATATACTAAAATCATTTACTGAAGGCAGTTTGAAGGGGAGAAAGTTCAGTCTCATCCAAGCTAGTCAGGACACACAGGAAAACTGCTTCTAGGACAGATTCTCATTTAGCAGATCAACCCACCTTAGAACAGATTTCCCTGGATATGTTTCTCCTCTCCTTGTCCGACCAACATATAAGCATACATAATATAAATCATTTTGTATGGACACAGTAAGAAATACTTTGAGCTTATAGAATTGCTCTCCCAGGGCCATCTTGATCTCAGACTGCAGTGCTCAGGCCAGATATCTTTCCTATTCCTAGCAGCAGGGTCCTAGTCTCGTCGTTACTTTTGGATCATGACAGCATTTGCCTATGATCAAACTCTTAACTTATAGTTAAGAATCGTGGCACCTTGGCCTGGCCCATCTCGATGCCAGGGTAGCACATAACTTACCGGCTTGCCCTGGTTCCATCCAGTCCCACGTCGGGACCCTGCCCTTGGGGTGCTAGGAAGTGAGGGCAACTGAGGCTTAAGTTGAGAAAGGCAGATGCCCGGGAGTGAATAATATTTAAAGCCAATCAACTCCTAAGTTACAAGGCATAATATTAATTAATTGTCTTCCTGTATCTATACAAAAAGGACATTGCATTAAAGTAAACTATTCAAAAGACATAAGAAGAGGAGAAAGGCAATATTAACTTACAGTACAGCTTCAGTGTCTAAGAAGGATGAGACCTTACAAATTGGTTGGGGAAAAGAGCACAAAGAAGTAGTTACTGACAAACAAAATAATGGGAGTCACTCGGGAGCACTGTGATGGGGGCAACCTGATAAACCTAAGCTCCTTGTACTCCAACAGTCATTCTCTATCGGTTCCTCTCCTGACTTCACTCAGCATGATATACTCCAGATCCTTCCACTTTGTGGCAGATCACGTGATGTCATCTTTTATTCATTCATTCATTCACTTAATCACTTAACTTCCCGTTAGTCGTCGATTTGCTCGAGCGGGCGCCAGTAACGTCTCCATTTGTCCCTGTCGCGTGCTAGTGTAGCCCAATGGCATCTCTTCGCTCCGGGAACATGGAGGGCCTCAAACCGATCGTTCATGATCTTGACAAAGAAGTCTGACCATCTGGTAGGTGGGCGGCCACGCGGTCTCTTGACATCCCGTGGAATCCAATCAGTAACAGCTCTAGTCCAACGGTCGTCTTTAAATCTCATTACGTGACCAGCCCATCTGATTTTCGACACCTTGGCAAATGAGACAGCGTCCCTGATCCTTGATCGTCGACGGATGTCAGAACTGCCTTCAAGAACGTCGAAGAAATAGCTAAGAGGACGAAGAACCTCCGGCTCCGGGCACATCTCTTTGATTCCACTGTTCTTCCTGCATTAACATATGCCTCAGAGACCTGGGCCCTACGCAAACAAGATGAGAACGCCATTCAGGTCTCCCAAAGAAGAATAGAAAGAGCTATGCTTGGAATATCACGTTTCACTCAAATGAGAGAAAGAATCCGGAGTTCTGACATTCTTTCATTCATTTATTTAAAATTTTTTATTGAGCCACAATGAGATGCAGTTACAAAGCTTTCATGTTTGATATTCAGTCACACAATGATCAATCACCCATCCCTCCACCAGTGCAAAACATTCCACCATCAATATCCACATTATCCCCTCCACTTCTATCCCAGTCCTTACCCTGACTCTATGGCAGACAGCTGCTCAGATACTTTCTCTCTATTTTGGGGCATTATATTTTGCTCAGCTATTCAGCACAGCGGGTAGGGCGTTCGCCTTACAAGCGGCCAACATGGCCGACCCGAGTTCGATTCCTCCGCCCCTCTCGGAGAGCCCGGCAAGCTACCGAGAGTATTCGATATGCCAGACACAGTAACAACAAAGTCTCCAATGGAGACGTTACTGGGCCCGCTCGAGCAAATCGACGATCAACGGGAGGGCCTTTATTATTCCTAACACCATTCAAGCCTGCCTTCCAGGGGCAGACGTTAGATCATTTATCTTCCATTGCTCACTTTGCATATCAGGAAAGGTAGAGATAGTCCTTATACCCACATACCGGAGCCATACTTGTAGAAGCTCATGGTCACTGGGATTCCATCTGGAGAAGGCAGGGAAACTGCACCTGCTCCATCTGGAACGTCCCGGTGATATCGACTCAATATGGAGCCCAGAGAATTCCCCAGTGTTGTGGTGCCTGCCAGGACTCTTCACTGCTCTGTGCGGCAAGATGGCACCAAGGGCATGATGTCATCTTTTCTAGCTGAGCAATATTCCATTGTGTATGTGCATCATAGTTTCTGTCTTAGACACTTGGCTTGTTTCCAGATTTTCTCTGATGAGAATAGTGTTATAATACACACAGAAGCACAAATGACTTTCCTGAATAGAGTTTTTGGACCCATGATTCTTGGTGCAATAGCCCAGTGGGAAGGGCATTTGCTTTGCATGCGGCCCACATGGCCCATGCGGCTGACCCGAGTTTGATTCCTCTGCCCCTCTCGGAGAAACCGGCAAGCTACTGAGAGTATCTCGCCCACACGGCAGAGCCTGGCAAGCTACCCGTGACGTATTCAATATGCCAAACACAGTAACAACAAGTCTCAAGATGGAGACATTACTGGGCCCGCTCGAGAAAATCGATGAACAACGGGAGGACAGTGCTACAGTGTTACAGTGCTTCTTGGTAGATGCTGAGAAATAAAACTGCTGACTCAATGTGGAAGCTCAATTCTTAGTTTTTGTTTGTTTTTTTTTTTTCTTTTCGGATCACACCCAGTGATGCTCAGGGCTTACTCCTGGCTCATGCACTCAACTATTACTCCTGGCGGTGCTCAGGGGACCATATGGGATGCTGGGAATCAAACCCAGGTTGGCCGCGTGCAAGGCAAACGCCCTCTCCGCTGTGCTATCGCTCTAGCCCAAATTCTTTGTTTTTTTTAAGGCCTTTCCATCCTGTGTTACAAGAGGGTTGAATTTACACACACACCAGCAGAGGATGAAGGTTCCTTTTACCCCAGATCCATGCCAACGCTGCTCAAAGGCCTGAGGTGCACCTGGGTCCTGGCTTTGATCCCCGGGACCACATGATTCTCCCAGTGCCGCTGGATCTTCTAACACTGCCAGGTATGACCCAGAACTGCCCCCCACTCCAAAGGCAGCACTCTTCCTAGGAATGCCCAACAGGTGACCTTGGTTAGCGGGGACTTAAGACGGGGTTGACAGAAAGCCTCGGCTCCCTGGAAGCCTGACTCTGAACTCCAACGCCCACTCAACGGGCGGCCCCAGCCAGCATGGCAGATGCAGAGTTTGGGCTGGCAAGACTGTGAGCGAAAAATAAACTCTAGCCGAGATTTGGTGATTGTGTCATTTGTTGGCTGACATCTGAAAGGGATTGGCAATGCTTTCGAGCAAGTTTGGCTTTCATGTGTAGAGAAAATGCTTTAATTGGTACACTTTGTCATTCGTGCCCGTGGAAAATTCCAACATCTTTCATCTTCGTCAGTTCTGAGGGTTTGGCCAAGTACCAAGCCAGCAACTGTTTTGAGAGAGAAAGAACCTTCGTCTCTCACTCAGCAAACACGTTTTTGTGGCTTGGAAGATTGCTCTCACTACTACCTGGTGGGCTGGAGAGATAGTACAGCGGGGGAGGTTGCCTACCTTGCATGTGGTCCATACAGGTTTCATCCCTGGTACTGCATGTGGACCCCTGAGGAGTGATCACCGAGCTCAGAGCCCGAAATAAGCCCCGAGCACCACTGGACAGCCCCCTCCTCACACCCGCCAGAAAACCAAACTATCTGTAAATGCTCAAATGAATCTCGGAGTGTAGAGGTATTCTCTCTCCTATAGAATCCCATTTTAAAAGTTGGTCAACATTTAAAATTGTCCACTCTCCTGCATGTGCCCTTTGAGCTCTTGCCCCAGCACCCACAGTCCTATGTTTGACCACTGTATGATGTCCCTCTCCTGTGATTCGGGCTTGTATCCGGAAACCTTTCCCAGTGAGTGGCTCCAGCAGACCTTGGGGACCCCAGTGGAACTGGGGACTGACAATGTGTCCAGTCCTTTGAGTGTCCCCCACAGATCTCCAGCAGTTCCTTTTACCCTTACCCTTTTTCTTTCTTTCTTTCTTTCTTTCTTTCTTTCTTTCTTTCTTTCTTTCTTTCTTTCTTTCTTTCTTTCTCAACCTTTCTTCCTTCCCTCCTTTCTTTGCATATTTCCCTCCTCCCTCCCTCTTTCCCTCCCTCCCTCCCTTCTTTTCTTCTTTCCTTCCCCCCCTCCCTCCCTCCCTCCCTCCCTTCCTTCCTCCCTTCCTTCCTCCCTTTTTTCTTTCTTTTAATGGGTTCGTGATTTAATGAGGTATTTGTAGAAAGAGAACACCAGTTTGCAAGGATAAGTTCCATTGGTGAATGCAGACACAGAGCATAAGAGCTCTGGAGCTGAAGGAGCAGTTTTGACCTGGGCCTGGGCCAGGATTTGTGAGTCCAAAGCCGTCTGGTTAAACTCGCACGGCTGTGGGGGCTTGTGTTTCTCCTCTACTTCACAGATCTCAATTTCTTGGTGTCTTGGTTTCTGCAGCTTCTTCTTCTTCTTCTTCTTCTTCTTCTTCTTCTTCTTCTTCTTCTTCTTCTTCTTCTTCTTCTTCTTCTTCTTCTTCTCCTTCTCCTTCTCCTTCTCCTCCTCCTCCTCCTCCTCCTCCTCCTCCTCCTCCTCCTCCTCCTCCTCCTCCTCCTCCTCCTTCTTCTTCTTCTTCTTCTTCTTCTTCTTCTTCTTCTTCTTCTTCTTCTTCTTCTTCTTCGCTTTTTGGGTCACACCCAGTGATGTTCAGGGGTTAACACCTAGCTCTGCACTCAGGAATTACTCCTGGAAGTGCTTAGGTGACCATATGGGATGCCGGGGGTTGAACCTGGGTTGGCTGCATGCAAGGCAAATGCCCTATCCGCTGTACTATGGCTCTAGCCCCGCTTCTTCTTTCTGAAGTCAGCACTTCAGAAAGTGAGAGGTTTTGGGATTTTCACACCATTGATAGCATTTTGGGTGGAGATGGCGAGGACAAATTTCTGGTGCATTCTCTGCAGAGGAGTGCTGGTCACAAGGAGGAAGCTACTGTCCAGCTGCTTCAGGACAAACTCTCTCTTGCTACTGAGGTGCTGGTGAGGATGATTTGCACCATCCCAGGAGTGATGTGGCCTGCAGTTTCCTCACATGGGGACTGAAGGGCTTTTGCTGTGGCTCGGCAGTGCCCAGGGCATGTCCTAGGACAGTATCATGCATCTTGTGCAGCTTTGCCACTTGGGGAACTGACACATGTCTCCACTGACTGGCTTTTTGACTGTCACAAGAAACTTCTCCTTTTTTTTCAATCTTAGATTTGGTGACCGAGTCCTACCTCTTGCCCAAGGCTTTTCTGGACTGTGCAGCAGAAGGGAATATTAGCCAACCCTCCACCACGGATTCACACGGATGCGGCTGCAGTGTACTCCCCTTCTTTGGCTCTTTTAGCCTTGGGGTAGCAGTTCTTCTTAACCTTGCCACCTGTACCAATAATCTTGAGACCTACTTTCTTCTTAGCAGCCGGCTTCTCCGCCTTTTCACCCACCATCTTGCAAGATGGGAAAGACTCTTGGGTGGTTTCTTTTTTTCTTTTTGGGTCACACCCGGCTATGCACAGGGGTTACTGCTGGCTCACGCACTCAGGAATTACTCCTGGCGGTGCTCGGGTGACCATATGGGATGCTGGGAATTGAACCTGGGTCAGGCCGCATACAAGGCAAACGCTCTACCCGCTGTGCTATCATTCCAGTCCCAGGTGGTTTATTTTTTATTTTATTTTTTTTGGGGGGGGTCACACCCAGCAATGCTTACTCCTGGCTCATTCACTCCTGGCTCTTTCACTCAGGAATCATTCCTGGCAGTGCTCAGGGGACCATATGGGATGCTGGGGATCGAACACAGGTCTGCCGCATGCAGATCAAATGCACTACCTTCTGTATTATCACTCAGGCTCAAGGGTGGTTTCTTAATAGCTACTTGATTGCAAAAATTAAGAAATACCTAACTAAACAATGGGGAGAAATAGTTAATCATCAACTATATGTTAGATTTCATATTTAATAGGACTGTATTTGCTCAAGATGATTAAAAACTGATAGAAGACTAGAGAGAGAGAGAGAGAGAGAGAGAGAGAGAGAGAGAGTACAGCTGGTATGGCATTTGCTTTGCATGCACACACCCAACCAGGATTTGATCCTCGACATCCCATATGGTTCCCTGAGCACTGCCAGGAGTGATTCCTGAGTGCAAAGTCAGGAGTATCCCCTGAGCATTTCTGGGTGTGACCCAAAAACTTAAAAAAAAAAAAAGAATAGAAAAGCAGATAGAAGAACTGGAGAGATAGCACAGTGGATAGGGCACTTGCCTTGGATGCACCCGATGCAGGTTTGGTCCCCATGTTGCATCCCAAGACCCACCAAGAGTGATCCTTTGAAGGCCCAAGAAAAAGCCCTGAGAACTTCAGATGTGGCCCCCAAACACAACCAAAAGTCGATAGTCTTTAGATACTGAATGCGTTGATATTATTTTTGTATCAAATTTCATGAACTTTACCAGGGTTGCTTTCATTTTTACTGTCACAATATATTAAAAATCTATAAAAATATTTTATAGGTCTATATTATATGTTATAGATACAGACTATATTTTACAGCCCTCTCTGCCTCATTACATAATTATTTTCTGCAGCGCAAGTGATTGAACCCAAGGCCTCACGCATCCAAGGCAAGAGCTCTCCCCTGAGTCATGATGCTCCCAGCCCTGAGCACGATGCTTTTAAGATTTATTGATGCTAAAGCACATATCATAATTTCATTGCTTTCGTTGCTTTTTTGACTTTCAGGCCACACTTAGCTATAGTTAGGAGCTACTTCTGTCCCTGTGCAGAGGGATCCTCTGAAGCAAAGCTCAGTGATCTCACTGGAGAGCACTTGCCTTGCATGCCCGAGGTCCAGGTTTAACCCCTGACACGGTTCCCCCAAGCACTAAGGTGTTCAAGCTCTGCAGGCTGAAGATTGGGTTTGATCCGAGCACAATACAGTCTCCAGAGCACTTCTGGGAAAGAGTCATGAGCACTGTGCTGGGAGCAGCTTCTTGTACCATCAGAAGTGACCAGTTCAATAGTACAGCGGGTAGGGCATTTGTCTTGCATGTGACCGACCCAAATTCAATCCCCGGCATCCCATATGGTCCCCGAAGCACCACCAGGAGTAATTCCTGAGTACAGAGCCAGGACTAACCCCTGAGCATCACTAGGTGTGACCCAAAAAGCCAAGAAAAAAAAAAAGAAAGAAAAAATGGTGGCAGGGGAGGTTGAATGTAGCAGTATAGCAATTCACCATTCCACTGGGCAAAGCTCATTGGAGAAGCAATTTCTTCTTCAGGTCACCACACCCATTACTTGGGAGGAGAAGGGTTTGCCCCACCCAACAGTACTCAGAAGGCTCCTGTCAGCCCTGTTCTCAGGGGTCACTCACAGGAGTGTTCTGAGGACCACTTAGGATCAGGGATGGAGTCTGAGCTACCTGTTACATCATCTCCAGCCCCTCACCACTCTTTTAGCTCAGAGTTGTTATATACAAGATAAATTCTGGGGAGGCCAACATTCTAACTCTGGCATTCACACAAACCCTAAGACGATAGTGTTATCAGCCGTCTCAGAGCACTGCAATCACAGCTGGTCAATTTCCTTGCCAAAAGCATTCTATGGTTTCCTGTTTCCTGCGGAATAAGATGCCAATCTTTCGATGACTCATCAAAATCTTCCGAGACAGCCTGAAAATTCCTTTCCAAGGGCATCTCCTCCTGTAATGCCCATTGAACCACGAATTTTCCCCAGTCTGTCCAGCATGAGGTCTCTGATCTGACCTCAAGTTGGCTCTTGTTCCTGGAAGGTCTTTCTCTTCATCCATTTGTCAGATGAGCCTTCTCAATTCCAGTTATCAAATCCATTTATCAGATTAAATGGACACAGTTCAATTGGGTAAATCTCTGTTTTTCTAGAAGTTTCTCTTTCAGGATCAATCTCTGTCTCCTTAATATCATCATAGTACTTTGAGTCTATAGTACTTATCAAACCCTGTGACCTTCTCTAACATATCTAAGAAGAGACAGCTGGGAAGCAAGTGGCTTCAGAATTAGAAAATCCTGGTAGAATCCTGGCCTTGGTCTCAACCTCTGTGGCCTTAAACAAATTCCTGGATCTCTTTGAACCCCTATTTTATCACCTATAAAATGGGTCTTAGGAATTATCTTGAAGGATTTTTACTATGTAATAATAGACTTAGAAGTGGACTTTTTTTATACTTATATTTCCTTGAATTCTCTTCTTTTATCTTTTATCTTTAATTTTCTCTGTTATTTCCTCTTTTATCTTGATTTTCTTTTCAGAGGCCACTCCCAGTGGCGCTTAGAGACTTTTCCCAGCACAAAGCTCAGGGACCAGGTGGGATCCTTGATTTGAATTTGTGACCCTACGCTGGCAAGGCAGCCCTCGGACCCCTACACTGTCCCCCCAGGCACTTTCTTTCAGCTCTGAGCATGGTGCCCCATTTGTCATTTAGCTCCAAAGAGATGCTGGTTTCATGATAAGCTCTGGAAGTTTTTGAATCGAGCTATTAAGCTCCTGGGTCCCTTTAATTTTTAGTTTTTGGGTTTTGTGCGACACCCAGCAGTGTTCAGGGTTGGCTCCTGAATCTACGCTCATGGATCACTCCTGGCAGAGCTCAGGGACTGTATGGGATGCCGGGGTTCAAGCCTAGGTCGGCCGCGTGCAAGCAGGTGCCCTACTGGTCCCTTTAAGTTTTAAACTTCATTTATTATCAAGTCATACTGAAACCATCAGATGAAACCATTTCTTTCCTTTTAAAATGCAATACTTATTTTATGAATAATTAGCATATTAAAATAAAAACTTCTCCTTTTTCCTTCTTTGACTCTGGGAACTTGGTACCACTTTATTTATTTATTTATTTATTTATTTGCTTTTTGGGTCACACCCGGCGATGCTCAGGGGTTACTCCTGGCTCATGCACTCAGGAATTGCACCTGGCGGTGCTCAGGGGACCATATGGGATGCTGGGAATCAAACCTGTGTCGGCCATGTTGTTTGCATGCAAGGCAAACGCCCTACCCGCTGTGCTGTCGCTCCAGCCCCTTGGTACCACTTTAGAGAAGAGAATAGAGCAAGAAATAAGCAGTGTTTTCATGGCTAGAGTCTGAATGTGGAGAAGGAAAGGACTGGCTGGTTTCAGGATAAAGGCCAAGCGGTGTGTTTTAATATTAGGGCAAGTTTGCCTCTCCTTTTTAATTATTAAAAAGGAGGAGAAACATGTTTAAGCAGGTCCTTAGAGTATTGTTTTTGCTTACAGTGGTTCCCAGGTTGGGGAGATGGTGTGGTCACTACAGCACCTGAAGGATCATCTTTTTTTAATATATATAATATGTATTAATTTTTACAAATAAACATAGATCTAAATTTTTTAGTATTATAAAAAAAAGACTGTATTTTACCACCAAGGGGGAAAAAAAACCTAAACACTTTGAGAAAGAGAGAGACAAAAGCAGAGAGACCGAAAGTCTTGTTATATATTATATATATTATATTATATATAGGGTTTATCTTGTATATAAAGACAGACAGACAAAGACAGAAACAGAAAGGAGAGGGAAAATAAATAGCTTCCTACACAACAGCAACAAATTGTCCTGTGGAGAGTCATAGAATTTAAACAGCAAGAAAACATACACTGTTTATCTCAACAGCTCTTAAAGGGAAGGAAATTCCAAAGTAATACGGCACTTCAGCGTCTAGCAATTTATGTCTTAAGTTATATCTTTTAAGTAGTATTTACTACATTCAATTATGACTTCCAAATGAAGGACCATCGTTCTTGAAGAAACTCTCACGAATGGGGCTCGGATTTGGTGACAAGAAAAGCACCAGAGTTGGGAATCGTACCTTTTCAAGTTTTATGATTGGGAAAAACACTCTATGCCTATTTTCTTTCTCCTAACTTGGAGACCGTAACACGTGTCTCAACCTTAAAGCAGATTTACTAAAAGGATTAAAGGGTAAGTGAATTCAAATACTTTTTGAAAAAGCACACACTATGAAGAGAATTTAGGAGCCTTTGGGAAAAGGATGGACTAGGAAGAAATTCTATAAAACTTACAAATGTGTGACTCTGATGATCACAGAAGCCATTTGGAAATAAGTTAGGTATCAAAAATAAGTAAGCCATGCTTGTAACACAGCTGAAGAAAGACTAGGATATGATTAGTCAACAGAAGGAGGCAATCTGTAGTTTGGGTTTATAGCAATGTATGGATTAATAAAATTTTAAGGTACCCCAATTTGTTTGGGTGTTTTGGACTACACTTGGAGGCTCTCAGGTGCTATTCCTGACTCTGTGCTCAGGAGTGAACCCTAGTCTGATAGGAGGACCATGTGTGCTGGAAATTAGAACCAAGGTTGGTGTGATACAAAGACATACCTTAGGGGCTGGAACGATAGCACAGCAGGTAGGACGTTTGCCTTGCATGCAGCCAACCCAGGTTCGATCCCCAGCATCCCATATGGTCTCCCAAACAATGTCAGAAGTAATTCTTGAGCGCAGAGCCAAGAGTAAGCCCTGAGCATCGCAAGGTGTAACATCCCCTAGCCCTTCAAAAAAAGGCGAAAAAGAAAAAGAAAAGAAGTGTTTTAACCCCTGTACTATCTCTCTGGCTGATACCACAGTTGTTTTAAAAATCTTTATTGAGGTATTGTGGTTTCTAGTACTGGAATGTAGTTTCAGGCTTATAGCATTTCAACACCATGTCCACCAACAGAGTAGCCCCTTCCCTCCACCAAAGGACCCTCTTGTTCCCCACCTTAAACTGAGTTCTGTGGACCAACTCTCCAATTCAGTTTCCTTTGGCCATTTGTTGTTTACTTTCCATGCCTTTCAGTTTCTCCATGGGAAAGATCACTGTGCCTCCTTCTCTCCCTCTGACTGACTTAATCCAGCACGATACCCTTCAATTCCACCCATGCCAAGACACCCTGATTCTTGTTTCATGGTGCAGGCATCAATTCTAGTGGTTTTTGTTTTGTTTTGTTTTGTTTTTTACAATAGGTGAAAAAGAATTTTTTTCCCCCACTAAATCGTGGCCAAAACTGTATCTAACACGACAACGGCTTTTGAATGAGTCCATGACTCAAATTACAGGTGGGCAGAACTGTTCTCAGTTTCAAAAAAAAAAAAAAGTCAGGTCTATGCAACTTTCAGTTACCACATTTTACTCTTTTATAGAATAGCATTACGTGAATTTCCCATTTGGAAGAATTTTTGCAGCTGGGAGCTCACTGGCATTTTCTTCTACATCAGGAGTCTATCTTAATGAGAGTGGAAGATCCTGAGGCCATATTAACATCTATCAACATTATTAGTATTTTGCCTGGGCCAGGTATCAAACTCAGGCCCTCACACATGCTAGGCATGTGCTCTGCCATTTGCACTGATTTCCTCGAAGTCAACCTTATTACTGCCCTTGATGGTGCTGTGGTAGGAAGCCTGGAAATGAGGTTCCAGTGACCTCTGTCTTCCAGTTGACCCCTGTGTACTTCCTTTCCCTTGTGCATGAACTGCATTTACTATCATGCTGCTAAAAAAAAAAGAAAAAGAAAAGGGGACCCAGCTAGACAGTATAGCAGATGAGGCACTTGCCTGGCATGAGGCCAGAGCTGTGACAGTGGTTCGAATTCAGACAACACCCAAGCTGCTGATGGCAGAGCCCCTGAGCATCGAGCCTGGCAGCCAGTCACGGCCCCACCCTCACAATCCTTCATCTAGTAGAGAATCTTTCTTTCTTTCTTTCTTTCTTTCTTTCTTTCTTTCTTTCTTTCTTCCTTCCTTCCTTCCTTCCTTCCTTTCTTTCTTCTTCTTTTTTTTTTTTACCTTTTTGGGTCAGACCTGGTCATGTGGCCAAGACTCAGAGACTATAAAAACCAGCTCCCGGAGGGAGAACAGTGCAGTCTCTGCCCCCGCGCCTGGGTGTTCCTTCCCGGAGTCCCTTGGAGGGGAGCGGGTTGAGCTTTCCTCCCCGCCCCGACCAGGGCTACGGCAGCCGAAGACCTCCAGGACCAGCCACCACCATGCTGAGACCACTCTCCGCACACCTGAAGGTACCGGCAGAGGGACAAAGCCACGTGGGTTCCGGGGCTGAGATCTCCAAGCCTACTCGGATTGGAGTCGAGCATCCTCCACCCAGATCCTCCAAATTCCAGTAGGCGGGGGTCACACCCACCAACTGGCCCCCTGGCGCCATGTAATCCCATCAGTGGCCAAGACTCAGAGACTATAAAAACCAGCTCCCGGAACCGCGCAGATGCGGCCGCGCGACATCTTATTATGATATCTCATTCCTACTTTGACTAACTGGCAGGCTACCGAATGTAGCCTGCCCACAGGGCAGAGTCTGGCAAACTCCCCGTGGCGTACCCAATATGCCAAATACCAGTAACAATGATGGGGCTCATTCTCCTAAAGAGCCTTGAATATAACCTCAGGGCTAGGATGAAGGAGACGTTACTGGGGCCTGCTCTAGGCAATCGATGAATAACAGGATGATCTGTGATCTGATCTGTGACCTGGTCATGCACAGGGGTTACTCCTGGTTCTGCACTCAGGAATTACTCCTGGTGGTGCTCAGGAGATCATATGGGATGCTGGGAATCAAACCCCGGATCGGCTGTGTGCAAGATAAATGCCTTACCCACTGTGCTATTGCTCCAGCCCAAGTAGAGAACATTTTTATCAGTCCTGAAAGGTGAATGTGACTGTAACTTGAATGCCAGCAGAACTCGTTCCTAACACTTAGTGCCCCAGACCACTGAACTTGCTAATTCCCTTAAGCACAAACTTGCACCCACAACCTGTTCTCCCCCAGAACTTGCACCCCAGACCTCCTTTCTGGGGACCCTTGGCACAGTTCTGTGGCATGCAGGCTAAAGAAGTTTAACTGGTACCTAATCATAAAAGTACCATCTTCACATCTTGCTAGTTGCTTGGTTTGGGGGCCACACTTAGCAGTGCTTGAGGGACGGGGGATGCTGGGGTGGGGGAGGGGAAAAGGGGAAAGACAAGTTACGAGATCTCAATCCTGCCCCTGCTGTGAGCCAGGCCCAAGCTAGAGAAGGAAACAGATCTTCACAAATTCAAATCTGGAGTCCTGATTTAGAATAGAGCCTCGGCAAGAATCACAGGATTGTTAAACCAATTTGTTTTGTCATGTCAAGACAAGGGGCTTTTCATGCATTTGCTAAAAATGTCTGGGAAGTCCTAAGAAGGCCTGTGTGTTTCTCCCTAGGCAAGGAAGAGTTAGACCATGGTGGAGTTTGAAGGGCTCCTGGAAGAAAGGATAAAGTTATCTTGTGCCTGGACCCTGCCAAGTCCTGCTCATTCAATGACAAGTGTTTATGGAACAAAGGAAGGGCGGGCCCTGATGCCATGCCCTGCCTCTGGCCAGGGTGATGTGTGGATCCCCCAAGATAAGACCTTCCCAGTAAAGTACTCAGAGACCCCCCCACCAGGAGGAATGCTGCCTGTCCAAAGGGTGCGGCCCCACAAGGAAGGCCGGAGACACCCAATTCCAGGCTATGCTGGTGTTTTATCTCCTTGGATCCAGAAAAGGATTCTGGTTTCTAGGAAGGAAGGTAGGACTCAATCCATCCAGACCAGAGCCTCACAGGTATAATAAAAACATGGCTCTCTCTCTCTCTCTCGCTCTCTCTCTCGCTCTCTCTCTCTCTCTTCCTCACTCTTTTGCCCGCAACTGCTCTCCTGGCTCTGAATCCGGGGCATTGCTGTTGGTACTGAGGGGACTGTGGTGGTCACATCGCAAGGTCTTTATCATCGCAGAGAGCTGACTGTCTTTTCATCAGCAGCCACGCAAGGGAAGCCCTCTGAGACCCACTCACAGCTGACTCTAGCCTGAGCACTGTGGAGAGAGAGCATCAGCAGACATACAGGAAGCTGGAGGAAATTCGGGGGAAGAGCCGAATTCCTCCTAACGTTCCTGGGGTGGGGGGCGGGTCGGTGAACAAGGATGAGGACAGATGAGTCCACCTGAACATGGGAACCCAGTGCGGGGGTCATGGACGGGGCCGGCGGACGGGGCCAGAGCACCTCCAGCTCACGCCGAGTCGGTGCAGTGCCAGGCTCCTGCATTCCTTTCCCTCAAGCACACCTGCTCCAAAAGGGCTCTTGCCAGGCCCAAGACACTCGTCCCTCTGCTGCAGCTGCGGCTTTCCTGTCACTGAGGCTTCCTGGGGATGGAAAGTGAGAGGCTGGGTGGACATTTGCCACCTGCAAAATCCCCACAGAGGCCTGGGGCGTCTGTCAGGGGGTTTGGCTAAGACACCGCCAGCAGGAGCCACCTCCAGGCTGCTCCCCAAGATAGGAGCCAGCCTGGAATCCCCCTCTGATTCTTCTCCCCCACACCCACCCCTTCTTTTCCCTTTGTTTTCAGTCTGGGGGCCCCGCCCGGCAGTGCTCTGGGGTCTTAAACCCAGCTCCATGCTTAAGGGTTACTTTTGGCAGTGCTTGGGGGGGTCCATGGAGTGCTGTGGATTGCCAGGATTTCCCTGGCTCCAGTCCCTAAAGCATCTCTCTCTCTCTCTCTCTCTCTCTCTTTGCTTTTTGGGTCACACCCGGCATTGCACAGGGGTTACTCCTGGCTCTGCACTCAAGAATTACTCCTGGAGGTGTGTGGGGGACAATATGGGATGCTGGGAATTGAACCCAGGTCAGCCGCGTGCAAGGCAAACGCCCTACCCACTGTGCTATCGCTCCAGCCCCTCTAAAGCATCTCTTGACTTTGTAAAAATTCCCTTTTTTTTCTTATATGGTGCTGGGGGTCGAACCCGGGTGTCATGCACACCAGGCATGTGCTGTGCCTCTGGGCCCCATCCCCACACCACCATTCCCATGTCTTTCAAACTTCTAAACTTCTCTGGAATTTAGGGAACTCATTGTCCACTAGATAAACGGGAGCTGCCTCTTCTTGGTGCCAGGTGGTTCCTTTACCTTCACACTGCTTACTGGAAGGGAAGAAAAGTGGATCTCTGGGCCCCTTCTCTGTGCAATATACCCATCCGTTTGGTTTGGCTTTGCATTACACCAGTTGGTGGTCAGAACTTCTCCTGGCTCTGTGCTTGGCTTTAATAATGTTAAGGTTTGTGGTTCTGATGAGCAGCTCTACTGTACCTTCATGGCCACCGAAGGTCTTCCACCACTGCCCTTACTGACTTCCGGTCTACCTCTCCCTCCCACCCCTCTCCCATGCCCCACTGAGCATGACCGTCAGATGGTGAGGGGCGAGGGACTGTCCCCCAGCAACACTGAGATGCTAACCTCACTCACCTCCAGTTCCAAGGAGCAGACCTGGAGTGACTGACAGTGCTGGAACACAGCTCTTTTGCGAGTGCAAGATCGCAAGAGTTCTTCATACTTGAGCTTTCTCTCTGTCTCTGTCTCTGTCTCTTTAACTTTTGGGTCACACCTGGTGATGCTCAAGGATTACTCCTGGCTCCGCACTCAGGAATTAACTCCTGGTGGTGCCCAGGGGGGACCAGATGGGATGCCAGGAATCGAACCCTCAAAGGCCACATGCAAACCAAACACTACCCACTGAACGATCTCCCTGCCCCCACCTTCATTGGCACTGTTTTGAGTGGGGTGATCTGAGATCAGCAGCTGAGAGTATCCCAACAGCCCCTGTGCTTGGGTTTAGGGATTTTAGAAAAGCATCGGGTTAACCTGAAGATATCTGCTCTGACAGAATCAAGGAACAGGGACAGTGTCCCGAAGAGTCTGGAAAGTAGAACTGCGTGGTCCAAAAAGTCCGAAGTCCTTTTGTCCACAGTCTTCAGCTTCCTTCAGCTTGGCGGTCAGACAGAAAGCAGCAAAGCTGAACAAAAGAAGGGGGGCATTGGGGGGAGGTTGGGGGTGATTAATTCTCTGTCTCAACTTGTCCTACGATTCAGCCCTAAATCTGGGTCAGCTGGACAACTTGGTTGTAGCCTGAGAAGGGAAAGAAGAGTGTGCATGGAGACACTGAATCCAAACCATAGAAGTCTTTCGAGATCAAATGTCACACCACGGGCTACTACCTGAGCCCAAACAAGT
Organism: Sorex fumeus; assembly: GCF_029834395.1. Lineage (NCBI taxonomy): Eukaryota > Metazoa > Chordata > Mammalia > Eulipotyphla > Soricidae > Sorex > Sorex fumeus. Next base: position 10,577,120 of record NW_026606151.1, read on the forward strand.
AACTTATTTAAGCAAATGGCGATCACCGCTCTCGGGTTCCACAATTCTCAAGTTTAGAGAAGAGCCAGCTGCCTTCTTTCGCCTCTTCTTTTCTGGAACGTGGTGTTATCAGATCAGGCATCCTTCTGCCGCTTTCCTTCAATGACCCCTGCGAGCATGACAGCACGTAGCAGCCGAACTGTTCAGTGAGTGCAAAGACAGAGTGGGGTGAAGGGTTCAGATGACCCTCTGGGGGCACCCATGTTTCTTTGGGCTCATTAGAATTATTCAGAACTGGACCGGAGAGAGAGAGAGAGAGAGAGAGAGAGAGAGAGAGAGAGAGAGAGAATACAGTCAACGCCTTACACATGGCTTTCCCAGGTTCAATCCCCGGCATCCCACATGGTCCCCTGAGTCTACCAGGAGTGATCCCTGAATGCAGAGCCAGGAGTAAGCCCTGAGCATGACCAGGTGTAACTCAAAACCCAAAAGTAAAATAAACATTGTTTTACCAACAGAAAACGCAGCTGAGAGACTCCTGATATGGCCATCCGGTTTGATCATCAGAGACTTTCGTGCCTCTTCATTTGTGCTTCTTCCTCCTCCTCACAAAACTTAGAAGGACTCTCTGGGGTGAAGAAAGCAAAACCATCGTAGTCATTCCTCTGCCCCAAGGATGCAGAAACACTGATTCGCAAATATCTATGTATATCTGCATCCTCTTCAGAGGTGGTGGAGAAAGAAATAAAGCCAGAGGGTGGATGGGGACTCTGACATAGATCTGAGGTAGCCAGGGGAAGAGAACTGGGGTGGGAAGGGCCAAGGCTGACAACATGAACACAACTATAAAATAGGAAAGTGAAAAGAAATGTAAAGAGGGTGGGCTGGAGAGAGTTTGTTTGGCATATCGAATATGTCAGAGGTAGCTTGCCAGGCTTTGCCGTGCGGGCGAGATATTCTCAGTAGCTTGCGGGACTCTCCGAGAGGGGCAGAGGAATTGAACCTGGGTCAGTCCGGTGGGCCGCGTGCAAGGCAAACAACCTACTGCTGTGCTAACGCTCTAGCGTAGGACCCCTAAATAATGGAGAGGGCTGATTTCTTTAGGACATAAAGAAATGTTGGGAGCCCCGAGTGCTGCTTCCGTCCATCTTGATGTCCTGCAAGTTGGGGTTTCTTCAGCTTCTCATCGCAAATGCTTTGCATCAGAGACATGTTTAGGCGTGGGGAGGGGGGTTTATAGAATCTGCAGATCTAGCCGAAACTGATAATCCATCACCAATGTATTCCAAAACAAACTTTCACAGCCCGATGCAGAGTCACAACCCGTAATATAAGGAGCTAGATGCATCTTGTTCCTGCAGACCACTTGGACTTTCAAACATTGGTTTCAAAGGGATTTGCTTCTGTCTCTCCTTGTCCCATCATGTCCAGGCCAGTTTTTATAGCTATCCACATCAGGACTAACTTTCAACCTGACCAGTATCACCAGTGTGACGTGTATTTAATTAAAAAGCACTTTCCCCCGCCATATACTTAACATGACAATTAAAGTCATTAGTCCCCCCCTCAAATTTTTTTAAAACTCTCAGGAGCCAGAAAGAACAGCCTGGAAGGGAGAAACTGAGGTGACTCATGGGCACAGGTGTCTGAGCTGCCTGAGGAAAGGTGATGATTCCTGCCTTCTGGGGCAGCACTTTCTAGAACATGTTGGTGTGGTCAGATTGGTTGGTCAGACTTGTCATCCCGTATCCAACCACTTCCTGTGCTCTGCGATTTGTGATACAAAAATGACTTACACAGTCCGAATGAAAGGGAGCAGATTCAGGATGCTCTCTCTCATGCGAGAGGGTTGGACACACAGCAGAGTAGCGACAAGGATCCAAAGGCAACAGAACCGGTGAGCCGACCCACATAATTGAGTCAGGGGGAGGCTGGGAGGAAGGAGGGTAGGGCCCTTGAGGGAGAAAGACGGGTACACTGGTGATGGGTGTGTTGTTGGAATTACATCTATGAGAAGAACATTATTAATAGCACTATAAGCCCCCACCCCAAATAATGATTTTCTAAAAAACAACTTGAACTAAAAAAAAATCGCTCACCCATAGCTCTGAGAAGTGCTGCCATAAAAAAGACACTTTATACTACTTGTCTTTACCTACAGAACCTCTTTCTCCACATGATGCTATTCTCGGAACTTCCTGTAACGCTAGGCTTCTGTGCCTCACATGAGCTCTGATGAACCGCCATAAGTAAAGGCCCCATCGAAGGAAGCATGATAAGGATGGGAGAAGCAGACTAGATGAGGAGACAGAGGGCTCGTCTGCCAATTCTGCAGACCCACGAAGAGAACGAAATACTCTGTCCACCTTCTATGGCTGAAAGTCCCCACTCCGAGAGAATTCCAATGGCAAGGTTCTGAATCGTGGGTTTTCTCTGATGAAGATGAGACATTAAGTTATTTCACCTCACTGGTGAAGTAAAGGAGTTGGACGTCTGCATCCCTGAGATCTTGCCAAATATTATACCTCATGTGTCAGGTCGCAAGAAATAACTCAGTGGCTTGAATACCCCTGAGTAGCACTAGGTGTGACCCCAAAAGACAAGCAACGACCAAAAAATGCCCCCAAACTCGGAGAAAGTTCAGAGTGCTAGAACACATTTTGAGTGTGTAGGAAGTCTGGATTTGAACCCTGGAACCTCAAGGTCTGTAGAGCAACCCCCATCCCAACACTGAGCCAGGTGTAACTCTGAAGCTTCACAGAACAAACCACCGCCACCATCATCACAACAAATATATGGAGAAGGAGCTTGCCTCCAGGTTCGTCATTAGACATGTTTCCCCTACTGAACTCTCGAGGCGACTCCAGATGCAGAACGCCCCCCCCCCCCCCCCCCCCCAGTGGACCGTTTACCTAGGAGGTGGACTAACACAACCCCTTGGTGGAGATCCAGAATAGAAATGACATTGTCTCAATTCCAGAGCGCATAATGGCCAAGGGGCAAAGGCTGACAAGGAATATTCCTCTCTTTACACCATTTCCTTCCCTTTTTTATTAGTCCGGGAGCTGGTTTTTATAGTCTCTGAGTCTTGGCCGCTGATGGGATTACACGGCACCAGCTCCCGGAACCGCGCGGCCTCATTTGCGGCCGCACGACATCTTATTTTGACATCTTATTATCTCCTTCCTACTTTGGACAAACTGGCAGGCTACCGAATGTAGCCTGCTCACACGGCAGAGTCTGGCAAACTCCCCGTGGCGTACCCAATATGCCAAATACCAGTAACAATGATGGGTCTCATTCTCCTTAAGAGCCTTGAATATAATCTCAGGGCTAGGATGAAGGAGACGTTACTGGGGCCTGCTCGAGGCAATCGACGATTAACAGGATGATTTATGATTTGTGATTGTGATATTATTAGTCAATTTGATGAGCGAGTTCACACCTTTGCCTCTGTTCAATGCATTGTTCCTGTGATTTGGAGTGACATCGTTTTTTGTTTTGTTTTGGGGTTACGCCTAGCTGTGCTCAGGGTTAACTTTTGACAAAGCTCAGGACTCTATGTGGTCCCACGGATCAAGCTGCCCACAAGGCAAGTGCCTTACCAGCTGTTGTATCTCGCCAGCTGGAGGTGTGGGGGTGACATCTTGGTGGCAGGTAAGTAGGGATAGAACTGCATCTGAGTTGCTGGAGCGATAGTACAGTGGGTAGGACGTTTGCCTTGCACGCGGCTAACCTGGGTTCAGTCCCTGGCATTCCATATGATTCCCCAAGCATGAGTAATTCCTGAGTGCAGAGCCAGGAGTAACCCTTGAGCATTGCTGGGTGTGACCCCCCCAAAAAAAAGAACTGTATCTGAGGGACACTGGGCATCACCCAGATTTCTGTGTGTTGGTGCCCACAGATCCCCTTGGGTTCAAGATGCTTTACTGGTGGCACTTGGAAAACTTGGGGACAGAGAAATTTCCACCCATGACCTCTGATATCTTTGGAGAGGTCAGTAGTGTGCACGTGGAAACAGGAAAGAATTCTTCTATAAGGCTGTTTCATCAGCTTCTAGAGCAGGACAATTAAAGGGAGTGATCCAGAAAGTTCATAGGAAAAGGCAGATGGGGTTCCCCATAAGGGACTTTACTGGCCATGCTCTTTGTCTCCTTTTTGAGATTTTATTTTCAATATATTCCCTTGGGATGTTTCTGTTATACATCTCAGCTGCGTGTGTCCACCTTTCCTTCTTGAAAATATGTAGGATTTTCCTCAAAAAAATCACTGAAAATGCGTAGCTGTTATACCATCCTAACTCACCTCAGCATGACTCAGCCAGACCAACCTGTACAAGTGATATGCTGTGATTTAGTCAACATAATATTGTTAGCATTTCTGGTTTTGATACACACTCTTCCTCTTTCTTTTTTTTCCTTAAATTTTTATTAGTGAAACACCATGAAAGTTGTAGACTTACAAATTTTTGTGCTTGGGTTTCAGTTATACAATGGTCGAATATTCATCCCTCCACCAGTGCTCATTCTCCACCACCACGGATCCCAGTATTCCTCCCACCCCCCATCCCCCTTATCCCACCCTGCCTCTGTGGCAGGGCATTCCCTTTTGTTATCTCTCTCCTTTTGAGTGCTGTGGTTTGCAAAAGAGACATTGAGTAGCAATCATGTTCGGTCTATAGTCTACTCTCATCACACATCTCCCATCCTGAGAGGAACCTCCCAACACCCTTTATTTGGTGCTCCCTTCTCTATCTGAGCTCCCTTTTCCTCTAGCGTGTGCGGCTGCCCTCAAAGCCATGAAGTAATCCTCCTGGTACTTATCTTAGCTATTCTTGGGTGTTAGTCTCCTATTTTGTTATTTTATGTTCACTCGTCCTCTTTCTGAAACATATTGCTCTTCCCAACTTAAATTGCCAATACATCCCATCTTTCCTAACAAAAACAACAAATACTTATGTTTTAAAAGAGCTCTGATAACTCCTCAGGATTCTTTCAATGGGTCCCAGATGAAACGGTTTCTTACTTTCCAAGAAAGTTAAATGTAAGATAATTTGTTTCCAGGGACAGTACATGATGGACAGACAGCTTGATGAAGGAAAGAACTGGGGCAACGCCAAATGCAGAACCCTCGAGGCGACTCCAGATGCAGAACCTTCCATGGAACGTTTACCTAGGAGGTGGACATAACATAACCCTTTGGTGGAGATCCAGAATAGAAATGACATTGTCTCAATTCCAGAGCGCATAATGGTCAAGGGGCAAAGGCTGACAAGGAATATTTCTCTCTTTACACCATTTCCTTCCCTTTATTATTATTAGTCATTTGATGAGCAAGTTCACACCATGGCTCTTTTCTCGCCTCCATCACTGGTGATGCCCAACAGGGCAATGGTGCCTGCCAAGGGGACCAGAGCAATCACAGCGCCTAAAGCCACAGATCCTGGAGCCAGAGGCCATGATGCTGAGTGCAGTGAGGCAGAAGCAAAGGGAGAACTACAGAATGTTCTTTCTCATGAGTGTGACTTAGAGATACGCAACAAGGTAACAACAAATGCCAAAGGCACCGACCATAGGAGAACTGATGCTGAGTCGAGTGGGGAGGAAGGGGTGTTGGGATCCCATGAAGAGTTTTTATTTTCTTTTTTGGTCTTTTTTTGGGGGGTGGGAATCATACCCAGGGATGCTGAGGGGTTACTTCTGGCTATGCTGTCAGGAATCACTCCTGGCGGTGCTCAGGAACCACAAGGGATGCTGGGGATCGAACCCGGGTTGGCCGCATGCAAGGCAAACGCCCTACTCGCTGTCCTATTACTCCAGCCCCGAAAGGGGCAACTCTTGGTGTCCTTAGGAAGGGAGGTTAGAACAACTGCTGAGGGGTATGGTGTTGGAATGTTGTGCATGAAAACCATCATTAATAGGATTGTAAATCACAGAACCTCAATCCAAAAATTGTAATGAAAAAAATTTAAAAGCAATATATCGATGGGCCGGAGTGATGGTACAGTGGGTAGGTAGGATTCCACTCAGATTCCTGCATTCCACTCAGATTCAATCCCCAGCACCTCATCTGGTCCCGCCAACCTCACCCCAGCCCTTCCACTAGTGACCCCTGAGTGTAAAGGCAGGAGTGACCCCTGAGCTCTGCTGGCCGTGGCCCCAAAACAACACCAATGCTTCCAGTGGTCCTGTGCCCTTGGTGTCCAGGAGGACTTTCAGCAAAGAGGGTATCACAGGTGCCAGTGACCAAAGGGTCCAGGCGAAGCTCCTGTTGTGGAAAATAGTGGAATAATTTGTGGCGTTCAATGGCTCAGCAAAAACTCAAAGGAATGGAATTCTATTCTTCCTGGTGGGAGGAGCTTTGAGCCCAGACTGAAAACAAGTCACACTACTTTGGCACAAGCAGTAAGGTTCCTGTGGTGTGTCTGTCCCTGCATCTCATATGGCTCGTGGTGACCCGCCAGGAGTGATCCCTGAGCAGAGAGCCAGGAGTAAGCCCTGAGCAATGCCAGGTATGACCCAACCCCCCACCCCGCAACTAAAAACAACCAAAGCACCTCTGCAAGTGTATTAGACCTTGGACTGGAGCAATAGTACAGTGGGTAGGGCATTTGCTTTGTTTGCAGCCAACCCAGGTTCAATCCCTGGCATCCCACATGGTCCCCCGAGCACTGCCAGGAGTGACTTCTGAGTGCAGAGGCAGGAGTAACCCTTGAGTGTCACCAGGTGTGACCCTCTTCCCCACCCCAAAAAAAAAACAAAGAAAAAGAAAAAAAGTGTATTAGACCTCACACCAACTCTAGAAATGGATTCTGTTACATATTCATTTCAATAAAGAACTCAGAAAAGGAGGTTTTTTTTAAAAAAGGAAACTTAAAATTTTTTCTGGTAAAAGGAAAAAGGGGGGAATTCAGAAACCACAGTTTATCTTCTTTCGGTGATCTTGGACAATTCATTGACCTCTCTGCGCCTCAGTTTCCTCATGGGTGATGATGTCAACAATAATATTACCTGTAGCTGCCTATGTTCCTACATTACATATGGGATATTTAAGCACTGACGGACTAGGGCCCGGGAGACAGCTTAAGTGGCTGAGCACATGCTTCACATTCAGGAAGTTCTGAGTTCATCCTTGGTACCATACAGCAAATGAGGACCTCCAGATGTAACTGCTGCGGGCCCTGAACGACACTGGGCCACTGTCTCCAATGGAGAGCTCAGCTGTCCTTGGTCCCACTGCATCCAAGGAGCGCTAAACCGTTCGTGGTCCCATCTCCACTCCCTGCTTTTGCATCCCTGCCTCTTGCCCTGCGTGCTCACTCCCAAATGAAACCTCTTCCTGTGCACAGTTGCTAACAGCATGGGCTAGGCTGGAATGTGTCACTACCGATCACAGCCATGCACAGAGGGAGGGACAAAGTGATGGAGCTAGGGGACCCAAATGTTGTACTTATGCTGGGATCATGAAGTCGAGGGTAAGAATCGAGTGGAGACTGACGATTTCTAAGGCCTCGATGGAGACTAAGTGAGGTCTCAGCTCTGGTTGTCGCAACCCAGGTACCAAACAAGACTGGGGACTTGTTTTCTTCTCTAGTCTCCTCCTGAGGCAGTGCCAGCTTCTGAGCATGTGGGAACGATCCCCTCTGCTGGAAGGAGGTGGTAAGGCACCTTGGGGGGGGGGAGTGTGTGTGTTGTGTGTGTGTGTGTGTGTGTGTGAGAGAGAGAGAGAGAGAGCAGAACCCTAAGGTAGCCTTTTCTTTGACTTTGGGGATTATAAGAAGAGATACTAAGGTAAGGTAAAGGCCCTCCCGTTGATCGTCGATTTGCTCGAGCGGGCCCAGTAACGTCTCCATTGGAGACTTTGTTGTTACTGTGTCTGGCATATCGAATACTCTGGTAGCTTGCCGGGCTCTCCGAGAGGGGCGGAGGAATCGAACTCGGGTCGGCCATGTTGGCCGCTTGTAAGGCGAACGCCCTACCCGCCCTATCCCTCCAGCCCTACTGGTCATTATCATCAAATATTTGGCAAATCTCACATCCAAGGGTTGGAGCGATAGCACAGCAGGTAAGATGTTTGCCTTGCACGTGGCCGACCAGACTGAGCCAGGTTAGATTCCTTTGGCCCTCTCGGGGAGCCCGGCGAGCTACCGAGAGTATCTCGCCCACACAGCAAAGCCTGGCAAGCTCCCATGACGTATTCAATACGCCAAATATAATAACAAGTGTCACAATGGAGATGTTACTGGGCCCACTCGAGCAAATCAATGAACAATGGGAGGACAGTGACAGTGACACATCCAAGATAGATTTTTTTTTGAGGTGGGGCTCATCCAGTGATGCTTGGGGCAACTCCCACCTAGATCCTTGTGCATGCATGTTTATGGGGGTGAGGGGCGAACGGGTTGGGGACTGTTAGACAGGGACCATGAGGTTCTGGGGATCAAATCTGGGCTTCCCACATGCGGAGCCTGCGCTCCTGACGGCTGAGCCCTCTCTCCAACGTAAATGCCTATTGGACAATGGACATCCTGGTAATAAATACTGAGAACTCAGCTATGAGGATCCAAGGGGCACTTCCCAGTGGAACTGGAGAAGCTATCCCAGGAAATGAGGAATAGCAGGATCTCCTGCCCAGGGGATCAGCGTCTCGAAGATTCCCGACTGTTCCTACAATGTGACTAACTGCTCATGGTCCCCCAAACCCTTCCCTCTGTTCTCGTGGTGAGAGTGACTGGGGGCTTGGGCACACGTGGCTGTGGTGTTCACTCAGGGGGCCTGCATACACTCGCGTGGGGCCATCCAGAAAGGCCTTGTGATGTTGGGGATCACAGAGCACACAGCTGCCAGGCACACACCACGGGGAACTGGGACCTCACTGGGCACATGTGGGGGTCCCAGGGATAGAACCGCACTCCTATAGGACAGGTCCTCTTAGCCATGCAGCTATTCACCAAGCCCTTGTCTGTTCTTTAATTATTTGGAGGCACACCAGTGGTGCTCAGAGGCCAGTGATGGCTCCGTGCTCAGGAGGGACTACTGGAAGTGCTTCGGGGAGAATCTGTGAAGCTGGTGATCAAACCGGGAATGGCAAGATACAAGGAAAGCACCTGAATTCTCTAACCTGTCTCTCCAGCCTGGCCTCTTTTAACAGGAAGCTCCCAATCCATCAAACAGGAGAGTTAGTACAGTGGGTAGTGCACTGATCTTGTATATGGCCATCAGGGGTTTGATCCCTGGCATCCCTTATGGTCCCTCAAGCACAATTAGAGAGGATTTCTGAGTGCAGAGCCAGGAACAATCCCTGAGCATCACTGGATGAGATGTAACAACTAAAACAAACCAAAACCAAAACCAATTCATCCAGCAAGCAAAATCTTGCCATCTTTATCTTCTTTGCTCCTCTCTGGCTTCTTGGTTAGTGTGTAGGAACTGTGTGGGCTGAAGCTGGTGATGGGGGGAGGGTCGGCTCAAATAATACCCGGATGCCAAGGTCAAGTCCTGACCCCTCCAATGCGGCAGGGGCATCAAGAGAGGATCGGTATCCACCATCCACTCTGGATTAGGGGAATACTCAGCTCCTTCTCTTGGAAAGTCTGGTTGCCATGACGACCAGAAAGGGTTAAGTACAGCCACAGATTACAAACTATTTCACCCTGGGAAGTATTTTGTTATAGCATAAAGAGGCTTTGTTCCAAAGGGCCACTTTTGACCCTGGAAAGATACTTAGAAATTTATTACTGGGGCCAAATGTGAAAAGATCAGTAAAATATCTTCAGAGGCTTGGAAACACAGCGGCCATTTGTCTTTCTATGTGGTCCCAGAATCCCCACTGCCTACTGCAAAATCAAGACCAACAGCACCATAAATGTAGTCTTGTCCAAGTATATGTATCTCTTAAAAAGACACAGATTTTCTATTTGGGGGTGGGGGAGGGAAATCAACTCAGGGACCCTTTGCGTTTGTATTGCAAAATGCAGCTTTTAAATTCTGTGACATGGTATGCAATGGACTGCACTCATTTGTGGGACATAAAAGAAAATAGTATGAGAGTAATATCTAAGGCCAGGAAAAACAGGGCCTAGGAGAACTGGTCAATGGTTGGAAGCTTGCCACGTGTGTGTGTGTGTGTGTGTGTGTGTGTGTGTGTGTGTGTGTGGTAGGCGGGGGTGGGGGGAGGCCAAAGGGCAGTTAGCATAGAGAAGAGGCCATTATGATAATACTTCAAAATGATCATTCTGGACAACAACTGAGGGCTGAAAGTTGGTAAAGGGACATGCACGATAACCTTTCTGTATCTGAATTGCAAACTATAGTGCACAAAAGGAAAGAGAGAAAAAGAGAGAGAAAGAAAGAAAGAAAGAAAGAAAGAAAGAAAGAAAGAAAGGAAGGAAGGAAGGAAGGAAGGAAGGAAGAGGGGGCAGAGAGAGAGTATAAAAGTTCCTGCCACAGAGTCGGGGGGGGGGTAGGAACTGGGGATATTCTTGGTGGAAAGTGTACACTGGTGAAGGGATGGGTATTGTACAACACTGTATGACAAAAAATTATGAACGACCTTGTAACTGTGTATCTCACTTTAATTCAAAAATAAATTTTGTGTTTAATTCTGTGACATATATTTTGGACTCTCAAACAGTGCTCAGAGGACCTTGGGGCCACACTCACTCATACTTAGCCCAGCTGTGGGGCCTGACAGCTCAGCTCTTGGGTCTAGGAGCACAGGATCAGCCACAGAGCCGGGGACCTCAGCATTCAAAGCACGTCACTAAGGTTCCTCCCTGGCCCTGTCACTAAATTCACTAAATGGATTTTCTCTTGGATTGGGGATCACACCCAGCAGTGCTCGGGGGCTCCTCCAAGCTCAGTGATTGGGGGGGAACCCCTGCAGAGCTGAGGATGGTACCCAGACTTCCCATATACCAAGCTAATCTCCCCCGTCCTAGCAAAACGCTCCCCCCCCTTTTTTTGGCTTTTTTTGGGTCACACTTGGCGATACCCAGGGATTACTCCTGGTGTTGCATTCAGGAATCACTCCTGGTGGTGCTAGGGGGACCATATGGGATGCTGGAGATCGAACCTGGGTTGGCTGCATGCAAGGCAAACGCCCTACCAGCTGGACTATCGCTTCAGCCTCCAAAACGCTTTAAAGATTTTTTTTTTTAATAGTAAGCTTCTGGTTTCAGCATGCTTGAATGAGCACCAACTGCCCAATCTTTCTTTTAAAATTATTTTATTTTACCCTAGCCATGCTCAGGGTTTACTCCTGGATCTGTGCTCAGGAATCATTCCTGGTGGGGCTCACAAGACCCCGTGGGTCATTGTCATTTTTCCTTCTTTCTTTTCATCTCAAAGAGAGTTCTCTTCTTCATTTTGGGTGTAGTCATAGCTGGAAACTCCCAGGGCCCTGTCGAGGTGCAGGGTTGAGGAGAGGTGATGGGGATAGGCAAGGGAGAGATTGCTGGGGGTTCCATTCTCCACCTACAGGATCTTTCTTGTTTGGGGAGCTTCGAGCCTGACCTTTTTTTTTTTTAAATTTTTATTAGTGAAACACCATGAGGTACAGTCGTGGACTTACATATTTTTGTGTTTGGGTTTCAATTATACAATGATCAAATACCCATCCCTCCACCAGTGCCCCTTTTCCACCCCCACGGATCCCAGTATCCCTCCCAGCCTCCATCCCCTCCATCCCACTCTGCCTCTGTGGCAGGGCATTCCCTTCTTTCTCTCTCTCCTTTTGAGTGTTGTGGTTTGCAAAAGAGGCAATGAGTGGCAATCATGTTGTCTATAGTCTACTTTCAGCATGCTTCTCCCATCCTGGGAGGATCCTCCCAACACCCTTCATTTGGTGCTCCTTTCTCTATCTGACTCCCATTTTCCCTAGAATGTGTGGTTGGTAGAGACTGAACTTTAGGGGGTGGAAGATAACTCACATGGCTGGGGTTCAAGATTTGCATTCCATCCCCCACACCACATGATGGTCCCCTGAGCTGCCCATACCTCTAAGCTAGTTCTGAGCCAGAACTAGCCGCCAAGCAACAGCCTGGGTGGCCCCAAACACCCCCGAAGTTGAACTTTATTGGATGCCACCAAAACGTCCTTTACAGGAGAACTTCTCACTTTTGAGACCCCCACCTGACAAAAACGTGGATCTACAAAGTGACTTCTAGGAATACTAACCGCACCGTGATGATGAGTCGATTGCGTTCTGAAGCAGAAACAGCCGTTTCCCCCTCATTAAAAGGGATGAGCTGTCTTTATGCTCATCTACATTTTCCAATGCTGTGTGAGAGCATGTGTTACTTCTACAACTCCGTGGGAGGGAAGGACAAAGAGCAATCGAGGAAAAAGGCATGTCATTTGCCAAAGGAAAATGGAAGACCAAGTCAGGTACCGGTGTCTGGGGAAAGTGGCTGTTGAAAGGTCAGGTTTCTTTTCTTTTTGTTGTGGGGCCAAACCTGGTGGTGCTCAGGGATTAATCCTGGCTTTGCAACCAGAAATTACTCCTAGTGATTGTCTGCCATGGAGGCAGGATGAGGACTGGGATGGGGGAGTGGGTATATGGGGATTGGAGTGCGGGGAGGGGATACTGGAGACATTGGTGGTGGAAAATGTGCACTGGTGGAGGGATGGGTGTTCCATCATTTTATGGCTGAGTCTCAAACATGAACACTTTGTAACTCTATCTCATTAAAAAAAAAAGTAAAGTAATGTGGAGTTCATGCCCAATTCAATCAGCTTAATCAATGGCTGAACAAATAGCAGTATTCCTATATTATTTTTGTTTTGTTTTGTTTTGTTTTTCCTACATTATTTAAAGAAAAGAAATTACTCCTGGTGATGCTCAGGGGATCTTATGGGATGCTGACGATCAGACCTGGGATGGGCTGTGTGCAAGGCAAACGCCCTCCCCACTGTACTATGGCTCCAGCCAGCACTAAAGACAGTGTTTCTGCCCTGGGCACCCTGCTTTTGGATTCTCTTCCCCACTTTGCCCTGTGAAGCCCACAACCCTCTGGATGTCAGTCAGAGCAGAAAGTCGCAGAGCCCTAGGGCCGGGCCACTAAAGAGCCTTGCTCAGCGCTTAAACAAGACTTTATTTCATTTTCTTTGCACGAAAGCAGCCGGTTTAAGGGAACTCATCAAACTTGGCTCTCGTGCCTCAGAAGGCCTCCTGCAAAGAACCAGGCCTGCCCTAGCTCATCAGGAAATCAGCCGCTTCTGCCTTTTAAGGGGCCCTTATGCAGAGGCTCCTCAGCACCGCCAAGCTGAAACAGGATCAGAGTCTACCTCCTGAGATGTAAATTCTTGCGTTGGGAGCTTCAACACTGAACTTTAAGGGGCTGAAGTTGCCTCATAGGGCTGGAGTGCAAGATTCACATTTCATCCCCCACACCACAAGGTCCCCTGAGCAGTCCCCAGGGATCCCCCTAAGCACTGTACCTGAATCATTCATGAATATTCATTAATATTCAAATGTATGCAAACACGGCGGGGGACTGGTGAGTCCCACCCTTGCGTAAATCAGAAAGCTCATGTGCCAGGTTTGACCCCCAGCATCCCATATGGTGTCCACCAGGAATGATCCCTGAACGCAGAGCCAGAAGAAAGCCTTGAGAACCACCAAAATACCCCCCCCCCCCAAAAGAAAAAAAAAAGCATCAAAAGTGAGCATACTTGGGGGCTGGAGCAATAGCACAGCAGATTGGGTGTTAGCTTTGCACTAGGCCTACCTGGGTTCGATTCCCAGCATTCCATATGGTCCCCCAAGCACCACCAGGAGTAATTCCTGAGTGTAAAAAGCTTGTGCATTGCAGGGTGTGACCCAAAAAGCCAAAAAAAAAAAAAAAAAGAGCATACTTGTTTTAATTTTCAGTTACTAAACTCTTCTGCTTCCAACTCTAAGTCTGAGGATCTTTCCCACTCAGTATTTTCATTCTTGATGATAATGAAGGCCCCAGAACCATGGACCCACACAGAAACCAGTCCCTCACCCTTTGTCCACCTTAGGGCACAGGCTACAGGGAAGGATCCCAGAGTATACCTTTTCTTGTTTCCAAATAAACTCTGTCTGGGGAGTTGGAGTGATAGCATAGGGGGTAAAGGGCTTGCCATGCACACGGCTGACCTGGGTCCGATCCCTGGCATCACCTATGATCCCCCTTCACCTCCAGCCCTACAGGAGTGATCCCTGAGCACAGAGCCAGGAGTAAGGCCTGAACACTGACAGGTGTGGCCCAAAGCCAAACACAAACAAATAAATGCTCTCTGGGACTTTACTAGCAGATTGCTTTTGCTATTTTTACTTTTAAATAGGAGCTTCCTTAGTGGTACTCAGGGGTCCCCTTGGCATGAGTGTGCTGGGACCTGAGAAAGCAAATTTCATCTCCTTCTCGCCCGTTCTGGCAGTGCTTTCTCTTAGGAATTGCTTTCTTTTCCTTTCTTTCTTTCTTTTTTTCTTTTTTCTTTTTTTTTTTTTTTTGCTTTTGAGTCACACTTGGTGATGCACCGGGATTACTCCAGGCTCTGCACTCAGGAATTTACTCCTGGCGGTGCTCAGGGGACCATATGGGATGCTGGGAATTGAACCCAGGTTAGCCACACGCAAGGCAAACACCCTACCCGTTGTGCTATCGCTCCAGCCCCTGCTTTCTTTTCTTTGGTGTTTGGGTCACACCAGCAGTGCCCAGAAGCTACTCTGACTCGGTGCTCTGGGGCTGGCGGGCTGCTTCCAGCGGTGTGCCTGGGTACCAGGCATTCCTTCTGGGGCTCCTGCATGCAAACCTGAACCTCAGCCATTTGTGGCATCTCCCTGGCCCTCATATTTCTCTTTCATCCTGGCTTTGCAGTACTGGACACTGAACCAAGTCTCATGCAGCCAAACCTCAAGACCTGAGCATTTCCTGTTTCTCTTGCATCGCCCTCCCCTTCCATCACATCTTTCTGGTGGGGTCCCACCCTCCAACTCCAGTTGGGCCACAACTCCATAGCCAGAGATGATGGTGGCATTGCCAACCCCAGCAGGAGAAAGTATGAAGTGGATTTTCTAGCACTGGTGGGTTCTTGAGAATTGTATGACATATTCGCATGCAAAACTCGGAAGGCTAAAGTGTTTATGGCACCATTTAAGTAGATGGGGCCTGGGGCCTCCCCAAATGTCCAGTTCTCTACTTTACCCATGAATGACATCACCTGTCCACTGCCCCATGCTGCCCTGTCCCATGTATGACCTCCCGATGCCAACCCCCACAGTCTACTCACCTCCAAGGTACAACAACCAGGTCCCATCCCACATGTCGGTCTGTCTGGTCTGAATTTGTGTTCCCGGGCCTCTCCCAGACCGTACCCCAACACCCTGTCCTGGCATCCCTGGACGCTCCAGCCTGCCAGCATGTGCTTGTGGGCGAGACCCCCGAGCTCAGTACCTGTTCCCACCTCCCCCCATCCTGTCTCCTATCCTGATTGGTGAGATTTAAAGTGATCGACTGAATTCGCCTGGCACCATATAGGTCCCTTAACCCTCACCTCCCTGCAGGCCCCGTGATCACAGTTCTTGAACTTTTTTTTTTAAGACCAGCATCCAGCACGCAGCTACCCTGCTCACGAAAGACCCAGCCTGGGCCTGCCTGTTTCTCCACCTGAAAAGCCCCTTCTTGGGATGCAAGACAGTGGCCCCAAGTGTCTGTGACTTTACCACGAAAATAAATCTTGGTGCAGCCAGCCCTGAAGGTGCCCAAGGACTATTCCTAACCACTCAGGAGTGACACCTAGAGGTGTTCCGGGGAATATGTGGTGCCAGGGATCCAACTGAGGACGGAGGGGGGCAAGATAAGCACCCTAGACCCCGTACTAACTCTCCAGACTCCAGCTCTCTCTTTTAACTGCAAAAGACAAACTCACAATCACCCAGAACCTATCTCTGTGGTTCTGAGGAGTTGCTGGCTTGTGTGTTACTTTCTCCCTCGAAACTCTTTGTCAAGTAGAATACTGTTGTGGGGGAGGGCATGTTAGTACCAAAAGCAAATCCTTCTAAACCCGTGTTTTCTCCTTGATCTGGGTGGGATGGGGAACTGACTTTTGCTGCTGCGTTCGAAGCACAGGGTTTGGTTATCATCTCAGTCGCTTTCAGCAGGAAGAGTGAGACCAGCCGAAAACGAACTTCACCTGAGAAGCCACCACTTCAGCTGAATCTCCAGCTGATTCGTGCATCGATCGTAACACCCGCCAGGCCTTAGCTTCATCACGGCTTGGCTTCAAGCAGCATTTAAGGGCCTAAAGGCTGACTTAAAGCTCAAGGGAAGTGTTTTGTCAAGTACGTTGCAACTCCTGGGCCACACTTAACTGGAACGGAGGAAAAAGCCATTACCAGAGCACTCCAGGTGAGCACTCACTCCGACACCATGCAGAATCACATCAGCCAGGAAGACACTGTGGCAACTCGTCCTTTATTAACAAGAACATGAAACAGGAGAACCATCCATCTGGCCCTAGCTGGTGCTGAGGTTGTGTTCATGAGACTTTGCAACTTAGTCCGGTTACCATTCTCAGCACACACACACACCCCCACCCAGTCCCCCTAAAGGCTGGGGGACAAGGAACCGGATGGGGTTTTCTTATTCAAGGCACTCAGGACCTACAATAACTCCGGCTTAAGTGTTCTGGGGGGAGTCAGGATTTAAATTGAACCTCAGAATCCATTTTCTCCTGAACTCAGGCTTATACCCCATTTTCTGTGTGTGCCACCAGTTAAAAGAAAAAGCTGGGCTGGAGAGAGACCCTACAGCAGGTAAGGAACTTGCATTGCAAGTAGCCAACCCAGGTTCAATCCCCTGAACCGCATATGGTCCCTCAAGCTCTGCCAGGAGTGATCCCTGAGCAGAGCGAGGAGTAAGCCCTGAGCATCACTGAGTGTGACCCAACCCCCCTCCCAACCCCCCCAAATGATACAGCTGTTGGTAAACAGTACATAGCAACAACAAACTCCCCTCTACTCCTTCCCCACACCCTGAAAATGTACAAGCACGTCTGGGACTCAAAATTGAGTTCTATTAGTGACCGTCACAGTACACAAAAGAGACTTTGGGTAAGTTCATTGAAGCGAAGATTTCTGTTTTCTCATGTTGCAGCGGAACTAAGCAGAACTCATCTCCAAGATTTGGGTAAGGCTGAAATTGGTGAGTAGTCCGTCGTTTCTCAGCGCAGGAAGTATCTATGAAGGGCAGCGTTAGTGACAGTCCTTTCGTTTGCTGGTACAGTTGCAGGAATCGGAGGCAGGGATGGACCGACGGAAAGAAGTCACTTGGCCAAGGTCACTAGCGAGTGGCATCTCCGAACGTCCGTCCGACTCCAGGCCGGCCCCAGCCCCGCCCCAGCCCCACCCCATCACTCCCCGTCGACGAGCCTGTAGACGTTGACGGAATGGGTCTGACTGTCGAGCACCAGAAGCGAGTTCTGCTTGGTGAAGGCCAGGGCCACGGGACGGACCAGCCCGTGGGTGACGACCACCTTCACCACGGGCATCTCCTGCGGCTTCCCGAGGCACAGGACGGCCGGGCCGGCCGTATCGGTGACCACCACGTTGCCCTGGTTGTCGAAGGCCACGGCGGAGACGGCGATCGGGGTGGGGCAGAGGAGGCTCAGCCCGAAGCTGTCCACCTGGGCCAGCAGCTGCATGTGGGCGCTGAACACCTTGACCACCGCGCCTGCCGCGCCCGCCGCGCCACCCGCCCGGGACGCCAGGGGGCGCTCGAGCACCGCCACGGCCCCGCTGAGCCGGCACACGGCCACGGCGCGCGGCCCGCGCAGCTGTCCCCGCAGCTGGACGCTGCCCCGCAGAGTCCCGGCCGCCGGGTCCAGCTCCAGGCGGTGCAGGCTCCCCACCTCCGCGTCGGTCACCAGCACCACGGCGCCGCCACCGTCGCCGTCGTCGTCGGGGCAGGCGTCCACCCCCCAGGGGAGGGCGAAGCGGCCGCCCAGCACCAGCTTGCAGCGGCCCCGGGCGTCGAAGACCTTGACGGCGCGATCGCCGGCGTCCGTGACGACGACGTGGCCGTCGCGGGTCACCGTGACGTCCAGCGGGTACTGCACGTCCTCGGCGGCCCGACCCCTCTCGCCGAACTGCCGCGCGTGGCCGCCCCACAGGTCGCAGGTGCGCACGCGCTTCTCGCCGTCGTGCACCACCGCCACGCGCGCGCTCCGCGGGCACAGCGCCAGCCCCGTGGGGTGCACCAGGGTCCCCCAGCCCCCGAAGGCGCGGGGGGCGCCGGGGACGCGGGGGGCGGCGCGCGCGCCGGGCCGCGGCCGCAGCTCGGACGCCAGCAGCTCCAGCAGGTGCAGCAGGGGCAGGCAGTCCCGCGCGCCCGACGCCGCGCACGGCAGGCGGCAGAAGGGACACTCGAGGGCCAGGCGCCGCGGGTGCGTCAGCTCGCGCACGCACGACACGCACAGCACGTGGCCGCACGGCAGGCTGCGCGGCCGGCGCGGCGTGCGCGGCTCGAAGCGCTCGAAGCACACCTGGCACTCGAGCAGGCTGCTCTCGGCCTCCTGCACCAGCTCCCAGAGCGCCGGCCGCTCGCCCGGCTCGCCCGACGCCGCCTCCATGCCCGCGTCCCCGCCACGGTCCCCCGCGCGCGCGCGCGCGCTGCCCTTGGCCGCGGTCAGGGGGCGGGGCCGGCGTGACGTCACGCCGCGGCCCCACGCCCGCCCCTCCCCCCCGCGGCGCACCCTGCTGGCCGCGCGCGGTACTACGGCCCAAGGGTTCCCCGCGTGGACCGGCTGATCTTCCTCCTGCCGGTCACGCGAGGCGATGCCTGATGTCCTCTTTCTTTCTTTCTTTCTTTCTTTCTTTCTTTCTTTCTTTCTTTCTTTCTTTCTTTCTTTCTTTCTTTCTTTCTTCCTTCCTTTCTTTCTTTCTTTCTCTCCCTTCCTTCCTTCCTTCCTTCCTTCCTTCCTTCCTTTCTTTCTGTTTTTGGGTCACACCCGGCTATGCATAGCGGTCTCCTGGCTCTGTACTCAGGAATTACTCCTGGCAGTGCTCGGGGGACCATATGGGATGCTGGGAATCGAACCCTGGTCTGCCGCGTGCAAGGCAAATGCCCTACCCGCTCTGCTATCGCTCCAGTCCCCTCTTTTTCCTTCCTTCCTTCCTTCCTTCCTTCCTTCCTTCCTTCCTTCCTTCCTTCCTTCCTTCCTTCCTTCCTTCCTTCCTTCCTTCTCACCAGCACACTGCACGACCTCTTATTGTCTAGTTCTCACTCTCAGAGAACCCTGCAGGCTTACTGAGAGTCCCCTGCCCACATATATGCCTGACTGGGGACACCTGTAAAGGTGATTAGAGGTTGCCCCAAAAGTCTCCTACCCTCTCAGACAGCCCAGCAAGCTACCTAGAGTATCCTGTCCACACGGCAGAGCCTGGCATGCTATCCGTGGTGTACTTGATATGCCAAAAACAGTAACAATGATGGTCCTCATTCCCCTGACCCTGAAAGAGCCCCCAAAATGCTATTGGGCTACACTAGCACGTGATAGGGATGAATGGAGACATTACTGATCAAATCAATGAACAACGAGGTGATAGTGATAGTGAATCTCCCCCGCACGGCAAAGCCTGGGAAGCTACCCGTGATGTATTCGATATGCCAAACACAGTAACAACAAGTCCCACAATGCTGCTGGGCCCGCTCGAGCAAATCGATGAACAACAGGAAGACAGTGACAGTGACATTTATTTATTTAACTTATATATTTTTTAATTGATTCACCATGAGATAGACCTTTACAAAGCCATTCATGATAAGGTTTCAGTCCTATAGTGTTCCAAAATCCATCCATCCGATGTCCAGTGTACATTTCCCATCACCAACGTCCCCAGGTGCCTGCCATCACCCCTACCTCCCCTCTGTGACAGGCACTTTTCTTCTCTCTCTCTCTCTCTCTCTCTCTCTCTCTCTCTCTCTCTCTCTCTCTCCACCCCTTTTGGTCATTGTGGTTTGCAATACAGATACTGAAAGGTTATCAGGACTATCCCTTTCCTTACTTTGAACACTCAGTTCTTGTCCAGTGTGATTGTTTCCAGCTATTATTGTCCTACTGGCCCCTTCTCTAGCTTAGCTACTCTCTGCCCGTCCCCACACACTTGTGATTGATCCCAGCCATTGCTGGTATCCATCCACATTAGAACCTGAGAAGGGGACAGATGCTTGCTCAGTGCAGAAGGGAAAAGCCAGAACCTGATCTTTCCAGGACAGTGGCCTGCTGTTTTCCCAACCCTCAACTCTGGGGCGCGAAGGCTGTTCAGGGGTCACTCATGGTAACAGGAGAGAAGACGATCCATCCAAGGGGGGTGGGGCAGGGGTGTGCAACTTCTCTGTGTCTTCTTTCACACGCTGTTTCTTCTTTCATACTTGTCTTTCTTTGGACACGTAGATGCTTGATGAATCCTTGAGCAGTGAGTTCTTGCGTGAATGAGGCAATGTTTTCAGGGCCATGCAAGACATGGACTAGGTGAGTGAGCGCTTGGCGTGGGGTAGCAGGTGGGAAGATCTTCCCAGAGAAATGAGGCAGGAAGGCAGCTAGTTAGTTAATAATCACTGCTAGGCAACTAACTTACAGTGTCCATCCCGTTTGGGGTGGTTCCTACCCTCTATTGTGTTTAAAACCTCTGGACTTCCCTACAAAAATGGGCTGTTTCCATCATGCCTCGGCACAGCAAACTCATGGAGATTTAAGTACCTTTCCGGGGGGCGGGGGGGGGGGTCAGGGTCACATAGCCAGGAAGTACGGGGCCTGGGATTCGATCCAGGAAGTCTGACACTCCTAATTGCACCAGTGGTTTTTAAAACTTGCTTGCACTTGGTAAATGCCTGGGTCTCATTTCCTGAGGTTTGATAGTTTTGGTTATGGGGGGTTTAGGGTTGTTTTGGAGGAGGTTGGGCCACATCTGTAGTGCTCAGTGGCAACTCTGGTTCTGTACTCGGTGGTCACTGCTAGTGGTGCTCAGGAGAGCCCTAAGTGCCAGGGATCAAACCTGGGCTTCTCCCAGGCAGAGCCTGTGTTCAGCCTACTGAGCTTTCTCTCTGGCCCCTCTTCTTCAAAGGTTTAATTGGCCTGTCTGGCATATATATATATATGTATATATATATTTGGCAGATACATATATGTATATATATACATATATAAAAATATATATGTATATATAAAACAACAAACACTGTCCTCCCGTTGTTCATCGATTTGCTCGAGCGGGCCCTGTAACATCTCCATTTTGAGACTTGTTACTGTGTTTGGCATATTGAATACATCACGGGTGGCTATCCAGGCTTTGCCGTGCGGGCGAGATACTCTCGGTAGCTTGCCAGGCTCTCCAAGAGGGGCGGAGGAATCAAACCCGGCTCGGCCGGGCTGGCTGCACGCAAGGCAAACACCCTACCCGCTGTGCTATTGCTCCAACCCTATACATATATACATATGTATATATAGATACACACACATATATACATATATATATATTTTACAGGTGCCATAGCTGGGGTGGAGGAGGCCCAGTCCCAAACCGAGCGGGTTTGGAGATCTCAGCCCTGGATCCCGCACACCTGGGTTGCTCAGCCAGTTCCTTCATGTGTGAGGCTTGTCCAAGTGTGTGGAGAGTGGTCTCAGCATGGCTGTGGCTGGGTCCCAGAAGTCTTCAGCTGCTGGGGCTATAATTGGGCAGAGAGAGAAACTCAACCCACCCTCCTCCAAGGGCCCTCCTGGTAAAAATGTAACAATGATGTAACAGTAACAGTAATGATGGTCCTCATTCCCCTGACCGTGAAAGAGCCCTCAATATGCCATCAGGCTACACTAGCATGTGACAGGGATGAATGGAGACATTACTGGTGCTCGCTTGAGCAAACCGATGAACAACGGGGTGACAGTGATATTGATACTTGGGGAAGGCCATCTGGAGCTGAGAATTGCACTCGGGGCCTGGAACATGCAAGATATGTGCTTGGCCACTTGAGCGCTGTTTCCCTTCTGAGAGAAAGGGAGGTGCTGGAGATTTTCACTCTCAGCACATGCCAGTCCCAGCTAGCCCTGGACAGTCATCAGAGGCTACAGGACACATGGGCTACACAGATCTAGACCAGACTGAGCCTTGGTCCATGGCCCGGTACTTTCCAGACCCATTTCACTGATGCCTCTAACCTCTCTCTGCTCTAACATTGTGTCAAACGGCTGCAGAGGAGCCAGTGCTGTGGCCTGGTGGAGCTTCCCTTCGGCCCCTGTAAGTTCCCGCTTGTCCTGCGCATCTTGGGCCAGTGGAGGATCATCCTGCCTTCTTGATCCTTTGCTGCCCCCGCGGGACAATCTGCAGCACTGCACCGAGAAGGGAAACAAAGACTGCCAGAACTTCCTCTAGAAAAATGTCCTCTAGACAAATGAAAAGATGGACACGGTCACTTATTAGGAGGGAAACGCGAATCAGAGAGATGAAATATTATCTCACTCAGTAAGAATGGTGTACAAAAGACTGGAAACGGGCTGCAGCAATAGTATAGTGGGTAGGGTGCTTGCCTTGCACTTGGCCAACGCAGGTTTGATCCCTGGCATCCCATATGGTCTCCCAAGCACTGCCAGGAGTGATTCCTGATTGTAAAGTCAGGAGTAAGACCTGAGTATCACCAGGTGTGACCCCCAAACAAACAAAGCTCACGATCACGATCACGACCATCCTGTTATTCGTAGATTGCCTCGAGCAGGCCCCAGTAACGTCTCCTTTGTCCTAGCCCTGAGATTTTTTTTAAAAAGTGCCATATTCAAGGATCTTTCAGGGTTAGGAGAATGAGACCCATCATTGTTACTGGTATTTGGCATACTGGGTACGCCACGGGGAGTTTGCCAGACTCTGACGTGTGGGCAGGTTACATTTGGTAGCCTGCCAGTTTGTCCAAAGTAGGAATGAGATAATAAGATGTCTCTGGGTCTTGGCCGTTGATGGGATTATTGCCATGTAATCCCATCAACAAAGCTCAAAATACTGGAAATAACCAATATTGGGTATGTAGCGAGACTCAGTCTTTGTTCACTGTTGGAGGGAATGCTTCCTTGGTTGGGCTTCTCTGGGGGAAAGTACAGATATTTTTTTAAAAAATAAGAATATAACTTCTGCATGATCCATCGATTCTCCTTTTAGGCATCTGTGCCAGAAATATGAAAACATTTCCTTTGAAAAGATGTTTTCCAATATGGACATTTCTCAAAAAACTAGAAACTGAGCTCCCATTTGACCCAGCAATACCATTTCTGGGAATATATCCCAGAGATGCAAAAAAATACAGTAGAAATGACATCTGCATTTTGTATGTTTATTGTATGTTTATTGCAGCACTATTTATAATAGCCAGAATCTGGAAAAAACCCATGCGCCAGAGAACAGATGACTGGTTAAAGAAAAGAAACCTTGTTACATCTACACAAAGGAATACTATGCAACTGTTAAAAAAGATGAAATCATGAAATTTGCATATAAGTGGATTGATATGGAGAGTATCATGCTAAATGAAATGAGTCAGAGAGAGAGAGAGAAAGAGAGAGAGAGGGACAGACATAGGATGACTGCACTCATTTGCGGAATATAAAGTAACATAATGGGAGACTAATGTCCAAGGATAATAGTGATAAGGGTCAGGAGGATTGCTCCACAGCTTGGAAACCAGCCTCACATGCTGGGGGAAAAGCAGCTGGGATAGAGAAGGAACCATTAAGTAAATGATGCTTGGAGGGCTCGCTCAGGATGGGAGATGAGTGCTGAAAGTAGACTATGGGCCAAATATGATGGCCACTTAGTACCTATATTGCAAACCATAACACCCACAAGGAGAGAGAGAGTAGAAGGGAATGTGCCTGCCACAGAAGCGGGGGTGAGGTGGGATGGGGTTGGTGGGAGGGATACTGGGAACATTGGTGGTGGAGAACGGGCACTGGTGGAGGGATGGGTACTCGATCATTGTATGACTGATCATTGTATGACTGAAACATAAGCATGGAAGTTTGTAAGGCTGTAACTGTATCTCACGGTGATTCATTAAAAAAAAGCTCACATTCATTGCAGGGCTTAATACAACAGCCAAGATATGGAAACAATCCAAATGTCCAATGACAGACAAATGGATGAAGAATTTGTGGTGCTTACACCCAATGGAATACTATACAGCCATGACCAAAGGTGAAATCATGCTATTCTCTATAACATGGATGGGACCGGGGGGCCTCATGCTAAACAAAATAAGTCAGAAGGAGAAGGCCAAATATGGAATGACCTCACGTGAGTCCCTTTTATTTAGAGAAAAAAAGCCAAGAAAATAGACAATATTGAAATGAAGACAGATCCTTGGCCCCTTGGCCTTGGATTACCAAACTGGGAATGCCATGCAAGGTGCAGGGTGAGTGACTGGGGGTAATAATGGGGGGACTGGAAGTGATATGGAGGGGGCAGATGATGTGGGGGCTACAGTGATGGAGAGGTAACTGTGTACATCCAAACCAAAAATGTGTATGCTTTGTAATAAAATATCACAACTACAATACTTAAATTTAACTTTGAAAAGAATGTCGTTACATTCTGGCTTCCTAGTCGGACTACAGCTCTGGGTGATTCTAGAAAGTTCCAGGACTGTCAGGACTCTGGCATATTCAAACTTGGGGACTAGACTGTTGCGATGTTTGACCAGCAGGAAATGCCTCCACTCCACAGAGCACAGCCACCTAAGGCAGGCGTGAGTCTCATGGCTGATCAACGTCCCCCTGCTTACAGCCACGTGTGCCCACAGCCCTGACTCCCAAGGAATCTGAGGCTGGTTCCAGACTCTCTTCATTTTTTCTACATTACCTAGACAAAGTCCAAGTTCCCCTTTCAGGCCATCTAAATCGTTTTCCCTTCACCTCCCTCTTCCCCTGCCTCTAAAGAGATCAGTCTCTGAAGAGAGGAACCACATCTTTCTTTTCTTTTTTTTTTCTTTTTTGGGTCACACTCAGCAATGCACAGGGGTAACTCCTGGCTCTGCACTCAGGAATTACCCCTGGCGGTGCTCGGGGGACCATATGGGATGCTGGGAATCAAACCCGGATTGGCCGCGTGCAAGGCAAACACCCTACCCGCTGTGCTATTGCTCCAGCCCCTGGAACCACATCTTTTTTTTTGCTCAGTACCACAGCCCTCAGCCCAGTGTACAGCCGGCCCATGGTGCAGTTCCAGAGTCCCAGCATACGGCCAGTACACACACCAGGTCCATAGTCCCAGAGTATGCCTGTCCATGGTCTGGGTCCAGCTCCAACGCCCTAGCACACGGCCTGTGTCTGGTCCGGGTCAACAGTAGCCTCTTGTGGCGGGGTCAGGGGGCTTGTAATGCACAGATGCACAGCACACACTCCATTGCTGAGCCACCTGCCAAGCCCCAACTGTTTATTAGGGGTGGGGGGCCTGGGATCACACCCAGCGGTGCTCAGAGCTTACTTCTTGTTTTTCTTTTTGGGTCACACCCAGCGATGCATTACTCCTGGCTCTGCACTCAGGAATTACTCCAGGCGGTGCTCGGGGAATCATATGGGGTGCTGGGAATCAAACCCAGGTCGACTGCGTGCAAGGCAAACGTCCTACCTGCTGTGCTATTGCTCCAGCCCCCCTCAGAGCTCACTTCCGGCTGTCTACTTGGAGATCACCTTGCTCCTGGCAGTGCTGGGGATCAAACATGGCTCGATCGAGTGTAAGGCGAGCACCTTCCCCTCTGTCTCTCCTCTTTGCCTACCACGAGCTGTTTTAGAAGAGTGAGTGGGACTAGTGAGCTACACAGCGGGCAGAGCTTACCGTGCATATAGCTGACTCATGTTAGATCCCTGGCACTCCACACTCTGCCAGGAGTGAGTCCTGAGCACTGCAGAGTGTGGCCCCCAAACCAAGACCAAAGAAGGGTGAATGAATGAGCTTATTATTTAACAGGCTGTCACTCGGAGGCAGCAAATGCAAAGGTTACACCTCGTGTTTGGCAATTCTGATATTTAAGCAGGGCTGAAGCAATAGCACAGCAGATAGGGCGTTAGCCTTGCACGCAGCCAACCTGGCTGACCCGGGTTCGATTCCTCCACCCCTCTCAAAGAGCCCGGCAAGCTACTGAGAATATCTCGCCCGCATGGCAAAGCCTGGCAAGCTCTCGGTGATGTACTGGATATGCCAAACACAGTAACAAGTTTCACAATGTTACTGGGCCCACTTGAGCAAATCGATGAACAACAGGAGGACAGTGACAGTGATATTTAAGCAAAGTGCCATCAGGCATTACAACATTTTTTTTGGTGGTAGGGATTGAACCCTGATCTCCCATGGGACTATGTCCCCAGCCCTGGAAAGCTAAGCATTTTTTTTTTGTGTGTGTGTGCTTTTTGGGTCACACCCAGCGATCCACAGGGGTTCCTCCTGGCTCTGCACTCAGGAATTACTCCTGGCAGTGCTCGGGGGACCATATGGGATGCTGGAATCGAACCCGGGTCAGCCGTGTGCAAGGCAAATGCCCTACCTGCTTTGCTATCTCTCCAGTTCCCTAAGCATTTTGCTTTCGTCTGGAGCCAATGTGTTTCTGAAATACAGAGTGTCATTGTTACGCCTTGATGAATGCGAGACATTTCGATGAATGAGAAATGCCAAACATCTAACGCTAACGTCAGTTTCCTGTACCAAGTCTTTCCTTCCCTTGAGTTTTCGTAAACTCCCTCTGCTTCCCTTTAATCCCCCTTTAGAAGGTCCTGGAAGGACACGTCCATCTTTCTCTGCTTGCACCTAGAAGGGGCTTGTCAGGGATCAAAGGGTTTGAGGGCTAGAACTTGTGGCCGGTACTGTGCACCACCATGGCAGAGCAGGGCGAAGGGGACTGTCACTGCAGAGGACAGAGAGAGCAGGCCAGGGCTAAGGGCTAAGGGTCTGGGGAGAGGGCTCGGAGTCCTGTCTGGGAGAGACATGGAGTCCGGAAGGATCCAGACTGAGTGCAGTGACAGTTACATATGCTCAGTGGTAAGGGGCAGTAAGGGGGCAAGACACGGAGAAGAACGACGTCACCCATGAGCAGCGTCACCCACGCAGAGGGCGTGTCACTGCTTAGCGAGGAGCGAACACAGCAGTGGGCAGGGAGGATGATGGGAACTGCAGCTCTATTCATGTATTTCGCTGATTCAGGGAAGCTGCACATGAGCAACCAGGATGTGGATATTCCCCACGAGCGAATCCACGCTGCACATGGGCAAAGCCACGGCAGTGAACGGGTCATTTCAGTGGCTTCTGTCCCCGTTGTTTTGTTACAGGGTTGGTGAGAAGAATTCAGGCTGGTGTGATTTAAACGATGCTACCTGAGGGCTGGAGCGATAGCACAGTGGTAGGGTGTTTGCCTTGCGTGCAGCCAGCCTGGCTAAGCCAGGTTCGATTCCTCCACCCCTCTCGGAGAGCCCGGCAAGCTACCGAGAGTATCTCCCCTGCACGGCAGAGCCTGGCAAGCTACCCGTGACGTACTCGATATGCCAAACACAGTAACAACAAGTCTCATGATGGAGACATTACTGGGCCCGCTCGAGCAAATCCATGAACAACAGGAGGACAGTGACAGTGACCTGAGGACCCGGCTTCTTTTCGGTTGTTTTGCTTGAAGTGGTTTGGTTTCCCAGGGCCTGATAATGACGCGAAGTGATAACTGATGGTTTTTTTTTTTTGGCGGCACTTTTGTATAATATTTTACAAGAAATAAAGTATATTAGTAAGAAGTAATAGAAAGTCAGCCGGAAATATTAAAGACAGCTTCTGTTTTTATTACTTTATTGGGGTTTGGGGCCATACCTGGCAGTGCCCAAAGGCTATTCATGGCTCTGTGCTCAGAAGTGACTCCTGGATGTGTTCAGGGGACCAGACAGGGTGATAGAGATGGAACCAGGCTTAGCGACATGCAAGGCAAGTACCTTACCTCCTGTACTAACTCCTGGGTCACCCTCTTTAATTTCTGTTTTAAACAAGCAGTGGAAACTATTTATATGATTTTTGAGCCTTGGCCAGCCGTGCGTGGGGGTGGTTCCGGCAGAGCTGAGGGCATCGTGAGAGAAGCCAAGTCCACCTGCAGGCGCGTGCTCACTTCCGCGTCAGTAAATATAACTGCTCCACGAGGGAGTCGATCCCCCAGCTCTTATGTCTGTCCTCCAAGGCATCGACTGTCTCCAGAGAGTGAATGCTACAGACTGAACCTGAAACAAGAGGCAAAGGCACCAGATTAAGGGGAACCCTACCATGGCATTACTGTAAACCACAGCATCTCAAATACAATGTTTAAAATGTTATTACATTTTATTTTTTTATGTAGGAGTACTGCGAGTTATTCAGCCACTTATTAGCTGATTGAACTGGGCATGAATTCCACCTTACTTTTTTCCCCCATTTTTTATAATTTTATTTATTGAATCACCATGAGAGCAGTTACAAGGCTTTTTGGTTTAAGTCTCGTTCATACAATGAAACACCCATCCCTTCACCAGTGCCCATTCTCCACCACCAAAAATCCCAGTATACCCCCATCCCACACCCTCCCCCTGCCTGTGGGGCAGATGATTTCCACATTACTCTCTCTCTACTTTGATCACATTCAATATTTTGACACCAGACCCACCATTATTATTTGGGATTTTACCCCCACACTCAGATCTGCTGAAAAGGCAACAGTAGACAATTTGTTTTCTACTGTTGGTTAAGAGTAACATATAATGTTGCGTGGCTGCAGTAGTGGCTGTGCAATTTTGAAATTCTGAAATTTTAAAACTTAAATCTGGAGGGATTTCTGTCAAAACCTGCTGGGTTCTGAGATTTGTTCCCGAGTCTCTGGGTTCATGGTCGTTAAGCAGCTTGATCAGGAGCCAGAAAGGCCGTTCGTGGGCGGCAACTTGGGGTCTTGTTGGGACGGGGAGGAAAGGGCTGGCTCCACCCCCATCCCGTGACGCCCCGCGTGTCTTGTCACTGTGGGCCCAAATCTGACTGTCCAGTGGCCTCTGGAGGATGGCGGCCACCGAAACGCCTAGGGGGAGCAGGCGGAGGGACAACACCCTTTCCTCCTTGGGGTGGCCTGGCGACAGTAACCTACTGCAGGTCCGGACCCATTTCTGCCAAAAGCCATTGGGTTTCGAGATTTGTTTCTTAGTCTCTGGGCCGTTAAGCAGTTTTATTAGAAACCAGAGAGGCCATGCCTCTAATTCTATAGCTGAGCCAGAGGTGGTTTGTGGGTGTGTCTTCCACATACCTAACTTTTGGCCATTTACTTTGTGGTAAACTTTGCCCCAAGTTTTTGGGGTCTGGCTAAAGGCACAGCAGCAATTCTGGGGTGTCTAGAAGTCTGAAGGTGTCATCAGGCTGCTGATGCACTTGCCTCACAAGTACAGACTGACCTGCTGGCGGCACCATACCCCCCGAATTTTAAAAATTTTAAATGCAACCAGTGGCTTTTCTAAAAACACACTAAGGGATTTTTTGTTTTGGGGCTACACCTGGCAGTGCTCAGGGGTTACTCCTGGCTCTGCACTCAGGAATTACTCCTAGTGGTACTTGGGGGACCACGTGGGATGCCGGAGATGGATCTGCTGGGTCAGCTGCAAAATGCCCTCCCCACTGTGCTATCTCTCTGGGCCCAGTCCTTTGTTTTATTTAATTTTTTTTTGTTTTTTTTTTTTTGCTTTTTGGGTCACACCTGGCGATGCACAGGGGTTACTCCTGGCTCTGCACTCAGGACTACTCCTGGGAGTGCTCAGGGGACCATATATGTGACGCTGGGAATTGAACCCGGGTCGGTCGTGGGCAAAGCAAACGCCCTACTCTCTGTGCGATCACTTCAATGCCCAGTCCTTTGTTTTAAAGAATAAAATTAATGTCAACAAAATGGTTTCTCATAAAGTAAGGGGGCAGACAGACAGTACCTAATGCTAACAAACACTTGGACTTTGACTACAGAACTGAGGTCCTAGGAACTTGGGGGAAGGGATGGGGGTAGGTGAGAGACAGAGGGTTAGAAGTGACAGGAGGACACGACAAAAAGTCTTGGGTGCATTGGTGTTGGTGCAGTGACTTCTGTATACCAACACCACTCAAGTTGATACTCTTAGAACTACATCACCTAAACTACAGTTACATGCCAGCTTCAGTCAGCTTAATCAGTGGCTGAGTAAGCAGCAGTATTGCAGCACTGTCTGTAGCACTGTCCTCCCGTTGTTCATGGATTTGCTCGAGCGGGCACCAGTTGCGTCTCCATTGGGAGACTTGTTGTTACTTGTGTTTGGCATATCGAATATGCCATGGAGAGCTTGCCAGGCTCTGCCGTGTGGGTGGAATACTCTCGGTAGCTTACCAGGCTCTCTGAGAGGGATGGAGGAATCAAACCCGGGTCAGCTGCGTGCAAGGCTAACGTCCTACCTGCTGCGCTATCGCTCCAGCCCAAGCAGCCGTACCCCTACATTTAAAAAATATAAAATAAAATAAAAAGTTGAAGCACACGTCCACGACTTACCAAACAATTTCCGGACTTCGGAATCTGGAACGTAAAACGGTGGGCCTGGGGGAGAGAGGTGCACGGGTGAAGGGTAGTTTTTCCAGGGGAGCAAGGCAGAGTGCAGGGACTCCGGCTCCACCCCCCGCACCCCTCGGTTGTGGTCCCCATAAGCTCTGACTCTGAGAGAAGCCAAGACTCAGAGCCGCTTCCCCAGGCAGACACCAACAGCACAGACACACTTGCTTTAGGCACAACAAAATCATGCCAATGGGTGGGGGCGAGGCAGGCGGGTGGCCGACTCTCCCCTCCCGGGAGAAAATAACACTCTTCATGCCAGAGAACTGCAACAGGAGTTGTGGCCACTGGAAGCGCAGAGCATCTCCTTACCTCCGTGTTTGGTTGGGTCGTAGGAAAGAACAGCCAAGAGGTACTGGAACCCCTTTCCCGTGAGGGACAGCATTAAATCCGCGTAGCTGCAAGGAGCAGGGGAGGCGAGGGTTACACTCCCCACCCAACCCCTAGAGGGACCAGGGGACAGCCATTTGCAAGTAAGTGGATGAACATAGAGAATATCATGCTAAATGAAATGAGTCAGAAAGAGAGGGACAGACATAGAATGACTGCACTCATTTGTGGAATATAAAGTAGCATACTATGAGACTGGGCTGGAGAGATAGCAGAGTGGGTAGGGCATTTGCCTTGCATGCGGCCAACCTGGATGACTCGAGTTCGATTCCTCTGCCCCTCGTGGAGAGCCTGGCAAGCTACTGAGAATATCTCACCCGCATGGCAAAGCCTGGCAAGCTACCCGTGATGTATTCTATATGCCAAGCACAGTAACAATAAGTCTCACAATGTTACTGAGCCCACTTGAGCAAATTGATGAACAATGGGAGGACAGTGACAGTGACAGTGACTTATGAGACTAACACCTAAGGACAGCTGAGATAAGGGCCAGGAGGATTACATCATGGTTAGAAAGCTGGCCTTGTGTGCTGGGGGAAAAGGTGGGTGGGATGGAGAAGGAACCACTAAGTAAATGATGGTTGGAGGGATCGCCCGGGATGGGAGATGTATGCTGAAAGTAGACCAAGGACCAAACATGATGACCTCTTAATATCTGTATTGCAAATTATAATACCCAAAATGAGAGAGTGAGAAAGTAGGAGGGAATGTGCCTGCCACAGAGGTAGGGAGTGGGGATGGGGTGGGGTAGCAGGTGGGATACTGAGAACAATGGTGATGGAAAATGTGCACTGGTGGAGGGATGGATGCTCGAGCATTAGGCACTGTTTGAAATGCAATCACGCAAGTCTGTAACTGCATCTCACGATGATTTAATAAAACTTCTTAAATAAACAAACAAACATAAAACAAGGTGTCCCGAGTCCCAGCACTGGAAGACCCCAGAGAGGTTCCTTCTAGCCTGCTGGGGTCTCCCACGGCACGGTGGCCTCGGATATAAATGTCCTGGATGGGGGACTGGCATTTGTGGTGGAGGTGCCAGAAACACTATGTGAGCTCCGCCCAGAGACGCTGTGTGAGTTCTGCCCAGAGATCAGCTGTGGTGCCTGGGAGGATGCAGGTGACTGAGTACCTGGAGGGGGTTGGGGCTGTGGCTCCCTGGAGAGCATCTGCAGTACACGCGTGAGCCTCTGGGTCTCATATCTGGCACCAAAGTGGGGGAGAAACAGTTCTAGGGGACTAGGATCTGCACAGGGTCTTAGGGAAGAACATTGTCTTTCCCCAGTTTAGCTGGAAAGAGCGAATGGACAGGCAGAACTGGAGAGTTAGAAGTCAGAATTCAGCTCAGTCTAAACTCTGAGTGCAATATTGTGGGAGCCTCACACCCAAGGATAGTAGAGATAAGGGCCAGGAGGATGGCTCCATGGCTTGGAAGCCGGCCTCATATGCTGGGGGAAAAGGCAGCTGGGACAGAGAAGGGACCACTAAGTGAATGATGCTTGGAGGGCTTGCTCGGGATGTGTGATGCGTGCTGAAAGTAGACTATAGACCAAACACGATAGCCACTTAATACCTGTATTGCAAACCTTAACACCCAAAAGGAGAGAGAGAGTAAAAGGGAATTTGCCTGCCACAGAGGTGGGGCGGGGGGTGGGGGGGATGATGGGGTGAGGGGATGGGATACTGGGAACATTGGTGGTAGAGAATGTATACTGGTGGAGGGAGGGGTACTCAATCATTGTATGACTGAAATGTAATCACGAAAGTTTGTGAGTCTGTAACTGTATCTCACGGTGATTCATTAAAAAAATTAAAAACAACAACTCTGAGTGCAGGTGCCAAGGTGAGCAGGGTCAGTGCATCTTGATGGCTGGTTCAGGGTGATGATGAGTCTCTCCGGTGGCCTATCAGAGGGCAGGCTGGGGTGGGGGCCGGCTGTGGCCACAGGCGGGCCTATCTGAGCTGTGGTCATTCTGGAGCCAAGACCGCAGGCCTCCTAAGTGTCTCAACTCCCACTTGGACCCCCACTGCCTGGGTTTTGAGCCCTACCCAGCAGTGCTCAGAGCTGACTCCTGGCTCTGTGCTCAGAGATGACTCAGGGGAGGTTTTCTGCAGGCACAGCATGACGTGGCCCACTGCACGCCCCGTCTCTCTCTCTCTCTCTCTAGTCAATAAATGAACACTTTATTTCACTAATGTGCATTCTAAGCTTTTATTTTTGGCACATATCTGGTCTGCCTTCAGAGGTAAGTACTTCAATTTTCCGTGTTACATCCAAGTCAGTACGTGGTACTATCTGAGTTGCAAAGTACCAAGGGGTCAGTCACATCTTATTCATTTTACTCCTGATGCTACTTCATTTTTGAGCTCTGAATACAGTAAGAGTTTTCAAACTTAGCATACGTCGAGCCAAAAGAGAACAGCACTCAAGGTGATTTGGGGGAATAGTACAATAGGACGGGCGCCTGCTTTGCACCCCATATGGCAACACGAGCCCACCAGGAAGGACCCCTTAATGTAGAGTCGGGAGTAAGCTCTGAGCATCGCTGGGTGTGGTCCCCAAAACAAAAAACACAATTTAAATTAAAGGAAGGTTCGGGGAAATCTCCAGGCTCTCACAGAGTCAGGAATGGGCAACCTTCCCCCATCTCCCTGTTCTTCCGGGAGCCTGGCAGTCACGCCCACAAAGTGCCTCTGGGCATCATATAAGCTCATTAATGACCATGACGCTGAGAACCACAAATAAATCTTGGAAGAGAACAACAAGCTTCAGAGATACCTCCAGACCCCAAAGTCACCATCCAGTTAAAAATTAACTCCAGCTATATATCACTCTATATAAAATTTTAGAATTTGGGGTTGTAGCAATAGCACAGCAGGTAGGGCATTTGCCTTGCACGCAGCCGACCCGGATTTGATTCCCAGCATCCCATATGGTCCCCTGAGCACCGCCAGGGGTAATTCCTGAGTGCAGAGCCAGGAGGAACCCCTGAGCATCGCAGGTAAGGCGTTTGCCTTGCACGCAGCCGATCTGGGTTCGATTCCCAGTATCCCATATTGCCAGGAGTGATTCCTGAGTGTAGAGTCAGGAGGAACCCCTGTGCATTGCTGGGCGTGACCCAAAAAGCTAAAAAACTAAATAAACAAATAAAACAAAATTTAAGAATTCCTGGAGTGGATGCAGCTGTGCGATATCTCCTACTCTACCCCACTAGATGTACCAAGAATACAAGGGCTTAATGTCTCCGGGGTGGGATACAACCTTCACACACTTATCTCGAGCCGGCCCAGTAAACTCTCCAATTGTGAGACTTGTTACTGTGTTTGGCATATTGAATCCGTCAGGGGTAGCTTGCCAGGCTTTGCTGTGCGGGCGAGATACTCTCAGTAGCTTGCCAGGCTCTCCGAGAGGGGCGGAGGAATCGAACCCTGGTCAGCCCAGTCGGCCACGTGCAAGGCAAATGTCCTACCTACTGTGCTATAGTAATACAAAATAAATTATTTAGGATCTGCCTTTGGGACAGGTTTGGGTGGTGGTGGGGCAATCCGAAATAATGGTGGTGGTATTGGTGTCGGAATATTGAAAGTAATAAATGATGGTGTACAACAACAACAAAAAAAGATGGTTCAGGGGCGTGGGGGTGGGAGGGAAGACCATCATGGAAGAAACCAAATGACAAACCGCTTCCGATCTCCAGGATTGATGGCGACCAAGGCTCCTCTATCCCAGATCCGGTCAAACTTGCCCACGGGGGCTCTGGGGAGAGAAAAAAAATGGGAGGAAACGCAACAGTGAGTGTAAGAATAAAAGCAAGCCTTTATCAAGAAGCGCCGTCTTTTCCGGGCACAGGCTGGTCCTTCACCGGCCTTCAAGGGCTGGGGGGCGGGGGGGGGGGGGGGGTGGTGCGCGTCTGTGAGTCCGCAGCAGTGCAGAGGTGGAGGGAGGAGGCTCGCAGTCGCAAGGGTCAGCCGCCTTCTGCCGAGACTTGACAGCACAGAAGAAGAACGAACGCGAGCTTGGGACGCTGCACTCCCGGCCCTTGACAGGTCTCGCGGTCTTACGGAGGAGAAAGCTCAGCTGTCCAGTGCCAAGAAATAGCTTCCTTTACCAAGGCGGTGGGAAAAGAGGAACATGTGTGCGCAGACACACGCCACACACAGACACACACCCCACATGCCCCCTCCTCCTTCGCCCCTCCCCCCTTCCTTCACCTGCCCCACCTGGATAGCTCACCTACCCCTGTCCTGAGAAATTCTTTTACCAAGGTGGGTGGAACGAGCAAAAGGCGTGTGCGCACAGAAATGCGCAGACAGACGGACTGATGAAGGACAGACACGGACACACGGACACACGGACACACACCACTCCCCCTTCCTTCACCTGCCTAGTCTGGAAGGTTTACACACACACACACACACACACACACACACACACACCACTCCCCTTCCTTGATCTGCCTAGTCTGGAAGGTTTACACACACACACACACACACACACACACACACACACACATACACCCCACACCCCACTTCACCTGCCTACTCTGGAAGGTTTGAACACACACACACACACACACACACACACACATACTCTCTCTCTTTCCCCCGCCCCCCTTCCTTCACCTGCCCCGTCTGGAAGCTTTCCAAGGACCAAGGTGCAGCCTTGGTAGGTTGGAAAGAAAATCACTGCACAACAGACATTGAAACGCAGCGCCTTGTGGGGTTGCTGCCGTGAACGGTTGCCCTCCCCTCCCCCAAAGCCCTTTCAGGCCGAGACACGCTCAGAGACACGCTCAGCAGGGCGTTCTGTCCTACCTGGGCAGATCAAAAAGGTTGCAGCAGTACAGCGAAATGTTCCCTGAAGAACTCTGCCAGGCAAAGCCAAGAGAAAAACATCCCATTACTTTCAGGAGACACAGACGGGGAATAACAGAGGCTACAAAAGCAAAACAGAGGCTGTAGAGACACGACGTGCAATTAAACAGGCAGCCTTGAGTTAGTGAGCATTAGTCACCCCTTATGTGGATTCTTTTTTTCTTTTTAAGTCACACCCATGCTCAGAGGTTATTCCTGGCTCCCAACTCAGGAATTACTCCTGGTGGTGCTGGGGGAACCATGTGGGATGCCAGGGATCAAACTTAGGTCAGCCGCGTGCAAGGCAAACGCCCTCCCCCGCTGGACTATGCTCCAACCCCATTACATGCATTTCTTCTCCTCGGTGGGTTTCCTGAAAATCAGAGGGAGAGGGTGACCCCACAGACCAGCCAGCTCGTGTTGGCTTCAGAGCTTATTAGATTTTTTTATTGTGTAAGCTTGAGCACGGTCCTGACTTAGAACAACCTGCTCCCTTTTCTCTCTTTATCCTTTCGGTCATACCCAGCGGTGCTCAGGGATGAGTCCTGGCTCTGTGCCCGGGGACCACTCCTGCCGCATGCCAGACCAAATGCCCGTCACTGTATTATCCCTCTCCTTCTGTCCCCTTCTCTCTCTCACCCACTAACCAACATTTCTTCCCTGGCCATCCTGTCGACAGGAGGCTGTGCCAGGCTCTGGGCCAGAGGCTTCCTGGGCAGGGGCTGGAGTTAAACATCTCCAGTGCAAATGTGGCACTGCAGACAGATCTTCTGCCACAGAGGAAGCACTGTCCTCCCATTGTTCATCGATTTACTCGAGCGGGCATCAGTAATGTCTCCATTGTGAGACTTGTTACTGTGTCTGGCATATTGGATACGTCACGGGGAGCTTGCCAGGCTTAGCCGTGCGGGGCTTTTGTGTAGGAATGAAAATAGTGATTTACCCCCAACCCAACAAACCTTAAATACTTTAGCTCCAGGAATTTCCCCAACGGGCTCTTCCGAGTAAGAAATATTTTGTTCTGTAAAAAACTCCTGTATTGCAAGTTCACTGATTTCCACCCCAACTACGTAGTGTCCTCGGTCTGCAAACCTGCACAAGAACAGATATTCACACTTCTATGTATATATATTTTTTTCTTTTTGGGTCAGACCTGGCAATGCACAGGAGTTATTCCTGGCTCATGCATTCAGAAATTACTCCTGGCGGTGCTCAGGAGACCATATGGGATGCTGGGAAACGAACCCGGGTCGGCCGCGTGCAAGGCAAATGCCCTATCTGCTGTGCTATCGCTCCAGCTCCGTTTTTTTTTTTTTTTGACTTAAAAAAAATTAAACTTTCGGGCAAATTTTTTTTTTATGTTTAATTAAAAAAAATTTTAAAAGAATTTATTAAAAAAAATTTAAGCAGTGCTCAAGGGTTGCTCCTGAAGGTCCTTGGTGGCAGATGGGGGGGTGGGGTAGGTGTCAGGATAACATGTGATGCTGGGGACTGAAGCCAGGCTTTCTGCCTGCCTCATAGGTGCTCCAGGCCACCGAGCTCTCTCTTCAAACTTAACATCTGAATTTTCATTTCCGACTCAGCAATCGAATATGTCCCAACGAACATGCATCTCCCTTCACTTTAGGGGATTTCCATGATTCAACTTCACAGAGCTTCTTGGCATGTACAGGCACTGGATCTCTATGTTTTCAAACTTCACCTTCTGTGCGCTTCTAGAAAACCGATCTCTGTGACCTTTGCGGTGGGGCGGGAAATATAAAAACCTTAGAAAATGATACCTCAATCTGCCAGCTAACTACAAATGGATGCAATCACAAACGTTTCAAATGTAAAAGCACATAAAGCATGAGAAGTGCTTCTGAGTTTCCCTCCATCAGCTCTGAAACTTCCTGGGACTAGACATACCTGCCACAAAGCTGCCACTAGCCACATTGGCCACGGAGACCTAGGACTAAGTTTGCTTTAGTTTTACAGTGTCAGATGAACTCACTTGGGCACTTTACCACTGAGCTGTGGTAGTCATCCCACTCCTTAATTTACATGTAGATAATCACAGCTATAAACAGTGCCTTGCCAGCACCTCTGGCTCTAGAAACTATAGAACGCATTTCTATAATTTTCTTATAGTTTACTCCCAATGAGCCCCTTAATACCATATGCAAAATGACTTAGGATTTCTCTGTTCAGCTTTGCAGATTTCAGATATGGCACAAAGGGATAGTGGTTTTTTTTTTGTTTTTTGTTTTTTTTTTGGGGGTCACACCTGGCGATGTTCAGAGGTTACTCTTGGCTCTGCACTCAGGAATTACCCCTGGCAGTGCTCAGGGGACCATATGGGATGCTGGGAATCAAACCTGGGTTGGTCATGTGCAAGGCCAATGCCCTACCCGCTGTACTGTTGCTCTGGCCCCAAGGGCTGGTGGTTTTGCATGCGGGAGACCCTTGGTTTAATCCCTGGCACTGCACTGTCCCTGTGGGCACCGTTAGAGCCACATTACCAGCAGAGTCGGAAGTACCTCACAGCACCTCTGCACGTGGCCCAGAAACAGGTGGATAAAAAAATGCAAAGTATTTTAATCAGGTAATTTATGTGCGATTACTGGGGGTGGAGAGATAGTACAGTGAGTAGGGCACTTCCCTTGCATGTGGCCAACCCGGGTTTGATCCCTGGCACTACATACAATCTCCTGAGCACTGCCAGGAGCGATCCCTGAACACACACATGAAGAAATCCCTGAGCACAGTTTGGCATGCCCATTCCCCCCAAAAATTCAAAACAAACAACAACAACAGTGTATAAATAGAACTTGAATGTGGAAATGACAAATATTGATAAAAAATTTAGAAAAATTATAAATTATAAGAAAATTTAAATTTAAATTATAACTTTTTAAAAACTGTGATGAAATAGCCATTTAAATGTGATAGTGGAATATCTGGGTTCAAAATCATTTGTAGTAAGAAAACAAAATTCTAAAACGAAGCTACTATAATTGCACATATCTTACCCCAACCCTTTGCTGGGTATGGCCCCCAAACCCAAACATTTCCCCCACCAAAGAAATCTGGTATATAAGGACTCCATTACACATCTGTTGTGCTGTCATAGAATTTGGGGAGACTGTCCCCAGTAATAAATGATTACTTTAAAAACAAATACTAGGGCCAGTAACGTCTCCATTGGAGACTTTGTTGTTACTGTGTCTGGCATATCGAATACTCTCGGTAGCTTGCCGGGCTCTCCGAGAGGGGTGGAGGAATCGAACTCGGGTCGGCCATGTTGGCCGCTTGTAAGGCGAACGCCCTACCCGCTGGCCTTTACTAGGGCCAGAGCAGGTAGGGCATTTACCTTGCATGCAGCTGACCCTGGTTGGGTCCCCAACACCCCATATAGTCCCTTGGGCATCACCAGGAGTGATCCCTGAGCACTACCCATAAACAACCCCCTGCTCCCCACAAAAATCCCAAAACCCAAACACCATCTCTTGTTTTTTTTTTTTTTTCCATTTTGCTTTTTGGGTCACTCCTGGCAATGCACAGGGGTTACTCCTGGCTCTTCACTCAGGAATCACTCCTGGCGGTGCTCAGGGGACCATATGGGATGCTGGGAATCGAACCCAGGTCGGCCATGGGCAAGGCAAACGCCCTACCTGCTGTGCTATCTCTCCAGCCCGTTTTTTTTTTTTAAAAACATTTCCAGATAACAGAATTTTAAAACTTTCATCTAGTTAAATATTCACCCAAATTATTGATCATCAAAGACAAGAAGGCATATGAACTGAGTGTTCATCTGCTCCTACCATTTCATTTCCACTGCTTTCCCACAAAGAGGAAAAAATACTCTCAGTCCAGTCTCTCCTTTAAGAAAAGTATCCAGATGCTTCTTTAATAACCTGGGGAGAAAAAAAGAATGTTATTCTTTTCTTTTTTTTTCTTTTTTTGCTTTTTGGGTCACACCCGGTGAGGTACAAGGGTTACTCCTGGTTTTTGCACTCAGGAATTACTCCTGGTGGTGCTCGGGGGACCATATGGGATGCTGGGAATTGAACCCGGGTTGGCTGCGTGCAAGGCAAACACCTTACCCGCTGTACTATCGCTCCAGCCCCAAGAAAGTTGTTCTTTTAATTAGCACAGCAGACAGGACAACAATTTTCTGATGCCAAGTACTCTTTTTCCTCATAGATTCTCTAGCATAGTATTCTGACAAATTTATGAAATAAGTATTAATCACAATCTTCGGGTACACACAGAGAAACTGGAAGGTTAAGTAACATGCTTAGTCTTAGTCACATAACCAATATCTCAACTAACTTAAACCTGGGCTCTGTGATTAGCACTGTATTCCCAGTGTTCACTGATTTGCTCGAGCGGGCACCAGTAACGTCTCTATTGTGCGA
Source organism: Sorex fumeus (assembly GCF_029834395.1). Lineage (NCBI taxonomy): Eukaryota > Metazoa > Chordata > Mammalia > Eulipotyphla > Soricidae > Sorex > Sorex fumeus. Next base: position 10,617,347 of record NW_026606151.1, read on the forward strand.
CTTGTTGTTACTGTTTTTGGCATATTGAATATGCCACAGGGAGCTTGCCAGGCTCTGCCGTGCGGGCGGGATACTCTTGGTAACTTGCTGGGTTCTCTGAGAGGGATGCAGGAATCGAAGCCGGGTCAGCTGCATGCAAGGCAAACGCCCTACTCCCTGTGCTATCTCTGTGACTAGAATTTAGAAATTAGTTTTTATTGGGCCAGGGGTGTGTGTGAGTGGAGAGATAGTACAGAAGTAAGGAGCTTGCCTTGCATGTAGTTAAGCCAGGTTTGATCGCTACCATCCCAAACTGTCCCCTGAGCCACCATGAGTGAAGCCTGCACATAGAGCCAGGAGGAAGTTGTGAGCACTGTCTGGTGTCGCTCAACAATCAAAAAATAAAAATCAGATTGTTTTTAGTCAGTGGGTATGTTGGAACTGTATTAATTTCTTGTGTGTGAGTGTGTGTGTGTGAATGTGTGTGTTCACTCACAATGACAACATTCACTTTGTCAATAAGATCTCCAAACAAGTGGCCAGGTTTTAGAAGTAGCTCTGAAAAGTTTAGTTCTTTGTGGGGAGCAGGGAGGGGAGGAAGGGGTCAGACCTAGTGGTGGTCAGGGGCTATTCCTAAATCTGTGCTCAGGGGTGACCTCCGGTAGTGCTTGCAGGGGATTCAAATCAGGGTTGGCTGGGGTCCAGATAAATGCCTCTGTCCTGTACTCTGCCCCCAAAGTTTAGTTTTTCTAGAGAATTCCCTGTGGAGAGATGGGGCTCTTCTGAGATCATCACAAGACGGAGATACCATGCAAAGGTCCTGGGGTGAAGTTCAACTACCACTCACTGTGCAAATGTGGTAACGATAGTAACAGGGGAAGCCAGAATGGGACACCTCTGTCACATTACTGTGTCATAGTCACTGAATCACTGTCATCCTGTTGATCGTTGAATTATTAGAACAGAGCCAGTAACATTGCTATTCCTCCCAGCCCTGAGATTTTAGCAGCCTCTCCTTACTCGTCTTTTCCAATGATTGGAAGCTCTTTCAGGGTCAGGGGAATGAGACCTGTTGTTGCTACTGCATTTGGCATATCGAATACACCACGGGGAGCTTGCCAGGCTCTGCCCGTGCAGACTGGGATATTCTCAACAGCTTGCCGGGCTCTCTGAGAGGCATATATTTATATATTTCTCTCTATGATTTGTTGCCTACTGTCTGAACCCCATCAGATATGGTGCAGTAATTGTGGAAAATGGGTAGGAAGTGTCTTATAATGTGTCGTGAGGCCGCAAAGCGGCCGTGCAGTCTGGAAAGCGGCCTGGAGTGTGGTGGTGGTTGGGGAGTGGAGGTCGGCTGCCGGCGGCTGGTTCCCTTGGAATAGTCACATCAAGAAGTTTTCCACTCTGAGCATCTCTCTGCTTACTGATCACTCCCCTACACTTCTTAGAGAACACTTTCATGTTGGAACATGTGATTGGGGTGCAAAGTCGGAACGGCGATTCCCACCGTGAAGAGGGGTGAACAAAAATGTGGCATGAATGTTTGCCAGGTCTTTGAAATTTATGAGCAAGACACACGTGCCCGAAGGGTTTTACGGAGACACTCCGTGCGCTGAAGAAGCTACAGATGGGAAGAAGCCACTGCTGAGACTTCCCAGGGAAGCAGGACACTGCGGGGTGAGAGTGCCATCCCTGCCCTCTGATGCCAGAGAGGCTAAAAGGGGCAGGACTGAAAACATTCCTCTTAAAGCTAGATTACTGTTCTAGTTCCAAAGTCAGTTTCTAGGAGCTGGGGCAATAGTGGGTAGGGCATTTACCTTGCCCACAACCGACCTCAATTCGATTCTTGGTCCCCCATATGGTCCCCAGACCACTACCAGGAGTGACGCCTTGGTGCAGCCAGGAGTAAGCCCTGAGCAATGCCGAGTGTGGCCCCCAGAGAAAACAACACTTAGTTTCTGATAGAGCATTTCTGTTACAGACCAAAGGTGTCACACGGCACCCTCAACCTCCACCAGAAGTGATGCTTGAGTGCAGAGCCAGAAGTGAGCCCTGAGCATCGCCAAGTGTGGCCCCCAAAGAAAACAAAACACAGTTTCTGTTATAGAGCGAAGTTGTCTTACTGATGTCCTTGTTCTTGATGAAATCCGATTTTGCGCGTCACCCACTTTTCTTGCCATTCTTCCAGAGTCAGCACTCGGTCTTTCTGCACGTCTATGGTGGGGTACTCTTTGACATCATGGACTGTTCTTGCATCATCCATCGCTTTACAGTCACCCTTTGCCTCACAACCAATTTTGCAAAGACCTGAAAAGAAAATGTTCATTGTTGTTATTTGAAGACACTGCAATAGTTCTGGGGAATGAAACAAAAGCCCACTATCCGTGGCTGTATGGTGTTCCAAATAGTCTTTCAGGCATTGGGGAATGGCTTGGAGGGCCAGGTACATGCTTTGCCCATAGGAGTTCTACGCTCAAATTTGATTCTGAGTCCTGGTCAGAGAAATTGCCCCTTCTCTCTGCCTCCCTGCAAAAAAGGAAAAAAAAATCGCTTGGGGCCAGCGTGACAGGACAGCAGGAAATATACTTGCCTTGCAAGCAGTCATTGCAGGTTGGATTCCCAGCACCACTAAAAATCACCCGAGTCCCATCAGGAGTGTTTCCTGAGCACAGAGTCAGGAGTAAGTCCTGAGCACTACTAGAGAGTAGCCTCCAAACCAAACCACATCAAACCAAAGTGTGGGAGAGCCCATTAATTGGTTTCAGGGGGCTGGGCGAGGGAGCTGGGAGATTGAGCAATTTTTTTTTTTTTTGCTTTTTGGGTCACACCCAGCGATGCACAGGGGTTATTCCTGGCTCTGCACTCAGGAATCACCCCTGGCGGCGCTCAGGGGACCATATGGGATGCTGGGAATCGAACCCGGGTCTGCCACGTGCAAGGCAAACGCCCTACCCGCTGTGCTATTGCTCCAGCCCCAGATTTAGCAAATTACATGCTGCCCTTCCTCCTCCCAGTATTCCTCATTCTTGGCCTCTGGAGTTCTCTCCTGCAAACAGGATGGCTCATGGACTTTAAGCATTGCTAGTTTAAAATGTAACTTTCTCTTTTGGGAGGTGGCCCACAGCCAGAGTGCTTAAGGGCCACTTCTAGCTTGGAGCTCAGGGATCACCCTGAGTGCTTGGTGCTCAGAGGAGCTTATGGGTCGCTGAGGATAGAACTGGGTCTACCTGAGGATAGAACTGGGTCTACCACACGGCAAGGCAGATGCCTTATCCCTGGTACTATCTCTCCCACCCGGAAACTTCCCTTTCTTCATTTGGCCTATAGTTCTTCGCGTCCACGTGTTTTCTGGATTTCTGCACTTTATTGCTTTTGTCTCCTTTTTTTGACCTCCTTCTGTTAGTACCTTATGACTTAAAAACACACTGTGCGCAGGGCAGGGAAGATGGCCCAAACAACTAGTACGTACTCTGGAAGCAGGGAGCCTGGTTCCTTCCCCAGCAGCATAAGACCCCGTGAGCACCCCCAGGGGCGGTTCCCCTGAGCACCATTGGGGATGACCAAAAAAAAAAAAAAGAAAGTAGCACTGCACTGTCCTCCCATTGTTCATTGATTTGCTTGAGAGGGCACCAGTGATGTCTCCATTATGAGACTTGTTTTTGTGTTTGGCATATTGAATTCATGGGGAGCTTGCCACAGGCTTTGCCATGCGGGCGAGGTACTCTTGGTAGCTTGCCGGGCTCTCTGAGAGGGGTGGAAGAATCGAATCTGGGTCAACCGCATGCAAAGCAAACACCCTACCTGTTTTCCTTTTGCTGGGATTTCAGGAGATTATAAGCAGATGCTTGGGTTCAAGATCCGACCTCTGGTCCCCAGGTTCCTATTTTGAAACTCTTTCTTACTGTTGTTGCTGTTTGGTTTGTGGACTGCACCGGGTAGGATTCGGGGCTGTTCGAGGCAGGGCTGGGGATCCAAACCTGGACTTCCCTCGTGCAAAGTTCTGTGCTCAGTCCACACAGCTAACTCTCCAAGCCCACTGCCTGTTTTGTGACTTGGCAAACTCACTCCTTGAATTCACAAAGAAGGGTTGCGTACACATACCTGCAAACCTATCACGATCACGATCATCCTGTTGTCTGTCGATTGCCTCGAGCAGGCACCAGTAACATCTCCTTCCTAGCCCTGAGATTTTAAAAGAGCATTATTCAGTGCTCTTTCAGGGTTAGGAGAATGAGATCCATCATTGATATTGGTATTTGGCATATTAAGTACGACATGGGAAGTTTGCCAGGCTCTGCCGTGCGGGCAGGATACTTTCGGTAGCCTGCTGGGTTCTCCAAAGTAAGAACGAGATAATAAGCTTCCGGGAGCTGGGTTTTATAGTCTCTGGGTCTTGGCCGTTGATGGGACCACCTGGCGGCGGCGGCAGCTGGTGGGTGTGACGCCTACCTACTGGAAGATGGGGGATCTGGGTGGGGAAGGCCCAGTCCCGATCTGAGCAGGCTTGGAGATCTCAGCCCTGGGACCTGCATGCCTGGGTTCCTCTGCCAGTTCTTTCATGCATGAGGCTTGTCCAGACATGTGAAGAGTGGTCTCAGCATGGCTATGGCCAGTTCTGGAGGTCTTCAGCTGCTGGGGCTCTGCTCGGGGCGGGGAGGGAAACTCAACCCGCCCCCCTCCAAGGGGCCCTGGTGAGGACAGCCAGGCACAGGGGCAAGAGACTCTGCAAACCTATCTCAAGATAAAATGGGGCTGGAGCGATAGCCCAGCCGGTAGGGTGTTTGCCTTGCACGCGGACGACTGGGTTCAATCCCTGGCATCCCATATGGTTCCCGGAGCACCACCAGGAGAAATTCCTGAGTGCAGAGTCAGGAGTCATTGCTGGGTGTGACCTAGAAAATTGCCTCCCCCCCCCATAGGAGGAGATGTATATCTTTTCAATGTTGATGCTGCTCAATTAAAGACAAAGTAAGGACATCAAAATTCTCATTTCTCTTCGAATCATTCATAGAACTCCTTTAGTTTGGATAATAGGGACATGCTACGATTGATAAGTCCAATTAAATGATTTATTCAAGAGAATGGGAAATATTGCAGAAAAGTTGGAAAAGTTCTGTCCTTTCTCTCAAATGTAGGGTTTGGTGTTTAGGGCTTAAGAAGATACTTTCCTTCAAGATGGAAAACAATTTCACTTCTCAGCCAGTATCTGCAAATCCATGATTTTGTTCAGAGAAGACTCACAGAGTTTTCTAAGAAATCTGGAGAAAGTATCTGATTTTATCGGGTATCAAATGCAAATGAGTCACAACTCTCCTATCTGCATCTTTAGCCGGAAACTCTGGAACTTGGGCTGCGGCCTGTATAAAATTGTTCTTTTCTTGAAGCAAGAGGGAAGCAGGGTTTTATAAAAGATCTAGGACAATCTGGAATTGCACAACTTGATCCTTTCACACAAATCGACAGTGGAAGCACATCACGAATAGAACTGAGATCACTTCTTAGTCCATGATTTTAGTCCACAGCTTTTCTTTATAAAATCAGGTCAAGGAAGGAATGATTTTTTTCACAATTCCTCCCCAAAATACAAAAAAAAAAAAAAAAGTAGGATTGTGCTAAGAGTCAGTCCTCTCTTTGGGTGACTCACAAATCTGGTTTCTTCCACCATTTTAAGATGATAAAAAAAAAGTTTCTGATTTATCTTAGCTTTTTTTTGTCAAACTGAAGAATAACTTTCCTAAAATTTTAAAAGCACGCGATTTTTTGCACATAGAATGTGCATGGAACTCCATACATATGCAAGGAACCACAAGGCAGCAAGATGGTGACTATTCACAGCACTGGAGCTTACATCCTCCAAGTCTGCTCCCAAACCCCTACCCCAAAGCATCATCACCCACTATTCCTGCAAGAGCTCCTCTTCTTGGCTAGGTTTTTAGGTGCTCAGGCGCTACCCTCTTTGTCTGGGGGGGGGGGGGTCGTTTCTGGCGGTGGTCACTAAGCAATGCTGGAGAGAGAACCTGGGGCTTTCACACGCCAAGCAAGAGCTCCAGCCCTTTGAATTATGCTCCTAGCCCCAACTTCCCTTTCTCCGGGCTGGCAGCAGCACTTGTCGAAAGTAGGGTAGGAAGCACGGAGTCTTTTCAGTAAAATAACGAATCCACCGCCAGGCTCTGGCGTCCTTTAAAAAAACCAGGGACACAACCGAGAGGGCAGTCGGCGCCCGCCCTCATTATTTACAGAGCGCAGAGCGCGTGAGGCTGGCCATTCCAGAATCCTAGCACGGGCAGCCACCGAGCCAAAGGTTCCACCTCTCGCCACCCCCCATCTCTGCAGCCTCACCTCGTGCAGCGCCCGATACCTGCCCGGGGTTCCGCCGGCGCGAGGCTTCCCGGTCCGTGGGGCACAGACCACGTGTCCTCGCCACCTCCCCGCCCCGCCCCGCGCCACGCCCCCAGCCACGCCCAATCACCGCCGGGCACACCCAGGCCACGCCCAATCACCGCTTAGCACGCCCCCCAGTCACGCCCCTTTCCCGGCGGCCCAGACCCCGCCCCGCGGCGGAAATGGCGGGGGCGGGGCGAGCGACAGCAGCAGCAGCAGCGGCGGCGGCGGCGGCAGCGGCAGCGGCGGGGACCGAGTCCTGCCCGGGCGCGGCGGCGGCGGCTCCGCCCAGCGCCGGTCACGCCGTGACAGGGGCGGAAGCGGCGGCGGCGGCGGCGGCGGCTGCAGCGGCCGAGCCGGGGCTGCTGCGCGCCGCGCGGCTCCCGAGAGACGCGCGCAGCCCGGAGCGGCGCTGCGAGGTGCGGGGCGCGCGCGCGCACGGAGCCGGGTGGTCGTAGGGGGGGTTGACAGCGCTGCACAAAGCCGCCGCCCCTCCTCCTCCTCCCGGGCTTCAGGAGGGGTCCCGGGGAGGGGACGTCCCGGGGAGGGAGTGGGGCGTCCCGGGAGCGTCGCCCGCGTTTGGAAGTGGGGCGCGCGCGCGCGGGCTTGGGGCAGGGCGCAGTTTTCCCGGGCGGTGCTGTGGCTTCGGGGGAGTCCCCCGATACCCAATTAATTGCTCCTCACCCCCACCTCATCATCATCATCCTCATCCTCATCATCATCATTAATTTTGGACTCTGCAGCGGCGCCTTCTCCCCGACGCTCCTTGCACCCCGTCGGCGCCCAGGTGAGCCCCGGGAAGTGGGGGGACTTCTTGGGGGGAGAAGAAACGGAAGCGAGGCGCAGCTGCAGACGTCGTCGGAAACGTGGTGGGGGGGCGCGCTCCGGGGTGGGGTGGGGTGTCCCGGCACCTGCGGGGGCGTGGGAGGGGGACCCAGCCTACCCCGGGGGGGCTGCCTGGCGCGGGGTGCGGGGGCGAGCGCGCAGCCCTGGCAGGTGTCGTTGTCGTCGTTGTCGTCGTAGTAGGACTCAGCCACGGTGCGTGGACGCTCCAAAGAGCGAACGTTTGGCGTGGACCTAGTTGCTGGGGGTAACTCCTCCGGGACGCGGACCCCCGAGTGGTGGGGAGTGGGGGGCGGGGTGGCGGTGCGTATGCACGGGGTGGCCGCGGGAGGTGAAAAGAGGAAAGAAGAGACGCCCCGAGAAGTTGGGGGTTCGGTGATGTGGAACGGAGCCAGCTGGAGGCCCAGTGCTCCCCTAGTGGCGTGCACCCCAAGAGTAGAGACTTGTCCGCTTGGGGGAGATCGCTCACTCCTACCTAGCTAGATGCAGCTTAGGTTGTTATTATTATCATTGTTATTATTATTATTATTATTTTGATTTTTGGGTGCATCTTGTTGGACTTACTTTTTTTTTTGCATTGTGTTTGAGTGCAGGGATAGCGAGTGGGAGGAAAGGGGAAAGGGTTTCTTCTTTGGAAGACTTGGGAAACAGTCGGCATTAATAATTAATTGTCATGGGGACAGAGAAAATCAGCAGCCGGATGATGGTTCAGGATCTGTACTGAGGGAATTTTGCTTCGTGTGGGTGCAGAAAGCTAGCATCCTTCTTTTAAGTAGCGCGGAGGAAAAATTTCTCTGTTTCTTGTTGTCTCAGAAGAAGTTTCTAGTCATTTGTCCTATTTCAGAAAGTATGTTGATTTTACTTTACCTGCGGTTAGTACTTGGAGCCCTTCTGATTAATATTTGCGGTGAGTTACATGCATTTTTTTTTTTTTAGTTTTAGTTGTAGTTCTCTATTGTGTGACATCAGAAATTTACTGGCTGCTTCCAAGAGCCTGATAACTATTTTTTAAAAATTTTTATTAGTGAAACACCATGAGGTACAGTTGTAGACTTATAAATTTTTGTGCTTGAGTTTCAGTTATACAATGATCGAATACCCATCCCTCCACCAATGCCCATTCTCCACCACCACAGATCCCAGTTATATGCATTTTAAGAGCAGAGTTATTTGGGGAGGAAAAAATTGGGGAATTTTTGAAACAAATCTAGATATTGAGGTATCCAGTTTAGATATTTGCCTGCTCAGATCCCCATTTTTTCTTTTATCATAGTAGAAGGAAATTAAAATCTTTGACTTGAAAATTAGGGAGAAATAAGCTTATACAATTACAAAATTATCTTGAACTGAAAAGGATTATACCAAAAAACAAAAGGATATGAACAAAGGGATTATATCCAAAGTTAGGTGTGTTTATTAATTTGAAGAAAGAGGTGGGAAAGAATTTTTAGATTATGTCTTTCTGGGAGAAATAGTACAGTGATTAAGGTGCTTGCTTTGTATACATCTGACCTGACTTGCATCCTGGAATTGCACTTGGTCCCCCACTTCCTGTCAGCAGCCCTGGGGGAGTGATTCCTAAGTGTATAACCAAGAATAAGGCCTGAGCATAGCTGGGTGTGGGCCACTTCTGACGCCCTCGAAGAATATTTGTATCAGTGATGCTTTGATAATATGGGGTATATAAATATATATGTATCTTTCAATTATATGGACTTTTTTATATTTGCATATTGAAAATCAAAGAATTTTTTCTTCTGTTTTTAGATCCAAAGCACGGCAGCAGAAAAAATAGAAAAAAATAGCCGAAATTATAATAAGTGTCCAAAAATGGTGAGGCTGTACAACAGTTAAGTATATGATCAAATGTCCCACTCCAAAGCCTCACTCAAGTTTAATAATAGTCTATATAGCTAAGGTTTTTATTTTTTCTTAGCCGTGCCTTTATTATTATTATTAATATCAAATTATTAAATACACGTTTTTCTATGTACCGTTGAGTTACAGTTCCAAATTGCTTCTTATGGAAATATTTGAATTCCTACATCATGGGTCAAATATTTATGAATCTTCAGATTTTGTGTTCCCAAGTGCCACAGTGAATTCAACAAATATTTTAGATACAATACTGATGTAGACCATATGCTTGCATATGTTATATATTTGTGTAATGTCATTTTGTGGTTTATTTAAAAAATGCGAGACATAGATAAGATTTGTTAGATTGAATAGCTCTTTGGAAAGAAAACTGTGATCGCAAAAGCTTTCTTCAGATAGGTGACAGTAGTAGTACTTTTATTTATTTTGGAGGGATTTGGGGACATATCTGGTGATGCTCAGAGGCTTCTTGTGGTTCCGTGTTTAGGAATGGCCCCTGGCAGTGCTTGGGACCTTGGGGGTACCGGGAATTGAACCCAAGTCATCTGTGTGGCAGGAAAGCATCGAATCTCCTGTACTATCCCTCTGACCCGGTCATAGTGCTTTTAAGACGATTAGTACTTCATCAGAATAATGAATCCTGCAGAATAGTAATTCACTTACTGCATAGAGACCTGCATTTCAGAGTATGTTTGGATGCATCTGTCTGTTATACTCATTGCTTCCAAGGGCGTCTCTGACATGGGTGTCATTTCTCAAAGCTGATGTAGATGGTGAATTTGAGATTTTCCCACGTGTTGTCCATAATCCATGAACACTGCTTGTATAAATGTGAGTGTATCTCACAGAGAGAGCACTGGATCACAAGATCCTCACAGCTCTTCTCCAGCTTCGTGATTATAGATGTTGAATTTCCAGCTCATGATAACACTTTTGCTTTCAGATTCTTTTATCCAGTCCAATGTCCTATGTGTCCTATTTTCTTTTAGGTTGTGGGTTGTGTGATTTTGTGTGTATCCCTTTGTATAGTAAACATGATGGGGACTTTCAGAATCCATATATGGTTGAGTACTTCTGCTAAGCATTTTTCATTCCTTGTCTAATATGAATCGGAAAAAAATTAATTTGGTTATTTACACTTCCATGGATACTATACATATTTTTCATGTAGATTTTGGGTTCTTAATTTTTTACTTAACTATCCTGTTATGAGACTAATCTGAGAACTCCAAATTTTTTTTAGAAGACTAACCCATATTTCTTGGGACTTGAGATATAGATCTGGTGGAATCATGATCCAATCCCTGGCATCTATGTAAAACACCAGCAGAACAATAACAACAACAACAACAGCAACAACAACAGTAACAACAACAACAAAACACTGTGTTCACAGTAACCCAGGCATTGTGTGGTTTTTATGAGCGCTTCCTGGAGTTAGGTCTGGAGGGGCTCAGAGCTTATACCTGGAGGGACTCCGGGCTTACTCGTGGCTCTGTATGCACTCAGGAATCACTCCTGGCCAGCTAAGAGGACAATATGGGCTGCCAGGGGTGGAGCCCGGGTCAGCTTCCTGCAAGGCAAGTGCCGTATCTGCTGTACTATTGCTCCGGCCCCTGTTGGATGCTTATTTGTTAGGTTTTACTGGAAGGAATTGAATGAGTTTTCTTTTTTTTCCCCTTTTGTTTACTTTTTCTTTCTTTTTTGGTTCCTCAGCAGCTGCCATCACCACTCCGAGTTTCTTTCTTTTTTAAAGGCGTAGTCCAAGATAAAATTTCAGCAACTGGGGCTAGAGCGATGGCACAGTGGGTAGGGCGTTTGCCTTGCACGGGACCAACCCAGGTTCGATTCCCAGCATCCTATATGGTCCCCCCAGCACTGCCAGGAGTATTTCCTGAGTATAGAGCCAGAAATAACCGCTGTGCATCACCAGGTGTGACCCCTCTCCCCTCCAAAAAAAATTCAGCAACTGCTAAAACCAGTCAGATGAAAGCAATATGGCAGATAAAAGCTGTTTATTTTTCTTTGCATATTGAGTTTTGCACAGCAGTGTAACTTAGGTAATGGTTGTTCACCTGGTTATACTTCTTATTTTTCTGTTTTATTTTTTAATTTTTTTTTCTTTTTGGGTCACACCCGGCAATGCACAGGGGTCACTCCTGGCTCTGCGCTCAGGAATTACCCCTGGCAGTGCTCAGGGGACCATATAGAATGCTGGGAATCAAACCTGGGTTGGCCGCGTGCAGGGCAAACGCCCTACCCGCTGTGCTATCGCTCCAGCCCCATTATTTTTAATTTTTTTATTCTTTTAGTTCTTGGGTCACACCCGGCTATGCTCAGGGGTTACTCCTGGCTCTGTGCGCAGGGATCACTCCTGGTCCTGGTGAGCTCTGGGGACACACACTTTGGGATGCTGGGAATCGAACCAGGTCAGCCTCACGCAAGGCAAATGTCTTCCCTGTTGTGCTCTTGTTCCAGCCCCCTCACTGAGGTGTTTTGAAGCGTCCATACGATTACTGAGTATTTGTTGAATGCTTCTGCTAGGCATGATGTTTCCAAGTGTGTCCTCTATGCTCCGATGCCCTCTTGCTGTCCCCCTTTTATGTAGGCGACCCTGAGACTTTCAGCAGCTCAGTAACTTGGGGGTGATGGCCAGACACCCAGGCAGTCTGACTGCAAAATGTTGTGTGTCTAGTTGCATAACTTCCCTCCAGGCTGTTGACTGGATTGCAGATCCCAGTATTCCTAATGGTTTAATCTTCTTGTCTGCCTGCAGATTTCCCAACATAATGGCCACTTCCCGGGGGAGGACCAAGAAAAAAGCATCCTTCGATAACTTTGCAGATAGCCTTCCTTTGCGGAGCTCGGGGAGGCAGGTACTGCTCACTTGCTTATTCTTAACTTGGTTTGCTTTGTTCAGGTGTTTCGCGTGCACAGAGGTTCTAGGATTGTGATGAAAGAATTGGAGAGGAGAAGCTGCAGTTATGGAGGCCAGAATGATATTACCGCTGGTAGGGAAGTGCTTCGCACACAGCTCACCCTGGTTCAATCCCTGAGACCCCATAAGGTTTCCTGACCCTTGCTAGGAGCGATCCCTGAGCACAGCTAGGTGTGGCCCCCAAAGAAAAGAAAAGGTAGAATTCTGCTTCTCAAGGGCCTTGCAGCCTTTGAAAATCAATCCCCAGATAATCGCTGTACAGTGTGATGAAAGGCTAACAGGCAGAACGTCTAGCATGTGTGGTATAAGGCAGGTCTTAAGATTTTCTATTTGTGACCCCTTTTTGCACAAGGGAAAATCATTTTTATTGCCACACTTGGTGGTACACAGGTGACTCACCTTTCCCTGAGGGCACTCAGACAGTTGGCACTACACTGTGGTATTTGCGAAGCAGATACTTTCTCCCAGGCCCAAGAATTTTTGACAAGACCCTGAGTATACAGCCAGATCTAAGAGAAAGGGGGTGGAGGGGTGGTAGTACAGTGGGTACTATAGCCGGGTATGACCCAAAAGGCAAAAAAATTAAAAAAAATGATAGACAACCCCTTACGGGGTCACAACTCACTGTTTAAGAAGCGAGGGGTCAGATCAGGTGGGGAGAAAGGCATACATCAGCCCTGCTGCCTTTGGACTGTAAGCTTAGCCAGGCTGGGTTGATGGTTTATTTATTTTTTTGCTTTTTGGGTCATACCCAGTGATGCTCAGGGCTCTGCACTCAGGAATCACTCCTGGCGGTGCTGGCGGACCATATGGAATACTGGGATTCAAACCTGGGTCAACCGGGTGCAAGACAAACGCCCTACCTGCTGTGCTATCACTCTAGCCCCGGTTGATGGTTTATTTGGGGCTCTCTTCTTCCTTCCCTCCTTTCCTCCCTTGCAGGCTTCCCCCCACCCTCCCCACTTTTTATAGTTTTGGGGAGGTGAATTCGGGCGTTTGCCTTGCACTCAGCCAACATGGCCGACCCGAGTTCGATTCCTCTGCCCCTCTCGGAGAGCCTGGCAAGCTACAGAGAGTATCTCCCCCGCACGGCAAAGCCTGGCAAGCTCCCCGTGATGTATTTGATATGCCAAACACAGTAACAACAAGTCTCATGATGGAGACATTACTGGGCCCGCTCGAGCAAATCGATGAACAACGGGAGGACAGTGACAGTGACAGTGAATTTGGACCATGTAGTTAAGGCAGGGCTGACTCCTGGCTCTGCACTCAGGAGTCACTTCCTGGCTGACACACTTAGGGGACCATATGGGATACCAGGGATTGAACCCAGGTTGGCTGTGTGCAAGGCAAGCGCCTTACCCACTGTACTCTCTCTGTGTTCCCAATAGTCTTCTCTCCTACCTTCATTCCTTCCTCATACCTATCAGTGCTCAGAGCTTACTCTTGGCTCAGTGCTCAGGGATCATTCCTGGCAGGCTCAGGGGAACCCTGTGAGGTACCAGAGAGCAAACTTGAGTTGGCCACAAGCAAGGCAAGCTATACTATTGCTCCAGCCCCCAAGAAAAAAAAAAGAAATCTCAAATATTGTTATTCCTGCTCCAGAATTCTCCCAAGTCTCTGTTTGCAGTAGTCAATAAAAATATCTTCGTCTTGGAGTAGCGTTTGTTCTTAGCTTTGTCCTAAGAAAGGCGCCCCCGGCCTGCCCTCTGCTCAGAGGCTTGGCACTGAAGCACTCCTGGATTTGCAGTGTCTCTGTGCCTGTTTGCACACATGCGTCCTGCAGAGCCGGCCTGTGTCTGCAGCGAGTTCATGCGTGTTTACACACATGCATTCTACAGAGCCTACTGGGGTGCCAAGAGGTGGTCAGACTCGGCCCGGGCTGCAGGAGTGAGCCCAGGACTCACTCCTGTGCCCCTGTTGCTCCCGTCCATCCCAGGTGGCCGCCTTCACCTTAGCTGGTTCTCTGTCATAGGCGAAGAAAAAGGCCACGGAGATCCTCGATGACAACGAGGACGGCGGGTGCGAGAAGAAGTACCGGAAGTGTGAGAAGGCGGGCTGCACGGCCACCTGTCCCGTGTGCTTTGCCAGTGCTTCCGAGAGGTAGGTCTGTGGGGACAGTGGGCTCTGCGGCCAGTGTTCCCGGGAGACAGACCCTGCACACCTGTCGGTCATCAGTGGCAGATGTGGCCGATGCGTGGCCTCCGTTATCTCTCTGATTGTCATCTCTGCCCGGTGGCCAGCACGGGGCCTCCGATCTCATCAGCCCTCACTGGGTCCCAGCTGGTGTGTGCGTGGGTCAGGGGGAGGAGCACATACATGGGAGGGGCACATACATGGCGGGACCAATGACTATTTCTCCCCCTCAAGCAACACAACAGCTGCTGCTCTGGGTGGTCACTGATTGCACTCCTGCCATTTTTGGTTTTTTTTTGTTTGTTTGTTTGGGGGCCACACTTGGCAGAGGCGATGCTCAGGGCTTGCTCCTGGCTCTGCACACAGGGACCACTCCCACCACATAGGATGCTGGGGATCACACCCCTCCCAGTCCCTCACACTCCACTCCTGCCTTTTTTTTTTAAACTTTTTTTTCCAATTATTATTTCTATAAAGTTGTTCACAATAGTTCATTACAAATAATGTTCAAACACCAATTCCACCACCATGCACCTTCCCACCACCATAAGAGGACGGTGTGTGAAGATTGTTGGTTTTCACCCTGGAGCCATCTAAGCCCGTATATAAGAGATGACACGCATGTGTATTATAACCAAACAAATGTGTGCTACTCTTGGTACATCAGTGGCCTAGGGTATAGGAGGACACATGGCCACGTGCTCTAGGATGTTCTCTCTCACTCTCTTCCGGGAGCTTTATTTCATAGTCTCTGGATCTTGGCCATTGGTGAGATTACATGGCGCTGGGGGCAGTTTGTGGGCGTGACTGCCAAGCTACTGGGAAACTGGGGAGCTGGGGGAAGAGGCCCAGTCCCGTTCCAAGCGGGCTTGGAAATCTCAGTCACGGGTTCCGCATACTTGGGTTTTTCTGCAGGTTCCCCCTGTAGGTGAGGCTCCTCCAAGCATGCGGAGAGTGGCCTTGAGCATGACTGCTGTTGGGTTCTGGAGGTTTTTGGCTGCTGGCACTGCTTGAAGCCGGGAGGGAAAGTCAACCCCGCCCCTCTCTGTGTTTTTTGTTTTTAATTGAATCACTGTAAGATACAGTGTTACAAAAACTGTTTACAGATGGGTTTCAGTCCTAGTGTTTCAACACCCTTCCCTTCCTCCCAGTACATTTCCCACCACCTGGGTCCCCAAGTTTCCCTCCTGCCACCCTCCCCCCAAGCCTGACTCTAGGGCATGTACTTCCTTTCTCTCTCTTTCTCTGTCTCTCTGTCTCTTTCCTTTTGGGCATCATGGTTTACAGTGCAGATGCTGAGAGGTTTTCTTGTCTTTTTCAGTTCCTTCCCTTTCCAACCTGTCATTGCTATAGTGTTCCCTTCTCTTTGCCAACTGCCTTCTCCCCCAGCACCAGAAGCAGCTTTCAACCATGGACCCATCCTCCTGGCCCTTGTTTCTGCTGTCCTTGGGTATTAGTCTCATAGTATGTTTTTTTTTTTTTTGGGTGGTCCACATAGAACCTTTCACTTCTAGGAGAAGAAAACTTTCTGTTGAGGCTTAAGAGTCTGCAAGACACAGAACACAAATCCCGTGGGTTTTGGAACTTGAGAGGTGGTCATGTGCTCATAGTGGCATCATATATCTATCTCTATATATATATTTTTCCTTTCGATGTCGGGGATTGAACTCAGGTCCTCCCACGGATGAGCCATGCGCCCCACCATTGAGCCCTCGCCCCTGTTCCTTCTCTGTTGGCAGTTGACTGGTTCTGTGGGCCAGTTGCCTGCTAGGTCATCAGGTGTCAGGGGACCAGATTCTGTGGCTGTTCAGTCCTGGCTGGTTGAATCAGTGGACACCACGGTCTGCCCCTCCTAGGCATGCCAGCACAGCAACTGTGGCAGCATTTTCTGTTTCACATGTAGGAGCCTGCGGGGCTCCAGGAGTCTGGATAAGCCTTCTGGGTTCTCCCGACATGTATCTAGGTGGATAGGTGACCTCTGGCCTGAGTTCCCAATCCCCACCCTGTGTGACACAGTGTCAGGACTGAGCAGAGTAGCACAAGAGACTGCAGAGCTGGCTCATGGCAGGTGCTGGGTGAACTCGGAAATGTCTCTACTTGCCTTTTTTTTCCCTTTTTGACTTTTGGGCCACACCCAACAGTGCTCAGACCTCACTCCTGGCTCAGTGCTTCAGGATCACTCCTGGCAGTGCTCGGGGAACCCCATACAGGGTGCCGGGGATTGAGTCTGGGCCAGCCACGTGCAAGGCCCATGCCCTCCCCACGATCTCGTTGCTCTGGTTCCTCTTGCTTTTTTTTTTTTTAATTTATTGAACCACCATGAGAACACTCACAAAGTCTGTCAGTTCAAGTCTCGGTCAGTCATACAATGATTAAACACCCGTCCCTTCACGGTCCCCAAATGTCCCTTTAGTGCACATTTTCTACCACCAAGAACTCCAGTATACCCCCCTTCCACCCACCCCCTGCCTGTGTGGCAGATTTTCACTTTACTCTCTCTCTCTCTACATTGATCACATTCAATATTACGACAAAAGACCCAACATTATTATTCGGAATTTTCCCCAACGTTCAGACCTTCCAAAAAGACATCATCAGATAATTTGTTTTCTATTGCTGATTATGAAGAGCATATGATGTCGCGTGGCCACAATAGCGGCCACGCGAATTTGGATTTCTGATATTTTAGTAATCAACCGAAAGGGATTACTGCCAACAGCCCCTGGGTTCCGAGATTGGTTTGTGTGCCTCTGGGATCATGGTCGTTCAGAAACTGGAGGGGGCGTTTGAGGGTGGCAGCCCGGAGCATTGTCATGGTGGGGAGCAGGGCTGATTCCACCCCCATCCCATGAAGAACAATGTGCCTCATCAGTGTAGTCTCTTACCTGGCTGTTCATTAGGCTCTAAAAGATGCAGGCCACCATGCTGCCACCGCAAAGGGGGACGGCGAGGGACAGACACCCTTCCCCTCCCAGGGCGGCATAGCACCATAGTTAAATGCAAGTCCAGATGCATTTTGGTTGGGCATTATATTTTACTCAGATTTTCCCACCACCATTCAAGCCTGTTCCCTCTTGCTTTTTAACAAATGTCTTCCGTCAGGTGTGCCAGGAACGGCTACACATCCCGGTGGTATCACCTCTCCTGCGGGGAGCATTTCTGCAATGAGTGTTTCGACCACTACTACAGAAGGTTTGTTCACTGAGTGGAATTTGGGGGTTCAGGGGATGGGGGCACAGTGGAGCGTGGGCCACCGCATTCCACCCCTGGCTTGATGAGTTACTCTCCCATTTCTACCAGACCCGTGCCAGCACCATGGGGACAGAATAACTGTAGGTTTTTTTATTTTTTCTCTTTTTGGGTCACACCTGGTGATGTTCAGGAGTTACTCCTGGCTTTGCACTCAGGAATCACTCCTGGCAGTGCTGGGGGACCATATGGGATGCTGAGGATTGAAACCGGGTCGGCTGCGTGCAAGGCAAACACCCACTGTACTATCGCTCCGACCCCATAACTATAATTATTGTTAATTATGTTAATTATGATATCACTGGAGCAATAGCACAGCAGGTAGGGCGTTTGCCTTGCACATGTCCGACCCGGGTTCAATTCCTCCGCCCCTCTCGGAGAGCCGCAAGCTACCAAGAGTATCCCCACAAGGCAGAGCCTGGCAAGCTCCTCGTGGCATATTCGATATGCCAAAAACAGTAACAGCAAGTTTCACAATGGAGACATTACTGGTGCTCACTCAAGCAAATCGATGAACAAGAGGACGACAGTGCTACAATGGTAGTTAACAATAATAGTTAAAAGTGTTTGCTGATAATAGTTCGTGGTTATAGACCCCAAGTCTTGAGAGGAATCTAGGAGCTACTTTGTTCTCTCTGGCAGCACGTAAGAGGGATCAAAGATGTGGGGGAAGATGTAGGATGAGGGGCTGGAATGTAGGTTGTTTTATAATTATTTTAATTATATCATTTAGAAGCATAATCAAAAATGGTATGTAACGACTTATGATGTGTTTGTGACTTAATATACGAGTGTGCATCATATTACCTTGTGTGTTATCTAAATTTGGGTGCCAGGTATTGGGTGTTAGGGCCCAACGCATTAAAATAGAAAAAAAAAAAAACCTTTGTTTTTTTCAGGGGCCCCCGGCATCACTGTCACTGTCCCCACATTGTTCATCGATTTGCTCAAGCGGGCCCAGTAACGTCTCCATCATGAGACTTTTTGTTACTGTGTTTGGTATATTGAATATGCCACGGGGAGCTTGCCGGGCTTTGCCGTGAGGGC
This sequence comes from Sorex fumeus, assembly GCF_029834395.1. NCBI lineage: Eukaryota > Metazoa > Chordata > Mammalia > Eulipotyphla > Soricidae > Sorex > Sorex fumeus. The sequence goes on from NW_026606151.1 coordinate 10,635,801, forward strand.
GAGATGCTCTCAATAGCTTGCTGGGCTCTCCAAGAGGGGTGGAGGAATCGAACCCGGGTCGGCCTGGTCGGCCTCGTGCAAGGCAAACGCCCTACCCGCTGTGCTATCGTCATCCCCCTTATTTAGAAGGTGGTACACCCTGGATATAAAAGTTATCAACTTTCCTTCCATTTTTGAAAAATCTCATTGATACTCTTGCCTTCTAGCCATAAAGATGGATATGAAAAATATGTTACGTGGAAAAAAATCTGGACGAGCAACGGGAAAAGCGAGCCGAGCCCCAAGGCGTTCATGGCGGACCAGCAGCTCCCATACTGGGTAACGTAACGCACGGGCCTCGTGCTTCCCCAAAGCGTTTACGTAGGCAGTGGAAAGTCAGGATTGGTCTGGGGGGGACTCTCTCATGGCTCTCTTGTCTTTCTAGTTATTTGTGTTTTGGGAGCCATACCTGGCAGTTTTGAATGACTCCTGACTTAGTGCTCGAGTTCACTGCTGGCGGTGCTTAGGGGACCAGGCATTGAAATTTCTGTTAAAAAGAAAAATTATGGAGCTAGAGCGATAGTGCAGTGGGTAGGGTGTTTGCCTTGCATGCGGCCGACCCGGGTTCGATTCCCAGCATCCTATATGGTTCCCCGAGCACTTCCAGGAATATTTCCTGAGTATAGAGCCTGGAGTAACCCCTAAGCATTGCTGGGTGTGACCCCAAAACAAAACGAAAAAAAAAAAAGAATTATGGGGCTGGAGCGATAGTTAAGTGGGTAGGGCATTTGCCTTGCATGCGGCTCACCCGGGTTCAATCCCCAGCTCCTATATGATCCCCCGAGCACTGCCAGGAGTGATTCCTGAGTGCAAAGCCACCTGTGCATCGCCGGGTGTGATCCAAAAAGTACCCCCCCCAAAAAATTAACAGATTCATTATGATACACAGAGGAAGTTGAAGCTGGTATTAGTATTAGCTGTTGCCAAACATGATACCATCTCTCTGTTCTTTGTTCGCGTTCATATTTTTATTTGTGTGCTTAAACACAATTTCGTCCTCTAATCATAATTAGGTTTTGTTTTTGTTTTGTGTTTTGGTGGGTGGGGGGGGTGCTGGGTCCCCCAGCCGGTGCTGTTCAGGAACTACTCCCAGCTTGGTGCTTGGGGGTTCCCCCTGTGGTGTGGGGGATTCCGGCTGAGACTCTCTGCATAGGAAGCCTGTGCACGGTCCTTTGAGCCATTTCCCTCTGGCCCCCTAAGGAAGGTTTTTGTTTTGTTTTCTGGGGAGCCCTACCCAGCAGTGCTCAGGGGCTACTCCTAACCCGTGACTTAGGTGCTTGAGGGACCGGGAGTTGCTGGGGATCGGCCGAGCGCGGGTCAGCCGCGGGGAGACAGGGGCCTCCACTCTGTCCTCTTCCCGCGCCCTGACTCGTGAGCTTTTCATCTTGGAACAATTCCAACTTCTGGGCATGAGAAGTTGCCGCGCTCGGACGGAGAGTTCCTGTGTGTCATCACCCCCTCTCCGAGTTATCACCTAAGATAGTGTGAGTTTCGGCCGACTGTGAAGCCAGCCCTGGCGCAGTATTCAGAACCGCCTGACAGGCTTTGCGGGTTTCCTCGGGGGCTGGAGCGATAGCACAGTGGGTAGTGTGTTTGCCTTGCACACAGCCGACCTGGGTTCGATTCCCAGCATCCCATGGGGTCCCCTGAGCACCGCCAGGAGTAACTCCTGAGTGCAGAGCCAGGAGTAACCCATGTGCATTGCTGAGTGCTGAGTATGACCATCCCCAAAAAACAAACAAACAACAACAACAACAACAGCAACAACAAAAAAATATATATCCAGTTCCAAGGGGTCAGAGCGATGCTACAGCAGGAAAGACATTGTACTCTGTCTACCCGTGTTCAATCCTTGGCATCTGATACGGTCCCCTTAACCCTGCCAGGAGTAATTCCGGTGTGCAGAGCCAGGAGTAACCCCTGAGCACCACTGGGTGTGGCCCAAAACCGAAAAAGATTTGTTTCTTGTGGCAGAATCTCACGCAGGGTCCCCAACCCACCCCCCCACCTCGTGTGCTGTTCTCTGGCCAACCCCAGCCAGGCCTCTCTCTGTGCTGTCGGTCATGGCCTTCAGATCGCTTCCCCTGGCACTGTCCGAGCCAGGAGTGAATCTGAAATGCCGCACGGGGCAGAGAAGTGGGCTGTCCCGTGAGAGGAGCTGGGAGACGGTCATCGTGAGACGGGCACCCGATGCGTGTGAGATGTGGGATCCTGTCAGGCCGGGGCAGCGGAGGACAGGAACCTGCCCGGGACCCTGGCCGTGCCTTGACCTCGTCCTGCCTCGTCCCCTGCAGGTCCAGTGCACAAACCCGGAGTGTGGGAAGTGGAGGCAGCTCACCAAGGAGACGCAGCTCACCTCCCAGATCGCACGGACCTACCGGTGCGGCTGGAAGCCGAATTCTGCCATCAAGGTGAGCTCGGTGGGCCCCGCAGCGGAGCGGTGGGTGGGTTTCGTTGTCTGCAGGTCGAGGTGCTGTGTGTCTTCCACTGACTGTGTCCCTCCCCCGTCTCAGGACTGTGTTGGTCACACAGTGCAGCCCCGCCCTGTGGCCTAAGCAGTTATTTGGGTCCCCCTCCCAAATCGGCTGCCTGGGCTCGCTGCAGTCTCCTCGCTTCCTCTTCCATCGCAAGATGCAAAATGGGGGGGCTGGAGAGATAGCACAGAGGGTAGGGCGTTTGCCTTGCACGCGGCCGACCCGGGTTCGATTCCCAGCATCCCATATGGTCCCCTGAGCACAGCCAGGAGTGATTCCTGGGTGCAGAGCCAGGAGTAACCCCTGTGCATCGCCGGGTGTGACACCCAAAAAAGCAAAAAAAGGCATGCAAAATGGACACATTGCACAAGAGGGCTGGTGTGATGGATAACGTAGTATCTGAATTCTAAGCAGTAATCAAAGGGCCAACGGGTTTGATTCCCCGGGATCCCATACTGTCCTCTGGGTGCACTGCCAGAAGTAATTCCCGAGGGCAGAGCCAGGAGAAACCTTTGAGCCGTGTTGGGTGTGACCTGAAAAGCCAAAACAAAAGAAAAAGGCCAAGCTGGAAGAGAGACAGGGGTTGAAGGGGGGGGGGGGGAGAGAGAGAGAGAGAGAGAGAGAGAGAGAGAGAGAGAGAGAGAGAGAGAGAGAAAGGAATGGGGGGTTGTACCAGCTGAGACTTTCCCTCTTAGGGAAAGGCGCTTCCCTGGAAGTTCTAGAAGCAGGTTTCTATTTATATCTCATTGGTCAGGACAGGACCTGGTAACCACAGACAGCCACAGGCACAAAGGAAGAAACGGATTCGTAACTGAGTGTGCTGTGAAATCGCGCAGGCCCGGCTCCTGTGCGTGAGGAAGCAGGGATGAATGGGTGTGTGTGGGGGGGGCGTTTCACAGTCTGCCAGGATTAGTGTTGCGTGCTGGTTCGGAAATTTGGAGGTCACTTAGTGCCTGTGATGTGTGATGGGTGCACGGAACCGCTCATCTGCATACCTGGTTCTTCCAATGCATTAGAGGATATTCGAATTTAGTTATTTTTTACTAATAATTTTTTTAATTGAGTCACCATGTGATAGACCTTCACAAAGCTGTTCATTCAGTATTCTGACACCCATCCCTTCACCAGTGTACATTTCCCAGCACCCAGGTTCTCTCCATCAGCCCCCTCCCCCAGTCTACCTCTGTGGCCGATGCTTTTCTCTCTCTCTCTCTCTCTCTCTCTCTCCTTTTGGACATTGTTGTTTGCAATACAGGTAACTGCAAGATTATCAGGAATGGATATTAGAATCTTAAATACCAAAAGTAAAGTAACTTTGAGTCGTGAAACTGGCCGTCCAATTCACCCCTTTGACGTCTCGGGTTTGTGGTGTATTTGCAGAGATGTGCAGTATATTTCCCCGTAAAGTGTCAGTTTATGTATTCCCCTTTCCAAAGCAAATGAAGTGGTTGGTTGTATTTCTGTTTTGTTTGGGGGCCATACCCGGTGGTGCTCAGGGGGTTTCTCTTGACTCTGTGCTCAGGCATTGCTTGCTCCCGGAGGTGCTCAGGGGACCATCTGGGATGCCGGGGATCGGAGCCAGGTTGGCTGAACGCAGGGCAAGTGCCCTCCCCACTGTGCTCTCTCTCTGGCCCCTGTCCTGCTGCTTGGGATACAGTTTTCACGCTTCTGTGGCTGCTCTGAACAAGGAACTCGAGATGAGAGTTGCAGAGTCTGGGGCCTGGGCCTCTCCCGTGTCTGTTCAGCATTTAAAGTTTCGTGTTTTCACAGAAACTGCAGCTCAGTGAAACCATGGTGGTTACCGGAGGGCTGGGGAAGGGGTGGGAGGAAGAGGTTGAGGGCCTCCTTTTGGTTTGGCTTGGCTTTGGACCACACCCCTTGATGTCCATGGGCTAGTCCGGGCTCTGCTCGCAGGGCTCACTCTAGGGGTGTGCTGGGGACCCACCCAGGGTCAACCCCCATGCAAGGCCTCAGCCCCGTTCTACCTGTCTGGCCCTTGAGGGGTGTTTTGTGGCAGTTTGGCTCAAACTTTGGTGGTGGGTGCCATAAATCCTGTACACATAGAGAAGTGTTCAGATATACCCCGAAAGCCTACAGTGCCACAAACGAATGATAGTTGATCAAAAGAGAAGAAAAAACCCAAAGTTTCATGCTTTGATAGATTGCTCTCCAGAATCATCCTGATATCACTTCAGCATCCTGCCAGACAGCCTGTCTTCCCAGAGCTCCTCCGGCATCTTTTTTCTCTGCCACTCTGAGCAGCAAGAGGGCCATCTGCCCAGAGTGAATTGACCAGTGAAGACTGTGTTTTGTCACCCACCCTCATTAGCGCCCGGTCTTCTTTTGCAGCCCGAGAACACTGGGAACTGTTGCACCCAGCCAGAGGACCTGGTGAGTATTTCTGCACCCTCTCAACCCTCAAAGCTCACTGTGCCTCGCGTCATCCATCACGAGGAGAACATTCCGTGAGTGGCTCTTTATGTGGCCGCTAATCCCCATTGTCTCACGCCTGAGCCGCTCTGACTGATTGCTGGCGGGGTCATACTGGAGGTGCTTGTCTCTCAACTTAGAAAAGAAGCTTTACTTTGCTTTACAGGAAAAGGAAATAAGAGGGTCTGAGGGATAGTACGGCGGGTAGGGCACGTGCCTTGCACCTTGCGTTGGCAAAGGAGGTCAACCTGCGTCTCACCTTCCACACCACATATGGTTCCCCGAGCCCGCCTGGAGTGATCCTTGAGCAAAGAGCCAGGAGAAAGCCCCAAGCACTGCTGGGTGTGGCCCCCCAACAGAAAGAAAAATAAAAGGAAATAAAAAGGAGAGGTTACAGCCTTGCCTCTCCGGAGGGTGAGACATCCACTGATGTCCTCTCGCCTGCACTTGAAACTTTCTTTTTTTTTTTTCCTTTTTGGGTCACACCCTGCGATGTTCCTTTTTGGGTCACACTCTAGGCTCTGCACTCAGTAATTACTCCTGGTGGTGCTCGGGGGGGACCATATGGGATGCCGGGGATCGAACCCGGGTTGGCTGTGTGCAGGGCAAATGCCCTATTCTATGTGCTGTAGCTCCAGCCCCTGCAGTTGAATCTTTCCAAGACAAGAACATGGGACCCATAACTGGACGGTGTTGGCCCAAGGCCAGCGGCCAGTGCTCTGTGTCTGCTGGCTGCATGGAGCTGCCATACCCTATCCTATCAGAAAGGGGCAGGCTGGAGGGCAGAGCTGCCATCCTCCACAGGCTGCCAGCCAGACCCATGGGCTGCCCCAGAAAAAAAAGATTTTTAGTTTCCAGTCTTAGGCTTAGCACAGCGGGTAGGGCATTTGCTTTGCATGTGGCCAACCCAGCCGACCTGAGTTTGATTCCTCCACCCTTCTCAGAGCCCGGCAAGCTACTGAGAGTATCTCGCCCGCACGGCAAAGCCTGGCAAGCTACCCGTGACGTATTCAGTATGCCAAACACAGTCACAACAAGTCTCAAAATGTTACTGGGCTCACTCGAGCAAATCGATGAACAACGGGAGGACAGTGACAGTGATAGTTTTGGGTCTCACCCCAAGTGTTGAAAACACTGAGCTCTGGAGTTGTTCAGAGTTACGGTGGGTTTCTGCATTGTTCCTGTGCAGTTTTTCGAGTTGTTTGAAACGGAGTGCAAAGGGGAGTTGCCATCCCTGCAGATGCGGTTTAAATCCCTTTTGTTATAGAAAGTGCTGGGTAACATGTGTTCTATGTATGCATCTTTTTTTTTTTTTCTTTTTGGGTCACACCCGGCGATGCCCAGGGGTTACTCCTGGTTCATGCACTCAGGAATTACTCCTGGCGATGCTCCGGGGACCATATGGGATGCTGGGAATTGAACCCAGGTCAGCCATGTGCGAGGCAAACACCCTACCAGCTGTGCTATCGCTCCAGCCCCTGTGTGCACCTTTAAAAAACTTAATTTGTAACATAAAGAAGTGTTTCTCAGCGTCGGTCATTGGACCCCCACCCCACCCCGCATGGACACTCTAGGACATTCCAGAGTGGCTGCAGGTGAAAACCACATCAGCGAAGGGTAGAGTGCGGCATGAGGCTAGGGGAGCAACTAGTAAGAGAGGGGCCGTGAGAAGGAAAGGGAGTTGGGAGGGGCCAGAGGTCGAGCAGCACCACCTTAAGCACTCCACAGCAAAGCAGTGACCTCAGCAATCTTTGGATTTTGGGTAGACAAGGAAACCGTATCAGCAAATACAGGTGTGAATGGGGGTGGGACTGCAGCGATAGCGCGGAGGGTAGGGCATTTGCCTTGCACGTGGCCGACCCGGGTTCGATTCCTAGGATCCCATATGGTGCCCTGAGCACCGCCAGAAGTAATTCCTGAGTGCAGAGCCAGGAGTAACCCCTGAGCATAGCCCGGTGTGACCCATTATGTCACTGTCACTGTCCTGTCGCTGTCCTTCCGTTGTTGATTTGCTTGAGTGGGCCTGGTAATGTCTCCATTGTGAGACTTGTTGTTACTGTGTTTGGCATATTGAATACGTCACGGGGAGCTTGCCAGGCTTTGTCATGCGGGTGAGATATTCTTGGTAGCTTGCCAGGCTCTCCGAGAGGGGCGGAAGAATTGAACCCAAGTTGGCCAGGTCGGTCGTGTGCAAGGCAAATGCCCTACCCGCTGTGCTATCACTCCACCCATCTGAGGGTGTGAGCCAAGAAGCAAAAAAAAGAAAAAAGATAATAATAATAATAATAATAATAATAATAATAATAATACAGATATTGGCGCTGGAGAGATGGACACACTTGAACTGTAGCCAAAGGCTAAAGGGGGCCACCTTAAGAGTGACCTGGGGGTCGGAGCCATAGGACAGTGAGGAGGGCGTTTACCTTGCACACAGCCTACCCAGGATCAATCCCCGCCATCTCATATGGTCCCCTGAGCACTGCCAGGAGTGTTTCCTGAGTTCAGAGCCCAGAGGAACCCCTGAGCATCGCTGGGTGGACCCAAAAGCACCGCCCCGAATAAAAGAGCATCCTGGAATCAATGAGCTTTTGAAACGTGGGGGTGTGTGGGGGTGGGGTTGAGCTCGAGAAACCTTTTGTGGAAGTCCCACCCTGGGATAGTTTCTGAAAGCACAGCATCCCCTGGGCAGCGCGGGGGACAGGGTTGGGCTCTGTGCTCCCCCCCCACCCCTGTACTGACCCAGCCCGTTGCTCCCGCCTGTTGCAGAGGGTGTCAGAAGTCTCTAGCCACTGGTGGCACTCCATGCTCATCCTGCCGCCCCTGCTGAAGGACAGCGTGGCAGCACCCCTGCTGCGTGCCTACTACCCCGACTGTGTGGGCATGAGCCCGTCCTGCACGAGCACACAGCACACGGCCGCCAGCCCCGGGAAGCCGGACCCCGCCAAGGCTGCTCCCTCAGCATTGGGTGAGTGAGGGGACGGCACCAGGGGAACGGGGTTGGGGTTTTTTTTTCTTTTTCCATTTGTGATGCATGCAGTGTGATTTCATGATCTCCCTACATCGGGGTGCCCTCAGACAGGTGAGTTGCCCAGTCTTGGGGCGAATGTTCCCAGCGGGCCTCCTGTCAACAAATACAGTCCTACTCAGGTCTCGTTCACTTCTCTTTGGGGGGCATTAGGGGGGCACGTCTGGCAGTGCTCGGGGCTTCCTCCTGGCTCCTGTTCAGGGGTAAAGCCCTGGCGGGGCTCAGGTGGGTGCCCTACCCGCTGAACCTGCTCTCTGGCCCCATTTTTCATCCCCTCTCCCCCAGTTTTGGGGCGACACTCAGCAGTGCCCGGGGGTCTTCTCTGGCTCTGCACTCAGGAATTACCCCTGGCATGCTTCTGAGGCCAGATGGATGCCGGGGAATCTTTCCCAGGTTGACCGTATGCGAGGCGAGTGCGCTACCCTCTGTGCTATTTCTCCAGCCCCCTGATTTTTCACTTCTTTATGATTTTCTTGTGGTTTGATTTTTTGGGGGGGGGGAGGGGGGAGGACTCCCAAGCAGTGCTCTGGGGACTGCGATCCCCTCCTGGCACTAAGAGGGTGAAGATGCGGAGCTGCTGGGCCCTGTGGTGCCAGGCATTTCCAAGGCTGCCCCAGGGGTGCTCAGGGGCCCCAGGGCCTCGCTCATTAGTGCTCAGGACCATGTGGTGTTGGGGGTGGAACAGGGTCAGCATGTGCAGGCCACACCCCTTAACCCTTGCCCTTGATCTCTGTCCCCTGCTTTTCATTTTTTTTTCTTTTTTGGGTCATCCCCGGCAATGCTGAGGGGTTACTCCTGGCTCCACACTCAGAAATTACTCCTGGCAGTGCTAGGGGGACCATATGGGATGCTAGGGATTGAACCCGGGTCAGTCGCAGGCAAGGCAAACAAACGCCCATCCCACTGTACTATCGCTCTGGCCCTGCCTGCTTTTCTTTTCCTCTTAAAAGAGGATGGTCCCTTGAGCACCGCCAGGAGTAATTCCTGAGTGCAGAGCCAGGAGTAACCCCTGAGCATTGCCGGGTGTGTACTGCACACCCCCCCCCCCAAAAAAAAAGGGGAAAAAGATATTGTACTACAGGAACCTGTTGCACTCGCTAGAAGGAGCAGAGATCTGTTTGTTGGGGGGCGGGTGCTGGTTCAGGCGTTCCTCGACCCCTTGCTGGTGCTCTCAGGCCCCCAGCTGTGGGGGTACCAGCGTCTCTGCTGTCAGTTCCAGGCATGAACCGCTACTTCCAGCCTTTCTACCAGCCCAACGAGTGCGGCAAAGCCCTGTGCGTGCGGCCGGACGTGATGGAGCTGGACGAGCTGTATGAGTTCCCGGAGTACTCCCGGGACCCCACCATGTACCTGGCCCTACGCAACCTCATCCTGGCCCTGTGGTACACCAACTGCAAAGTGAGTGCCCGGCGGGCTGGCTGGGTGACTGATGATGCTTCACCCCAGCTCTGGGGCAGGCGAGGGTATGTGCTTGGTACGGGGCCGCATTCCCTGTCTCGGACCCTGGGTGCCAGGCATGCCACCCTCAGAGGCACCACAGAGGCCCCCGGCGGAGGAGGCAGTCCTTCTGACTGAGTCTCTGGTGGCAGATTTGGTTCAGAAAGGGCAGGCTTGGATGGTCATTGTCACTGTCCTCCCATTGTTCATCGATTTGCTCAAACAGACACCAGTAACATCTCCGTTGTGAGACTTCTTGTCACTGTGTTTCGCATTTCGAATACGTCACGGGTAGCTGGCTTGGGTGGTGGTCGGGGAAATTGGAAATAACGGCGGTGGGAGGGTGTAATGGTGATGGGATTGGTGTTGGAATATTGAATGTAATGAATCATTGTGAACAACTTTATAAAAATAAAATAAAATTAAAAAAGGGCCTGGCAGGAAAGAAGTAGCCCTGAGACAGGGGCTCAGACTTCAAGGTGGGGGACTTGTGTTCCTCAGTGCCAGGGCTGTGCTCTCTGTTGGAAGGAAAGTGGGGTGAGGCCCCTCAGCGTCACCGTGAAGGGATGGAGTATGAGCTTCCAAATAGAGCCCGGGCCGGAACGGCAGTATATGGGGCAGGGCGTTTGCCTTGCACTCAGCTGACCCGGGTTCAGTCCCCAGAACGCTGTGCTGTTACCCTGAGCCCCACCAGGAGTAATGCCCGAGCACAGCCCTAGAGATAAGCCCTGAGCACAGTGGGGTGTGGCCCCCAAACCGAAATGCATGTCTTGCACACAAAAAAAGGGATAGAGACAGTCCAGGGCTTAAGGCCTTTTGCTTGCTTCCTGTCAACCCCAGTTCAGTCCCCGGTACTGCATGTGGGCCCCTAAGCACCACCAGGAGTGATGACCCCTGAGCACAAAGAGAGCCAGGAGTCAACTGTGAGCATCACCAGGGGTGGCTCAGTAACATGCAAACAAAAAGACCCCAAGACTATATATATACATATATATATATATATATATATATATATATATATATATTTTGAGCCCGGCAAGCTACCGAGAGTATTCGATATGCCAGACACAGTAACAACAAAGTCTCCAATGGAGACGTTACTGGGCCTGCTCGAGCAAATCGACGATCAACGGGAGGGCCTTTACTTTTACTTTTTTTAATGAATCACCGTGAGATATAGTTACAGACTTACAAATTTTCATGATTACGTTTAGTCAATGATCGAGCACCCATCCCTCCACCAGTGCCCATTCTCCATCACCAATGTTCCCAGTGTCCCTCCCGCCACCCCCACCCCTTCCCACCCCCTGCCTCTGTGGCAGACACATTCCCTCTTACTCTCTCCTTTTGGGTGTTATGGTTTGCAATATAGGCAAGATTTTTTTTTTTTTAATCCAGGGGATTTTTTTTTTCTGGGCTGTTAGTTTCTTTTTCAGTTACGTGAGTTGGCGGGTACATGCAGACTGTCTGGGCTACACCCAGCGACACCCTGAGCTCAGAAGTTCTCAGGGGACTGTGGGATGTCGGGGGTCTAACCCAGGACTTCTGCACACAGAGCCTGCACTCAGCCCACTGATGTGACTCTTCAGCCTCCCCCGACTCTGTCCTTTCAGTTACAGACGAGCATGTTTCATGTACCGAGCCACCACTTTCTCCTCCGTGCATCCTTCATTGCTCGCCTGGATCATTGCCACTTCAGGGCTGCTGCAGAAATAGCCCAGACACGGCGGGTGGCGTTGACCTCCACGTGTTGTGTTTGAACGCATGTCCTCAGATTCTTGGCGTGCCTGGGCAAGGCGTTGACCTTGTCACGTGATTGCGTCCCTCTGCCAACCGTGTGTGGTTTGTTCTAACGGTTCAGTTCTCTTTTTGGACGCAGGAAGCTCTGACCCCGCAGAAGTGCACCCCCCACATCATCGTCCGCGGGCTGGTACGCATCCGATGCGTGCAGGAAGTAGAGCGGATTCTCTATTTTATGACCAGGAAGGGGCTCATCAACACCGGGGTGCTCACCGTGGGCCCGGACCAGTCCCTGCTGCCTAAAGATTACCACAACGTAGGTGAACGGGGGCTCTAGCGAGAGTGCCTGGCTATGGCTGTTAGTAACACGAGTAGGCATTGCATTAGCGCAAGATAATACCATAAATATCTTATAACTACAAACTAAAAGTGCAAAGTGTAATTTTGTAAGTGTAATTTTAAAAGTGTAAAGGTAAAGGTAAAGGCCCTCCCGTTGATCGTCGATTTGCTCGAGCGGGCCCAGTGACATCTCCATTGGAGACTTTGTTGTTACTGTGTCTGGCATATCGAATACGTCACGGGGAGCTTGCCAGGCTCTGCCGTGCAGGCGAGATACTCTCGGTAGCTTGCCGGGCTCTCCGAGAGGGGCGGAGGAATCGAACTCGGGTCGGCCATGTTGGCTACGTGCAAGGCAAACGCCCTACCACTGTGCTATCGTTTTTATAAATATCTTATATGAATGTAAGTCTATATCTACAAACTAAAAGCTAAAAGTGTAATTTAATAAGCGTGATTAAATAACAATACCGTAAATATCGTATAACTACAAACTAAAAGTGAAAGTGTAATTTTATAAGTGTAATTTTAAAAGTGTAATTTTTATAAATATCTTATATAAATGTAAGTACAAACTGAAAGCTAGAAATGTAATTTAATAAGTGTGATTAAATATCTGTGATAAAGATCTAGCTTATCTGCCGTCAATTTCTACTGTAATTAAATAAGATCGTAATTAAATATCTTATCTGGCTCAAGATCATGTTGCGAAGCCAGATTTGGGGAGAGGATGGAGGGCCGGGAGCCCTCAGGCACCTTTCCCCCCCAGACTTAAAAGGAGGTCCTTTGTACAAAAATAATTTCTATGGATATCCAAAAAACCCTGATGAATGAATGTTAACTTGGCACTTAGCACTTCCAGGACACACCAGAAATAGTACATAGTCCGTTGCTTTCATTGATACAATGGGACCTTTGTGTCTCTCTCTCTCTCTCTCTCTCTCTCTCTCTCTCTCTCTTAAAGAAATCAGTTATCATCGTCGGGGCCGGCCCAGCAGGATTAGCAGCTGCCAGGCAACTGCATAACTTTGGGATAAAGGTAAGCCACTTTGAAACACGGAGAGGCAGAAATAGATGGTTAAGCTCCATTGAGGCGCATTTCGAGTACTTAGAAGATCAACCTCTGAGCTGGATTGGGGAGAGCAGCTCGACGAGCTCCAGCCCTGCCCCCCCAACAGATTGCTCAAGCAGGGGTGTGGCACTCACCCCCAGCCCTGCCAAGTACAGCCCAAAGGAAAAAAAAAAAACAAAGAATTTATCTTTCCGGTATGAGAACAGATTGAAAATTTTATTTTTCGCTTTGGGGGTATTTTAGTTTTGTTCTATGGGCCACATCCGGCAGTGCCCAAGACTTACTCCCGGCTCTGTGCTCAGGGATCACTCTTGCTGGGGCTCAGGGGAACCATGTGGGTGCTGGGCAATCGAACCTGTGTTCATTGCATGCAAAGGAAGAGCCCTACCTGCTGTCTTCCTCAGTCCCCTGAAATTGCTTAAATTTTAAAAAGCAGAGGAAAATGAACATGCCCCCCCCCCCCCCACATTAGAGAGAATTTTAGATTTGTTTGGTTTTTTTTTTTTTTTTTTGGTTCTGGAAACACATCTGATTATCCCCAGGGCTGACTCCTGGCTATGCTCTTGGGAATCACTTCCGGTAGAGCTTAGGGGAACATATGGGGTGTTAGAGATTCAACTCAGGTTGGCTGCGTACAAGGTAAGCGCCCTACCCATTGTACTATCTCTCTAGTCCTCAAGAATTTTAGATTCTAATGCAAGAGTCGAAAAGAGATTCTCAGGCTGGAAAGATAGTACAGCGGGCAAGGCACACTTGCACCTGTCCATCCGACCTGGGTTCAATCCCCAGCATCCCATTTGGTCCCCATGTGCTCCCCTGAGTGCCATCAGGAGTAGTTCCTGAGTGCAGAGCCAGGAGTAACCCCTGAGCATTGAGCATTGATGGGTGTGGCACAAAAACACACGGAAAAGAGATTCTCCAAGTGCAGGGGTTAAGATGCTTGCCTTGTAGTGGCCAGCCCTGATTTAGTCCCTAGCACCTGCTATGGTCCCCTGAGCATCGAGCCATGAGTATGCCCAGAGGACTGCCAGGTGTGGCCCCAAAGTGAGAAAACAAAAACAAAAACAAAACATTGATTTTAGAATCCATTTTAGAGATAATTTTGTACTCCAATGTGCAAGTCAAAAAGCGTATAGAGAATTAGGCAAAATCACCACTCTTCTGGGGCTAGAGCCATAGTATAGCTGGGAGGGCATTTGCCTTGCACATGGCTGACCTGGTTTCTATTCCCAGCATCCCATATGGTCCCCTGAACACCGCCAGGAGTAATTCCTGAATGCAGAGCCAGGAGTAACCCCTGAGCATCGTCAGATGTGACCCAAAAAGCAAAAAAAAAAAAAAAAAAAAAAAACCAAAAAACCTCACTACTCTTCTGATTGCAGAATCTGTAATTCCCCCAGCCCTAATTCCCATCACAGAGTTACCAATATGAACCAGTGCCTTTCTAAGTGACTTTAGGGTGACTAAAATCACTCCAGTGACTTGCTAAGTCTCACCAATTTCTCCCCTCTAAAAGCTCGTTTGGCAGGAAATTAGGAATTTACACCAAACTTTCCTTGCATCTGATTAAGCTCGTCACTCTTCTCTTTCTGGTTACGAGTGTCCCGTTCCCTGGCATAGTATTGGCTTTGCCGGAAGACTTTCAGGAGTGAGAAAAGTGCTCAAGTGGCTACCCCGGGCGATAGCATCGTCTTTGTTGGACGGGAGGACTTCACTCTCAGGCTACGTTAAATTGCTGATGCAACAGAAATCCGAGTTGCAGTTAGAGAAGTGTATTTGCAGTTGGAAACGTTCTCTCATAGTCATTAAGCCATTAGCTGATTTCATTGCTCATTTATTTCACCGCGAGCCTCTGGGGCCCTGCTCATGGTGGTGTTTGTCTCTGTGGACATCCGCTGGGCCTGGGGGATGTCCAGGCAGGAGGCCCAGGGCTGCTCCAGCAGTGCTCAGGGCACCACCATGAGCTCCAGTTCTTGGAGCTTCTCTTGTTTGCTTTTTGGTCATACCTACTATTTCTCAGGCCTTGCTCCTGGCTCTGTACTCAGGGATCACTCCTGGCAGGGCTCAGAAGACCATATGGGGTACTGTCGTGGGCCAGTTAGATGCAAGGCAAGTGCCATTCTCACTATTCTCTCCGGCCCTTCTTGTTAGTTTTTTGGTTGGTTTATTATTATTATTATTATTATTATTATTATTATTAATCGATTTGCTCGAGCGGGCCCAGTAACGTCTCCATTGGAGACTTTGTTGTTACTGTGTTTGGCATATCGAATACATCACGGGAAGCTTGCCAGGTTCTGCCTTGCAGGCGAGATACTCTCGGTAGCTTGCCGGGCTCTCCGAGAGGGGCGGAGGAATCGAACTCGGGTCGGCCATGTTGGCTGCGTGCAAGGCAAACGCCCTACCGCTGTGCTATTGCTCCAGCCCTTTATTATTATTATTTATTTATTTATTTTTTGGCGGCCAGGCTTTGCCGTGTGGGCGAGGTACTCTTGGTAGCTTGCTGGGCTCTCCGAGAGGGGTGGAGGAATCTGCAAGCTCCCCGTGACGTATTCGATATCCCAAACACAGTAACAAGTCTCACAATGTTACTGGGCCCGCTTGAGCAAATCGATGAACAACGGGAGGACCGCGACCGTGACCGTGATTTTTTGGCGGCGGGTGGGGATTGGGTCACACCCAGTGATGTTCAGGGCTTACTCTTAGCACTGCACTCAGGAATCATTCCTGGCGGTGCTCACGGGACTACATGGGATGCCTGGCATCCAATTGGGATGGCCGCGTGCCAGGCAAACACCTTCCCTGCTGTTCTGTCGCTCCAGCCCCAAACCTCTTGTTTGTTTTTTAGTCCGCAGACCCACACATTATTTTTTCAGGGATGGTTACTAAACTGCGAAGGAGCTGTCTTTCTTTTTCTTTCTTATTTATTTATTGTTTTGCTTGGAAGTCACACCCAGCGGTACTCAGGGCTTACAACCGGCTCTGCACTCTTTGATGGGACTCAGGGTACCATATGGGGTGCCAGGGACCAAACCTGGGTCAGCTACCTGCAAGGTGTGCACTGTACCTGCTGTACTATGGCTTCAGCCTCAGATTTTTTTTTTTAAAGTTGTTTCTCTGTCATCTGCAGTCAGCCACAGAGGAGACCTTACGGCAGTGTCTCTGCACTCGTACCGTTCCACCCTCTCTAGCTCCTCTGCTTGCCCTTTTATTTTTTTTTATTTTTTATTTTTGGGTCACACCCAGCGATGCTCAGGGGTTACTCCTGGCTCTGCACTCAGGAATTACTCCTGGCGGTGCTCACCCCTGACCATATGGGATGCTAGGAATCGAACCCAGTCAGTTGCGTGCAAGGCAAACGCTCTGTCTGCTGTACTATCACTCTGTTTGTCCTTTTAGGTGACAGTCCTGGAAGCCAAAGACCGAATTGGGGGCCGAGTGTGGGATGATCTGTCCTTCCAAGGCGTCACCGTGGGACGAGGCGCACAAATTGTCAACGGCTGCGTGAACAACCCCATCGCGCTGATGTGTGAACAAGTGGGTTTCTTTAGCAGGGAAGGGATAAGGTCTCTGATGGCGTGTGTATGGTCTTAACGTGCATGTAGGTGATGTAACGGTGCCCACGGAGTTTCCGGCTCATATCCCCACCGAAAAGCGAATCCTGGCACACATCTTCCTGTCTGAGATGGTGAAACTTTTAAGATGTTTGGTTGTGTTTGGCTATTTTTTAGTTTTTAATTTTTTGGGTTTTGGGATCACACCCAGTGATGCTCAGTTTTTACGCTTGTCTCTGCACTCAGGAGTTACTTCCTGGCAGGGCTTGGTACCATATGGGATGTCAGCAATCAAACTGGGTTGTCTGTGTGCAAGGTCAGTGCCCTACCCACCCAGTGTACTATACCCCAGCTCCTGATGTTTATTTGTTTTACTTTTTCTAGGTCTTTAATTCTCTTTGTGTGTTATATTTGGCCCACCTGGTCCGTTCCCAGCTGTTTAAAATGTTTCGGATTTTCAGATTGAGCAAATAAGTTTCGGGTTTTCAGCTGGAGCAAATAAATAATACCGGGTGGCCAGAACTTTCGACTGTCAGATCAGCAGCGGGGGATTTTTACTAGAAGTTCCCAAATAATTCCCCCGGGCTGTGTCTCTACGTTGTTCTGAGAGTGAACTCCTTTTTTCATCAGATGGCCCCCCACTGGCAGTTCAGTCCTGTCCCCAGTGCTGACAGGCTTGGCTGCTCATGGCCGTGCATAGTCGCAGGGGTCCCAAGAGGCAGCACACAGCCAGCCCCCTCACTGCCCCTCCCCCCATCTGAAAGGCTGTAGCTGTCAGCCCCTCAGCTCCTCCCTCGAGACCCTCAAGTTTCATGCCGCCCGCTTGCCACCCTGCCGCCCAGCTGTGTTTTGGAGTGGTACCTGACCATTTTCCTCCACGAGAGCTGCATCCGGATATCTGTTGGGATCTTGTGTTTGTTTTCCCAGGGAGGTCAAAAAAAAAAATTTTCACCATCTTATTCTTATTATTTTTGAAGCTTGGCATCAGCATGCATAAATTCGGAGAGAGATGTGACTTAATTCAGGAAGGTGGAAGAATTACTGACCCCACTATTGACAAGCGCATGGATTTTCATTTTAATGCCCTCTTGGATGTTGTCTCTGAGTGGAGGAAGGATAAGACTCAGCTGCAAGATGTGCCCTTAGGAGGTATGGGGAGAGGGTGTCTGATCGTTCCGTGAGTCTCCCTGCAGTGGAAGCGTGTCAAGCCCGAGGGTCCGCACAGCGCTTTCTTTCGAGCTGACCCAGTGACATGTGGAACTCCCGAGAAAGTTCTGCGGAGGGAACAGATCTTCCTCGGGACTTGCTAGCCTCACGTGTGTGATTTCATTTGGCACATTATCTGGTGTTTTTAGAAGAAATTGCTCCAGGGGCCTGAGCGATAGTCCAGCGGGCAGGGCATTTTTGCCTTGCACGCAGAAAAAATTGCTGCAGTGTGTAGCTTTCGAACTCCCCGAGGAGCCTACTTTTCAGGAACTGCATGATTAGCCATATGTGAAAAAATATTCATCACGAAACGTCTTTGTCAATAAGGTATTTCACTTCTGTTTTGAGCTTGGCAGGAGGTTAAGTCTTTTTATTTTTTTTAAGTCTTTTTCTCACCGCTGGAGCCATAGCACAGCGGGTAGGGCGTTCGCCTTACAAGCGGCCAACATGGCCGACCCGAGTTCGATTCCTCCGCCCCTCTCGGAGAGCCCAGCAAGCTACCGAGAGTATTCGATATGCCAGACACAGTAACAACAAAGTCTCCAAGGGAGACGTTACTGGGCCCGCTCGAGCAAATCGACGATCAACGGGAGGGCCTTTTATTTGTTGGAAATACGTATATTATAATTTTAAGAATTTTTATGCAGGGCTGGAGTGATGGTACAGCAGGTAGGGTGTCTGCCTTGCACGTGGCTAACCTGGGTTCAATCCCCGGCATCCCCTATGGTCCCTGGAGCACTGCCAGGACTAATTAATTCCTGAGTGCAGAGCCAGGAGGAGCCCCTGAACACCGCTGGGTATGACCCAAAAAGACAAAAAAAGTTTTTTTTTTCTTTTTCATGTACAATCATTAGGTTTTTATAATTTGTGGTCAGGTTTCGGTTTTGGGGCCACACCCAGTGATGCTCAGGGGCGACTCCTAGCTTTGTACTTGGGGCTTTGCACCGAGCAGTGCTCCAGGGATCACACGCAGGCGTCCTACATGCAAAGATGCTCTCAGCCCTTTGTGCTCTTTCTCCAGCCCTTTATGGGCAGTTGTTTTTTTATTTTTTAAAAAAATTTATTACAGTTTGGGTTAGTTAGATTAGTGCCAAAGTATATGGTATTGATTTGTAAAGCTATTAAACCCCCACTCCCCCACCCCCACCCCACCAAATGGACAAATGGGCAATTTTAACTCCAGCCCTTTAAAAAATTTGACCTCCTGTTATACCGTTCTCACTTCCGCGCGGATGACAGTGGAGGTTTTCGTTGTTAGAGCTTTGCAGAGGTGTGAGGGGTGCTGAGGATTAAACCCAGGCCCATAAAAGCCTTCGTTCTTTCACCAAAATCCCTCCTTGGTCCCCCTTGGTCTGGATTCTTTTTTTTTTTTTTCCTGGTTTTTGGGTCACACTTCATGATGCTCGGATTATTCCTGGCTCTGCGCTCAGGAATCACTCCTAATGGTGCTCAGGGGACTTTATGGGATGACTGCAATCCCAGTCTTGATTCTTAAATTGAATCTCCAGTTTTCTCACGTGACATTCTGGTGGCGTGTTGGTTTCTCAACGCCTGGGTTGGAACTTCACGAGGGAGTTTCTTCACCATGGGAGTTTCCTCCAGGGTCCTTGGTTCCTCATCCCCCACCCACCTTGTCCCAGGGGCACTGCTCAGAAGCAGACGCTGTCTGTCCCCTTCCTCCCTTGTGGCTTCCCTGCGTCACTCCAGACATTGTGTGTCCTGCGGTGGGAGGACAGTTTCCCTGAACAGGGCCCAGCCGTGCTGTGGTTCAGTGGGTACCAGTTCTTGGGCAGCCCTGCAGGAACCCAGCCAAGTGCAGTAAGAACTTACTGGGGTTCCAGCAGGAACCATTTCATCAAAGTGTTTAGTATCCAGACCAGGAAGTCATTGATTTTCTGCACCTGGGGTTATTCTGCAGTTGACTTGCAGGTGATCCTCAGAACCTATAGGTTTTGTGTATGTGCCAGTCGGTTGATTTTCTTAGTTTGTTTTGTTTCGGGGTCGCGCCCAGTGATGCTCGGGGCTTGCTTGTTGGCTCAGCACTGAGGGATCACTCCTGGCAGGCACCGGGGGGACCCTGTGGGGTACTGGGGATCAAACCCACTTCGGCAAATGCCTTCCTTCCCTACCGTACTATCACTCTAGCCCCTACTCAATCTTATTTTAGTGTGCTGACATTGATTTCTGCTTAGTTTGTTGAACAGTTTTTGGTTTTCTTTTTTTTTTCTTTTCTTTCTTTTTTTTTTTTACAGTAGTAGCCAATATAGTTTCCTTACCCTTACAGTATAGCAGTTTCATCTCATTCACATGATCTGTGCAGTTTCGGTAACAGCACATCTCTGAGAGAGCTATTATTCTCCCAGCTATCCAAGGGGCCACTTAGCTCTTAGGGAAAAAGAAGAATGAATAATTGATATACCAGGAAGCTGTGCTCATTTCAGTGTATGTACCAAAAGTCTGAAATATAATTTTAACTTCTCATTATTTTTTAAAAATAATTTTTGAATCACAGTAGTGTAATATACACGCCTATTTATGCATAACTATTTATAATAGTAGTATAAAAACCACGTTAAGGTTTCTCTCGATCTCTTCATCCTTCGTTTTATCTGCGACCTTGGTTCTGTCTGAGGGCCCGGGAATAGCCCGGAGGAGGCAGGCAGGGGCAGGGGTGGTCTTGCTCCGAGAAGGGGCAGAGAACTGTCTGGGTTCCTTAGTACCCCCCGCGTTAGAGTTTGAGGCACCAGACACGAGTGTGAGAGGCCGGAGCTCCGGTAAGGGGCAAAGCAGTCAGTGGAGAGTCCATCAGGGCCAGGGAGCATCCCCAGCACCTTCAGCTCAGAGCTGGGAGCAAAGGCATCTCGGGCAGGATACGGGCTGTGTTGGATGAGTGCTGGGCGGTCACGTGGAGAGGGGCCAGCAGTGGGCAGGTTGGGGGGCAACCAGGCCCCTGGGGGTGCCGAGGGTGGAGCCGGTGCCCAAGTTTCGGGCTCTGCCAGGGAGAGACTGAGCAGCGGTGTGCAGAGCCTGTAGGCGGGCACAGCGCAGTACCCTCCAGTGTGGCTTGTGGCTCGGACACGCCGCCTGGTCCGTGCGGAGTGCCTCGTCACCCCCGTCCTGAGGGGTGGGGCCAGGGCTAGCATGGCAGGAGTTCCTAAGGGAATGTTCTGGCATCGGGAAGATGTGGCCAGTGTTGGTTGGGGGTGCAGGTGGGGGCTCTTCGGTGAGGTGAGATGTTGGGATATGGCATGTTGGTGATGGCAGTGACACCAAAACGTGTGTGTGTGTGTGTGTGTGTGTGTGTGTATGTATGTATGCATGTGCTCGCGTAGCTATGGGTGCAGGGATGTCCTTTGTGTATTTAGAACCAGAGAAGCAGCTCCCAGCTAAGCTCTGAGGAGACCTGGTGGGGCGGGGGGAACGCATCCACCGCTCCTCGCTTTCCACTTTGGAGAAGTTTTTTTTTTTTTCTCGGAGAGCCCGGCAAGCTACCGAGAGTATTCGATATGCCAGACACAGTAACAACAAAGTCTCCAATGGAGACGTTACTGGGCCCGCTCGAGCAAATCGACGATCAACGGGAGGGCCTTTACCTTTACCTTTACCTTGCTTTTTGGGCCACACTCAGTGATACTCAGGCTCTTCTGGCTCTGCACTCAGGAATCACTCCTGGCGGTGCTCGGGGGTCCATAAGGGATGCTGGGGATCGAACCTAGGTCAGTAGAGTTCAAGGCAAACGCCCTTCCTGCTGGACTATTGCTCCAGCCCAGGGAAAGCTCTTGGGGTCCCGAGTGGAACCAGTCTTGGCGTGGTGTCCTTTCCCTCTCTCCCTCTCTCTCCCTCGCCAGCCCTCACCCCGAGTTTATGTGGGAAAGGACTTTGGACGTTTGGGGTTTGCAAAGCGAGACGAGTGTTCACGCTGCCCCTGCTTTGTTTTCGGCTCCAGAGAAGATCGAGGAGATCTACAAGGCCTTCATGAAGGAGTCGGGCATCCAGTTCAGCGAGCTGGAGGAGCAGGTGCTGCAGTTCCACCTCAGCAACCTGGAGTACGCGTGTGGCAGTGACCTGCACCAGGTGTGTGCGCCGGGCCCTGGGCCCTGACAGAGCATGCGCACGAGTGAGTGTGTGTGTGTGTATGTGTGTGTGTGTGTGTGTGTGTGTGTACATGCATGTGTATGTGCGAGTGCACGTTTGTAAGTTCATGGGCCCTGACAGTGAGTGTGTGTGTGAGCATGTGTACATGTGTGTATATGTATTTGTCAGTGAGCCCCACTAGTGCTCATCTGTGAGCATGTGTACATGTGTGTGTGCATGTGGATACATGTACATGTGGGGCCCCTGACAGCATGCATTGTGTACATGGGCACTTGAGTGTGTGTGTGTGTGTGTGTGTGTGTGTGTGTACTAGGGCCCTGACTGTGCACGCGTGTGTATGTTTGCGTTTGCATGCATGCATGTGTGTGTATATGTGTGTGTGAGGCTTCCCTGGACCCATCAGTGAGGAATCACGGCAGGTCTAAATCTTGAACTCGGGTGGTTTTGAATAAACGGACGACTCTGGTTTTGGCCGCTTAAAAGTTCAGAACGGAAGCACAGCTTCAGAGCAGAGGAACTGCACAGTGGTTTTGAATTTTCGCTCTTCAAAGCCAGAGGAAACCTCCTTAAAACAAGGCTGGTAAGGAAGCTGACAGTGTGTACCTGACTGCTGGCCGATTGTGGGGCTGAGCAGGGGGCCTCGGGCCCCCGGCCTTCCCACCCTGACCCCCTTCTCCAAGGGTGTCCCTGGATACAGAGCTTACCGCACCCCAGAAACAAGCATCCTTGCAGTGTGGGTCTCTTCATCTTGCTAAATTTGTCATTTTTAGTTTGGGGCCCATACCTGGCAGTGCTTGGGGGCTACTCCGGGCACAGTGCTCAGGGAAGTATGTGGTGTGCGGGATGGAACTCAGGCCCTGCATATGACACATGGGCTCCAGCCTCATGTCCATCTCCCCGGCCCTGCTGTGAAATAAGCTCAGAGTTGCCTAATTAGGGCCCAGCGGCGACCATGGTGCTCAGACATTCTCTGTTTTGCAGACAGCATTCTGAAGCCTCCTGAGCTGACTGCCCCTTCTCGGGTCTCTCCCTTCCCTTCCCGAGGCCTCCTGGTAATCTGGGTACCATCTCGATAAGCTTCCCAAAGCCGTGCTGTGTGCCCACCGTCATGGGGCTTCACGCCCAAGAGGTGGCATGTTTCTTTCCGGACTCGCTCAAATGGAGTGGAGAGTAAACTGAACTCTGTTCTGCCAGGCCCAAGGGCCAGGCCCCTGCTGTTCCGAAACTGTCTTGACGCGTGTTACAGAGAGGTCTCCTTCCCATGGTATAACTCCCAGGGAGAGGAAGTGTCAGTCTCCTCCCACCCCCTCATGTTTTCCCGACCTCTGCCCTCCTCCCGGGGTGGCCTTTCACACTGACCGGTGCTGGTCCCAAGCTCTCACAACCCCTCCGTGTTGCCTGTCTCTTCCCCTGCCTCCTAGGTATCTGCCCGCTCCTGGGACCACAATGAGTTCTTCGCTCAGTTTGCCGGGGACCACACTCTCCTCACCCCCGGCTACTCCGTCATCATGGCAAAGCTGGCCGAAGGCCTGGACATTCGTCTCCGGTCTCCAGTGAGTGTGGACAGCCGTGAGGGGGAGGTGTGAGCCTGTGTACAGGAGGAGGATTATGCACGAGGCAGGGAATTGCTTTGACCACAGTGACCGAGAACTTCTGTGGCCCCGGGGGCCAGATGTTGTCTGTCATGGCAGTGGGGTAGGTGCTGCTGCTTGGGAAAAAATCGGGGCTGAGATCGTTTTCATTAATAATAAAAACATTCAGGGCTGGTGATGTGACCCAGTGGTAAAGCCCATGCCCAGACGTGCAACCCACCCCTCTCCTCTTCCCCCAAACACACACACACACACACACACACACACACACACACACACACACGTAGATCGCTCAGCATCTCCCCAACACACACACAGACACACAGACACAAAGAGACACACATGCACAGTAGATGCTCCAAGTCTCCTTGATACACACACACACAGAGTTCATATGGTACACCATTTCCCAGACCCAGCGCAGTTTTCACTTTTCATTTTTTCCTTTGAATCTGTGTCCCTGTGAAGATATTATACCTCTCGAGGTAATTATGCACATATAATATATGCAAATTGCTCTCCACCTGCCACTAAATACATATTTGTGGGCGTGTACATGGCTGTTGACTAGCTCTAAACAGTCACCATATCCTTGTTTTGCTTTGGGGTTGCACCTGGTGCTGCTCAGGGCTTACTACTGACTCGGCACTCAGGAATTGCCCCCGGGAGTGCTCAGGAGAGCATATTGGGTGCAGGGGCTCCAGCCTGGGCCTGCCCTGTGCCTGGTACCCTCCTTGCTGTCCTAGCTCTCCGGCCCCACATTTCCCATATTCTGACATGGTGTGGACACATCAGCAGAGCCTCAGTCGTTCCTGAGGCCTCTGGCCCTGTCGTTTAGATCTCGGCGTGCAGGAAATAGTCTCCTGTCGCCCAGCAGGTGGGAAGCCCCCCTGCTAGGAGATGGGACGGGACCCCTGTGCGCATCTCACAGCAGTTTGTCTTGAGCAGGTGCAGAGTGTCGATTATTCTGGAGAGGAGGTGCGCGTGACCACCACGGATGGGACGGGGTACGCTGCCCAGAAGGTGAGATCAGCCACTGGGGTCTTGTCCATGACAGTCTTTCCCATCCCAGCCCTGGGCGCCTGGCGGCGGGCTGGAGACACATTTGATCTCTGATGAGTTCCGAGCGCCCATTCTGTTCCTTGCATGTCTGAGTCTGTCACACGCACGGGTCCGGGGCTTCCGGGCAGGTGGAATTTCCAAGCGGGGGCTTCTCAGAGTGGTTGCAGGGCACAGGCTGACCAGGAGGAGAGACGCTGGGCTCAGTAAGCTTCTGGAGTGTCATTTGCCAGTCTGCCTCGGGAGTCAACTGAGCTTAGTAAAGGCTCTGAGAAGCCCTACGTAGGGAAAGGAAAGAAAAAAAGAAGGCAGACCTGTTTGATGATGTTTATTTTTGGGCTCTCCAAGTTGATGTTTTTCTCTTTTTTACCCTTTCTGGTTTCTCTTTTTGCTTGGGGGTGGGGCCCACGTCCAACGGTGCTTAGGGATCACTCCTGGGAGGACATCAGGGGGTGTAGGGAATGCCAGGGATTGAATCTAGGTTGGCTGCATGCAAGAGAAATGTCCTGGGGGGAGTGTGAGGGCAGAGAGAGAGAGAGAGAGAGAGAGAGAGAGAGAGCGCGAGAGAGCGAGAACGAGCTCACTGGGGGCCAGAGAGAGAATGTTAGGGACTTAAGGCACTTGCCTGGCCTGCAGGTCACCCTGCTTCCACCCATGGCACCACCGGGCTCCCCTGAGAGCCAAAAGTCACTGGGTGCATCTCTGGATCCCCAAGTACTACCCCGACGGCCCCTGTCATTCCCGACACCTCAGGATCTGAGGAGCACATCCCAGATATATTCAGCTGCTAAACCCGTAAGTGGGTTAGGTTCCCAGGAAAGGAAAAAAAAAAAACACTCCTGGTTTCTGTTTCAAAACTGGGAGAAGCACTAGCACAGCCTTGGAAGTTTTTACTTTGGATTTTGGGAATCGAACCCGGGGCCTCAGATGTGTGAAGCTTGAAGCCCGACCACTGAGCCACCTCCGTGGCCTTCTGGGCGTTCTGTCAAGGATGTAACACAGGATGTTGCAGTGAGACCTGCGTAGCACTGAAGAACAAAGACCCAATCTGGGCTGAGGGGATCAAGGTGCCCTCAGGTTTTGCTTTCTGCAGAATTCCCTCTGCAGTAACACCCCAGGATGTCATCTGGATGATCTACCCACACATTCCCCATCAAGCCGTGTGTCAGACACGAGCCTTTTGGGAATCTGAAAGTACGTCTCGGTTCTGCTTCTCACGCTGAGACAGGCCGTGCTGCACGCAGTGGCGGGGTGAGGCGTGCGAGCCCGAGAAGGTGGCTCCATGTCACCTTTTACTTCCTGGGTGCCAGCCACCAGGACTAGCATTACTTTTCACTTCCGACGCCCAGAGAGCCTCACTGAGTTGTTCTGGCCGGGTTTGTCAGGCTTCCTTCGCGGGGCCCTCGTGTCTGTGGAGAGCAGTGGGCGTCCTGCGCCTGGGCCTCTGAGAGCCGGGCTGAGGGAGAGTCCCGCCTCATGTCTGTGCACCCAGCTCAGTTTGCAAGCTGAGACTCAGCAACTGGCTCATTCCCTGCCATCCTGGCGCCCAACGCTTCCTCCTGGCATCCACACATCTGCTCTGACGTGTTTCAAGAAAATATTCAGATAGATTTTTTTTTTCTTTTTGGGTCACACCCAGCAATGCACAGGGGTCACTCCTGGTTCTGCACTCAGGAATTACTCCTGGTAGTGCTCAGGGAACCATATGGGATGCTGGGAATTGAACCCGGGTCGGCCGCATGCAAGGCAAACGCCCTACCCGCTCTGCTATTGCTCCAGCCCCGCAGATAAATTTTTTTAAAAATGAGAATTGATATACAGTGGCACTGGTTTGTGTGTGTGTGTGTGGGGGGGGGTTATTTATTTATTTATTTTTTGCTTTTTGGGTCACACCTGGCAACGCTCAGGGGCTACTCCTGACTTTGCACTCAGAGATCACTCCTGGCAGTGCTTGGGGGATCATATGGGATGCTGGGAATCGAACCCAGGTTGGCCGTGTGCAAGGCAAACGCCCTACCTGCTGTGCTATTGCTCTAGCCCCTCAGATAGATTTTATAAAAATGAGAATTGATATACAGTAGCACTGGTTTTTTGTGTTTTTTTTTAATATTGTCTTTTTTTCTTTCAACGTTGGAGTACTATTATTTATTCAGCCACTGATTAAGCTCACTGAAGTGGCATGAACTCCACATGACTTTTTTTTTTTTTTTAATATTTTTATTGAATATCCGTGAGATAGACCCTTACAAAGCTTTCCTGATGGGGTTTCAGTCATACAGTGACCCAGCACCCATCCCTCCACCAGTGCTCCCCATTTCCCTCCGACCATTCCCCCACTTCCCCCGACACACACACACACACACACACACACACACACACACACACACACAGAGCCTGCCTCTCTGGCAGGCACTTTCCTTCTTCCTCTCTCTTTCCTTTTCCTTTTGTGCATTCTGGTTTGCGATACAGGAACTAAGAGGCATTCACTATTTTTATTGGGACAGCCAGGCTGGAGTAGCTTACCTGGCTGGCAGCTTTGGGGTGTGGGCATGACTGAGTGGCCCCATTTTTCATCTTTTGGGTTTGTTTTGTTTGGCTGTGTTTGGGGGTCCACACCTAGTGATACTAAGGGGTTACTCTTGGTCCTGCACTCCGGAATTACTCCTGACGTTGCTCAGGGGCACCATATGGGATGCCGGGGATTGAACTTGGGTTGACAGCACACAAGGCAGACACCCTGCCTGCTATGCTGTCACGCCAACCCAAGGCACCGTGTTTGAAGTTTCCTAGCGTATAAGTGAAAGGTTTCCAGTTCACTGCCATTCCCCCCGATAGACATTCTGATAAACTGGTGTTCAGTCGAGGCTTGACTCCCTCACTGGTGGGTTTGTCTCTTCGGCTGGTTTGTTTCTTGACACTCTCTTCTATTTTTCCCAGCTTTTTTTTTTTTTTTTTTTTTTTTGTCATTCAGGAAGCCTGTGAATCTTGCTTCCTTTCTGTTCTTGGGTACCTGAGAGACTGTTGGTGCCCTAGTGTGTGGTAGCGATCATCTAGAGCATGGCTCACATTTTATGCCAGCAACGTTTTATGCTTCATAAAATTTTGATGTGGCAGGAAGAGCAACAGATTCACTGGAGGAACTCGGAACTTCCTTGATGTGGAGTTCAAGCCAAGGAAACTAAATTTTTTTTTTTTAAGAAAACTAAATCTTTGATGAGGGTGAGGGTGCATATGGGGCCTCTCCTGCAAACACACACACACACATGCACGCACACAGGCGCACACAGACACACTCATACACAGACATATACAGATAGACACACACAGAGGCACACATACAGATACAGACAAACACGTGGACACACACACACAGACACATGCACAGACAGACACACAGGTGCACATAGACACACCCATACACAGACATATACAGACAGACAGACAGACATGTGGGCACACACAGATGCAAATATGTAGACACACAGACAGATATACCAACAGACAGACACATAAGTACACACAGACACACAGACACACACAGACATACCCATACACACAGACATATACAGACAGACACACACACAGGTACCCACACAGATACAGAAAAACAAATACACACGGACATATACACAGACACACACAGGTGCACACAGACACACACAGGCTCATACAGACAAATACACACAGACACACAGGCATACACACAGATAAAGACAAAAACAGACACACAGACATAGGTGCACACAGACACATACACAGATAGTCACACACACACACACACACACACACACACACACACACACACGGCCCAGGCTTCCTTGCAGCTGAGTTCTGACTATGAATTCGGTTCATCCAGTCCTACTCCACTTCTTGAGGTTCGGAAGGTACAGCTTAGCGTTTGCTTCTTTTCTCTGCTCACAGACACGGTCGTGGAGGTGTTGGCACCCCTGCGGCAGGGAGAGTTTCCGGGGTCCTGTCGTGAACTATCTGGGAGACAAGAATGAGACCCTGACGCCCACATTTTGCCGGCGTAGTAACGGCTCTGGGTCGTGGCCGAGATCCCCAAGCCAGACATTTTCCTGTTTAGAAAAAGAAACAGCAGCTCTGATGACCTGGCTCTGTGGTGGGATTTTGATAGTCCTTCTTTGCTTGGGGGCCAAACCCAGTTGTGCTAAGGGATTACTCATGACTGTGTGCTCAGGGATCACTCCCCATGTGGCTCAGGGGACCAAATGCTGTGTCAGTGATCTAACACCTGTCAAATGTGGGCAAGGTGAGCCCCCTCACCTGCTGCATTATTTCTCTGGCCCCACTGAGAATCCCTCTTGAAGTTTTGAGTTAGCTTCTGGTTTTCAGCGCTCTTCAATGAATCTAAGTGATTCGGGACCCAGCAATTAAGTTCTGAGTTCATGTGACTTTGTGCAGTGATAATGGCCCCTAACATCTGTGACTGTTGTACCATTTATGTAGTAGGGTGCACAGTCCCAGTCCTTTGGGGTTCGTAGGGCATTGCACCCTGAGTCACACATTAGCAAGTGCCAGGCATGACACCCCGCTCCATATTTTTAAAATTTTTAAATTTTTTTTGTGATTTTTATACATTTTATTTTCATAAAGTAGTTCACAATCTGCTCCATATTTAGCGCCATTTCTCCTCTGGCACTGCTTTCAGGATTGGGATCTGTTACCCTTCTTATTCAGGATTATTGCAGACTTTTGAGGGCTGCAGCGATAGCACAGTGGGTAGGGCGTTTGCCTTGCATGCAGCCAACCCGATCGGCCCGGGTTCAATTCCTCCGTCCCTCTCGGAGAGCCCAGCAAGCTACCGAGAGTATCTCGCCTGCACAGACGACAAAGCCTGGCAAGCTCCCCGTGACGTATTCGACGTATTTAGTATGCCAAACACAGTAACAAGAAGTCTCACAATGGAGACGTTACTGGGCCCGCTCGAGCAAATCGAAGAACAACAGGAGGACAGTGATAGTGACAGTTTGAAACTTCACGCAGAATTTGTGCATGTGAATGCTACTTCCCCTCAGCTTCCCACTTCCCCTGGTGCAGTGAACAACCTGCACAGCTATTCTGGACAGTCCTTATTATCAGCGGGACAACAGGAGATATCGACCATCTCAGGATTGGCAATGAGAGGATGTTGAAATTTTTAGAAATGAAGCCTCAGAGTAGCTGCGTGGTAGGCTTGGTCTCTGTTGGCTAACTGTGGCTTATTTCCCTCAGGTATTAGTCACCATACCGCTGGCCTTATTGCAGAAGGGAGCCATCCAGTTTCACCCGCCTTTGTCAGAGAAGAAGATGAAGGCCATCAACAGCTTAGGCGCAGGCATCATTGAAAAGGTGACTGTCTCGCTTCAGCATCCGAACTAAAGAGGTCAAGGTCAAGTGACAGGAATGCCTGAACTTTATAGGTCGCTGGGGCAGTTCGTAACTTCTGAATCCAAAAGTCTCTTTTTTGTTTTGGGTTTTGGTTTTTGGGCCATACCCAGCAATGCTCAGGGCTTACTCCTTGGCTCCGCACTCAGGGATCACTCTTGGCAGTGCTCGCCAGGACCATGTGGGATGCTGGGGATTGAATCCGGGTCGACCACATGCAGAGCAAGCGTTTTTCCGCTGTACTATCACTCTAGCCCCGAAAGTTCTCTTTCTTTCTTTTTTTTTTTTTTTTTGGCTTTTTGGGTCACACCCGGTGATGCACAGGGGTTACTCCTGGCTCTGCACTCAGGAATTACTCCTGGTGGTGCTCGGGGGACCATATGGGATGCTGGGAATCGAACCTGGGTCGGCTGCGTGGAAGGCAAACGCCCTACCTGCTGTGCTATTGCTCCAACTCCCAAAGTTCTCTTTTTTGATTGGAATAATTGTTTCTGAAGAATACCATAGAGTATCATCAGCAGTGCAAGGAGTGCTGGCTGAGACTGCGAATCTTGACTTTAGGGGAGTGAATCTTGTTATTTCGAGCTGGAATTTATATAAATGTGATCGTTTCCCGTGCTTTGTCTCCCTTTTGTTTGCTGATCTCAGTGAAGAGAGTTTTTAACAGGCTTTGAGGGGGGTCCGGGAGTGATGGTACAGCAAGCAGGGCAGGCAATGTGCACACAGCTAGCCTGGGTTACATCCCAGCCCCCTGTGGTTCCCGGAGCCCTGCCAGGAGTTAGCCCTGAGCACTGCCAGGTGTAGCCCCCCACAAACAAACAAACAAACAAAAAAACATCTACAGACTCTGCCAGGTCTGCCTGAGACGCCGTCAGGGTGCTGAGTAGCGAGCCTTGATTTCCCCGTGGGCGCTGTTCTTACACGTTAGCCGCAGGGTGGTTGGTGAGTCCCCGTCTTCCAGGCGGAGGGTCAGTGGCACCCAAAGCACAGTGCTGGGAGAGGGCAGAAGGGGGGAGGGGAGAGCACTCAGGCCTGTGGAGCGTGGACTCGGCTAGAGGCCGCAGGGTCTCCCAGACAAGAGGCCCTCACCCGCTCTCTCGCTCGCTTTCCAGATCGCCTTGCAGTTTCCTTACCGATTCTGGGACAGTAAAGTCCAAGGCGCAGACTTCTTTGGCCACGTGCCTCCGACTGCCAGTAAGCGCGGGCTCTTTGCCGTCTTCTATGACATGGACCCCCAGGTACGGCCTCTGGGTAGACGCGGATCCTTGGGGAAATCAGTGTCTTTCAAAGCGCACATGCTGCCCCCCCCCACCGCCCCCCCAAACGGCTGAGTCGCCCCGGGCCGGGCCGGGCCTGTGGACTCATTTCAGGCTGATGGGCAGCACCCCTAGGGGGGTTGGCCCAGGGTGGGAGCATGCTGGTGAAGGGTGGGATGTGATTGGCCTACACGGGGGGGGGGGGGGGGCTGGATGTGGGTTGAGGAAGATGATTGGTGCGGAGGGAAGGGGGCGGGCGCACCTGGAAGGCATGTTGGGGGTGGCGGGTCCTGCAAGGGTTGCACCCATGGACCCAGTGATGAGTCCAGGGGTTACATGGGCAACCTGAGTTCGATCTCGGGCACCCCATGAGTACCCCTGAGCACTGCCAGGAGTAAGCCTTGAGCATCCCCAGGTGTGCACCCCCTCTACCCCATGCAAGAAAGTCACACCTGTTTCCTGCTTTCCCGCTGCTCCCAGAAGCTTCCCATAAACGCTGCTCAGGGGAACCTGGACACTTTTTTTTTCTCCTTTTCTTTTTCCATCTTTGGCTTTTGGGCCACAGCAAGCGATGCGCAGGGCTCTCTCCTGGCTCTGCAGGCAGGAATCACACCCCCGGTGGTGCAGGGGGACCGTTGTGGGGTTGAACCCAGGTCAGCCAGGTGCAAGGCAAGCGCCCTCCCGTATGCGGCTTTGCCCATTTCCACTCTGCTCAGCCCTCAGTCCCTGCCTCCTGGAACAAGAGCGGATCCACCGGAACCCTCCACCCCCCCCCCCCCCCCCCAGCTTGTCTCTGTCATTACCCTGTTGAGGCCTGAGGGGTGCCAGGGAGGGCAGAGCAGGGTGCGTCCCAGGGGGTGGGGGGGGAGTCATGACACCCGGAACTCATGTTGCCCGCAGAAGCAGCACAGCGTGCTGATGTCCGTGATCGCCGGGGAGGCAGTGGCGTCCCTGCCCAGCCTGGACGACAAGCAGCTGCAGCAGCAGTGCATGGCGGCGCTCCGCGAGCTCTTCAAGGAGCAGGTCAGCGGAGGCCCCTGCTGCCCGGCCCCTGGGGCCACCTCCCTCTGCTGTCGATGGCCCCCGTGGCCACCTCCTTATGCTACCGGCGCCTGTGGCCGGCTCCGCCCAGCGAAGGGCAGGCGCACATCTCCTCCTGCATCCAGAGGCTGACATGTGTGCTGGGCCCTGGGGGGTTGCCTGGTGCCCAGCTGACCTGGCGCTGCTGCACTGGGCCTTCCCCTGGTCTCTGTCCACGTCTCCTGGAGCCGCGGCCCTGGGGTGACCAGATTTCTGCATCAGAGGCCCCTCATCACATCCAGTCTCTTTCTGTGTTTCGTTAGGGACCCGGGGTTAAGGCACTGGCATTTGCAGTGAGGGGAGACCGGATAATACCGAGCCCGGGCTCCATCATCCATCATGCCACGCCTTCCCCCCCCCCCCCCCCCCCCCCCCTGCTCCCACACGCCTCCTTTCTTCTGAAGGGTGGGAGGACGTGGGGACTGCCCTGCCAGACTCGGCAAGCCCCGCGACAGTCTTCCGAGGGACCGAGGGACCGTGGGACCATGCCCCTGTCCTTCCAAAGGGACGGCGCCCACAGCTCTTGTTCCTCACCTCCCTGGTCTCTTTGCTCTCTCCCCTCCAGCGAGTCCGGGCTGCTTAGGTGTAAATCTCACAGGCGTGGAGGCTTAGAAATGGTGATATTTAGTCCTCTTGCAAACCACTGCCCATAGCAGGGAGGGACCCCAGAGGGGAAGGGGGGAAGGGGGAAGGTGGGAGGAGAGAAGGAGGGGGGAGAGAGAGGGGAGAGGGAGGGAGGGATGGGACAGAGGAGAGGGAGGGGGGAGAGAGAGTGGGGAGAGGGAGGGACAGGACGGAGGGAGAGAGAGGGGGAGAGAGAGGGAATGGGAGAGGCAGAGAGAGAAAGGGAAAGAGGAGAAAGGAAAAGAAAAAAAGAAAGCGTGAGAGAGGGAAAGAGAAAGGGTGGGAGAGGGAGGGGGAGGATGGAGGGAGGGAGGAAGGAGGGAGGAATGAAGGGAGAGAGGAAGAGGAAGAGGGAGGGAGGAAAGGGGGGGGGGGAGAGAGAGAGAGAGAGAGAGAATATGAATATCTAGTAGCCATGGGTCTGAGACCCCCGGGCCCAGCACACACACATCGACATCGACTGGCAAAGCAGCCTCCAAGAGCAGGAGGGGAAAGGAGGGAGGGAGAGATGGGGAGGAAGGGAAGGCAGGAGGGCAGGAGAATGACTGGAAACACGAAGTGAGAATCCCCGCGGAAGTGAGAATCCCCGTTGTGTGTCCCGTGTGTGTCCTGGGGCAGCCACCTGCGTTTTCCTGCCCTCTTCGGGACTCCTGGGTACTGGGGAGCCGAGTCTGGGGAGGGCGCAGGAGGGAGGAGCCGTGTGCAGGGGTGAGGGGGCTGTGGGTCCCTGGGTCACTTCTCAGCACCCAGCCCGGGCCCCCGGGCCCCCGTGTCTTAACGTAGGAAGTCCCGGACCCCACGCAGTTCTTCGTCACTCGGTGGAGCGCCGACCCCTGGATCCAGATGGCCTACAGTTTCGTGAAGACAGGCGGCAGCGGTGAGGCCTATGACATCATCGCCGAGGACATCCAGGGCCTGGTCCACTTCGCTGGGGAGGTGCGTGTCCCCTGCTGCTCCGAGCCAGGGCTGCCGTTTAGGGAGGCGCCGCACAGACGGGGGTCTCAGATGGCCAGCAGGACTAGCAAGGGGCGGGATTCGGAGACTTGGCTTCAGGGAGGGGGAGGGGAAGCGGGGAGGGGGGGAGGACCCCGGGTGATGGGAGAGCTCCAGAAAATTCCAGAACAAGGCAACAAGGCAAGGTAGTTGGAAGCCTTTCTTTCCCCTTTCTCAGCTTTTCAGCCGGAGGGGGTGGGTGAGCCTTTCTCTGTTGTGTTCCAAGAATGAGATGCTGAGGTGATTCCCTTCCGCCGTGCTGTCCGTCTGTCCGTCCATCCGTCCGTCCGTCTGTCCGGTGGTCCTGATTTTTCTGCAGGGCCTGGGTCATCTGGGGTGTCAGGTTCCTCTTCTGACATCCACACCCACCATTCTTTCTTCAAGGCCGGTTCCTGGTCCCGCCCTGCCTGTCCTGTTCTGTCTCTTTCAGTTCCGTGACTTCTCAGAAACGCCCTTGCAGGGCCGGAGAGATGGTTTCCTGGGCTGAGCATGTTTTCTGCATGAGGGAGGGTGGGGTGGGGGGGCTGGGTGTGACCCCCAGCCCAGCATCGTCCCCCAGGCACTGCCAGGTGTGACCTCACCCCCTACAAAAACAAAAAACAAGCAAAACAAAAGCCACATCAGGGTGCCAGCCAGGGAAGAGGCTCCAGTGGTAGATAAGTAGCCCACAGGGGCGGCCCCAGGTGAACTCCTAACACCTTATTCCCACTCTCAGATTAACCAGGAAGTCGCCCCTCAGCACCTCTAGGTGTGGTCCCCAAAATGGCAAAAACATCCCCCAAAAACTCCAAAAAAAACCCACATCAAGGCCGGGGCTGCGGTGCGAGTGTCCTCTGTGTGCCTTCTGTTGTGCCTTGCGTGTGACGCTCTGGGTTCGCCCCCAGGCCCCGCGGAACCCCCAAGAACACAGGCGTATCCCCAAAAAGACAAAAACATAAATGTCAAAAGCGAAGTCTGAGATTGTTGCAAGTCATGAGACGGCGAACATCAGATGTTTTCTCTCTCACCGTCCTCCTCAGCTCCCAGAGAGCAACAACCAGTTTTAAAACTGTTATTGCGGCTTCTGGAATTTTTTTTTTTAATGTTGGGGGGCTGGAGCGATAGCACAGCGGGTAGGGCGTTCGCCTTACAAGCGGCCAACATGGCCGACCCGAGTTCGATTCCTCCGCCCCTCTCGGAGAGCCCGGCAAGCTACCGAGAGTATTCGATATGCCAGACACAGTAACAACAAAGTCTCCAATGGAGACGTTACTGGGCCCGCTCGAGCAAATCGACGATCAACGGGAGGGCCTTTACCTTTTTACCTTTAATGTTGGGGGTGTTGGGCCACCCCAGTGGTGGTTGGCAGTGGTGGGGGCAACTCAAGCTTTGTGTTGTGGTGTACGGGTGTCGCTCCTGGTATGGTACAGGACTGATGTTAGATTCATGCAGGTCATGACGTGCCTTCTCTTACCTGCATATTCACTTACATTTTTTTTTTCAAGTTTTGGGTTTTTGAGCCACACCCAGCGGTGTTCAGGGCTTATACCTGGCTCTGTGCTCAGGGGGTCACTCCTGGTGTGGCTCAGGAGACCATTTGGGGTGCGGAGGATAGAACCTGGATTGGCTGCGTACTTTCTGTAGCCCCTAACTTCCTACTTTAAAACAGTAACAGCGTCAGCATTATTATCTCCTGACTTCCTGTCGGGTTCAGAATTTGGCCTGTTTGATGTCTTGAAACAGTCTGGTCCTCAGTGTGGCTGCATCACGTTGTGTTTTATTACATTTTTTTTTATTGTTTGGGGACTATACCCAGCGGTGCTCGGGGCTTACTCCTGGCTGTGCTCAGGGATCACTGCTGGCGGTATCCAGGGGACAGGGATTGAACCCAGCTCAGCGGCATGCAGGGCCCTATCTGCCATGCCATCTTTCCGGCCCTGTGTGCGTTCCGATGAGGCCAGGGCCCGTGTTTGTGTGCGGAAGCTGTCCTGCTGCACTCAGGGCCTGCTCTGTCCTTCCCTCTGCTGGGCCTGGGGCTCCCCCTTCCTACACTCCCAAGCCTCGGGTATGATTTTCCAGATCCTTTTAAAAATTTGTTCGTTTTGGGGCAACACCTGGCAGCGCTCAGGAACTGTTCCAGACTGTGTGCTTAGGGGTCGCTCCTGATGGGGGTTTGGGGTCGACAGAGATAGTACAGCAGGTAGGGGCTTGCCTTGGCATGCAGCAGTCTCAGGTTCGATCCCCGGCATCCCACATGGTCCCGAGCACTGCTGGGAGTAATTCCTGAGCGCAGAGCCAGGTGTGAGACCTGAGTGCAGTCTGCCCGGTGTAGCCCCAAAACCAACCATAGTACAGCAGGTTAGGGCACTTGCCTTGCATAGCGCGACCCTGAAACCTGGTCAGTCACATGGGAGCACGCGCCTTAGACTCTCTCCAGCCTCCTCAGAGCTCCTGTTTTGCTTCCTTTAAGCTTTTTTCCCTACTATTTGTGCATATGTTCTATCCTTGGTGTAGGCTCAGGCCCCATTTTTCTCTCTGGTTTTACGTTCTGGAAGAGTCAAGTGCTCTGATGGGGTAGCAGAGTGAGAACTCAGAAATGGCAGTCTTCTCGAGAGCCAGGAGTCTATGCAGGGAACTGCCTTTTGACAGTCACCCAACTCCTTTAGACGTGGTCTCAAATAATGCAAATTTTTTTTCACAGGCAACCAACAGGCACTTCCCACAGACGGTGACAGGGGCGTATCTGAGTGGTGTTCGGGAAGCCAGCAAGATCGCAGCGTTCTAAACAGAACCCACACCTGGCTTTCTCAGCGGTAAAGCCTGAAACACACGTTAAACCTCACTTTTTGAAAATCAAAGTCATACAAACAAAAACCCTCTTTGGATAGCAAAACTGAAGTATTTCTAAGGATCTAGGACTGCAGAAACCGTGTCACCATTCTAAAAAGCACTGGCCCCAGGGGTCCATTTATAAAGCACTTACATTTAATTGCAATTTTCACGGGTCAGACTAGCGCTGTCTTTGGACTTCAGAGTAAGATGGAATATAACCTTGAGCTAAGACCTTTTTCTGTGGTTAGATACCCTTCAAATTCCATTTTGTTTGGCTGCTCAATTTTCACACAGTGAGAAACCAAGTTCATCAAAGTAGACAAAGCCATGTATTTTTCTCCTAGTTTATCAGTACCTTGACCAATGAGCCTTAAGATTTTCATATAGCTCTATCTACAATTGAGCTTTTAAAGTTTAGATAGAAACGTTTCTTTTGAATACAGTGCAAACTCTTCAAAGCTAAATGAAGTTTATAGATTTTTATATTGTATTTCTTTCCATCTGGTGTTCAGAAAGAAACTTAAATTCAAGTATCCCGTGTGAGAAAACATTCTAGATTTTGTGTACTTATTTGGCAAAACAGCACAAATGTTTTCCTCAAACATTGTACCATTTCTTTGAAAAACGGGGTAGATAATAAGAGTGTGATTGTCACACTTTACCCCAAGAATGTGGCTGTTTTCCCGGAGCCAAATTTAGGTAGATGGTACCCTTTAAATTGCATTAATTTTGGCAATAACAAAATGATCTTTTCAAATAAGAGCCTTTCACCACTGCCTCTTTTTAACAAGGGAGTCAATCTCTAGGAATATTTTTTACACAACCAATTCTCAGTATTCCATAGGCGGGTCCATTGGAACACTGCGGAGAAGTGTGAGTTATCTGCTAAATATTACACACCGTATCTTATAAGAAGCCATATCTTAAATCTGAAAACACCGTAGATTAAAACTCAAAACAAACTTGGTTTCAGGGTCTTTGGGATGCTTATCTTGCGAAGAAACTTCAGTTTACAGTTTAGAAATACAAAGTACTTTTGTTTTAAAAAGTCTTTAGACACCTCTTTCAATTACATCGGTTTTCGGCTTATAAAAGGGACTCACAATGACTTTCAAGTCATTTTTCAAAACAGTAGGCACTTTTGAATTTTAATGTGAGTCTGCAATAAGTAAACCGTAGTTTTGCGATGTTGAGCTTTTGACACAAACAACTTCCTCCCCACCAAAGTGTGACATGACGAAAGAAAACTATTTATTTCAGAACTTGCACAGGAAAATGTTATGTTTGGGTTTTTTTGACAAGACTCATTGGTACTGACTGGGAAGTATTTGGCTTTAATAGTGTTATGTGTTAAGATATTAAAGATATTAAAGAATAGCATGTGTTAAGTGATAAATGCAAAAAAGTTTGAAATGGTTTGCAGTAAATTATTACTTTAGTTTCTGGGCACTTGTACTCTGCTACAAGCAAATGACAGAAAAATCTGATTTAATGTATGTTTATTTTTCTAAAAACCTCAGTTCTTGTCTCCAGTGATACTGTATTTTACATTTTGTTCTGTAAGAAACTACGGTACTTTCTTTGTTCTTAAATTTCTTTGAATGTTTTTCACAATTGACTTAAGATTTTATAATTTAGTAGCAGTGAATACACAAATGTTTTAACTACAGATTATAAACGGCTGGTTGTGTGAAACTTCTTAATAAAAACTAGACTTGTTTTTCAAATACAATGACCACTGCAGTGAAGGCTTTATTAAAATATGTACGAATTCACACACCAATTCAACATGTTCACCTCAAAACCCATTACTTTGTCACAGGCATTTCAAATAAATAATCCTAGAATTATTGAGCTATTTGATCAACTTGATAATTTTCTGAGAGTGCCTCAATTTTTCCCTGCCAGCAGTTGAGTATTTTTTTGAATTGTAGTGGTCTGTCTAGAAAGGTTGAAAACCACTGACGACTACTCTGGTTCTGTCAAGTTCATGCAGGACAGGTGCTGGTCCACAGGTGTTAAAGGTTGAACGGTTGTTCAGATAACACACAATGTTAACATTTATAATTTTGAGGTAGTTAACCACACTTTGGCATCACCAGTGCCCTTATGTAACACCAGCCCACCTCTTAACTCCCCCTATTCTCTCCCATCTGTTAATCTCTGTTTTGTAACTCAGAGTGAGTGAAGCATTTTATCAATATTGTTCAAAACTGCATACCATGGATGAATGAAATCATCTGCATACTGCAGATGGAACCACCCAGTAGCAGTCCTTCTCTTTCATTTAGCATGAGACCTCTAGTGCCATTCATATGGCAGTGAGCAAGGGTTTCAAATTTTCTTAGAACTGTACATTATTTCATCATGTGTACATAATACCATGCCTTCATCTATCACTCAACATTTGGGTTGTTTCATGTCCTAAATATTCTCAACACTGAACATAGGTATTTTTTTTGTATCTTTTTGGAAATTCTATTGTTATTTTTTGAGAAATCGCCATACTGTGTTTTCCACTGAAGCTGAACCAAACAATATTCCTACCACTCCCACAGCAAATGAAGGATCCCTTTTCACTTCAAATTTGTATTATTACTGAAAGAGTACTCCAAACAAGCTTTGGAGTGAAATCCTTTAAAAAAAAATGTTATAGGGAAGGGGACACTGGTGGTGGGATGGGTGTTGGAACATTATATACCTGAAACAACTGTATTATGTACAACCTTATTTTTATTTTTTTAACCTTATTTTTAAAAATAAATCTGTTCTGAAACGCTTTCAAAGGGAGCAAAATGCTATAGAAAACCTGAAATAAAACATCAAATAAGACATTAAAGAAACAAGGTCACTGATTTTTTTTCATTTTTATTGAGAAGGTTTATAGGAACAAACTAGATATTTAAAATCAAAGGCCAATTCTTGTCTTATGTAGCTGTTTGATCCATTCATTTGTGTGGCGTATAACCTGTCTTAAAACCTTAGCAAGAAACTAGACAAAACTGAAAATACCTGTTAACAGTATCATTTTTATATACTTCTGTTCTAAGCAGCATTTTTATTTTAAACACTTAATTGGTTTATCAAATGCCTGATTTTCTCACAAGCAGCATATTTTAAATTTTGGAGATTTAATAAACTGATTAAGATAGTCAATTTAAAAGACAAGATTAGTCTCATTCAGGGGTGGTCCATGGTGATTCACAGAATCCTGATTAGCCATAAATTTAAAACCCAGCAGCTCAGTCTACAAATACATTTATTTAATGTTACAATAACAGACTTACTACCACTTTTTGATAAATACTGTCAGACATAGAGCCTTTATTGCCTACACATTACTTTCCAGCATTGTAATTGATATACTTAATCATAATTTTATAAACGGGGTGAGGTCTCCTGTAAATATCAGCCTGTTATGTGGGCAGAAAGACTTAATAAAAATCATCTAACTTATTATAAGCCAAATGTGCTTTTACTTAATCCCACTTGTCCCCAAGTTTCTGAAGTGTTGATTCTGGTCTAGTCTTATATAAAAGTTATGTACAGACACTTGCAGAGTTAACACTAAAACTACAGTTGATGACACTTTTGAGGCAAAGCAGAACTATTGATTTTTCCCAGCTTTTTCTTTACTGAATTCTGATTCTCAATGCTCTGTTATACCATCTGGCTGAACACTGACACTTCATGGTTTATAACTGTAAAGATACCTATGAGTTTAAAAATTGATCTGCACAAAAGAAATAAAAAAACTATATACAACAAATTTGTTTTTAAAAATACAAAAATAACATCTGTCATTTCGGTCATGCTGACAATTTGACATATATACACATGCAGGAGTGAAGTTCTGATTTAGTCATCTGGATAGCTAAAGCTGGTATATTTTTAATATAATGAATACATGGTCAGATGTGTATTCAAAATATTTCATATACTAAATACTGCAACTGTCTGCAGGTATGATTGCTAATTATAATAGTTTCTGGTCTACTTGATTAAAAGTATGTCTAAGCACACTAA
This sequence comes from Sorex fumeus, assembly GCF_029834395.1. Classification (NCBI taxonomy): domain Eukaryota; kingdom Metazoa; phylum Chordata; class Mammalia; order Eulipotyphla; family Soricidae; genus Sorex; species Sorex fumeus. Next base: position 10,676,038 of record NW_026606151.1, read on the forward strand.
AAACTACAACAGTTCAAGAATCTATAGCCTTATATAAAGAAATCCAAAATGTACAAAATACAACTATAAAAGCAAGGAAATTACTGCCATGCAAAACTTTAAAACTTAAAACTGCATAGAAATGCAATTTGAAATAGCAAACTTAGATTTAAGCAACACCCAAGATAAAAAGGTCAGCATTAAGTTTTCCGAACACAATGCTTGCAAGGATTTAGAAAAGGGATTACATTCTCTGTGCTGGTATTATAATATAAATCTGATCTTTAAATCCATGGGCATAGTCATGTGTCTCTGTCCTTTAATTCAAGAAATTAGCTGCAATAAAAGAAAAAAAATTATTTCCACACCCAACATAAAATATTTAGTACACAGACAGAAGATGAAATCTTATTTCATTTGTTATCTACTACTTGAGTTTCCTGGGAAATGAGCCGGACTAGTCACACACAAAACTATGCTGACCTCCCCGTGCCTGAATGGGGAACAGGACACATGCTCATGGCCTGTGAGGGGCTCTGAGCTGCACAGGTATTTATATCCAAAGGAACCCCCCCATTTTTGGTTTCTGTCTTGAGGGTCACTCCTGGCGGGGCTTGGGGAACCTCACAGGACGCTGGAACGAACCTGGATCAGCTGTGAACAAAGCAAGCGCCCGACTGACTACTACTGCTATGGCCCCACTCAGTCCCCATTTTAATCTGGGGTTAAATTCAGACTTTCCAATTCAAAAACGGGAACGGAAATTATATCTATTTTGAAGAATTGAATTATATCTATAATGCAAATTTTAGCTGTCAGGGCCGGGAAGTGGCCCAGTGGCTAGAATGGGTACATGCGTATGACCTGAGTCTCATTCCTGACACACCCCTGGGTCCCCTGAGCATTGCTATGTGCAGCCCTGCAGGCCCCCAGACCCACACTGGGGCCGGGGCAGCACCAACCCATTTTGCTAAACCAAAAGCCTGGTTGCCCGCGAACCAACAATGGGGCCTCAACCTCACCACTGGAGATGACACCCCTCCCACCCCAGTGCAGTTACTGGATTATATTCTGTCTCACAGAGGAAGAGTAGATATAATTACCTCTTTAACGGTTGTCTTAATGAAATCTTTTCTTTCAGTTAAATCATAAGCAGGATAATTTTCATACACCTAGAGTGAGAACAAACAGTAATTTGTTAAAGTAGGTTAAAAAATAAAATAAAATCCTATCTTTGGGAGCCAAAACAATAATACAGCAGGTAGAGTGCATTTTTTACACACAGCTGACCCAGGTTTGATCTTCAACACCACATACGGTTCCCCTAGTCCACTAGCAGTGATCCCCAAGCAGAACCAGGAGAAAGCCCTGAGCACGGACAAGATTCCAACCCCCACTTGCCCTGGAAAACTCCCATCGTGAGCAAAAATGGTGCTTTGGTTCACTATATAGAAATCTATTACAAGTTAATAGTTTGATAATCTCAATAGAGAAAGGCTACCATGCTAATAATCTCGAGTTTTATAAACTGGAATACCAGCTGAAATAACAAACATGGATGAAGAAAACATCTGACCTTAATGATGTAAACTGAGTTACTGATGTTGGCAGCTTCTCCGTCAAGCCCTCTGACCTCCTTCTGGGCATCATTCCGTGCTACTCCAGTCCGAGAACCCACCTGCAGGCTCTACTGAACTCCAGCTTCATGCCCCGGCTCAACCCCTCCTCAGAGTCCCACCCCCGAGTTCCTGGCAGTTTTCAGGAAGTTCCCCGTTCCTATAATCTTACTAATTCTTATATTCTCACTAATTTCCCCCCTCTTTATTTAGGGTGGGGGAGGTAGCAGAGCTGGACCACACCTGGTCCGGCAACTGAACCCAAGTCGTCCACGTGCCAATCAAGTGCATTCCCCACTGTGCTATTTCTCCGAACCTCCCCTCTTTTTGCCCATCCTGTGGGTGCTCCTTACTTTACAAAAATTTGCAATGCTGACTCAAAATAGCACGCTGGCAGGCTTCTCAAGCCTGTGGGCCTGTGCAAAGTCAGCAAACATTTTCTGGGAAGAGGTACACAGTGAGTGGCTTCAGCTCGACTAGGGTTTCTGTCCTGACGCTGAAACTCGGCCATTAGAGCAATCAATGTCACAAAGCTGTCACTAACAATCCACGAATGAGTGAGGCTGGACAGAGCAAAACCTTATTTACACGAAAGGAGATTTTAGACTCAAGCCAAAAGCCGACTCTAGGTTTCTCCCCTAAACTGAAAAATGACAATGTTCCAAAGTTCTCCCACTGTTCCAAGTAACCCATTTCGAAGTGTCCAGAACAAATCCATTCTCAGCTCTCTCTGCTCAATTCTGCATGCTCTACTCCATTTGACTAAGCCTTGATTTATGGTGTGGATTAGGTAACCCGACTGATTCTGGATTTCTGGCAGAATTTCTTGCCGCCAACCTTACCTCATTCTTTACCCAGAAGTCCTTCTACAGAATAGCTTCCACCAGTCCCAGGAGGACTTTTTAGCTTTCTGCCATTCAACTAATCACTAAAGCCGGGATGCACCTCAGCAGAGAAGGACCCGCTTTACGCGTGTGCGGTCAGGAGGCACCGCAGCAGTGAAGGACCTGCTTTATACCGCTGTGGTCAGGAGAGACCACAGCAGTAAATGATCTCTTTGCACTTGTGTGGTTAGAAAACACCTTAGCAGCAAAGGACCTGCTTTACATGTGTGGGGACCTGGGTTTGATCCTCAGCACTGCAAGACAGGAAAAAAAAATTAACTACTGGGCTGGGGAGAGTGCAAAGGACTGACTGGATCGTGTGCTTTGTATGCAAGAATTGATCTGCAGTAGTATGTGGCCCCCCTGACCAATGCCAGGAGTGATGACCCCGAGAACTGCTGGGCGTGGGGGGTTGGGAATAGAGGCAAAAAAAAAAAAAGACAAAAACAAAGACTTCAAACAAGCCAGAGAAATAGTACAGCAGGTAGTACACTTGCCTTGCATCGATCGATCCATGATACCCCACCTGGGTCTACGAGCCTTACCTGAGTGATGTCTGAGCACAGAGCTGTAAGCAAGCCTTGAGCACTGCCAGGTGTGGCCCCCAAACCTCTAACAAGAACAACTTATTCCTCAAACACCTAATAATTCTAATTACCTGTCATTTCATGCGAACGTGAGAACTATTGGTGCTCTAAGATGCTTCCCCAGATCCTTCCTTCCCACCACTTCAAACCCAAGAATGTGCTTTCTGCTGTCTGGTATACAGCACTGACCGTGCTCCTGTTAACACAGGCCCTGCATCCTGCATTCTTCTTACTAAAGCAGCTGTCTCACTGGTCGTGGAAGCACCTAAAACCAAGTACTAGATCTTCCTGCTCAACACTATTGTCTATGTGAATGCCTTATGTTAGAGGCTCAATGAATGCTAATAAATAACCAATGTCAAAAAAAGGGTAAAGAATATTTAACCAAAACGTTGCAAATTCTTGTTTCATTTTCCACAAGCAAATTGATAGTATGTTTGACCCAAGCCGAGATCTGGATCCAAACCAAGTTCAATTTAATTTCCTGAGAAGTTTAAGAACTTCATGAAAGTCTGAGCTAAGAGACAAATCTTGCTTGAAAGACAGTTTTGTTTTGTTTTGTTATGAAAGACACCGCAGTAAAAAGTTTTCATGACCTGAAAAAAGACAGTATAGTGGTACTTTAGGCCTTGTACCCGGTAGACCTTGGCTCATTATGGTCCCCTGAATTCCTTAGTAGTTAACTCCTGAGCATCACTGGAAATGGCACGGAAAGTAAACCTAGAGCCCCAGTGTCTCCACGGGCTCAACAGGCTGAGCTAGCAAGCAAGGGGTGCGAGTTCCACAGCTGGCACTGTATATGGTCCCTAGAGCACCACCAGGAGCAACTCCTGAGCACAGAGCCACGACAGCCCTTTAGCAGCAGCAGCTATGGCCCAAACAAACACAAGAAATACATTTCCAGGCTCGAGAGAGAATACAGAGGTTAAGGTGCTTGTCTTGGCAGTTGGCTGGCCCAGGTTGATTCCCAGTATTCCATGAGCACCCTGAGTGACCCTGAGATATGACCCTCAAACAAATGAAAAAACAAAAACAAACCAACCAACAAACAAAAAAAAAAACCACCCTAACTTCATTCACTACATACACTCTCATGCTATTTATTAAAGCCCTCCAGAAGGGCAGACTTCAACATTTCATTCATAACATGAGTTACCAGCACACATAAGAATGTCAGCATATCATAATTGTAGGAATTTATTCAAACTGAGGGATGAATAAAATATCAAAAGAACAAAAGACGGAAGCATATGTTCAATTACCTCTTTGCAAATCTGCTTCATTGTAACTTCTTCCAGATTAGCATTGGCCAATAATTTCTTTACTGTTTCCTTTATCTCTTCATCTGTAGGAGGTTTCTTCAGTTTTTTAATTAAAGGTTCATCATCTGAACTATCTTCAGACTCGCTTTCTAAAAGCAGATTTTTTTAACATGAAAATTAAAATGTTCCTAATGTAACAAAACAAATTAACACCCAAGATAGAATAAGAATTCATAAATATCAGATTTTCAAAAGGGTACCAGGTTATATGTGTATCTATATCAATACTAAATCTCCTAGAAAATACACACCGATGGGGCCAGAGACCTCAGAGGTGAGCACATCTTTGCAAGCAGGAATCTTGGTCCAATTCCCAGCAACCCAGGACGCTCTAAGCACTGCTCCAAGCACCCTTTCCCGTCCCTCCCCAAAGAAAAAGTCACGCACCAACTGTAGCACTGTCATCCCGCTGTTCATCAATTTGCTCGAGCGGGCCCAGTAACATCTCCATTGTGAGACTTTTTACTGTGTTTGGCATACTGAATATATATCTTTGCCGTGTGGGCGAGATACTCTCTCTCGGTAGATACTACTCTCGGTAGCTTGCTGGGCTCTCCGAGAGGGACGGAGGAATTGAACCTGGCTCGGCCAGGCCGGCAGCGCATAAGGCAAATGCCCTACCGCCGTGCTATCACTCCAGCCAGCACTAACATGTTTTTCAATTTTAAAACATAAATGATAAACACGGGTGGTATACTACTTTGCCCCAGTGTTCATTTTAGTTTCCCGATTTTGCACATACACTAACACATGGGTCCAGAGTTATCAGTATAGTGGATAGGGCACTTGTCTGGCATGTGGCTGGTCCAGGTTCAATCCCTGGTACCACGTATGGTCCCTGAGTCCCACCAGTGCAGAGTCAGATCCCTGAGTGCAGAGTCAGAAGTAAGCCCTGAGTACTGCTGAGTGAACGCCCCCGCCCCCAAATAAAGAGCAAAATACGGCATGTACATTGTATCTTTAAAGTTAGCTGGAAACCTCTCATTTCTGACATACCTTTTTTGGAACTGTTTTGATTCTTCTTGGTGGTGCTGCTATCTGCCTTTTTAACATTAGCACTTTTTGCAGACTTTTTACTTTTAGGTGTGGTTTTCTGTTTAGGTTTTTCCTTTTTAGATATCTTCTTTGGTGGCTGTTAAAAAGGAAAGCAAATTACAATAAAATTCACTATCGTTTCTCTAATGCTCTAACAATACTAAAGAATACATATTAAATAAAGCCGACAGAAATCATCAGCTACCAATTTTTTTGATGGCAAATGTGCATAAATTATAATTTTACCCAGAGACTGTATTAAATGCTTAGAATGATCTCTCTCTCTCTCTCTCTCTCTCTCTCTCTCTGATATTTCTTACTCTTCTCCCCTCTTTCTTATAAAGGGGTCAGAGAGATAGCACAGCAAGTAGGGCACTTTACAAAGTCAACATGGGCTTGATCCTGGCATCCGATTAGATCCCCTGAGCACTGCAGGCATAATTCCTGAGTGCCAGAGCCAGGAGTAACCCCTGAGCATCACCAAATACGTTTCGCCAAAAAACAATAATTTCTCTTAAATATTTAAATAATTAAATAATACTCTTAAATATTTCTTTTTTATTTAAGAAATAAACACATAATTCTTCTTATAAATATTTGAATGACTTAGGTGCTCAGAGATTTTTACTCTCAAGTTTATTGATCTCTAAAACTCTTTAAAATAATACATGGTGGGGCTAGAGAGCTATTATCAGGATTAAAGCACTTCCCTTAATGCCCTGCCACAGAGGCATGGGGGGTGGGATACTGGGATCAGTGGTGGTGGAGAATGGGCACTGGTGGAGGGATGGGTACTCGATCACTGTATAACTGAAACCCAAGCACAAAAATTTGTAAGTCTACAACTGTACCTCATGGTGTTTCACTAATAAAAATTTTAAAAAATTCAAAAAAAAAAAAAAAAGCACTTCCCTTACACATGGCCAACCAGTTCAATCCCCGGGACCATATGCCTGTGCATGACCAATGCCCAGAGTCAAAAGTAGCCTCCAAAAGCCTATCACCCCTAAAAAATATATGGTACACAGCAGTTGTTCAAAAACTTAAAAATAGATGAGGAAACTAAGTCTCAGAGAAGTTAATATGTAGTCATGTAATTAAGATTCAAATAGCCTAATTCCCAAAGCTGTTTCTTAAACCTTCTCACAGCTGGTTAAACAAGAATACAAAGATTAAAATGACAACTGCAAGAGAGTAGAGAAGGGGGTATGGTGCCAACAGCAACTCAACCTGTACCTGCGGGGCAAGTACACCTGCAGCCTGATGGTGCCCTTCAGGCTTCGTGATACCCCAAAATTGCCGCTGTGCCTTTGGCTGGACCTCAACAACTTGGGACCAAGTTTACCAAGAAATTAAACGGACAAAAGTTATGTGGGAGCCACGCCCACAAACCACCTCTGGCTCAGCTATACAAGCTCATTAATTGGCCTTTTTTCAGAGATCCATAAGTAAATCTTGAAAGAGATCAAAAGTCACAATTAGTCTTGGACCTGCACATGGCTGAACAGACCGGGGTAAATACGAGGGGGGTGGGTTTGCCTGTGTCCGCCAGGGTGATAATACAGAAGGCAGGCACTTGCCTTGCACGCAGTCAACCCAGGTTCAATCCCCAGCATCACACATGGTCCCTCATTCCTGAATGCAGAGCCAAGAGTAACCACTACGCATTGCCAGGAGTGGCCCTCAAATAAAAACCCTACAGTATCACTCCTTGAGAACCACCTAATTGTAGTCCCAAGCCCCACAAAAATTAAGAGCATCCTAGATAAACACAGAATCACAAAATCCACTCTATACAACAAAATTACCATAAACTTACTTTTAACAGACTTTTTTTTTTCAAATTTCTAAGATTATAATCCAACTCTTGTTTGGTTTGGGGCACACCTGGTGGTACTCAGGGTTTACTCTTGGATCCTCTTCAAGGCTCACTCCTGGACACCCACAGAGGTCCATATGGGGATTGAACCTGGTCCATCATGTGCACAAGCAAGTGCCTGCCCTGCCATAGTTAGCGTTGCCCCAATCCAACCTGATTTTAAGAACACACTGTACCAGACTTACCTTCAAAGTAAATCAAAATGCATAGATCAGACTTTTTTCAGAAGTAAATGAGCTCAGGCTATTTCTTAGTATAGCTGACTGGATTCTGATATTTGTCTTTCCTTATTAGAATGCCAGCACAATGTAAACAAACTAAATATCATCTTGCACTGTCTCAGTAACATACTGTTGGCTGGAAACAAGCTATTCACGTTAAGTGCCTCCTAGAAACAAGAGGCACTCAGAGGATTCAAAAGCAATATGCTTCCAAGAGCAATACATGTGGGTTATGTCTAGATTGTTGCTGGATAGAGGCTATTCTGACTTATTTCCAAATTTTAAAAAGTATTCCAAATTGTGGAGTTTCTAAAAAGGCATCAAATGGCTCATCATGATTTCAAGCATCCACCTAATTTGTAAGATGCACACTTGGGGACCAAAGTAGGAGGGCATGTGCTGACCCCAGTTCAATCCCCGGCACTCTATAAGGTCCCCGGAGCCCTGCCAGGAGTGGTCCCTGAGCACAGAGCAACACTGGGTGTACCCCCAAACAATAACAAAAAACCAAAAAAGGATCCTACTAAGGTCTGAAGGGAGTATTAAAATTACACAGAAAATATTATAGGCCACTATTTATATGCATAACATATGTTAATCAAAGATAAAATGTGAATATGTAGGTCATTCAAATAAGAGAAACTAAGTTATTATTAAAGAGTTGTTATAATGGACAAGGTATATTACAGCATTACTAGTTAGCTGTCACAAATAATTAGAACTAGGTAATTAAATATTCCCAGAATCCTTTAAGGCAAGAGTGGAAGGCTAAAGTTTTAGAAGGGCAATAGTACAACAGGTAGAGTGCTTGCCTGGCATGCAGCTGACCCAGATTCAGTCTCTACCGCCCTGTACGGTCTCCCTAAGCACACCAGGCATGATTTCTGAACTAAGAGCCAGAAATAAGCCCTGAGCACTGCCAGGTGTGGCCCCAAAACCGGAAAGGGGGAGGGGGTGGAAGCAATAATGCAGACTACAGTGACACCATGTTAATTAACCATAATGCCATCGGGTTTACTGCTAGACCGAACTAAACTCACAAACATCAGAATCTTCATAAAAACCAGTTTATTATTTATGCCGAATTTCCCTTATCTTAAATAATCAGTTACAAATTATTCTATGAAAACCTCAAAGTAAGAACTCAGTAAAGTGTCTTTTTTAAATTGTTTTCTGGGTAACCCCAAGTGTTGATGGCTGACTCCTGGCTCTATGCTCAGGGATCATTCCTGATGGGTCAACGCACCACGAACCCAGGTCAGCTGCATGCAAGGCAAAAACTCTAACCACTTATTAAAAAAAAAAAAAAACAAAAAAAAACCAACCTCTAACCACTGTACTACTGCTTTGGTCCTAGTCAAGTACCTTGAAAGTCTAAATTTTTTTTTTTTTTTGGTGGGGGGCCCATACCCAGCTGTGCTCAGAGCTTAGTTTTGGCTCTGTGAAACAGCTTAGTAAAATGACTAAACTCAATATAGAGTCTTAATTTAAGTTTCATCCTGCGCAGAGATTGCCAAAGTGCTTTCTTCACCAGAAGCTTTGGCATTGTGCAGGTAATCCCTTTTGCTGTCCTGAAATAAACTTAGATATGAGGCAATAGGAACTTTGGAAGGGGGAATTTCAAAGGGCAGACACAGCTATCAGCAACTGTAACACTGTAGCACTGTCCTCCCATTGTTCATAGATTAACTCTGGGGGCCCAGTAATTTCTCCATTGTGAAACTTGTTACTGTGTTTGGCATATCAAATACATCTCGGGGAGCTTGCCAGGCTTTGCCATGCAGGTGTCTTGGTAGCTTGCGGGCTCTCCAAGAGGGGTGGAGGAATTGAACTCGGGTCAGCCAGGGGCAAGGCAGACGCCCTACCGCTGTGCTGTTGCTCCAGCTATTAGCAAACCAGGGACAAACAATGGAAGTTAACACTACAGAGGAGGTATGCCTAAAAGGGTCCTGGAAGAGGTGAGAAGGAAAATGAAGCCCACCCATTTAAATTTCATTCAACTTTCAAATCTCCATTTCTCTGTCTCCCCCCTTTTTCTACTTAGAAAAATCCCACTCATGATTCTAAACTCAACAACTGCTTTTAAATCTTACTACCACTAATCTCACTAATCTCTTCTGAGGTAGTAACATAGAATTTGGCCTATAGTTCATTTATCTCTATTCTGTGGAAAGTATTTATCTCCCTACATAGAAGCTGGAAAAAAAGCAAAAATAAGTAAAACCAAATAAACACCCAAATTCGAAGCAGATAAATGAGTCAATACTTCCTAAGAGATAGGAGTTTTAGGCCACTGTGCCTCTTTTGCTTGTAGAAATTACTAAAGTAACCTGCCTTTAACATCCAAGGCAACTGAAGTCACTGAAGCATTTTAGTAATTAGCTTTCATTACTGTTCTATTCAATGTTTTTCAATTCACTTAATTCCTGGTCAGGAGTAACCCCAGACCATTCTTGGGTGTGACCCAAAAAGAAAAAAAAAACAGAAGAACTTAAGAACATTCTTTTTCTGGTTCGGGAATATGACTTTGTGGCAGCCTGGGTTTGGATCCCTGGCACCACCTGCCCCTCTGTAAGCACTGAAGTATGGCTTAGAATAAAAACACAAGAAAGAAACACATCACCTTATTTTTTTCCCTCAAACTATATTCTACCACATTTTCTACCTTCAAATTCTGGGTATCTTCCTCTTGATCAACTAAAAGGAACTGCTTCAGGTAGAGATCCTAGACCATTTATTTCTTGATTTCAGTGCAGGGCTCAGAATTGGCACTTAGCCACTGTGTGATTATTTGGAATATTGAGATGGGAAAGGATCTCTGCAGTAGACAACTTAAAAATAGGTATACACCAACCGAGAGGTTCTATTTCATTCTTGAATCACTCCACTTGCTAAGACATTCTCTATAAATAGCAATGAGCCAAGCTTTTAAACATCTTTAGTCTTCTACAAAGATTCTTTCGTCTTCTGGCAAAACCTACCTATATAAATTGTATGTTAAAGACACACAAAAAGGGCTCAGGGAGTAGTTCAGTGGCTAGTTTTTAATATGCTGTGAGTGGTTCAACCATTACCATCAGCATTATAGATTTCTGTCAAAGGAAAACAAAATATGACAGTTGTCTTTGAGATTAAAATCTAATTTTTTGAAAAAAAGATGAGTAATACTAATTTGAAGGGGTGTTTTTATGTCTCTGATATTGTGAAGGTTTCTCATCTGAGGAATAAAACAAGCACTTTTTGAAAGAAGGCAAAAAGAAAAAAAAAATTCTGGGCAGAGAAGGCAAGGCTTACCTATCTTTTATAGGCAGCAGGGCTCTTGAAGGAGGGTCTCCAAAAAAGACGCCTGTTAGAGCCAGAATCCTGTCCTCACAGCAGAAAGGCTGGACTGGGTGAACAGACGAACAAAATAAAAATTAGCTTCAAGTACAGGATTCTTTTAACTACTTGGCCGAGAGAACCCATGAGTGCCAAGAGTAAACAATGTGCAGTATCTGGTTTTGATTCTGTTTGCTTTTTGGGTCACTCCCAGCAGTGGGTCATGTAGTGCCAGGGATCGGGCTGGGCCTCCCACATGCAAAGAATGTGCTCCAACCCTTTGAGCTATCGCCCAGGCCCCAAGCCTTATACTCTAATGGAGATTATAAATCAAGTTGAAATCTGAATGGATTACTTGATTTACAATCTTTGATTACTCAACTTTGCCTTCCAACAGAAAGCTTTTAATAAAGTTTTGTAATTTGAGTTATATGATCAAGTTATGGGGAGAACTTTGCCTTTTAACAAACTTCCAACTCACCTTTGACTTGTCTTCCAAATTAACTCAGAATGGGAACTCAGCTCCAAAAAATGATTTTTAATATACAGTTTTGTTATTCAAGCTTGTCTTCTGCTATGATGGGGGAATTCGTATTTTATAAAACACAGTCATGTACTAGTGAGATGAACACATTCAACCTCCACTACTAGGTATCTCCTCCTATGGTGCAAATATAAAAATTCACCAAAAACTCTTAAGATCAATGTTCCCTGACTTGGCAATCACTGTATAATACTCATATACACAACATGCCAGGTCATCGGTGTGCTCCCTCCTCTAATACTTCCAGCCTGTGACGTGCATGCCAATCTACGGTAAAAGGTAACGGGAACCACAACCGAACTAGGTGAAGCTTTGCTCTTTCCTATCTGGAACAGAAATCCAATGCCTAAAGAGAAAAAACCATCCTGTGATCACGGTTGGTTACTAGCCACAATAAAGAGGTGCCTCTGGAAGAAAGATGGTATTCCAAAGTCTAGATGCTTGGTTTTTGGGACACATCCAGAGGTACTCAGAACGTGGTCGCCACTGCACTCAGGGATCACTCCTGGCAACGTATAGGGGACAATATAGGGTGCTGGGGACTGAGTCCAGACCTGTCACACGTAAGGCACATATCCTACCCAATCCACTTTCATCCCAGCCCCCTGAACATTTTTTTTCTTGGCTTGTCTCTTGCATTCTATCATGAGAAAATGGAATACCTGTTTTAGACATTACAAATCTTTTAATTATTTACTAGTGAAAAATTCCTGAAACAATAAAATATTCAGAATACACTAAATAAAAATTCCGTTTGTCTTACAGATTTCTAGATATGGTTATTATAAAAACATCTTAGAGAATGAAACTCAAGGAATTAGGATTTAGGGTAAGATTTGAAAAACTAAAGTTTGGCCTGCCTGAGAATAGTTTAATTTCAATGGTTCATTTTAGGTCTCTTTCCCCTAAAGATACTTAATCTAGTAATTTCAATTTATTTTATTTGGGTTTTTTGAGACACATCAGGCAGTGCTCAAGAGCTCTTCCTTGCTCAGTGCTCAGGGTTATGTATGCAGTGCTGGGTAATGAAATAGGGTTGGCCATGTTTATTCAGAGCAAATACCTTACCTTCTGTGCTCTTTCCTTAATTCTATAACTTTACATTTTTGGGTCACACCCACAGTGCTCAGGGGCTACTCCTGGCTTTGCCCTCAGGGATCACTTCTGGCAAGGCTCAGGGGACCATATGCCGTGCCAAAACCTGGGTCAGTCACATTTTAAGGCAATCGCCCAACTTGTTGTACTATTGGTCCAGCTCCTAAAAAAACTTAATTTACCAGTTTCTTACTGGTTCCAAATTGTTTTCCTATTGCTCCAGCAAGCGAACATCTATAAGCAAAGATGAGAAATAGCATCTTAATAAAGGAATTATTAATAAAGGAACACATTCCTTTAATAAAGTAGTGATAGCACAGCGGTAGGGCGTTCGCCTTGCACGCAGCCAACATGGCCGACCCGGGTTCGATTCCTCCGCCCCTCTCGGAGAGCCCAGCAAGCTACCGAGAGTATCTCGCCCGCACGGCAGAGCCTGGCAAGCTCCCCGTGATGTATTCGATATGCCAGACACAGTAACAACAAAGTCTCCAATGGAGACGTTACTGGGCCCGCTTGAGCAAATTGATGATCAACGGGAGGGCCTTTATTTTATTATCCAAATCCTACTCAGAACACCTGATTCAAAATTGTGAGGGACTGCAAAGATATAGCGAGTAAGGTGCTTGCTTGCACAGTCAACCCGAGCTCAATCCCCATAGGGTCCCTGAGTGCAGAGCCAGGAATAAACCCTGTGCAATCAGGTGTGGCCCCAAAACAAAACAAAACAAAACAAAACAAAAAAAACCAGAAACTAGGGCTGCAGAGAGTATAGGGAATAAGACGTTTGGCTTGCACACAACTGATTCTTGTTGAAAGTCTAGCACCCAAAGGTCCCAAGTACCACTGCAAAAGAGCATCATCAAGTGTCACTGCTGAGCAGAGATGGGATGAGTGAAAGCAGAGCGGGTGTGCTCTCACATCTCCCCAGAATGTTTAGAGTAGCTCTCATCTACCTAAGTTTCACTTTGGGAAGTCACCATTCCCCCCATTTTCTATATAGTCAAAAGTGAAAGAAAATTCCATGCGACCCTGAGAGACACAATGTTCAGCCAACAACAGACTTAAAATGCTATGATTTTTTCATGAAACAATCCCCTAAACAAGTTTTCCTTAAATCCTTTACTTTTATATACAAAATGTTTCCGTAAATAAAAGAGTATGAATGCATCATGAAAAATTCCCCCCAACGTACTCCTCGGTGATGATCTGCTTTTCCTTTCGTGACAGGTATTCCTTCCCTATCTTGCCGTCCCTTTCCATTCACCTACATCATCTTTACTATAAGATCCAGTTTCTCCAAGTCAGTAAACACGCACCTCACTCTTTCAACCCAGGGTCTCACATACAACGCTTGTGCTCTACCACTACATCACATTCCTGGCCCTTCAATCTCACGATTTTCCAACTCTTACATTGAAACAGAAATACCTTAAGGGGGAAAAGGGTCTACTTAACTATTTCTGTGTCCCTGAAAATAAAATCA